>NC_041718.1:3571749-4215915 GCF_900700375.1 Denticeps clupeoides
TGCGACACCATTGAAGGAATCACACACTTGAAACGTACTGAACTTAGACCAGAGAAATCTGAAGATGAAAATATGGAGACCATTTACCTGAAAAGAGATGCGCATTGAAGCCTCCAGCGGCCGGTTGTTGTCCAGGGCCCGGCTGAGACGGATTTCGCCCGTGCTCTGGTTCAGCAGGACCAGCTTCAGCTCGTTCCCGGCCTCAAAGCTGTACTGCAGCTGGTCCGAAACATCTGGGTCGTGGGCAGGGATCCGGCCGATCACGCCCGAGGGGAAACTGTTGGATCTGTCGGTGACGTAGTTGTTGAAGATGATCTGGAAGTTCTTGAGGACCGGCACGTTGTCGTTCTTGTCGACGAGCTTGATGTGAATGGTGGCCCGACTGACCAGCGGGGCAGACGTGGCCTGGACCACGATGACATACTCGGAACGGGTCTCGTAGTCCAAGTCCATCAGAGCTGTGAGCTCTCCAGAGAAGATATCCAACTGAAAGACCTCCGGAATGTTGCCTTCAACAATCTGGAACATAATCTGGGCATTGCTCCCTTCATCTGGGTCCGAAGCAGATATGTGAGCCACCACCAGGCCAATTGGACTGTTTTCTTCCACAAAAATGTCAAACTCGTCCTTCTCGAACACCGGAGGGTTGTCGTTCACATCCAAGACCGTCACCTGGATGTTCACAGATGTCTTCAGGGGTGGAACACCTTTATCCACAGCAAAGGCCTTCAGATCGTACAATGGCATGTTCTCGCGGTCCAAGCGCCGAAGTGTGCGGACGATTCCAGAGGGGACTCGATGATGAAGTCCCCGTCACCGTCATCGCCGCCTAGAAAAGTGTAGAAGACGCGGCCATTCAGGCCAGAGTCACGATCTGTGGCGGACACCTGGACCACGCTGGTGAAGACCGGCACGTCTTCCATCACCGCCCCCGTGTACTGGTCCCTCAGGAAGCGCGGAGAGTTGTCGTTCACGTCGTTCACCAGAATCTCCAAGTACGTAGTGTCGGACTTCTGCGGGATGCCGTTGTCACGGGCGGTAATGGCAAGAGTGTAGGACACCTGGTCCTCATAGTCCAGCTCCATCTGAGTGGTGACCGCCCCCGTGTCAGGGTCAATGTGGAACTGAGGGATGCTGTCGTCCATGAAATACGTGATGCGGGCGTTCTCGCCCGTGTCCTCGTCCGTGCGCTGATGACCACCACGGTGGTGGCCACGGGCCGGTCCTCGTTGACGTTGACGGTGTAATGGGAGCTCTGGAAGACTGGCCGATGCGTGTTGGCGTCCGTCACGTTGACGTACACCTTGGCGGTGTCGAAGCGGGTGCCGTCGGACGCCGTGACGCTGAGGACGAACTGTCGCTCCAGCTTGTAGTCGAGGGGCAGCGCCAGGGTGATGAGGCCGCCGCCGCTCTGGCTGGTGATGGAGAAGCGGTTCCGGGTGTTTCCGCTGGAGATCTGGTACGTCACCACGCTGTTGATGTCCTGGTCCACCGCGGACACGGTCACCACGCTGTTGCCCACGGCGGCGTCCTCGTTCAGACGCATGAAGTAGGCCTTCTGGGTGAACTCGGGGTTGTTGTCGTTCACGTCCAAGATGGTCATGCTAATGCTAGCGGAGGAGGACATGAGCGGGATTCCGTGGTCCCGAGCCTCCACGCCAAAGTTATAAAAGTCCACGCTCTCCCGGTCCAACTCCGCCGCCACTATAATCCAGCCCGTGCTGTTGTTGATGGTGAAGGGGAAGCTGGGCGGCGTCTCCACCAGGCGGTACTCCAGCCGCGAGTTGTCCCCGGAGTCGGCGTCGACCGCCTGGATGTGGATGATGGAGTAGCCCACCGGGACGTTCTCCAGCACGTTGGCCTGGAAGGGGGTGCTGACGAAGATGGGGGCGTTGTCGTTGACGTCCAGCACCTGCACGGTGACCAGGCCGCTGATGTTGGAGAGCGGCGGGCGGCCGCCGTCCTGGGCGCGGATGCGGAGCGTGTACTCCTTGCTGGCCTCGTAGTCCAGCTGGCCCACCAGGTCCATCTTTCCGGTCTGGGCGTCGATGTAGAACTGGCCGCGGGAGTTCCCGCTCATTATGCTGAAGTGCACCAGCGCGTTGGCACCCTTGTCCCGGTCGGTGGCCGTCACCTGCAGGATCTGGCTGTTGGGAGCCTTGTCCTCGGGAACCTGCACCACGTAGCGCTTCTCGCTGAACTGCGGCGCGTTGTCGTTGTCGTCCTCGACCACGATGAAGACGGTGGCTGTGGCGCTGCGGGGCCGGTCTCGCGGCCTTGATCGTTCGCCTCCACCAGAAGCGTGTAGGCCTCCACGGCCTCGCGGTCCACGGGGCCCTTGGTACGGATCACACCAGACCGGGAGTCAATTTCGAACACATCGTTGGTCCCGTTGCTGTTAATGACACGGTAGAGGATGTTCCCGTTGACGGGGGCGTCCCCATCGGTGGCCCGGACCGTCAGCACCTCATAACCGATCTCCAGGTTCTCCCGCACACTCTCTTTATAGTCCTGCTGCTCAAAAACGGGGTCGTGGTCGTTCGTGTCACTCACGGTGATGGTGAGTGTGGCCATGGCCGTGCGTGGCGGCGTCCCGCGGTCGACCGCGGTCACGCGAAACACGTGGGTGTCCTTAGTTTCCCTGTCCAGCACTTCCACAGTGGACACAACTCCACTTGCAGAGTCCACGGTGAAGAGGTTATTGGAACGGCTGTCGAACAGGCCTCGATAAAGTAGTCCAGCCGCCCCGCGTCGCCCTCGTCCGAGTCCACCGCCCTCAAAACGATCACCGGTGTCCCGGCCGCCTGGTTCTCGGGGACGGACACCTGGTACGTGGGGGGCAGGAACTGCGGGCTGGTGTTGACGCTCCTCTTCCTCCTGCTCATCATCCCCGAGCCGGACAAGGCCACCCTCTCCAGCAGGTTCTCCAGGGACCCCCGTCTGGAGGAGCCCAGCCCCAGGCGCCAGTGGATGGAGACCACGTGACCGACTCCTTCTGACGACCCGACGCAAAGCACGTCGACTTCCAACAACTTGTCCCGCCGCAAACAGACCTGCGTCGAGGCCCCATCGTCCCGCCGGAAAAGCGGAACCGCGAGCGGCCGCCCGGCGTCACGTGACAGCGCGCGGCGCCGGGCAGCAGGTCGCGCGCCTCGAACAGCGCGCTGCCGCCCGGGCGACACTCGGCCCGGCGACCGCCACCGTCCAGCAGGCTCGTCACGTCCAGGTCCCACCTCGCCGCCCGGCGACCGTCCAGCGGGCTCGTCACGTCCCACCTCGCCCCGCGCGGCCGCGCGCACCCCCGGCCGTGCACGTGCACGTCGTACCGGCTGAGCAGCAGGTGCGTGACGCCCGGGCCGCCGCCACTCCTCCACCGCGTACACGGGGAACGGGTTCGAGGGCAGCAGGTCACAGTCCGGGCTGCGCGACACGGTCACGGTACCCGCCGGCGCGTCGGTTTCCAGCCAGGCCCTGGTGAACTCGGGGGCGATTACTTCATCCAGGCGGCACGCCGCGCCCCTCCGCCCCGCGGCCGGGACGACGCGCCTCGGACCCGCGTCCGGACCGACGTGCACGTTGTAGCCAGCGGACGTGGAGAGGAGTTTAAAACAGCCGAAAAGCAGCAAGGGAAACATCGTCTCGACCCCCCGACTCCTCCTCAAACTTTCCGCCTCACCGTCGAGCGGCTCCGCCGCGGCGCGTCCATCACCTCGCTTCCCCCCTCCGGGTCCCAAGAAGCCGCGACAAGCGACACCTCCGCTCCGCTGGCGTGAGTGATGAAAATGGCTCCTACTCCTCCTGCTGCGCCTCGGGGCTTCTCATTACCATAAACCTGCTTCCATACCGGAGAGAGAGAGAGAGAGAGAGGAGAGAGGGAGGGAGGGAGAGAGAGAGAGGAGAGGGAGGGAGGGGGAGGGGAGAGAGAGAGAGGGAGGGAGAGAGAGAGGAGAGAGAGGGAGGGAGGAGAGAGGGAGGGAGGGAGAGAGAGAGAGGGGGAGAGAGAGAGAGAGAGGGAGAGGGGGGGGAGAGAGAGAGAGAGGGAGGGAGAGAGAGAGAGAGAGAGAGATAGGGAGCACGGGGGGGGGGGGGGGGTGAGAGAGGGAAACTCGTGTACTTGTTGAACCGCTCTTTTCACTTCCGAAGTTTCGTGTTGGTTCATTGTGGCTGTAAACATCTTCAAAAATACATTTACTTCAACTGAGGATTTTATTCTGACTGAAGTACAACCTTAAATTAGCCGATGAGCAAATAACGATGCTAATAAAAAAAGCATTAGGCAGCAGGCACCGGGAACCGTCAACCATTTATTCGTGGTGTTTATATTTTTGCGGTTTAAAAGTAAACGTTCACTCAGACAATGAAGTAAAATTCAGGCCGTTTGGCCAATATATTGTAAATAAACTACAAGTGAATAAAGTAGTGCGGTGTGAACGAGCCTCTCTGCTGCCCCCTGCCGTCCACGTTAGTCGGCGGATAACGGGACCCCGGCGGGACGCCTCCTCGGTGGCGGCGTTGCCATTGACCCAGATAACAGTATGACTCATGGGCTATGCATGGGTAATGCAGCATGCAGGAAAGGCAAAATGATGCCATGTTACTCCTCCACGTTAAACTGCTGCTGCATGCTACTTTATTTATGGCTTATAATTTCTGTAATAACAAAACAAGACAGAAAAAAGGCCTGAAAAGCTTTCATGATTATTTAAGTATTTACTGATGTTCAATAATGATAATTTTTGACAGCATACATACATGCAGCATGGGTCTGGCAGGTATATAAGTTGACATCTGGTGCCGGTGTGGCTTTTTGTGACACGACAGAGTTCATACACCAACAGAACAGAATCAAACTGAGCCGTGCATTTCACTGGATTTTATTGTTGCTGGAGGCTCTAATACAACGTGGATTGTAAGCTTTACAAAAAAAAACTAAACAAAACAAATAAAACCAACAACATAACATCAGTTCACTGCCCGACCCCCCACCCAGAAAATATATAATAATTATAGTAATTCAGAAGCTTCTGGCAAAATGCAGAGACATAAACCATGCCCCCAGAACAGAGACGTGATGATGCATGAGACGTGATCCGACGCAGTGGGGGAGGGGTCTCTACTGAAATGGTCTCACACACACAGTGCATGTTTCAGTCAGGGACTGTTCGGAAGGACAGCAGCACTGCCACTCTGTGTCCGGGGCAAGGTCAAAGGTCAATCTGGAAAACCACCTCATCCAATCGGGACCGGTGTGTGGCATGCTGGGTGGCTGTGATCCTTGCTGACACAACCCACGGGTCAGCACCCCGAGGTTCCCACCACGCCCTCAAATGAGGGCGTAGGTGAGGTGGAAAGTAAACCATCGACCATTTGAAAGGACAAAAATATGAATCATAATGATAGTATAAGAATAATACAAATCTAGTGAGACCATCTTCATAACCTTTATATTACAGTATATTTCAATCATAGTAGCAACAGTTATATTTCATATATATATGGGTGGTGGGTGTTACATAGAAAGGGGGGGACAGGTATTTTCTTCCTCATGATGGCAAAATATAGGAGACAGTGATTAATAACAAATAGGTATAAATAAGAAATGGTGCTCAGATCAGCCATCTACTTACACCCTTTTTTTTATTATTTTACTACAACTCGGCCACAGCAGAGTTTTAGTCTGACCCCCTGCTCTCACGCCTTCGGCCTCACCAGTGCTACAGAAAAGCTGCAGAGAAACTAGATCATTCCTTACAGATCGACTGCAGTAATATTAAAACCAGACCAGGGACAGAGAGGAGAAGGAGAGAGAGACAGAGAGACAGAGAGAGGAAAACGATAGCAGTAAATGGCTTTTAATGAGATGAGATTTCCATACAAATTAAACAGGGGTGGGGGGAAAAAAAACAAAAAGACACCACAGGTGTAGCACTGAGACAAAAACAGGGGGACAAACAACTAAAGAACAGGTGTAGGGCGGGTGCGATGGAAGGAAAAATGAAGACAGAGAGACAGGAAGAGAGAGGGAGACGGGGAACAATAGCATCTCTAACTTTGCTGCTTGCGTCTGAGAGCCTCCACCAGGTCGTTCTTCAGAGCTTCCTTCTTTGGCATGTCAGCCAGGGACTGAACGCTCCTGCAGGGGCACAAGATGGACGGAGTGAATATACAGGACAGGGACGGTGACCTGATCAACGAGAGGGACGTTAGAAAACACATTTAGTCCAACAGTGAATGCTGCCTTCCCATGGTTACTTATTCAATAACTCCATTTATATTTATGCCTTACAATCAGTAGTTACAGAGACTGTCCCCCTCGAGACACTCAGGGTTAAAGGGTTCAGTGACATAATGGTAATAAGTGGGGTTTGAACCTGCGAATTTCGTAGTCAAGCAAATTCAAAGCAGTCTCCATGGAAATCACCATGACAACATTCTACAACTTGCTGGCACATCTGGCACCCATAAAGGTGCATGATGTGAACACAGCAACTTGGATTCAGTTCGTTCCCATCCACTGTTCATTACATAGGTGCAGGAGTTAGACCAGAAACTCTGATGCAGTTAATGACCTGTCCACTCTGGATCAGAAAAAGACACCATTCTGTTATGTCCATGCATTCACACTAACACACATTCACAAAATCCCCCTATACCTCTAGCCCTACTCAATGAAGATCTGCCGCTGGGTGAGAACCTGAGACAGCTCTCTCTGAAGCTGACGGTACTTTTGGTTATCAGGCAAAGACTCAATGGATCTGGAACAGTGGGAAAGTGAGGAACAGGTAGACAGGAAAGAGGGAGGAATGAATAGAAGTTTTTTTTTTTAAGAAGGTAGACATGAAAGGGGGAGACCAGAAAATATATAGGCAAACTGTGATTCGGAAGACAGAAAAATACCAAAAGGAGGAGGGAAGAGGACAAAACACGATCACGTGGCCAGTCCCTTGAAAACAACAAAAATATTAATTTGAAAGAACTCATGAACAATGATGTGAGACCTCTGGGGGGGGAATGATCTCCCTCATTATCATCTGTTTGAGATTAATGAGATGTCAAGCTGGACCAATTTTTCCACTGATAGTTCCGACCGAATCGCAGCTTGGTCGTGCGTTGTACAGCGTACACGATGTACGATCCCCGGTTTACCCCCTCCCGACCAGGCCACGACCCACAACCGGCTGGTCACAACCGCCGTTCTAACACGGTCTCGCCTGCTTATCATGACTGGAACAACAGGGAGGAAAGATGAGACAAGATATTTCTAAATATAAGGTGTATCTATATGGACGGCCGTCTCTTTTTGGACAATAGCACAGCATCACCACTGATGCGGGTTCTGCTTCTTTGCATGAGATTTAGTTGTACAACTTGAGTTCGGTTTTTACAAAACGCACAGCATGTGAGCAGCTTCAGGGACGTCAAGCGTCTCCTACGCCTAGAAGTGGAGCCGGCGGCCCCATCCACAATCAACCCTTCCCACCAGCATCTGTTTGTGCCCCACCTCAGGCCATTGACAATGTCCTTAGTCTTCCCAAAGTAGATCTCATTCAGAGTCGAGCGAATCTTGTTCTCCATGTCCTGTGGGCAAAGGCAAGAAAAAGAAGTGTAACAACACACACACACACACACACACACACACACACAGTGACCATTACATATGCAATATTAGGCTTGACATGATATGACCATCAACATATGAACACAACTCTTTCTTTCCTGTGTAAACCTACCTGCTAATCTGTAAGTTACCATGTGATTTTAAACACAATACTGACAATATTATATAATTACCCACACACACACACAGAATTGTAAATAAAGACTCCACAGAATGACATACATTCCACAGTAATAAAGTTGTTAACTATTTAATATGTTTAGCTGGGGCCTCCGATTTTAATAGACTTCTTGTTTAACGTTTAGTGCAGACTTTAGTGTGGCCATGACAGCAGTGGAGAGGAAAATAAAATAAAATGACTGCAGACATATGAGATACATCTGGATCATGGTAAGCAGCAATGAAATTCTGAGCAGATGTCCACAGGGCACTGTGTGTGTTGTGTGTGAGTGTGTGAGTGTGTGTGTGTGTGTGTGTGAGTGTGAGTGTGTGAGAAAGAAAGAGAGAGACATGTGTTATTCAGCAAGAGACAAACTGACCTCTACAAGGCGGCCAATGTTGGCAATGTGAGGAGAAGACTCCCCAACTGTCTCATCTTTCTCCATCTGAAGAAGACGGAACAGAGTAAAATGTCACTTCCAGCAGCGCTGCCATGTTACCATCCTCATTTATTAACACACATATAATTCACCACCTAGCTAAACACAAACAGTCAACTGATTAAAAAATAAAATGGAAATAAAAGTAAGCGCTAATTACTTCAGTTTCCTCAACAAGTTCTGCCTAAGAGCTGATTCACACATACATAACACCAAATATAAATGCATTCCATAATTTCCAATCTTACAGGCATCTATCCACATAAAACGCCTTCTACTAAAAACATGTGGTTACTTGTCTGGTCAGGCTGCCTCCAAGGTTCATGGTGCCTGAGCCGGTCTTGGTCGTTTGTAGCCACAGCATCACAGTGGAGGTGAGTTTGTAGTGAGCTGTGCGGCCGCTGGACTTCTCCTGGGGTCAAGAGAAGGAATGGCAGAAAGGGTGTTGGTTCCAAATGTTACGCCTGAGTATAGTTACCTTGGCAACACTAACTGTTAAAAACCCGACAGGAAAATGGGTTCTTAAAACGCTCCTTATTCAAGCAATCAACTTGCACTACTCACCTGCACTTCCACTACATGGATTGAGTCCCAGCACCCTTTAATCTTCTTTGAGCCATCGCCCGCCTTCTTGATCAGAATGACTCCGGCAAATCCATGATCCAAATCCCACAAATACACTGAGGACACGCCCCCCTCAAAGTACCTACAGCAGCCAAAGGAGTAACAGTCAGCTCACCCCGCCCTTTCATTTCAACGACAAGTCCTCCTTTCAGCATTCTTACAATGCTTAGATACTAAACACTTACACAAAGGTAATGAATTTTTATTATGCAGCAGAAATATTATTATCATTTCAAATGCATGATTTCATAAGTATCCTGGATTAATGAATTACAATCTGATGAACAACCTTATTATGCCATTAACATAACCGGTTAAAGAGCGTCACAACACACTTTAACTAAAACATGCATCTGCCTTGAGTGGGTGGTGCAATCATACGTACAGGTCTCTGTACTGGTCGAAGGCGTTGTTGGCCTCCACTTCCAATTTACGGAGACGGGCAGAGGGCATGGCACCATCATCAATTGGGGGCTCATATTTATTACTCCATGGGGACCTGCGGAGGGAGAAAAGAAAAGTGACATTGAGACAATTCTTTTTTTTTTTAATTCTCCATCATATCCAAAGGTGGTTTCTCTCCAAGACCAATTAGAGCTGGGACTGGTGTAATTGGACTCTTCTCCATAAAAAAAATCTTTATATATTGTATATATCTAATTAGGCAACTACCGGTTGGACCTGATAATTTTTTAAACTAACATGTATACCAATCTTCTTCTTCTCCCTTTGGCTGCTCCTATTAGGGGTTGCTACAACTGATCATCCGGTCTGGTTAACCTTACATGTTGTTGTGTGGATATCAAATTTTAAGTGAAATCATGATTGGCCTGAATGAGATATGAAAATTGCAATCCGTAATCAGATGGTTGTGGGTTCGAATCCCAAACGGCCAAGGTGCCGTTTTCTCTATCAACAGTTGTTTTTCTCTATCAAAAGATCAACAAAAAAGTGATGTGCATTTCGTTCCTCTTCTCTGGTATAGAAAACTAGCATGGAATCTATTGTTTGTATCTGTTTAATTCTGTAAATCCTGAATTAGATCAAATCCATATTAGATGTGACATTAAAAAACGCATCCTATGAAAAAGCCCAGTTAGACCCATTTGGGATTTTGAATGTTCTGATGTCTTTTTGTTGTTGATCAGTCATATAGTGAACAGAACCAGTGCATGGCAATCATTTGGATTTAAAGTAGTGCTAGTGAAAACAGCAGTTACGATGCTGACCTGTAGGAGTCGCCATCACGGTTGTAGTCACAGAGCAGATAGTCCTTCCCCACCACTTTATCACGGGCAATCTTCAGGGGCTGGTCCACTGAGGACAGGAGGTCCTCACACAGGCTGGGCACCTGCCCACAAACAGAGGGTTTGTTTACTGGGATGAGCAGACTGAATCAGATAGAGATGGTAAAACTAGCTATAGAGTTATCTACACCTTCAGCCTCACTAGTTAGGTTCAAGGCTGGTGTGTAGGCTGAGAGAGAGCAACTTGGCAGGTCTGGTTCAGTTTCTAATTTGTTAAAAAAAAAAAAAACACCTCTGCCCCTCTTAAAAATGTGGGGGTAGAGCAGGAGGGTAGGAATGTGGGGTTGGGGTGTCTCCGGGGATGAAGAGGTACAAATTATTTCTCAACGTGTACGACAGAAACTCGCTTCACGGCTGTCAGGACTGACTCATACAAAGACGGCACTGTCTCACTGTCACTTTAGCGTTCACCTGGAAACACACACATAGACAGGGAGGGAGAAACGAGAGCACAAAAGGTGGGAGAGAGAGAGAGAGAGACTGAACAACGATTAGGCTGGTAGTAGGTGAACCCAGAGTGTCTCCACTGTCCCTGTAACTACGTCACTCTGGATAATGGCGTCTAATAAATGCTGTAAATGTGAATGTAAAATATGAAAAGCCCAGAGCTGGTCTGATGGTGGATTGGACAGGTTTAAAGGTCCCCGGTCCTTAGTGGGGACCTTTATTCGTTCTTGGTGTTCCCCTAATACTGTATCTGAAGTCTCTTTCCAAAATTCAGCCACTTTGATCCAGTCCCACAATGAGATTTCCCAGGACACGCAGTTTCGGTGTCTGTAGCTTTAAATTCTAATGAGGAGGAGAGCGGCCTCTAGAAGTTTAGGGGGCATTTGCAGAAATGACGTCATCACAACATCGTTCACCAACCACAATATAGACCAGGAAGTAGTTGTTTGTCTTTTTCCAGAAAAAAATTTAACTAAAATAAAGAATAAGTCTCGCATGACGGAGTTTAAAAACACACATTCATGCTCATTTTTTACATCCAATCAGCGAGCAATTGAAAAGCTTTGCACATTTTGAAGCCATGACCAGTCGGTGGAGATGATTGTTTTAGTGGAAGGGATAGGAAATCTCTGGGCGAAAAAAAAAAACATGAAAAACGGTGAGATAACCTTTCCCCTTATTGATGACATAAGGGGACCAAATTCCAGATAAGACAGTCTGAGCTGCTGCTCTCTGAATTGGTTGAAGCTGAATGGCCAAAACACTCTTTACACCTATCGGCATTTCCAGCCACTGCAGGACCATAGACAGCTATGAGAACTCGTATTAATATCAATTAAACTCAATTAAATAATAGAAGACCTTTAAGAGCAGACTATGAGTGCCTTCTAGAGTGACAAAGTCTTGCTAATACCACTAACAACCAGCATCAGCAGGAGGGAGGCTAGGAAAGAATGCACATGTAGGGAGTAGAGAGGAAAATGAACGCAAGAGGGCCTGTTGAAAGGGAACTTCTACGCCTTTTCCACTACTCTGGATCCCATACCGGTTACCAATTTTGGAACCAGTTCTGTGCTTTTCCACTGGGAAAAAAAAACTGCCTAAAAAAATATTGCTGGCCTTGTAGCAGGACTTATGCAACTTATGTCGTAGCTCAGACCAATAGAAATTAACATGGCCACAGAACTTTATAATCGAACAAAATTCTAATATAATATGACACGTAACAAAATATTACATAGCTGATAGAAACAGTTTTTCATCATAATACTATTTTACATTTGACTGATATATCACCACTCACCAAGTCAATCAGGGTCACTGAGATTCTTCTCAATCTGCTGGGGAGGCGAGACGCCTCATCAGGTCCAGGGCACAGTCCAGTTGCTGATCGTTCTGTGTGTTTGACAGAGAAAGAAAATTTAAAGTAGGCTGGAACGTAATACGTAAATGTATTTTAGGAGAATAAGTGCAAATACAGGATCAGCAATTGCATCTGCCAATCTAAGGGTTCTCTTTATGTAACAGACTTGGTTAAAAAACAGCCCATTTATTGAAGTCTTGCCCTGTGCCACAATGATAAGCATAGTCAAATTTAATAGATGTGGACGATTCTGCATCAATGTCAGTGCAGAACATAATTGATTATATCATATATAATCACATAATTGATTATATCAAGGAATTGCTAATCATAATCAAATGGAATTGTGCTAGTCTACCTAGTGAGCTGTGGGCAAGCCGGGTAGGTTCAGTAGCACCTTTTCGGTTCAGGATTTTAACCTGCAACCCAACCCTTACAAATTCGCTTCCTTAAACCACTAGGGCCACCACTGCCCCACAAAATTTCTAAATTCAGCTTGGAAATCGCAACTATGATATTTCCGCACGCCTATCGAATGGTACAACACTTAGGCTGATGCAGGACTGAGATGTTTGTTAGGCGTCTTTACTGTTCTTCATACCTGTACATGACAAAAAAAAAGCCACTGCACCATCCTTACTGACCACAAACAGCTGGAACATCACTAAAATATCAATATTAGCTCGATGCAATCAGCCAACAGTGCCAAATGATTGTTCTGTTTTTTTAAATCACATTTTTGTCTCACCATGTACCACCATTATTACAACCATTAAAAAAAAAAAAAAGCAGCATCAACAGTCAGCACTGCATTCAAATCCACAGCAGCAGTGAATGTTAATCTCAGGCACTCCTGGTGTGCCACTAGAGGGAGCTCAAGTACCACATTTTGAGAATCAAGGCTTTAAAAACACTACGTCTCAATTACTGAAGCTGTAAAAACACAAAAGAAATCCAGAGCTAAACCTACTCTCACTGTGAAAATAGCAACATGCCAAGAGCCTTATGGGAGACTGAGGAAGTACATTGTTTTTACAAAGACTTTCCCTGCAGTGCAACGAAACAGTATAACTCTCTGATAGCCCCTCAAGCTGTATTATGAAAGTAACATGTGACACAGCTGAACAGCACTCTCACTTAAAGCTCTTACTTCTGTTGTACGCGTCTCCATTCTGATTCCTGCCTTAATCGACAGAGTTAGTCATACATGTTGAATATTCACTCTACCATATTACAGTGTTTGGCTTTAGGTATTTGTATGGTACCCCAACTTGTATGGAACCCCAGATAGCAGGGTACAAAAAAACTTTCCATGCTACAAAAGTACAGTAAAAATGTTTTTGTTTACCACTAGCCTAATTCCTGAACCTGCTTGCGGAGGGCATACATTAAAATGGATGTGTGTAAGGTAGCCAGGAAATTTTTAACCTGCTTATTTAATGGAGCTCATCATTCATATAATGCACTTTATGCAATAATTTCAGCATCATGAAGAATAAACTATAATGCTACTGAAGTTCAAAAAATTAAGTTGATTAAATCTAGTGTGCCTCTACAGTGTTTAACATTGTGAAAGTGAAGTGATTGTCACTGTGAAACACAGCAGCACGGCACACAGTGTACACAATGAAATGTGTCCTCTGCATTTAACCCATCACCCTGAGTGAGCAGTGGGCAGCCATGACAGGCACCTGGGGAGCAGTGTGTGGGGACGGTGCTTTGCTCAGTGGCTCCTCAGTGGCACCTTGGCAGCTCGGGATTCGAACCAGCAACTTTCTGATTACGGGGCCGCTTCTTTAACCGCTAGGCCACCACTGCCCCAACATGACTTCATAATGTCAAGCACAAAACATTAAAGGTAAAATCACAGTAAGGGTCCAGCAGATGGTGCGTCAGACACACCGGTCACTTCTGAGGTTTCAGGTGTGGTATGTGTGCTCTGCCTCTCGACCCACTATAGCACAGCATTCAGCAAGAATAGCACATTTTCATCTGAAAATGAATAATTGATGGTGATTTTATAACTTCATGTCCCTGCGCCTGTCATCTGTTTCTTTAAAAGGAAACCTGAAAGTCTACATAAAAATTGAAAAGGATTAAAGCGATATGGACTAGATTAAAAAAAAAAAAAAAAAATCACTAAATATTGCCTTTCATTAATGCCCATTATAAAATATTCAAGTGCCTAACTACACAGCTTTAAAAACAGATGGGTGTGCAAAAAATGTGCCATTTGTCTTTCTGACTAAGATGCGTGTAAAACCGTGATGACAAAACAGAAAGCAGCTATGCAACCTCCATGACAGCAGAAAGTGCAGTAGGGCCCTGTTGATTTGGCGATGAAAATTCACATTTCTGGTCACTGCAGCCCACTACACGTGTTTCCGGTTGAGGCGGGACTTGTAATCCTGCTTGTTTGTGATGGCTAACAGTCGGTCAGTGTTGAGTACAGACCACTTGCCCGATCGGTTCCGCGCATGCGCACTTGGTAGTCTTGGCTCGCTGGAACACTGATGTCCTCAGAAAATTATGGATTTTGGATCAGAAGAACGGCTCTTTGGTAAGAACACATGTGAACGACCACTGACAGCCAATAATTGTACATCACAGAAACAGAGAAAAGAAGCAAACTATCGCGAGTCAGTCGCGCCACAAAATCAGCTGATTCAAAACATGGTTTTATTATCATTTTTTTTTTTTTTTTTTTTATATTCCAGATCTACCCAATGTGTGTTTTACAAAAGGAAGAATGTGTAACATTGTGAAATAGGTCTTTGCATGAAATGCACATATTATTTACATGTAAATGGTCCCAGGAACTTTGTTAAAGGGTGATTAAATGTGATTTGACATATTGCAGGGATTTTTTTAGGTGAATAAATAATTTTACATAGAAAACATGGAATTCAGGAAATTAAAATGGAAAAAATGGAAAAAAATAATCAGATTTCACAGGGGCCCTAGTGCAGTTAAAATATAGCCAAATACCCAATTAACGTTTTTTTAAAATTAATATTAGAATGATAATATTCTGCTGAAAACTGAATTACTAGAATACTGTGATAATAAACTTGAACACTGTCTTTCCATACATTAATTGAAATGATCATTATATTATTAATATCATAATGAAACTCTTGTTTTCATTATGTAATTTTAAAACTGTATGATATCACCAGAAAGGTACAGTGCAACTTGGTCCCTTACATTTGTAGACACTTATCTTGTCTTCTTATCTGTAGAGAGTCATTGTAATGGGTGTTGTTGCATACATCTGGCCTTATTTTATAAAATATATCCATCACAAAATGTTCAAATGTTTACAATGCAACACTCACACACACCGTGCCTTTGGACAGAAGGAGAACACCTAACGTAGCTTGAATACACGGCAGCTTATTTTTTTTTAAAACCCCCGTGGAACGTTTTCAGCGAGGAGCGCTGAAAAGCGGGGCACAGCAACGGCAGAGGGTAGTCCACCGTGGCCGACAGCGACTGGCCTCATTCGAACGTAGTCTCCCCTCATGCCTGGACCCTCCGAAAAAGCGACAGGAGGAAGGGCCAGCATGCAACAGGGGCCGGCGCAGCAGGGTTTTCCCTCAGGGCTTCCTGCACTCAAAAATGCAGCGAGCTGGGAGTACAGGCCACAGAGAACCAGCCGCAACACGAAACGCTCCTCATCCCACAGCACCAACACTGCTCCCGATTAAACTTCTGAGCATAGTACAGTACGGGCTTCTTAATGGATTTAAGTGATTTTTACCACACTGACCTTGAATTGAACCCTAAATGCTCCCAATTAGGGTTCACTAATAAGAATTATCATTCAATTGCACCCATTTAGCGTGACAGTTTTATGGTTTGGGCAAATTTAACCAAATCATGTGTTTGTGTACAAGTGAAATTTGCGAAACACTGCAGCACAGCACACAGTGACACCACGAAATATGTCCTCTGTTTTTAACCATCGCCCTTGGTGAGCAGTGGACAGCAGCCATGACAGGCGCCCGGGGAGCAGTGTGTGGGGACGGTGCTTTGCTCAGTGGCACCGTGACTGATCGGGATTCAAACCGGCAACCTTCTGATTATGGGGTCGCTTCCTTAACTGCTAGGCCACCACTGCCCAGGGTATATATCCCGGTAAAGATGTCTGGGTTTTGGTGTACCTGAACAAGCCGGTCCTGCTTTATGATTTTGGTCATCATAGGCACGGTATTTCCCAGATTCCCAGTCGCTTTATTTTAAAACAGATATTTATATATTTAATAAGACAGCACTGGGTGGTTTGGATATTTCAAAATTTCCAAAGCACTGCATGATAACTCTTTTAGTTCATCCTTACTCTTTTTAAGTCTGCACTGCATCTTAATACGCAAACCGCCTGTTACACCAGACGGAACGCTGCTGCGGAGAAGGCCACTACTACTACATGTCCACAACTACTCAGATCGGGATCTGCTCACAAGTAAGATAAATAATCAAAGAAGACATTTTATTCCTAAGCCTAAAAATCAAAGGCACGCAGAAGAAGGCAAACCCGGAGGCATGAACCGAACCGGCACGGAAGCGCACCCTCAGGTAAACACTGCGGGGAACTCCTCCACTCGTCGGCACCTTGTGAAAACACACTTTACAAAGCATGAAGCATCGGTCAGCCGGCACAGCTGGCCGGGTGGCGGCCCTTCCGCGAACACGGCCCGGGTCTCGGCGCTTTATAAACACCGCCTTTTACTGCTCGGGCTGTATTTAGACTGGAAGCGCGCCACACCTGCGCTCCCCGACACTGTTTACGGACGCCGTCACCCACGCAGGGCAGATATACGGTCTGGGGGTCACGGGTCGGCCAGAAAGACAACCTGCTCTCATCCGCGTCCACACATGGGGGGCCTAGCGGGTAAAGAACGGTTCAACCCGCAATCGGAAGGTTTCCGGTTCGAATGCTGAGCCGCCAACGTGCCACTGAGCAAAGCACCGTCCCCACACACTGCTCCCCGGTAGCCTAATGGGGAACACACTCGCCTATGAACCAGAAGACCCAGGTTCAAATCCCTGAGCAAGACACTTAAACCCTAAATTGCTCCAGGGGGGGACTGTAACTACTGATTGAAAGTCGCTCTGGATAAGGGCGTCTGGTAAATGTCCCCGGGTGCCTGTCATGGCTGCCCACTGCTCACTCACTAAGGTGATGGGTTACAAGCAGGGGAGACATTTCGGTGACAATGACAATCACTTCATGGCTTTCTTTCACAGATTCCAGTTCCCTCCGGTTGGTCAATAAGTGAAAGAATCAACTGGATCTTTAAGAGTCGAGTCGTTTTGAAGACTCAATTCATTTTAAGGCTGGACATTATTTTTACATGAATAGCTGCGGTGTAAGGTTTTAAATGGAGAGTCACTGCCTCAGTAACAGTTAAAAGCAACTCCGGTGGCGCGGAGACGCGGCTGCTGTGTGCTACCGGGCGGGGCCTGGCTCTGGTTTTGGTGCCTGTACTATTTTAAACACGGGGCGAGGTGTCCGGTCCTACAAACGCTCCGACCAGCCCCCTCGAGCGCCAATCCGACACCAACTATGACGGCCGGTGCTCAGTTAAAAGAATTAGCGCCGAGCCGCTGACCTGGAAGTTTATTTCCGTGCTGTGATTAGTCGGCGCGCTCCCTAGAAAAGGGCAGCAGCTAACACTACCGCGGCCTTTACCCATGTCTGCGGCTCTCTGCGGCGACTTCCGAAGGGAAGCAAAGGTTCACTTGAGTTCTCACGGCCGTAGTAGTCGAACGCACTCGCACCACCGGATGCCAAGTCGCGTGTTTGTTTTGCTTCTTCTCCCCCTTCCGAGCAGATGTTGCGCCTCTCCAGCACCCTCTCGGAACCCAGGCCCTGTCAGGCGAAAATCACTTCCTCAACCGGGGTACACAACGGGGGCGGAGAGAAAACGAGCGGGGTTTGCACATCCGGGTCACCCCTTCTCAACGGCGACGATAACCAATCGGATGCGGCTAAGTGAGCCATGGCCATATATGGGAGAAAGAGGGGGGCTGGTATGGGAATATGTTAATAAGAAACACCGGTCGGGGGTCGAGCCCGATTGCTGGGGCGGGGGCGTAATATTCATACAGGCGAGCCACGTCACAGCGAGACGTTTGTTATGACATCTGCAATGAAATCTTTGTCTGCAAAAATGATTGTCGAATAATACATTTTCAATAAATTGCATGCTACAAATTGTGTTATGCATGCACATTTGTCATTTTTTGTCATATATTAAAACTAATGAAATAATGGGTTGTATGTTTATTAATGCAAGGGTAATAATACTTATCATCATCTTTCATCTTTCATCATCATCTGACATATAATAACAAATAACTAGATTTTTACTTTGTTTAGATTATGCCCGCTATGAATTCTATACAAGTGGGTTAAAAAGTCCGCACGGATACAGACACACATCATTCATCGTTTTACATACTTGTCATATCTGGACGAGATGTTTGCTAATTGCCTTAATTAATAAAGCGATAAGGCGCATCTTTCAGCCATGATCGCTTCAGGAGTAAACCCCTCCGCTTTAAGTGACGTTGCAGAAATGCAGGCGTCACATGACTGTCGCGTTCTCGCGATGTTTGGCGCGCAGCACGCCGGCGGCGGACAGGAGCGTTTCGGTAATGGCAGAAGAGCACGGACGGAAGTGGGACCGCTGTCTGGCTGACAGCGCTGTCAAAACTCGGTAATTCCGGCAGAGTTTCGTGTTTCTTCATTTCGCTTCAGCCTAATGTCCCGCGGAGCTCCCCAGCGTACATTTAGCAGGATTCAGCGCAACCTTCAGGAGAGGTCATCGGTGGATTAGACACTTTCAATATGAAAGGGTTTCCTTTTTCAGGATTATATTTCAACATTTCTACTATCTGAATCTCTCTCAAGCTTCAGTGAAGTGTTTGTAGCGATATGAATGTCCTTCAGAGTGACTAAACGTGGCTGTTACTGTCAATAAATACCAAATGTGCCGCTACTTTTATTCAATGTAACTGTTACTACTATTTATTCATATATTATAAAGAGAAATTTAATAATATGACTAGTGTATCATGGTTACAACATTTGAAAATAATATTCAGGTATTAGATCTAGTGGGCTGTTCTTTATATGGCATAACGGAAGAAATTAAAACCTTCAGTGTTCCTGAAGTTGACATTGACCTTGTTAAAATGTCCTAATCTATTTAAATCCAGTCAAATGACTAATCCAGAAGATTCATTTTGCTATTTAATGCATGGAATGGACTAGTGGTTTAAATGGTAGAAAAGGCCAGTTAAAAAAAACCCTTTTCATTTAAATGCCTCCTCTGTTGTGGTTAGCCATTGTGAAAGAAAACCTTTGGTATAATTAACGGGAACATATTCCATAATCATTTCAATAAGGGTTCATCCAAAGTCCCTGGTCCTTTCCAGCCAGTTTGGGGCATGTCTCCCTTAATTGGTGGGGTGTACCAATATTGTGACTGCATGAACATACAGTAAATTACAGCTTGTTATTGAGCATTTCCAAACGCTCCCTCAAACGGGCACCGAGCCATTTGGTGGCATGTTCGAAGCAACAGTGTTTAGTTGGGTTTAATCCTGAGGTCGGTAGGGGTTTGTGTTCCCAGTAACGCTTCATCTGTGCATTTGAAAACCGGTCAAATAATACTTATATGCATACAGTATATATACATATGCATTTATCAGAGCGACTTACAATCAGTTGTTACAGGGACAGTCCCCCCCTGGAGACACTCAGGGTTAAGTGTCTTGCTCAGGGACACAATGGTAGTAAAATGGGATTTGAACCTGGGTCTTCTGGTTCATAGGCGAGTGTGTTACCGACTAGGCTACTACTACCCATATGCATGTATAGAAAGTAGAACAATAAGTAATATTTCGTGTGTTGTGGCTCTCTCCCCCAAAATTATAATGTTTTTGTTCTTGTAATTGAGAAAATTTACGTCAAAGCTTTCCCACAATCCTTATATTTAACAGGCTGTATCTATACTTGGAAATAGTCTGTTTTTTCGCTTGACACACGACCATTAGCTTTGGGCTACAGATTATGATGTAAATAATAACCTTCCTTTAAGAAAATTGCCAGTTTGACCTGCTTTTTGGTCTTACCTTTGTTCCCTAGTAAAAAGTCTACGAAAGCTCAATATCAGGGCTCCCATTTAGTCTGGAGGTGTATTTGCCTGAAGTAGATGCCCTTAGCGACAGACACTACAATTTATTCTTGGTGGTGAACCAGTTGCTAATCGATTCTGTCCGGCCCACGCGGTTTATAGGGCAAACATAAGAAACCGTCTTGGTCAGGGCCACCGCTTTTAAGATGAAGCCACTAGTGTCTGCTGAAAGAGGCTGTCAGCCATTTTACAGTTAATGGTTGTATTAATGTGTTCCAAATGTGGGCCGAGAGCCTTGCTTTCATTTACTCGGAACTCTTCATGTGGCCTCTATTCCAAATGGCCGCTCTCAAGAGTAGAAGGTTTAAAAGACTGACGTGGGACGTCGTCCACACGGCAGCGGCGGGAGGCTGGGCCGGGGCGCATAAATATTGTCAGGGCTGCGGATCGCACCGAGCTCCACCGCCGCTCGCAGGGACGGATACCAAGAGGAGAGGGGGGAGGCCGCGAGATGTTTGGCTCGGCATTGCGCAATGCAATACGGGGGCTGGGAAGAGCCCCCCTTTTTTTTTTTTTTTTTTTTTCCGTCCCGTGCGCTTGTGGTTGCGTTTGACATTTGTAGGTTGTGTAATGGCAAGCAGAGCAACAGTCCTCTGGCAGCGCTGCGGTGCCCACGCCGCTGTTCCCCCCCGTGCGCTGCTGCGCGCTGGCTGGCCTGCAGTTGGGTGGGGCGGCGCTGCCCAGAACAGAGAGCGGGCGAGGCCGAGCGCACAAACACATTCCTGCTCCAGACACGGCGTGCCGGTCAGCCGTCCACAGCGGCGTCCTGCTCAGGCTGGACCACTTTCGTCTGCACGGTGTCCTATTTCGGGCCCTGTCCCCTCTCTTTATCCTCACCTGGCCTTTTTACCAAAAAAAACCCCCAAAAAACGCATGCTTGTGTGTACAGTGCACTCACCCCCCCCCCTTTCTGCCTCTCAAATGAGCAGCGTCTGGCCAACAGGTGCTGTTTAACCAGCCCTCGGGTCAAAGGTCACACGAACCCCCTCCCTTCAGCCTACCGCGTCTCATTAGTGCAGATTTATTTCCACCCACTTTAGGGCCGCTGCACCTCTTTGTTAGCGCGTGCAGATTGCCTGCTGTGTTTTATATCGGCTCTTCTCTGTCCTCCTCTGCGCTCAGCGAACCGGATTCGGAGTTGGCGTGGTGTTCTCCGTCATCCTCTCAAACGTGAGTTCTGTTCGTAAAGCTCGCCAATAGTTCTGGATGATTGTGTAGATGAAAGCGTCGCTTCTTCACATTGCTTCCATGTGTCTGCTGTATCTTGGACTCCTAAGCGAAACTAGCGTGTCAGTTTCCACACCCGAATTGCTTCTCTTTGCAGGCCGAACGTGGCCCGTTGCGTTGGCTCTGGAATGGGACTGGGCATGGGCTATTCCAACTGCCAGCACGACTTCCGGTCACCTTACCTGCTTCACGGCCACATGGTCAAGGTAGGCATGCCGTTGGACGTGGGCAGGGGTGACGTGCATGTTCTAGACAATAATATAATTGATTCAATTGATCTGCTTGAACAATATGCAATCTGGTGTTGGTGGGAATAAAAAAACGCTGCCACTCCCAGTGTCCTGATTTAGCCCGTCTCGGGCACATAGCACATACTCACACCTACAGACAGCTTCGAGTTGTGGAAACTAAGGAACACGCACACACACACACCTGGAAGCCATGACCTTGGAGGTGCGAGGCCACACCACCATTTGGCCATTTAACAAAACACGTATATTCAAAAACACACATTGCGAGTCCAGCTCAGGAGTTTTGTCTAGTTAAAGCAAGAGACAACATTGAGATAGAACACATCATCATTTCTGCTGTTGGACAACATGAATGTAGTGAAGCTGTCAGAGACACTGCTCTACATGGTACCAGATCAGTTTAGCTGGTGAGACATGAGAGTCGGGCATTCCCCTGTTGATAAATCGGGTTCCTTACTGTGCTTGTGTAATTTAAATACAAAGATATCATTTTAAATGGAACCATAGCTCCACTAAACTGTGCATGGAAAAATATTGCATGAAAGACCCGGTGTTGATGAAGACATATGAGCTTCATCCTTTTCTTTGACACTTTAAGCTTGCTAAATTGCTAATGCTTGAGAAGTTAACTCTGCTTTCTTTCTATCTCTGTGTCAGGATCAGTAGAGGGGTGTGAAGGATTCGTCATGGCTGCCGGTCGTAACCCTGGTACCAGCCGGTCCTGTCCATTCCCACACCAGGGATTGTCCTCCGCTGTTGGTTTAATAAAAGCGAACTGAAGGAACCGTGCCATGTGTCTGAGCTTCTCAGATCAGCTGCACTGTAGCGTGTGCTGGTGAGGGTGGGGGCTGAAAGAGCGTTTTTGTGTGTTAATGAGCGGGAGAGTTCGGCTCCCGCTGGTTTGGAATGGGAGCCAGGTTCGGCACCTGCAGCCCTAAAGGAAAGGAACGGACGAGGGGGGGGGGTAAAGAGCGAGTGAGGCAGCAGTCGGTCGGGAAAGAGTGATGACTGGGGAGGACCGAGGTATGTTGGCTAGAAGGAGAGCTGCAGAACCGGACGATCGGACTTCAGCAGGTTCTAATGAGCGTCGCTCTGCTTAATGTGCTCCAGACGGCGTTCGGACCTGTTGTCCGGCAGGGGGTCGGGGGTCAGATGCGCCGGTCCAGGTGTCTCTGCTGCACGGCTGACCGTGTAAATAAAACCGTGGACCACTTTCACACAGCAGAGCTGAGGCTCATCATCTGTGTTGCGTGTGTGTGTGTGTTGGAAAAAGATCATAAGCCTTGTGTTTGTCCAGCCCCCTGGTGCACCAGAATGTGTGGAATGTTCTGGAATGCCAGTTCTGGACTGGGGCTCAGCACTTATTACTAACAGGTGAGTGCAGGACGGACAGACACACACGTTCTATACACACATTTTACCAAACCACAGCAATCCGGCTCGCTCGACCTGCTAAAAAGCGTCTCTCTGGATGGACTGAACCGCAGTCGGCTACCTGGACGGATTGAAAAGGGACGCCTGGCTTTGGACATGATAGCTGAATACGTAGGAGCCCTGGGCTATGCGTGTTAACACCTTGCGGTTCTGCTCTGCTGTTTCACCGTCCTGCCCATCAAAAGTATTTGTCTTCTAGTGAAGCGAATGAAAGCAGGTTGGGCTGGAGGGGGGGGGGTTCTCGTGGACGGAATCCAAGCCGCACACCTGCGGAAAGACAGGACGAGGGAGAAGGAGCGTGAGCTTTCCTAGACGTCAGAGTGCCTGTCCATACCTGCCCTGGCAAGGGATCCAGCAAGGGATGGCACTCTCTCTCTCTCTCTCTCTCAACACCATCTCATTATTGGTAAGAAGATGTTGGAAATGAATGGTAAGATGTTGGAAAGCTCATCGATCGGTGACTACCACTGGAATCGGCGCTAACGCTCATAACGGACCCGTCAGGAACGAAAGGGAGAGGCGTAGAATGGCTGAAATGGAGGAACTCGGAGATGGGAACATTCGAGAGTGGAAGAGGAGGGCCCGGGGAGACGCTGCTGTTCGTGTGCCAGCGGTATTTCAGCAACACTCACCAGGGTACTGAAATGGAATTCACAATTTATAAGCTTGTCAGTTCTGATCACCTTGCACCTCTGGCGAAACAGAGCTAAGAGCCCTGCTGGCTGTTTGGGAGGGACGTCCCCATCGCCCGCCTTCCCTGCGTCCCTGACGCAACGTACGGCCTCACGTTCAACCCTCTGACCTTGGACATTTGACCCGCCCTGCATCCTGATCCCTCTTCGGTTGACTCCATTGTGGGTACGACATGGTTAGTGACATCTACTGACATCAGTTGTGACAGGCACTTGGCAGCAATCATGTCAGCAAATGGCAGGGACAGAGGACAAAGTTCCCAGATCCCTGGTAATCCAAAGGATTCAGAATCACACACTGGACAAGGAAGGCTGTCGCTTCATGTTCCAGTTCTGGAGTTTTCCAGTTTTTTTATTGAAACTTCCAGACGATCGTGAGAACGATTCATCGCTCTCGATGTTCATTGAGCCACGTGTTGCACGGCAATGTGTCTGGAGCGACTCCCCCATCGCCTCTTATAAAAGCGGCCGCCCAGCGTGAAGCCCGCTCGGCCGGGACGAGGTGGGGCTGAGGACGGGAGACATGAGGGAGGATCGCCCGCTCCTGATCTACTGAGTCGGCGCCGCGGAGAGGGAGAGGAGCTTCTGAACAATCATTAGGGAAAAAAAAGTGAGCCAGCTTTTTTTAAATCCTTTTTATTATCATTATTTTTTTTATTGATTATTGATCCGCCGTTCCGATCGCGCGCGCGCGCCACCTAAAAAGGTGATTGGTTTTTTTTTTCGGAATAACGAGAGATCGCCAGAGGTGATCGAGTTCGTTTTAAAAAAAATATATATATATACTCAGACCGACTCCAGCGGTGACGTGAAGAACGTCTGTGCTTGGACGGGGCATCGTTTTTTGGATAAGTAAATTCGAATGAAATCTGAAAGTTTTTACAAGAACAACTTACAGTCCTGCTCATACGTTTGAATTATGCGACGTATCGGCAGGAAAGCCGCCTTCGTTCCCCGGACGTTCCGACCAGGGAGCAGGTCTGAATTTGTCGTTGTTTGTAATTGTTCCCATTTCCCGTCACTTCTCACGCACCGCGCTGCACAGCCGCGGGCGCTGCTGGGAGTTCGGACTGGGATGGGATGGGGTGGAATGGGAATGGGATTTTTATTATTATTATTATTATTATTTGTGACTGCGTCTGTGTGAGCTCGGTCAGAAAGGCTCGGCGTGTGTGTGTGTGTGTGTGCGTGTGTGTGTGTGTGCGTGTGTCCTGGTTTATTGGAGTCAGGTGGGTATCACGCAGACATCTCTCGCCCTTCTCTGGTTTGCTGCTCGGCCTGAACCAGCCGCATTGTTCTTCTCCACTCGGCAGATTCTTGGAAGGGGGGGGGAATGTGGAACATCGGGACTTTACAGGAACAGTTTCGGTCCATTTCGACAACCACCGCTTTTATATGGCGCGTTCGAGTAAGATATTTAGCATCGGTCATTATGCTGATTATAATCTCGAGATCCGCCGATATCAGTACGGAAAGTCCCACCGTGACCTTCCTCTGCTGTAAAAACCGAGAACAGTGTGGCTATTGTATTCGGGGCACCGGAGATGCTGCGTGTGACGGAAACGACGGGAAATTGTGACATTTGTGATGTTTAATGACGAGCTCCCCAGGTGCGGCATGCGGCGCTGCGCTCTGATTGGCTGCGCGCTGGCCGCGCTGCTCGCGATGGGCGTGGCCGCCCGCCCGCTCACATCAACCGCCTGTGCGCTGTTCCCCCGACAAGAGCGCCTGGTGCGAGGCCAAGAACATCACGCAGATCGTGGGCCACACGGGCTGCCAGGCCCCGCTCCATTGCAGAACAGGTCAGTCCGAGCCCGCGGGTCGCGTGACATGCGGCCCGCCCCCCCCACACTGACGCCCCTGGCTTCCCGGCAGGCGTGCCTGGGCCAGTGCTTCAGCTACAGCGTCCCCAACACCTTCCCACAGTCCACCGAGTCGCTGGTCCACTGCGACTCCTGCATGCCGGCCCAGACTCAGTGGGAAGTGGTGAGCCTTCTTTTTCACATCAGCACAAAACGTACACACAAAAAAGGTTTAATTCGTCAAGATGATAAGGGGCAAAACCTGTGTTCTAGGCCTGTTTTAATGTCCGTTTTAGTCTAGTCTTTCGAGTCAAGCTGTCATGGGAGAAAAAGGAAAGAAAAAAAAGGTGATTTAAAGTGAAAGTGATACACAGCACAGCACACGGTGACAACAGCGAAACGTGTCCTCTGCATTTAACCCATCACCCTGAGTGAGCAGTGGGCATCCATATCTAGTCTCATTTTACTTGTGACGTTTACATTTTAGTCTAGTTTTACCTTGTAAACCATATTTAGTCTCGTTTTTATTGTAGAACCGTATTACTTGATCTATTTGTTATAGTTATCGTCACATGACCAGCATTTATGTCGCGTCTAGTGTTAATCACATTAGACGGTTAGTTGACGAATATATTTCGTCATAAATTTTGTTGAAAAAAAAAACAACACTAGGCTATTCTTTTAGTGACATAATGGCATAAACGCCACCCCCTCACTGTAGTAGCTTGTGTGTTCTAGGTTCAATACGTTAAATATGATGTGGTCTTTGAACAGAGCAGCCATTTGTGCTGCTGCTGTCTCTCTTTATCCTGCTCAGACCTCGGTGACCTCTCGGCCGGTTTATGGCCGTGTTTTGTCTACTTCTAATTCCAAATGTGTGTGTGTGTGTGTGTGAATCTATTCATGCCTGTTCCGTAGGCCACCAGATTTTTGTCTTGTTCAAGGAAAGGCCCTATAATAATGGGGCATAGTAAGGGGGCAGTGGTGGCCTAGCGGGTAAGGAAACGGATCCTGAACCGCCGGAGGGTCACTGAGCAAAGCACCATCCCCACACACTGGTCCCCGGGCGCCTGTCATGACTGCCCACTGCTCGCCAAGGGTGATGGTTAAAAGCAGAGGACACATTTCGTTGTGTCACCGTGTGCTGTGCTTTACTTTCACTAGTAGCTCTAACATGAATATATATATATATATATCAAGCTGAAATCTCATTCTCCAGGACCAGATGTGCAACAAAGGACAGGGGGGTGGGGTAATCCTTTTCACTAAACCTATAAACTTCTATAATATATAATGTAAATATACCCAGAGTTTAAAGGAAAAATAATACTACAACAATCCTGACTTAAACAAATCTCCGAACCTGAGCTGGAACTGCTTAATTGTTAAAGCTCAGTGGTTACAAAGGGAAGTTACAACATTGAGTGTTTTGGATGGAAAGCCTTTATTTGCCACAGGAAATAAAAAAAAAAATCATTAAGCGTTGCGGTTTGGGCTGTTTTGAAATGGAGAAATGTTAAAAATGTGCATGCTATTATTCCAGCCTAGCCCTTTCAGGCCGACTCCTGTCTAAATAAATATGTAATATGAAATTGGAAGTGCACTCTTTACCTCCTTTTTGTCCCATCGCCCCTTGGATCAGCAAGGCTTTCTACCCCTGGTGTTTTGTTCCTGGCAACAAAGGCTGTAGCAGTGTGGTGTATTTGGTTTGAAAAGATGCCAGGTGGAATTGGGGAATAGGACTTGCTCTGAGGGACTCAGAGCCTGCAGCACAGTCCAAATGTCAGCTGTGTCCTGTTGGTGTGCATGTCTGTGTGTACGTGTTACACTTTGTGCAAGCTGAAAAATGTGTCCATTGTGAACTAATCCAAAATCATTGTGATGTGTGTCCTGGTTTGATAAAGGACGGGGGGGGTGTAGACAAAAAGTTGGTTTCCTATAAATGTGCGTAATTGCACATATCTAATGCACCACAGTGCTTCCATCAGTCCATATATAGACAATAATTTTTGTGGGCCTTTGGTTATTTTGAAAATGGATGCCAGAACTCAGTTGCTGTCAGGCCTTATGAATAATCTGATCTTGATACTGCAAAGATGTAACTGCAGCATTTCTGAGTGCATGGGGTTTGCAGGCAAATGACTTCAGGATTTAAACAGATTATACACATTTACAGCATTTTACAATCAGTGGTTACAGGGACAGTGCCCCCCCCCCCCCCTGGAGACTTACTGATTGTAAGTCACTCAGGATAAATGCTGTAAATGTATTTCTGGGACTTGTGGTCATCTGGTTCAAATGTGAGTGTCTCCTCCTAGTGATAAGATAATATGAATCTTTATTGTCATTGTCACTTTTTTTAAGGACAAAAAATATATAAAGTGCAGTCAACTCAGTGAATACAGTAAATGAGAGACTTGAATAACAAACACATAAAATAAAATATAAACAAAAACACAATTACAGTCTATTGCACATTTTATGGAGATATAGCACAAATATGGATAAGTTTATTTTGGGTGTAGAGTTTGGATTGCTTTTGGATAAAAGCTGTTTTTAAGCTGGGTTGTCCTGGTTTTCATTGCTTTTGCCTGATGGCAGAAGCTGGAAGACCTGATGACCTTGTGGAGCGCCTTCCTTTCTGAGGAAGTACAGCTGAGTGTGACCTGCTTGTGTGACAGTGTGTACGTTTGCATGGCTTCGTCTCACTATTTCTGTGTGCTGCATCCACCCAGGTGACCCTGGAATGCCCAGGAAGTGACGACACCCCGCGGGTGGAAAAACTAGTGGAGCGCATCCTCCACTGTAGCTGCCAGTCCTGCAGCAAGGAGGGCAGCCAGGAGGGGGCGCTCATGCAGTTCTACCCGTCGGAGAGCACCCCCGGACCACCCATCCCTGGCAGATGCGAACAGCGCAGAACCCCAGGCCCACGCAAACACACACGCTGACGCACTCCCGCAGCATGGCCACACACACACGGAGCCACTGGCTCAGCCTCACACACACCCCGCCGCGGGGGGATAAGCTCCTTCTCCCCTTTCACGTCGTTCCCAGTTCCGCTCCGTCCCCGTCACTGCAGTGCTGTTAACTGTTACAGTGGGCCTGTAATCCCTCTTTTTATTATTCAGCAAGACTAAAGCACTTTTTACGACCAGCACTATTTTGCCAGTGCAAATCTTTTAGATGCATTTCAGAACAGATAAAGAACACACAGTTAGTGTGCTAAAATATTGACCGTAGACTTTGAAGGACAATGCAGTACACGTACTTTTACTTTCTGTCTTCACTCCCTTTGATTTACATTAACAAACACCACACATTAATGTTCAGTGGTAATAGCTAAAAAAGCTGTAAACACACACACACACACACAATGATGAATATACATGCACAGTTTCTGTGTTTGTCTTGGGGTTTAAAAGGCTACAGCCTATAATCTCAATTGTTTACTGCCACAATAAATCACATTAAAACACTCTGTTTTAAACTATGGGATCAAATACCAGCTTCATTAAAGTTGAACATTTTACAAATGGAATATTCTGTGAACGTAGTTCATTTTATTGTAGTAAATCAATGCAGTGCAAGTGTTTCATTAATAGGATCAGATTAGATTGATCTCCCCTCTGCTAAGAAAGAAGTCATTGGATTTGAAATGTGAACTATAATTCGCTGGTTTATGTGGGCTCTCCATGGTACCGAGTGAGCGTCCAGCGAACTGAGCTGTGACATTGCAAGACATTCTGCAAACGCAGCACCGTGGGGAATTTATGCAGGAGTGCACTGGTGCATATTCAACAGCCCAATGCCAGACGTCCAGGCTTTGCTCTGGAGTTATGGGTTCAAGTCACGGTTTCTGGTTTCTCATTTGCATCTAAGATTTTTTTTAATCCACATTGCAATTATTAAACTTTCTCTTTTCCATGAATCTGAGTAAATTTGCAGATCTTAGTGAATTGGGTTATGTTTACTGTTCAACAGAAATATATTTGCTGGACTACTGATATGGTCCATGTGGTATTCAATTATATCTAAAATGAGATACAAATTGACTACACATTCATACTGTATACAGTGGGTACAGAACATTTTCAGAGCCCCTTAAATCCCCTTTGTTGTATTGCAGCAATTTGCTAAAATAATTGAAGTTCTTTTTCCTCATTAATGTACACACAGCACCCCATATTGACAGAAAAACACAGAATTGACATTTTTGCAAATTTATTAACAAAAAAACCCCAAAAAAAACCACTGAAATATCACACGGTATTAAGTATTCAGACCCTTTGCTCAGTATTTAGTAGATGTGCCCTTTTGATGTAATACAGCCTTTTCACACCTGGATTTGGGCGATCCTCTCTAGTTCTGGCAGGTTGGATGGTAAACGTTGGTGGACAACCTATTATAGGTCTCTCCAGAGATGCTCAATTGGGTTTAAAATCAGTCACCTTAAACACACAGTTAAAATAATGAAGATTCTAACTGTTTTTAGGGTCATTGTCATGTTGGAATGTAAACCTTTGGCCCAGTCTGAGGTCCTGAGCACTCTGGAGAAGGTTTTTGTCCAGGATATCCCTGTACTTGACCACATTCACCTTTCCCTCGATTTCAACCAGTCATCCTGTCCCTGCATCTGCAAAACACTCCCACAGGCCACTCTGCTATAAAGCAGTGATGGTTGAATTTCTACAACTTTCTCCCATCTCCTGACTGCATCGCTGGAGCTCAGCCCCAAGGATCTTTGGGCACTTCTTCCTCGATAGCTCAGTTTGGCAGAACTGCCAGGTCTAGGAAGGCTTCTGGTCAATTCTGTTGCTGAGCTCTTCAGACAGTTCTTTTCACCTCATGGTTCCCATTTGCTCTGACATGCATTGTGAGCTGTAAGGTCTTATATAGACAGGGTGTGGCTTTACTAATCGAGTCCAATCAGTATAATCAAACACAGCTGGACTCAAAATGAAGGTGTAGAACCATCTCAAGGACGATCAGAAGAAATTGACAGCAACTGAGTTAAATATATGAGTGTCACAGCAAAGGGTCTCAATACTTAGGACCATGTGATATTTCAGTTTTTCTTTTTTTTAATAAATCTGCAAAAATGTCAACAATTCAGTGTTTTTTATGTCAATATGGGATGCTGTGTGTACATTAATGAGGAAAAAAATGAACTTTTAGCAAATGCTGCAATATAAAAAGAGAGTGAAAATGTAAGGGGGTCTGAATACTTTCTGTACCCACTGTATATTAACCTTAATCAGAAAGACTGACACCTTGAACATTTCTATTATCTTATGTGGAAGGAATGCGCGGCAGGAGCAGCTCAGCGGAACCCTGTCCAGCATCAGCAACAGGCCAATGGAAGAGCTCCAGTCCAAATTCAAATGTTTTTATTTGTATAGTCTTTTATGCAATCCTTATGGTCATAAGTCAGTGTTATATGTGCATGAATCTCATACACAGCTCCAAAAACTGCTAGAATATGACATTCACAATTGAGAGAGAAATATCTGCAGGAATAAGAGTGGACCACAAGCAGTCTAATGGAGAGAGGTGACAACAAGATGGATAATGAGAGACCCTACTGTGGAAACAATCATCTTTAAGCTTTAAATTTTCATTACATTTTTTACATTAAATCCATTTATCAGATGATCAGATGTGACTTACAATCAGTACTTACAGGGATAGTCCTCTGGAGACACTCAGTCTTGCTGAGGGATACAGTGGTAGTAAGTGGGGTTTGAACCTGTGACGGTGCTGTGGTCTTCTGGCTCACCTTTGATTAAGATTAATTCTGTGGGATGGCTGCTTTATGATAAGAAAACGAGCAAGTCTCCAGGGGGACTGTCCCTGTTACTACTGGTGTGGATAAGGGCATCTGATGTAAAATGTATGCATGTGGCTGGCTAACCGGGCAGGATTTTCATTATGGAATGACGTAGCAGAACTGTAGTGTTAGAATGTGGCTGATTTACCTTCCGTTCTGAAAGTCTCCTCTCTCCTCCTTGCGGCTTCACACTGCGTATGTGTGAGTGACAGCAGGGCTTCAGGGGACTGTTATGCCTGTGAATGTTGCCAGTCAGAGATTTTTGTGGGCAGGACATTAAATGACATTGTGAATTGAGTATTGTACTGTCATTACAATGAATAAAACCCAAACCCAAGGATGTGGTATATAGAAGCATGATCAATAATCATCGAATATTTTGCATTTATGTTTAGGTGCATTGCGCTCTGGGGCTTAAAGAAAGTGCCTTTTCAGAATCCCCCTCATTTCTACATCATTAATACAGGACCAAGACCCCAAATAATAAATAAATCACTTTTAAGGTCACGTCACATGACTCCAATACATAGGTACAGTGCATTCTCATGTGGCCACGGTGTGCCGAAGACAATAAACGTTTCTTGAAATAAATAGGTTCTATGTGCAGTGTAGAAACAATTAACAATAAACCTATATTCAGAAGTATATATACATTATTTTATTGTGCAAATAGGGTAAGTTGAGGTTATGAGCTTTGTGGTTATGTGACAGTGTGGTGCTGGTGTGAGGTGGTCCGAGTCTCAGGCCCCGCTTGGTGTAGATGTTCTGTAGGTAGGGATGCTCTGCACTAGCTCTCGGCAGAGCTTTGTGGTGTAAGGCGGTGCTGTTTCCATTCTAGACCAATATGCATCCGGCGAGGATGTGAGGTCCTCTGTGATGTGACTCCTAGGGAGCTCCTGACTCCTCACTTTCTCCACCGCAGCATTGAAGATGATGATGATGATGATGATGGGGGTGTGTTCTCCTCTTCTCTTCCTGAAGTCCACTACCAGTTTCTTGGTTGAGGGTGAGGTTGTTGTCCTGGTACCACTGTGTCAGGGTGCTGACTACCTCCCTGTACACCGGCTCATCGCTGTCGGTGATGAGACCCAGCACCGGCTATGAAATATATAAAACAATAAATAAACCATTACAAATATTGTCAGGCACAGCATGTGCCTACAAGCCAGAAGGGACAGGAAATGAAACAGACAAGATGAGTCACGACCCCACCCACCCTCACGTTTAAACAAAAAGGTTTACACAATCACTTCCAAGGTCAAGTTGACACAAAATGTTCCCTTTCTGAAGAAACATCATCAACCCGGGGTCTCAAAGATACAACTTGACCATAACACTGAAGAGCCCAACCTTTAGAGCCCAATAGTTACATTTACCAGATGCTCTATTTCAGAGCGACTTACAGTCAGTAGTTACAGGGACAGTCCTCCTGGAGACACTCAGGGCTAAGTGTCTTGCCCAGGGACACCAAAGGTAGTAAGTGGGGATTTTCTTCCATCATATTGTCCCTCAGCTCCAGTGACCTCACAGCAAGCCGCCCCACTTCCGACATCTTGCATAATGAAGGGAACTAGTTCACAGGTTTTTATCAATTGCATGCATGTGGTTAAACAAGAGCGAGAGCGAGAGACCCGACCTGGTCTCAGAGCCAGGCTGTAAGAAGCAAATGCTCAACTTTATAAAGAGTTACGCAGACTCCCGATGGGGCAGTGAAAGATCATCAGAATGCATGTTTCTGAAGTTTACTGGGTTGGAAGTACAATGCTTCAATGGAATGCTACATTGAGTGCACGGCAAAGTACATGTGAGCTTTCCAGATGGACACGGAGAAAGTCACCCTGTCATTGCCAAGCAAGGACCTCTGTGGCTGTGGCACTGTTGCCTTGGCAACTGGGCATGCATTAAAATAGTTGTAAATAAAGCAGGTTTTTCAAAGCCTTGGAGCTGAACTCAACATGCCATCAGTGTTACATCGGCCAGGCATGGATGCTCAGAAACAAAGAATCATTGATTTGTCCAGAAAGCACAATGTGTCTGATTAGTTCACTATGAATAAGTTGGACTGACAAAAATGCATTTGTGTGATTTTACCATAAATTCATGAAACATGTGGTAAATAAGCGTTACTAAATGTGACCAGCTGGTGTCAGTATAACAGCATTTTATTTTAACCTTCAGATTCCGTTCGCCTGAAACTCACCTGGATGAGAGCTGCAAAACAATCCTCCCTTTCCTCAGCCCCCCTGAGTGTCTTCTTCGTTCCTATCACTCTTCATCTCAAACACTGAAATCCAAGACCTGCTCTTCATTTACTGACCATTCACCTCCTAGAATCAGAATCCGATTCCCCTTGAAATGGCCTCTAATTACCTGTCATTCCCGGCTTTCTCGCTCTTTCTTTTTCCTTGGCAGCCTTGCTGGCTCTGCCCATTTTCTCTTACTTTATCTACCCTCCGCCTGTACTGGGTTTTGCCCTGCGGACAGGCCAGGTGTGAGAATGGATTGTGAGTTCAGGGTAATCAATCAATCGATAACCCCCCCCACACCTCTTTTTACAAACAATACAGTCAGCGGGAATGGGGCTATTTATACCACATTCATTAAATGCGGTGGTAGTAGCCTAGTGGGTAACACACTCGCCTATGAACCAGAAGACCCGGGTTCAAATCCCACTTACTACCATTGTGTCCCTGAGCAAGACACTTAACCCTAAGTTGCTCCAGGGAGACTGTCCCTGTAAATACTGATTGTAAGTCGCTCTGGATAAGGGCGTCTGATAAATGCCATAAATGTACATGTAAATGCTGCACAATTTATTTCAAGCCACACATACTGCAGGACCACAGTATGAAGAATCTGCGAGAAAAAGGAACAGACTTATTTACTCCCTCTGTTGACAACTTGGAAGGATATGAGCGAAATGAGCACAGTTAAAGAAAAGGAGCTAAAGAAGAAAATGCGTGAAGTAAATAAACGCACTGCCAGCAACTGTCTCTCCCGTTATCACCTTTTCTCCTCAGCCCTGTCCTGCTGCTCATTCGCTCATCTTTGCTTGCTCGTCTAAAAAATGCATGAGGTCCTGTCATTTCTACTGAGCTCTGGGGCAAATTAGCACTGTGTCAGCAAGCTGAAGAATTAAGATTTTGTTCTTCCTTTTTGCTCTTTTTGTGGTGGTGGGTGGAGTCAAATACCCTTTTCAATCTGACATACGTCCCCATCTAGGGGTATAGAATATGAACAGCCAAGGGAATAGACACAGCCAAGTCCAATAATAGCGCGTTCATTTACAGTGCAGGCAAATTAATTTGACCAACAAATAAAGCAAATAAAAGACCAGCGCTAGACATCAACCAACAAACCAAACCAAAGACCAGCACTAGACAACAACAAACCAAACCAAAGACCAGCACTAGACAACAACAAACCAAACCAAAGACTGTCACACAAACCGGGATCAGAACAAGAGAGACGTGTAGGAGGAGACGAGAAACCTCAGTGCGGCGGGACGCAGGGAGGCAGGTAAGTTCCTCCACATTAATCTGCAAACGCGGACGCCGTGAGCCGCAACACCACACTGATGTTGTCATTCGCGTTTTTATGACACAAGACAGGGCAGAACAGGGCGACAGGAAGGAGTTCGGGAATCAGGAGAACATAGAGGACAGGTACGGTCTTACTGGGGTTGAGGATTTCGGGGCCGAGTCAGATGACGTGCATCCTTCAATGACTGAGCAGTTGGCAGATGCTCTCTAGCCTAATTTATAGGGGTCACGTTACCTCGTTTCCGTGTTACTCCCGGTCACATGATGGAATCATGTGACAGTACCCCCCCCCTCCAGGGCCGACCCCCGACGGCCCCAGAGCGGTGGCGGTACGCTGCCGGTACTCAGTCACCAGAGAAGGGTCCAGGATGAAACGACTCAGGATCCAAGACCGTTCTTCTGGTCCATAGCTGGTCCAATGCACCAGGTACTGGACCCCCCGACCTCTGCGTCGAGAGGCAATAATGCGCTCCACCGTGTATGCGGGTCCCCCGTCGACGATGTATGGCGGTGGCGGATCCGGAGCTGGAGTATGAAGCGAGGATGTGACAAAGGGTTTTAGTTTGCAGACATGAAAAACCGGCGAATGGCAGGAGGGAGTTGGAGACAGTAGGTGAGGGGGTTGATCCGGTTGAGGATCCGGAACGGCCCGATGTATCGAGGGGACAGTTTGTGTGACTCAGTCCTGAGACGCAGGTCTTGGGTGGATAGCCACTGTAGCGTCTGCATAGGATCACAGATGGTTGATCTTCAAAGAACCTTTTAACCTTTTACATTTACATACCAATTACAAACCTGGACCCTCAACCTGATCGTCCCGTCTTCCCCCACTGTCACAAATGTAGCGTCTGCGTAGGATCACAGATGGTTGATCTTCAAAGAACCTTTTAACCTTTGACATTTACATACAAATTACAAACCTGGACCCTCAGCCTGATCGTCCCGTCTTCCCCCACTGTCACAAACAAGATGCTAAACAGACTGGGTCTGCAAACTGCTCATGGTGGTTCCAAGCTTCAAAGAATTCCATAAAGACCTCCTGCCTGGCCCTACCTTTGCAATACACAATCACGCACACACTTAAACGCATTGTCTGTATCTTGTGCTAGGAATATGTGATTATAAGTGGATCCCGTATATGCACGCGTTGTGTGTACGTTCCCTTGTATGAATTATACTAGTTACAACTTCCTAGTGTGCATTAGGTAAACTCTAATTACCTATAATTAAGTGTATAAGTGTATTTCCACTTTCCTACTTCCTAAAGGTCCCTTTCTTGGTGTCAGAAGGAACTTCTCTTTACTACTGGAACAGTGATGCATACCATGTGATCACAAAATACATCATACAATTTCTATAAGGTAGAAATTGTAACTGCAACGAACTACAGTTTCTCTCTGGGCCAGCCATAAAAATTCCGGTCAGTCGTAAACCCAGACAAAGGGAACTTCTCCCGCCAAAATGTCACACTTGTGATTGGCTATTCAGGCCACATGATGGGCGTGCCAGAAAGCATCAAAAAGAGCGTCACACAGGCACGCAGGCTCAGAACTTCTCTTCTTCCTCCCGAGACACTTTTTCAACACTTTGTTACTCTTTGGCAAAATTTACCTTCAAGGAGAACTTCCAGTGCCAGACCTAAGGATCGAGGATCGTGACCCTACCGCATCAGGACTCCCTTGCATGAAACAAGGACCAATGCAAGTAACTATTTAGATGCACGTTTAAACCCCTTTTTAAGGTGAACTTAAGAATTCTCTGACGATTCTCATTAGGCTGTGGTTAATTGATGTGTAATACTGCCACTCTCTTTTCATCACTTTCCTTTACCCTGTATGTATATGTTTGTCTAATTGTTGTATGTTAGCTATAGCCGTGTTTATTAAATTCTTTAAATTCACAATCGTTTGTTTCTGTGTGCTGCTCACAGCTGAGTCACTGAACGTTGACCTTTTAAGCTACATGCTAAATTACTGCTAGCACGCAGAGTGGGAAAGCTACCTTTCCTGGCAAGAGGGGGGATAATCGTTCCCAGAATTGATAAATAATTATATTATCTGCTCCGTGGACGGACAGATCAAGTAATTGTAACATTAATTCTGCTACAGTTTATCCCCAAATCTAGTCTAAATGTTTATTATTAATTATAACCAGTTATAATTAATTTTAGATATTTCCTCTTGAGCTAATTCGTTACACCACACTCTCTGTCCCACTCGGAAGCGCAGTCGCCGGCGGTCGTGCTGGGTGGTCATCCTTCATGAGGCGGCAAGGAGGGCTGACCGCGCAGATTTCCAGGCCTTTCGGCAACTGCGGATCATCTGACGGGCCGAGGGGACCCCACCTGCGGGCACCTGGTGAGTGAAGATGGGGGGCTGATATCCATGGCAGATCTCAAAGGGGCTATGGCCGGTGGCGGAGGAGACTTGCAGGTTGTGTGCCAGCTCCGCCCAAAGGAGAAACCCGGGCCAGGTGCATTGGTGTTCCGACGCAAAGCACCGCAGGTATCGTCCCAGCTGTTGGTTGGCCCTCCCCACCTGACCATTGGTCTGGGGATGGTAGCCAGAGGAGAGGCTGCAGGTTGATCCAATGAGGCGACAGAACGTCTTCCACACAGCTGAGGCGAATTGGGGTCCCCGATCAGAGACGATGTCCTGGGGGAACCCATGAAGGCGGACCACGTGTTGAAGCACGAGGTCAGCGGTTGTGGCAGAGGAGAAGTGATTCACTATGGTCAGGATGGTGGTCATACCATTAGCCTCAGGGAGACCAGTGATGAAGTCCAAGGCAAGGTGGGTCCAGGGGCGATGAGGACTGGGAAGAGGACGCAGGGGCCCAGCAGCCGGAGTGTTGGGAATCTTGGCCTGGGCACAGACGTCGCAGGCATCAACGTAGGCCTGTACGTCCCGTCGTACCGAAGGCCACCAGAATGCCCGGCGAATGAAGGAGAGGGTCCATTGGCGTCCTGGATGGCCTGAGAGCACGGAGGAATGGCCCCAATGCAGTACATCGGGCCGGCAGGTATTTGGGACGTACAGGCACCCTGGTGGGGTGTTAGCTGGGCCAGGGTCGGACACCTGGGCAGCCCGGACCTTCGTCTCGAGGGACCACCGGAGAGTGTCCAGGATGCGATGAGGAGGAAGAATGGGTTCGGGGTCGGAGGATGGTGAGTCTGGGGCATGTTGACGTGAAAGAGCATCGACTTTTTGATTTTTGGACCCGGGACGGTAGGCGAGTTGAAAGTTTGCTCGAAAAGAATTGCTCGAAAAATAAAACCCACCTCGCCTGGTGGGGATTGAGTTGTTTGGTGGCTTTGATTGATGAGATTTTGGTGATCGGTCCAGACCAGAAAGGGGGTGTCACTGCCTTGTAGCCAGTGCCGCCACTCCTCGAGGGCCCACCTGACTGCCAGCAGCTCACGGTCCCCAACCCCATATCGTCGCTGTGCAGGGGTGAACTTCCGCGAGAAGAAGCAACACGGGTGCAATTTCCGGTCCAGACCGTGTTGAGAGAGGACTGCGCCAGCACCCACCTCTGACGCGTCCACTTCTACAACAAACGGAAGGGAAGGATCTGGGTGTTGAAGAATGGGGGCAGTGGTAAAATGACGACACAAGGATTTAAAAGCTTGAATGGCCTCAGGGGTTAGGTGGAACGGACGTGATGAAGGTTTGGTGAGAGCAGTGAGGGGTGCTGCGACTGTACTGTAGCCACGGATGAACCCACGATAGAAATTCGCAAACCCAAGAAACCGTTGCAGTTGTTTCAGCGTCGTGGGTAGGGGCCACGATGCCACTGCTTCCAACTTCTTGGGCTCCATGGCCACACCCTGGGACGAGATGGTAAAGCCCAGGAACGTGGTGGAGTGCTGGTGGAAGGCGCATTTCTCCAGCTTACAATACAGTCGATGGGCGAGCAATCTCTTCAGTACTGCTCTCACGTGTTGAATATGAGATTCCAGGTTGGGCGAGTAGATGACCACCACCATCATCCAGGTAGGCATACACCCACCGTCCCAGCATGTCCTGGAGAGCATCGTTGATGAACTGCTGGAAGACGGCGGGTGCATTGCACAGACCAAAGGGGATGACCTGAGATTCAAAGTGACCAGTGGGGGTGATGAAGGCTGTCTTCCACTCGTGGCCCTCTCGGATGCGAATCAGGTTGTAGGCCGACCTGAGATCCAGCTTTGTGAAGTACTTTGCTCCCGTGAGGGCGTCGAGGGCGGTGTTGGAGAGGGGTAATGGCGTTCGGTTTTTGATAGTGATTTTGTTGAGTCCACGATAATCCACACATGGTCACAGACCACCATCCTTCTTGGTCACGAAGAAGAACCCTGCCGCGGCCGTGGAAGTCGAGGGGCGGATGGTGCCATTCTGGTGCCATGGCCAGTTGCTCTGCTTTCGAGAGGGAGTAGAGATGTCCTTTCGGGGGATTGGTTCCCGGTAGCAGGTCAATGGCCATGTCGCCTGGTCGATGGGGAGGCTGCTGGGCAGCTTGTCCTGGGGGAACCCATGAAGGCGGACCACGTGTTGAAGCACGAGTTCAGCGGTTGTGGCAGAGGAGAAGTGATCCACTATGGTCAGGATGGTGGTCATAGCATTAGCCTCAGGGAGACCGGTGATGAAGTCCAAGGCGAGGTGGGTCCAGGGGCGATGAGGACTGGGAAGAGGACGCAGGGGCCCAGCAGCCAGAGTGTTGGGAATCTTGGCCTGGGCACAGACGTCGCAGGCATCAACGTAGGCCTGTACGTCCCGTCGTACCGAAGGCTGTCTTCCACTCGTGGCCCTCTCGGATGCGAATCAGGTTGTAGGCCGACCTGAGATCCAGCTTTGTGAAGTACTTTGCTCCCGTGAGGGCGTCGAGGGCGGTGTTGGAGAGGGGTAATGGCGTTCGGTTTTTGATAGTGATTTTGTTGAGTCCACGATAATCCACACATGGTCGCAGACCACCATCCTTCTTGGTCACGAAGAAGAACCCTGCCGCAGCCGGGGAAGTCGAGGGGCGGATGGTGCCATTCTGGTGCCATGGCCAGTTGCTCTGCTTTCGAGAGGGAGTAGAGATGTCCTTTCGGGGGAGTGGTTCCCGGTAGCAGGTCAATGGCCATGTCGCCTGGTCGATGGGGAGGCTGCTGGGCAGCTTTGGTTGGGCTGAAGACGGCGGCTAGGTCATGATAGCAGGAGGGGACATGGTCTAATACAGGACGGTTCGGTTCTGGGTTCGAGGAGGCAGACGGGGAGGGCTGTGGCAGAAGGCAATGGCGATGACAGTGCGCACCCCACTCCAACACCACGCCCGATGACCAGGAAAGGTGGGGTTCATGGAGGGACAGCCAGGGGAACCCAAGGAGGAGGACTGGTGAGGTGATAATATTGGTCACTAAAAACTGAATTTTCTCCACATGCGAGTCGAGCCGGAGTTGAAGAGGGACCGTGCGGTGAATGATGGTTCCTGAGGAGACCGGATGACCATCCACGGAGGTGATTGTGAGAGGACTTGTGAGGAGTTCCAGGGGAATGTGATGTTGTCGGACGAAGGAGCGGTCTATGAAATTTCCAGCCGCCCCGGAATCCACTAAGGCTGTGGTGGAGATGACTCGCTGATTCCATTCCAGGACGGCCGGGAGAGTGAGTCGGGAGGTCTCCGTGAACGCAGACGGCGTAAGCCGCAACACCACACTGATGTCGTTCGCGTTTTAAGACACAAGACAGGGCAGAACAGGGCGACAGGAAGGAGTTTGGGACTCAGGAGAACATAGAGGACAGGTACGGTCTTACTGGGGTTGAGGATTTCAGGGCCGAGTCAGATGACGTGCGTCCTTCAATGACTGAGCAGTTGGCAGCTCTTCTCTAGCCTAATTTATAGGGGTCACGTTACCTCGTGTCCGTGTTACTCCCGGTCACATGATGGAATCATGTGACAAAGACCAGCACTAGACAACAACCAACAAACCAATCCAAAGACCAGCGCTAGACAAAAACCAAGACATCAAAACCAAAGACCAGCGCTAGACAACAACCAACAAACCAAAGACCAGCACTAGACAACAACCAACAAACCAAACCAACAACTCAAGTACTTAAAAGGGAAACAGACACATGTACACACACACAACAGATAACACAAAACCACTAAGCACAGCACATGGTGCACACAGTGAAATTTGTCCTTTGCATTTAACCCATCACCCTGAGTGAGCAGTGGGCAGCCATGACAGGCACCCGGGGAGCAGTGTGTGGGGATGGTGCTTTGTTCAGTGGCAGATCAGGATTTGAACCGGCAACCTTCTGATTACGGGACCGCTTCCTTAACCGCTAGGCCACCACTGCCGCATATTGTATATTTTGACATTTGCTCTGGCATCCTGTTGGGTTTTTGTACTGATTGTAGAGATTAGAGTTTTATACTGTGACACTGAAAGAATGCTAAAGGTTAATGGTGACTTTTGGGTGTCTTTAAAAGTCCATGAAGTGGTCAGGCAGGGCTGTGCTTTGGAGTTTTGGTAGAACCTTGTTTGAGGAATTGTTATGAGGAATGACTGTGAGTTGTTAGCATGTGCAAAGTTGCAGTCCTGCTTGGGAGCTGGCTGGGTGAAGCTACAGACCACAGTTTAATAATCCGAGAATATTTTAAGTGAATGAGGAAAATTGATCACATGTTACGTCCTTTAGGCCGTAGAATGGCTTGGGGTGCTCTGTTTTGTGCGTGTTCTCTTTTAGGCTGTCTGCTGGGGGAGGAGATTTGGATTTATAGCTCCACCCACCAATTCCCTCGTCCACTGGCAGCCAATCAATGCACAGGACAGAGAACTACTTCCAGCCACCATTCGGGGCTCATTGTTGTGGAGCCGGAGGAGGAGGAAGCGAGAGGAGAGTTTTGCCATTGGAGTTTTGGATAGAGTTATTAGAGTTGGATAAGCCTTTGTTGTGTGTGTTAGTGATTAGTCTGGTTAGTTGTGGCTTTGTTGTGTAGTTGTTTTGTCTCTCCTTTCATGGTGTGTTGTCCTCCTGTGAATTGTGTAGTTGTTGTATATAGAACTTTTGGTTTGGTTTGTTGTTCACTGCTCACTGTAAATAAAAGCACAATATTTCACTTGGGTTTGGTATCTGTGTCTTCCCACTGCACATATTCCCCTCGTTTGTTGTCGCGTCTCCTGACCCCTAGACAGGGACGTGACACACATTTATGGGTGGGCTCAAGGAAATGCATGTGCTACAAAGTGGTAAAGAAGGTCTTTATTGATATTACTGATGTGCAGTTCTGCATTTGCATTGCTTTATTTTCTGCCTGGAGTTATGACCTTGAGAGAAGCCAAGCTGCTTGAGAAATTGCCATTTATATTTTGACAAGGTGCACTGTTTTACAGATCAGGATTCCCACTTCTGACATCAAGATTTCATTTAGTTGAAGGAAGCAGAAGCTTCAAATCCTGAACCATGAAAGTGTTTGTCATTGTTATGCACACTCTGCATTTAACAGCCATGAACGTGAAGTTATTATTTGTCACATTTGACACACCACAGCACAGCACCTCTACATTTAACCAATTCCCTGAGGGAGCAATGGGCAGCAATGAAAGTTTTGAACCTGTAAACCTTCGCTAATGAGTGCCTCTCTTTACCCACTAGGCCGCTGGAACTTTCCCCTATAGCAAGGCACCGTCCCCACACCTTGCTGCCTGGGCACATTTCCCTAAGGGTGATGGGTTAATTGCAGAGGACACATTTTGTATTCTGTATGATGTAGTGAAGGCTTTGCTTCTCTCTTTAAGCCAGATGTGGGCCATAAGTGCATTTCTTCTTCTTTAAGTAAGACTATTGCCTTGCCTGATATTGTACTTTTGCTATTTTGAGCACATAAGTGCATTCGCATAAATGCGAGCACATAAGTGCATACTTGAGAGGTTCACTCATACCACACTGCATAACATGGCAATGAGAAGCTTTCTGAAACATAATTATTATACATTTAAACATTTTTGACTAAAATGATATTTTATTTCAGTCATAGGAGAACATTTGAGGCATTTATCAGATGCCCTTATCCAGAGCACTGACCGTGACCATTACAGGGACAGTCCCCTGGAGACACTCAGGGTTAAGTGTCTTGCTCAGGCACACAATGGTAGTAAGTGGGGTTTGAACCTGGGATTTTGTGCTGTTCTGGTTCATAGGCAAGTTTGAACTACCACCCATTTTAATTAAACTGATGTGAAAGATACTTGTGAGAAACAGGCAGAGCAGGCAGGAACACAAAAACCCAGCATCATTACATATATGTTTATAATTGGTAGTAGATTTGGCAGAAGACAGAGATGGCAGTTTGATCCAGAAGACATTTCAGAAACACTTCAGAACACTTCAGTTCTTTATTTAGATTATCAATGATCTGTGGTGGACTTTGTGGACACCTGGACACAGCCTAAATGAATATAGGTTACAAAATGAAAAAAAGACAAAAGTAATATCTTGAATTGTTAATAAGCAACAAATAATTATTTCTGTGGCACTCAAAATGTTTTGTCATTTTGAAATTGGACTGTTTTAAATTATATATATATATTTTTAGGAAAATTGTAAGTAGTCATTTGTCACAAGGGAAGGAACAGGCACCAGCACACAACCTGAGGGTGAAAAGTCGGGTTTTAATAACGAAACAAAAACAGCATGATGGCCGGGAATATAGAGACGGGACATAAAGAAAAATAAAGATAAATCAAAATGCAATTTAACAGTAGTTTCACAACGCTAAAGAACCGATGTGGACATCAGGACCAGGTCCTCTCAGCCTGCTTCTCCCGGCTAGTCCAGGTGAGCTTAGGGGTGCCACATTAATATGGTATAGTTAATATTCCTCCGATATAATTTAGTCAGTTTTGTGTTTTTCTGACTTAAAAAATCAATTTAACCTCCCCCACATCTTAACACCCACATGGGCTTGCCTTACTCATGTAGATCCCTTCTCAACAATATCACATGGATACGGATTTATCTTTCAACACAGGCCACCCAGATACTGGTTCAGTCTTTAGTAATCTCACGACTGGATTACTGTAACTCCCTTCTAGCTGGTCTACCTCCGAGTGCCATCTGGCCTCTACAACTAATACAGAAAGCAGCCACACCTTCCCGAATTCTATCACACCGCCCCACTGGCTCCCAGTAGCTGCCCTACTGCCATCAGATTCAAAATACTGATGCTGGCCTACAAAGCCAAACATGGGGTTTCACCATCCTACCTCACAGCCCTCATTTTACCTCACACAGCACCTCCAGTACTGCTCGCCTGCTCCCTCCACTGCTGAAGGTACGAGGAAGACCCTCATCTAGACAATTATATAGGTGGTGGAATGAACTTTCCCTCGAGGTCAGAACAGCACTGTCAATGAGAATCTTCAAACGGCAGCTCAAGACCTTCCTCTTTAGAGAATATTTAGACTAACTTGCAACTATTATTTAGTCTGACTTATGGAAGAAAAACTTCATGGTTTGAGTCCTAGTGAACCAGAAATGATTACTTGATTGATGGTAACATGAAAGCACGTTGTAAGTCACTCTGGAAAATGCCACAAATGTAAATATAATGTGCTGCCATGTCATCGTACTGGAGACCTTCCGGCTTTGATTAGATTCTAATCGTTTTTGCACGTTGACAAACTGACCTTGTGCAGTTTTGTTTGTTTTTGAGACTGGAATAAAGGAATATAGTCTCTCTCTCTCTCTCTCTCTCTCTCTCTCTCTCTCTCTCACACACACACACACACACACACACACACCTATCATACAGACACACACACACACACACACACACTTATTCCTAAATTCCTCTCTTTCCATCTCTTCTTTTGCTACACATCCTTTCTTCCTCTCCTCTCGTTCCTGCCAGATCTCAGTTGCTGATGAGAGGGAAATGACTGCAGGTTTGTCTCGTGGGCGCAGCCGACGACTGTGATGCCATGACATGCATTTCTGATGTCATCCCCCCATCGATTCACTTCTGCTCAGGAGGCTGAGATCCTTCATGGATGTTAATCTCTCGCGCGTGTCGCACGTTGTCTGTTTTTTTACACAGTTATCCTTCCCTCTGATCCTCTCTCTTCCTCTCTCTGCCTCTCTCTCTCTCTCTCTCCCCCTCTCTCCTCCTCCCTCTCTCCCCCTGTCCCTCTCTCTCTGGCTCCCAGTGTGTGCGCGCCATCGTGCTGCACGCGCCCGGACTTTATTCTGGATTAAAACAAGGTCAAGCACGCGCAGAGGTACGTAGCACTTTTATTATTTAAAGAAAGTTATTCCAGATCAACCAGAATTCATTTGATTATAATACACGATAATAAATACAAACAGTGAACGAGGATGGAATTAAAAGAGATGAATAAATAATCACTGACTGTGTAATATTCTGAGCCCTCCTGGAGATACGCAGGGGTCCGAACCCCCGGATCCGGTACCGGGCAGTGCGGATCGATGGGGAATTCATTGATTTTATTATTTTTTTTTATTTCTACACTGGTCGACTTAAGGTGTGAAGTGCGTGAAGCCACGTGGTTCTCCAGCCTTGATTTATGGATGCAATAATTCAAATAGTTGAGTTCATTAGAGGTGATGAAAGGTGGCCGTCTGCTTAGGAACGTGACAGTGCCTGAATTCCTGATGATCTCACTCCAGGGATGAAGCAGGCTTCTTTATGGAACATTTTGGAAATGTTTTTCATTTAATGGTGATTTTTAATATGGACGGTCAGTGAAGGGTTTCAGAAGCTCATCATTATCTCCCCTTTCATCCTCTCTTCCCCCTTCTCCTGTGATCACTGTGCCGGTTTAGGATTTAGAGTCCGGCCGTGTGGCTCTGCTGCTTTAGCATGTGCGGCGTGGACGCGGAGCTGGATGACGGGGTGGAGGATGACAGGGACCAGGAGGACGAGTTCGTCCTCGCCGAGGGAGCCCGCATGCTGCCGCCTCCCGTGGCCCACTGCGAGGGCGGCGCCTGGGGGGGCCGGAGGAGTCGCTGTGGCTGCCTGGCGTCGGGCGCCGGCCTGCTGCTGTGGAACGTGGCCCTGGCCGCGACCTGCCTGCTCCTGCTGGCGGCCGTGTTTGCCCTGGTGCTCCTGCCTGCCCTGCTCCTGCTCTACGCCGGCTTCCTCTGCCACTCGCGGGTGATGCATCCATCCATCAAACAGGCAACATTAAAACATTCAGAATGGTGCTGATGCTGATGCTTTTTCTCCTGATGCACTACAATTTGATAATAATAACTCAATTCGCTCACATTTATTGCACTCTGAACAATTGAACATTAACATTTAAGTATGCTGTCTTGGACACACTGCAAAGGATAATTTTTAAAAATAAAACAATAAAACGTCAGCTTAATAAATGATACATGCTATAAATAAAATTTTTTTGTAAAAGGATATGAGACTTGATTAAAATTAACTCTCGTTTTTTTCTAATTTAGCAAATCAAAAAATTCTGTTTATGTGAAAAGGGCATTAAAAGAATAGAATTAAAATGCTACAGCTCACAAACAGGGATAAATGGATCATTCACCAACTTCGGTGATGCTGTAGTGGACATGTGTGGGGTTGTACAGCACAGAGGGAAACAGACTTTTTTATAAAGGCTCTAGATGTTCGAACGTGTGGAATATGTTTATTTTATTCCCTATTTGTCTAAATCATTAGGCCATAACAAGTGATTGACAGCTCAGGGGGTTTTCCTATCTGACATAAAGCAGAAGCCCAGGAGAGAGCCTGTCACACACCGCTTCCTCTTGATACACACACACACACACACACACACACACACACACACTAACCACTAATCCAGTTTCTCCTCTACAACAGGTTCTGGCCTCACCTTCCACAATCTGCCATTACCTTGACGACAACAGTTGTTCCGCCCTCATCATCCTGGGCTTTGTGATGATGTCACCTCTTGTGGTGGTGGCCGCAGCGACCTTCTGTGGCCTCCTCCGCCACCTACGACTCCTCTGGTTCTTCCAGCCAATCTCAGGCGCCTGGTACCAAGGCCGGGGGTTATGCTGGAGAGAAGATTTGCGTGCCTGGGTCTGATGACGTGACAGACGTGTCAAAGGTCACAGAGCTCAGGCAGAGGTTCAATATTGTATTTTAACACACTCCATAATTATAGCGTAGTGCCATCCACAGACTGGTCAAGGTAACCAGGCGTATTTCCAGCTCACCTCACCTCAACCGGCCAGTTTTCCCATCGCTGGGTGATTGGTGGGAGAACACAGTTCCTCCTACTTAATTATATCTGATGCATGCCGATGCTCAATCGAGTCAAATTGCAGATGGTGCATGCAACTTATCAACAAAAACAGCGTCAGTGTTTGATTCCAGACTTCAGGATGCTGAATAGGTATTCCAGAAAGTTCCAGAAAGATGTGGCATACAGTACAGATGCTGTGAGTTGTGAACAGTACCTTACATTATTCTTTTTTTGTTATTTTTTCTTTTTGGAAGGTGCAATAATTGAGCAATTTATGTTTTTCTCCCCCTGGTTAAGTAATTGACACTGGGCAAATTGTTATTAAATATTTTTTTATTATTGTGTATTCTTAAAACATTGTGTATTCAAATGTGTTTCTAAGGAGTGTGTTAATATTTTTGGGCCCTATTTTGACAATCTGATGCATAGCAGCGAGCAGAAAGCTCAAACAACATTTATGATTGGGTCCATATCCCCAGTAATTAAAAAAAGGGAACTGTTGTCCCAAGTTTCTTTATTTTACTTTACTTAGTTTCTTAATTATCTTGAGGAGGGTTTCAGACATAAGATATAATGAACCGATCAGAATGGCACATACATCATTTTAAAAAGTAGGGGTGCAAGATTTAGGGCGAATTGCTATTATGATGCTATTACACAAGAACAAAACAGGGTCCATAGCCTGGCCAAAGCTAGCAGAATTTTCTCCATGATGTATAATCAACACAAGCACCACACACCCACACATTTCTAAAATGTACAGCTTAAATATAGTTTAATAATGTAGCCCTGACTTATAATATAAGATTATTTACACTGCCTCTGCCTGCCTTCACTGGCTCCAGAAATTCACAAAACCAATGGTAAACAGTGGGAAAGGTGGGAAAATGTGCCTTAGATTGTCAAAATAGAGCCCATTCAATGAATAAGTAATGCATATTTATTTATTTATGTATGTCCATATATAGAACTTTGTAAAACATGGAAGTAATTTTTGCTCAACTGTTGTGCCAGGTTTACAGTAGTATAAAGGCCACTTGGTTTTGAACACTTCATACCCAGTGGATGAACTTAAATCTTAAGTGACCGTGACACATTTGCTTGCCTTTGAAATAGCTGGATGGCAGCATTAGCTTTTGAGATGAAGGCCACATTACTCAGTATAATTGTCTGTGGTTTATAATGCTGTCTGTGGTGCTTTTTTCTTTATATTATTTGAAAACGATAATAAGTGTGAAGAAGATGTCAGGAAATATGTTCCGTTATCAGAGAGCCAGTAGAGTCCCCTCCTGATGAGCAGTTAAAGAAGTATAATAATAACAACAGCGACTAGACTTTCAGTCGATGTAAAGTGCTTCGGTACAAAAAACGTTTGTAGAAAATGAACAGTAGAAACAGCAGGAATGAAAAGCATTTAACGGAAGAGTGCAATCTTATGTGACCTTTTTCTTGTTCTAAATGTCACTGTTTTAGTAGACATTCATTGGCCTGCGAGGGGGAGATTAGCTGTAATTTGGTAGTTGAAAATGTCTGTAAATGATTAATTTGTTTCTTACGCCAAATTGCTTTTATCCCTGGGTAGGATCCTTCAGTCACACACACCCACACACACACACACACACACACACACACACACACACGAATGACATGTTTAGAATGAATGATTAACTTTACAGCTGTTATTTCTGAGACCATCGTAGCATTTCTACGTCTTATTTATTAAAATGTCACTATTAGAGAATAAACCACACAATGAACGCAGACTCTGTTGTTGCTTATACTACTATTGAGGGCCAATTTAAAGAACCACTTATAATTAATCAAGATGATTGAGGTTAAATGCAATTCAAAATGTCTTATCACGAAAAACTATAAAATAGTCATCACAATGCAATTTTGTTGGCAAAGAAAGTGGGCACTTGATCACAACACCCCCTTCCGCCCCAGGAAAGGTTCATGTTTCTTCCCTGCAGAACCTATTTACTGCCTCTCAGCTGTTAGTGAAATTGCAGATTTCTTGCCTCTCAGTAAATCCATTAAAGATATCAGGCAAGCTTACACGCTTTCCAATTATGAACAGAGCTCAAATAAGAATGATACATAAATATCTTGTCAGGTTTTTTTTTTGTCCCGTAATGGGGTAGGCTAATGGATTTCACTGATGGATTCCTCAATTATCAGATATGCTGAAGGAGACTGGCACAGGCTGCATTACGCTAGTGGTTCGCCATGCGCGTTGGAAGTGGTTCAGTGGCTGCTGTTACGCACTGCTCATTTTGAAAGGACATTCTGGTGACCATTTAAGTACAGTCTGTGATGGAGACTTGTGATGGTCCCCTAATGCATTTGCTGGTGAAGTGTGCGCGACTGAGATCGTACAGAGAACGGCGTTTGTTCCTGCAATTTGTGCAGACAAAATAAATAAATAAGTCTGACAATACATACAGTTCTGGAGAAAAAAAAACAGACTGATTTAAAAATTGCCGTTCTATTTTTATGACAGCCGTTTTCACCAAATCTCACCAAAAGGATTTAGAACCACTGTGGACTTAATGATCCAGTTTTTTGTATATTGTTTATCAATGGTTTATAATGACTTGTTTTGCATTATAGTAATATTATTATATTGTTCATCTAATAAAAGTTTGAGCCAATTGGAACTGACCAATAGTTTAGGCATAAGAACATGGTATATAAGTTATATTTTACACAGTCATACACAAGTCCATCAATTGAAAATTAAGTGTAAAATATATTATTGGTGCAGTTTTCCAGAGTTGTATGCATGGAGACTGAAACTTTTTACATGAAATGAGGATCTGGCTCTGAATGGATTACTAATGCGGGAAACGGCCAGAGAACCGGAAAATGGCATGGGAAACATCTGTTATAATGTATTCCGCCATGATAATGTGCCCCACCTTTCAACTACCCCATACTGATTTGTCACCATGACGACTGAGAGCCGTTGGGCTTTTGCCATGGTAACAAAATGAAATGAAAAGAAGCAGAACATTTCTGGTAATGATGGTAATGATTATTAGCAGCACGGAAAACCTCGGTTGTGGAGAGGTCTGTGGTGTTATGTCGGGCAGGGTCAAGCGCTCACACATGAACACAGGGAGGAGACAAAGTATGAAACAAAGCACAGAACCATTAAACTTATCTGGAAAGATATTATTTCTGTAAAGTAATAAATAAGTGAACGACAACCACAATGAGAGGGTCAAATGAAGTCAACTGAACTGTGATGAAAAAGTAAAAAACATTCATTATCAAGACTAAAATAATTAACTAAACAAAGATGTCAACATAATCATCATGTATTATGACACTGTAGATAAAAAAACCTATAATGGTGCCTTGAGTGGAGCTTGGAGCTCTTTGAACGTGCCCTGCCCCAGACTCCTAAACCAGCATCCTTCATCAGCTCCGAAACGCACTCACATATCACAGTGCAAAATGCAGATATACAGGGAGCCATAAATACGTTTTACTGCACGTTGTCTTCTCAGCTTCAAACAGAATGCAAATGTACTGGCACCATCTGCAGGGCATTCACGTTTAAATGGCATTAAGCATCTCAGAGTATTCCATTTAGGTTGGAAAGTGAAACATGCAGATTTGTTTTGGTTGTTTTAGATCTGAGGTGTGTGCAGCTGCCTCCCCGAATAATACAAAGTTCCCTTTCTTCACTTAGTTCACATTTACATGATTCCTTTGTACCTAAAAATTCCTTTTTGTGTGTAGGTGACAAAGAAAGTGACTAAGAGCAGATATTCCATGCTGAAGGAGTTCACATTAAAAGAGACCAAGGTGAATATAAGAGACACTTAACACTTAAATGTTTCAGATCGTCTTGATTGAATTTTGACTTTGACTCCAAAATCTTCATTTAGATTTTTAAGACATTCAAAGATGGACTTACTGGTTTGTTTGGGATCATTGCAGAACCTAAGTACGTCTCAGCTTGAGGTCACAAACTGACGGCCAACAGTCTCCTTCAGGAGTTTTTGGTAAAGAGCAGAATTCATGGCTGGCTCAGACCATCACCCTATCACCTCCATGTTTGACTGTTGGTATCATGTTTTTTATATGCCAGATCTAACCAGATGCACACCTTCCAAAAACATGTTTTTCCTCTGTCCACAGAATATTTTTCTTGAGAATCATCAAGATGTTTTTTTGGCACCTTTATGTTCTTTTTGGCCAGCAGTAGTTTTCTCAAATGTTCCCAATTCTTATGGTGGAGTCATGAACATGGCCCTTAACTGAGGCACATGAGGTCAGGGCCTAGTGGTTAAGGAAGCGTTGCCGGTTCAAATCCCTTTCTGCTGAGTACAGTCCCCACGTTCTGCTCCCTGGGCACCTGTCATGGCTGCACACTGCACATTAAGGGTGATGGTTAAATGCAGAGGACACATTTCACTGTGTGCACCCACAGCGTATCACTTCACTTTCACTTATTGTTCTGGGCATTTTTGTGACATCTTGGATGAGTTGTATGCTGTGCTCTTGTGGTAAATTTGGTCGACTCTTTTCCATGTTCTCTCCATTTGTGGATAATGGCTCTCACTGTGATTTGCTGGAGTCCCAAATTCACCTGTTCCTGAATTTCTTTGGATTGTGGCATGGTTTTTAAGACAAGGGCCAGCATTGTTCATACATGTAAAAAGAATCAGTCTTTCCAACTAAGGCATCCTGGAACACACATTGAACCTTAAGATGACAAGGTCACAGTATCAGAGGACAACACAAGGTTCTGCTCTTCTGCTCTTACCTGCACAACGCTCAAAGAAGTTGTCTGAACTCTATTAATTATTCAGAACTACACTATATGTGTCACAACACAAACATGGAAATCGGAATCCAAACATGGATAAGGGGACAAAAGGATTTTAGGGGCAGTGGTGGCCTAGCAGTTAAGGAATCACCCCCCATAATCAGAAGGTTGCGGGTTCGAATCTCGATCCGCCGAGGTGCCACTGAGCAAAGCCACACACTGCTCCCCGGGCGCCTGTCATGGCTGCCAACTTCTCACCAAAGGTGATAGGATAAAAGCAGGGAAAATGCACTGGGACTAGAATAAAGTAAAAAGGGAGAATGTACAAAGAACTTTGAGAAAGGGGTGTAAAAATATTAGTACAGCAAAATATTGTGATATTGTATCGTTACAGGGATATCAAATATCAATATTTTGGTATACAAATTTCGTCCACCTGGTGGTGCTGTTGAGTGTTTTCTTCAGTGAGCTCAGCAGAGGTGAGAGTCAGCGTGCGAGTACGACCTCCGGTCCTGTAGATGGCGCTTTACAGCTGGGTACTTGGAATTACTGTTTGGCATTTCAGGCAGAATGAAATCACAAAACATGAAATGATTGTATGTCAGCCCTGTTTTTACATTTCGAGTGAACTGTAGAATATTGCAATATATTCAGTTTCACAATATATTGTCATATAAGATGGGCGGTAGTAGCCTAGTGAGTGACACACTCCCCTATGAACGAGAAGACCCAGGTTCAAACCACACTTAACAAGCAAGACACTTAACCCTGTGTGTCTCCAGGGTGACTGTCCCTGTAACTACGTGTTGTAAGTCGCTCTGGATAAGGGCGTCTGGTAAATGCTGTAAATGTAAATGTATATAATCGTATTGTGACGTCATACGTAACATATTGTGAGATCCTTGCCAATTCACACCCCTAGAAATCTGGGAGTGGGGAAGAAATACACACAGATAGCGAGTAAGCAGATTGGCACGCAGGGATAATCCAGTTTGAAGGTACGAGGCAAAACGGGTTCATACACTGGAGATCAGTCCATAAAGCGGCAGTAGCACAAGATCATGCGAAGCTTATGGATGAGCCACATGGGACGTCACTGTTTATGTACTGTTACTTTCATGGTTCTAAGTGGTCGATTTCGACCCTCTGTGGGTGTGGCAGTCAAGCAAGCATCATGTACTTACCTGGTAGAAGCTCTCGCTCAAATGGCTGAGACTCCTGGGCAAGGGGCAACCAGTTGTTCATTTCTTTGATGTGCCCACCTTACGTTCAGGGGCACAGAACCCCAGTTTGCCATTTAGTCTACCTGTTTGCAGTGGTGTTGGTCTAAGTTGGGACAATGGCCTCTGGAGGAAGTGGTTGGAGGGGTGAGATACCAGCAAGTCAGTCAACTCCATAGTCACAGTGTGTTCTCAGGCAATGAAAACACAGACTTGTCTTTCCTGGGATTTTTTAAAAATTGGCTCTACAGGGAAACAGCACATGGTGATTAAGACTCATTGTCCCCCACATATGCCAGGGAAAGGGGAAACTCAACAGATTATATTTGATCACAAAATTAATTAAACTTCATTAACCATGCTGGATATCATGTGGGTGGTCATGTGAGAGCTCTCATTCAACTTACCAATTGAACGCATTATTATTCGTACTCTACAGTAAATGAAGGCTCCTGAAATCTTATGCTATTTTTTTTTAACTAAAACTAAAATCGTTTAGTGCAACATAAAAAAGTATTCCTACCAACAAATAGCTTAAACATGATACACTACGTCCAAGAAATCCTTATAATGCCATGGTCTTGTCCTTGATCCTCTTCTACTGCCATCAGCTCACCAACCTGTTCCGACGTGCCTTCTGCAGGCTGCATGTCACCAGGAAACGTGTTTCATACAAGGTGCTAGTAGACATAGCAGTTGCAGCTGCAGCACTAGTACATGTACCAAACTACAGTACTGGACCAAGATGGACCGCAATAAAAGACTCTTTTATACAAAGCCTGCATTGACACCTATTGCACATTCTATTCTTGAGGAGGGTCTCTTTCATACCCTTGCTCAGGATTTTCCATGTAAGGGTTGTTAAAGCTCAAGGTGATTTTGATGATTGTGGGCGAGAAACAAACATTACTGTTGTTCTTCCAACTTGGAAATATTTTAAATCATTAGCGTTAATTCGGGTGGCAGTTTGTACGAATAATCAAGATTTCAACACCACATAAATATCCGCCCTGTTTTACCTCCACTAATCAATGCTTCTGCAAATAGAACAATTGTCACAGGACGTGGGGCTTATTAATTATCATTATTAATTATCATTATTTATGTGACTATACAGAGAAAGCGTGCAAATTTTCTGTGTTCTCATGCACTCCATAGTTAAGTGCCAAGCCTCACCCTTCACAGCACTTACCCACATCGCTTTTTTTCTTGCCCGCTGTCCTTTCTCATTATAGCCGCCTCTCCATCTCCCTTCAATCTCCTCATTTTAACATAAATGACACTATAAGACCAGCAATTGGGTCAGATGACACCTTCATCATAACGCATGGGTTCAAATTATTTTCCGCAAAGACAGAAGCTATAAAAAAACAGCCCTGTTATCTTGCATGGCAAACAGCCACAGCACGCCTTATTTAACTCTGTTTGCGCAGTAAAATTCCTTTCCACACACGACGCTGGCTGCTTTTGGCAGCCCATATTGCACATGTTTCTGGTTGATATGTTTTTTGTCTGTTGAAAATCTGCAGGACAGAAAGGGCTGTTCGCAAACTATTTTTTGATTGCTCACTTTAGCTCAGAATGCAGGGTAGGGTGTAGTGCGGCTGGCTGAAGGGGTGCAGCCCAAAGATAATTATCGATCTTAATTACCCCAACCCTGCGGCTTAACAGTCCTGGTGCATTCCAGCCCCAAAATGGATTGCCCTCTCTGGCACTAGATAAAAAGTTTTAATGAACTTTAATTCATCTGATATTCACTGAACAGCTCCTTTTCCCACCGGACAGCAAATATGCATTTGAAAGGTAGTGTGATGCAGGGGGGTTGAGGGCAGAAAGTTGTGGCCGGTCTGTAAATCTTATATTGCACACAAAACAATGGCCTCATACACCGATCCTGCCATTTCAGGAGCTCACTGACCTGATACCTGCTCTGCCCAGGACTCTCAGGATAATTACGTGCTCACAGTGCTGTGAGTGTTTTCCAGTTTTGGCACAGGCATTTAGGGATGGATGAAGTACACAAGCCGTGTACTTGAGTTAAAGTAGAAAAGCACCATGTAAAAATTGACTCTAGTATAAGAAAAAGTTTTCCTTTTAAAATATCTCTTCAGTAAAAGTACAACTTTACTTACTTTACTTTACTTTACTTTATTTAGCAGACTCTTTTATCCAAAGCAACTTACAAGAGGAAGACACCAGCAATTCTCGTTCGATTTCTATAGAATATTGAGTTTAAATACTAAGGGCCCTGATAAGGCTCAGACTTGTCAGTGAAGAGCATGCTCAGAGATTGTTAGGTGCTAGACGAAGAAAAATTATAATGTATTTATACATTTTTGTATTGTTTGTGCAATGTGTACGCATGTGCGTGTGTAAGTGTTAGATTTGTCTGTACAAATAGAACAAACATATATTCCTTCAAATCTAAAGGTACAGTGATTTATTATGGTTTTAATGCTCTGTAATTAGTTTTGTAAGAGAGGTTTTGCTTAATTTAGGTGAAAAGACTTTTCTTGTACAGAATGTCTTTCATTTATCTGATGTCAATCAAAAGTATCATAAGCACAAAAGCACATTGAAGGCAAACACCTTCCATTAGATGAAACACGGTGACTATTGAAAAAAGGATTTTAAAGAGTGATACCGGCGGAAAATGAGGGAAGTGAAAGGACAGTGTGGATGGAGTCTATGGATCTGGATCAACACAGAATATTTTGAGGCATGGACTCCACTTGAGACCTGAAGATATGAGTATCTGGCACCCACCCAGTGGCAGCTCATTTGAATCTTGTAAGTTGTAATATTCTGCCTCCATCCATCAGGTTGTACATCCCACAGATGCAATGTCTTCCCAACATTGCCCAAATCATTCCGCTTATTTCCATAGTGCATCCAGGTGCCATGTATTCCCAAGGTATACCACTCTTAAATTCCTACAGCTGAGGCCAAAAATTATTATGCCACCAGGAATTATGGAATATTTTCTTAAACTTCTTCCCAATGTTTGCAGCATTGGTGAAACTTCACCTGTTTTGAAAATATAGCAAAAAATATAGTAAAAAAATAGGGTGGCCAAAAATATTAGCCCCACATGAATGTTCGCTTTCAAAACACACCTACAGTAATGTACCAATCAGCTTTGAAACCACACATATGCAGTCAATTGGCTCCCTAACAACATTCAGTAAGCGGTTAAGGAGGCGGCTTCATAATTAGAAGGTTCAAATCCCTGAACCGCAAAGGTGCCACGGAGCAAGGCACCGTCCCCACACACTGTTCCCCGGGCGCCTGTCATGGCTGCCCACTGCTCACTAAGGGTGATGGGTTAAAAGCAGAGGACACATTTCATTGTGTCACCGTCCCTGCCCTACTGCTGTAATTGTCAAGTACAAGGAGGCAAAGAAACCAACCTGGATTTTGAGAAATTTTCAGAGACTCATTGTGGTGAATGTCATGGCCATCATCCCAGAGAACCCCTTTACTCAAAGAGCGGCACGTCAGAGCCTGACTGAAGTTTGCCCATGAATATTTGAAAAGTGCTTTGGTCTAATGAAACTAAACTGGAACTATTTGGGCACACGGATGCTGCATATGTTTGCTGAAGAATGGGAGTATCCTTCATCCCTAGGAACACAGTTCCCACAGTTAAACATGGTGGTGGGACTGCAGCTGTGGGGCTGTTCTATAGCCTCATGCACAAATCACCTTGTTCAGGTGTATGGCATCATGAAAAAAAGAAAATTAGGTTGACACTTTGAGGGAGAATATGAAAATATCTGCCTGTAATCTAGGCTTGTGTCATTGCTGGGTCTCCCAACAAGACAGCACATCATCTGGGATTCACTTCCACCCATCTCTCAGCTCTACAACAGAACAACAGAAACCTCATCAATCGAGCTTGCAACAATGTAAAGGTCTCTTACCACCCCTCACATGCCCTGTTCTCCCTCCTACCGTCTGGCAGACGGTTACACAGCATCTTCCCACAAGCAGTCAGAGCTCTCAATGCACCACCATCACCAAAAAAATAAACTCAACAATCAATACACTTCCACCCTTATGGACCTCCTAACATCTGGCCCATTTTGCACATCTCTGCTCATTTTGCACATGTTTGCCTTGTGTGTCCGGTTTGAAGCATTCAACATATCCACTTACAAGCATCCTACATGATGTGGTTCTGTTTGTCCTTGTTCAATGTACAGAAAGTTTTACAATTTTCTTTTATAGTCTGTACAGCATCTAAGTTTTAGTTTTAGTTTAACATTGTTATACTTGTATATATATATATATTTTTTCTTTCTTTTATGATTGCACTACGGGGGGTCTGTGTGAAACACTATTTCAGTACATGGTATGTGACAATAAATCTATCTTGAATCTTGAAAAAGACAATAACCCAAAGCATATTAGTCCAACAGTTCCTCAAAGACACCAAAACCAAGATCCTGGAGTTGCCTGCTCAGAGGCCAGACCTCAATCCTACTGAGAATCTGTGGCAGGTACTTAAAGTGAATGACCGTGCTCAGAAACCACGCAATTTGGACCAGCTAGAACTATTTGTAATGGAAGAATGGGCCAAAATCCCTCAGCAGACCTGTGCCGACCTAGTAAATAACTTCTCTAAGAGACTGACGTCAGTTGTGGCTCAGAAAAGATACACTATTAACTATTAATGGCCAGGGGGCTAATCATTTTCTTGCCCTTTCTTGTTTTGCTGTAATAACAGATTATCATAATTAAACTTAGTGGACATTCAGCTTTTTTTTATCATTCCAAGCTCAAGACAAAATGTTCACCTACTGTCTAACATGCCTCACCCACCTCCAGGTGCCCTTGCAATAATATAATCAATGTTATTCACATCACCTATCAGAAGTCATGATGGTATGACTGATCCACTTTGCATGCACATGTTAGGTGTTCTAACAGAAGACGTTTCAGAGAGATTTGTTCTCTTTTGCCTTGTTTTGAGCGTCAAGTGCATTCTGGGTTGGAGGTACACACAGATGAGAGAACAGACTGAAGAGGTAGAGAAGCGTCCTCCACCGCCCAACGATCTTCCCTCTCTGTCCGTCTCTCAGCCTCTCACTGAAAATGGATCTGCCCTATGGACTCTCGACAGAGCAAACCGCTCTCCTTTTCTCTGAGCTGCACTCATTCCCCGTGTCTCAGCATCCAATTCTTTAGTGCAGATGTATGCAATTTATGCAAATATTTCTATTCACCTAGTAAGACCCCTGTGCATGTGAGCTCATTTGGCTACAGAGATGACAAAGTGCATAATGCTATCTTATGCTGTGTCTCGCTCTCGCTCTATTTATCTTAGTCAATATGTCTTTCTATCTCTCCCTGGCTCCATCAACACATCATCTTTGTTAACCTGTACAGTTTTCCTACATGCTTTTTCTCTTAGGCTCTGCTGGCTCCTGTCCTATAATAACCTTTTCTCCCCATCCCCCTGAACTTTCCACCCCCTCCATCGGTCCTTCCACTTCCAGCCCGACCTCTAAGAGTTTTCAGAGGGCAAAAGGAAACATCAAACACAATGAAATCCATCCCCGGAGCTTACCTCACTTCGGCTCTCATCAGCACTCGCCGAATGGGGAAGAACTCCAGTCACTTGCACCAGCTTATTTAATTTATTTGCTAATCTTTCTTTGGCTTCCCATCGTTTTTATATAAAATTTAATTCCTCATATCACATCGACTTCTTTGTGTTCCATTGTCTCTGCTGGTTTCCTCTCAGCAACATATTACAGGCATTACACAGACAGGAGCTATTCACACAGACAGGCGTTGCCACCACCTTTGTGCTGCTCCCTGGGAGGTTTGTACTCTGCAGAAGGTTCCTTTAGAGGAAATTGGGAGGCGTATTGTATCCCCTTCTTACTGAGAAATGTAATCTTTTATGGGGGCATCTCATGGCTAAGTACTGTTTTTTGGGTATTACATCCCGTTTTTATATCCTTTTAAGTACATCCCACACATTTAGTATGTTTTGTGTTGGGTTAAAATATTTTGCTTTTTTATCTCAGATGTGGTAACATTCTTGTTTAAATGAAAAACTGGTTATTTGACTGGATCGGGTTTAAGTAACAGACTCCAGATGATGTTGAAGCTGAGGAGATGTATGTATGTGTGTAGATACACCATGTCTGAAGACACACACACACACACACTCACACACACACACACACAGTAGACTGGCCAGGACAGGCAGTACCTGCTGAGGTGTTGATGGAAGGGATCCAACTAAGAAGAGTAGACAGGTGTGAGGGTCTTGAAGAAAAAACACATACCCATAGGTAGGTTTCTACAAACACAGACTCTACATCTTAAAAGTGGGACTTAGCAAACAAAGCAGACATAGCCTCTAGGCAAGAAATTAAAAGAGTTGGATAAAGTTAGGCAGTTAACAAAAGGAAATAATAATAATTCAGACGTGTGGGATCAAGGTGAAGAAAGCGAAACGGTGGTAGAAATTAGAGTTGAAGGTGGCTGGGAACAAGTAAAAAAGAAACAGGGCCCCTGAACAGCTGGGTCCTTTCATTCCTTAGTCACAGCTAGAGACAGGACAGGTCTATCTTTCTATCTGTCTGTTTATGTCTTTAGTATGCAATTATCATAATTCTGCCCCCACAGGCTTGTACAGTGGGATTATAAATGACGGGTACATTGCAGAGGTGAAAAAAATGTAATTAAGTCAAAGTATCTTTACTTTGCTTCAATTCTTCTCAAGTAAAAGCAAAAGTACCCATCTAAAAATCTAATTGAGTAAAAGTACAAACAGTACTTAATTTAAAATGTACTTATATTAAAAGTTACTTAGTTACTTTGAATTACTAGATGTAAAACAGGATTAGTCATAAATCCAGTACAGCACTAGTTGTGTTATTAAACTTTTAGGCGGTATATTGTATATTCAAACTAATTAAGTACTATATCCAAGGTCAAACCCATGCATTTGTCACCCCATGGCTGGATTACTGTAATTATACTTTGGTATTGGGCTGTCTTTAACCCATCGGCTGCAGCTAGTGCCCGTCTTCTCACTGGCAAGCGAATGCGGGATCACATTTCGCCGATTCTGGCCTCAGTTCATTGGTTAGTTAAATTTAGGATAAATTTTTAAGATCTTGCTGATTGTTTTTAAAGCTGTTAATGGGTCAGCACCTCGGTACCTCTGTGACCTTCTCCACATCTACTTTGATCATCTGATAAGCTGCTCTTGACCACCCCTAGGACTAGGCTAAAGATTCGAGGAGATAGAGGGGTCACAGCTCTCAAGCTGTGGAACCAACCTTCCCTGGTATATCAGATCTGCTCCCACTCTAGGTTTTAAAGACAGAAGAAGTCAGTACTGGGTAAGGAGTGATGTTTATTGTCATTTTTTCTACTTTTATTTTTTTATGTGCTCTGGTTATGTTTTCTTGCTTTATGTCCTGCTTTTATGCTTTGTTTATTTTATGTTCTAAATGTTTTATGCTTACTTGCATTAGTTCTTAGCTGTCAATTTTATGTACACATTACCTTGTAAAGAACCTTGGTCAACTGGTTGTTTAAAGGTGCTCTATAGATAAACGGAACTTGTTTTATATAGGTATTAGTGGTCTCCTAATACTGTATCTGAAGTCTCTTTATGAAATTCAGCCTTGGAGCAGAATTACAGTCACTTTGATCCAGTCCCACAATGAGATTTCCCCAGGACGGGCCGTTTCAGTGTCTGTAGCTTTAAATGATAATGAGGAGGAGAGAGGCGGGACGAGTTGAAGAGCGGCCTATAGAAGTTGAGCATTTGACGTCATCAACACCATTCACCAACCACAATGTTTGGTGAAGACAGGAAGTTGTGTCTGCATTTTTCCAGAAAAATAAGATCTCACATGACAGAACTAAAAATACATTTGTGCTCATTTTTACAACCAATCACAGAGCATCTGCAAAACTTTGCACATTTGTCAGTGGAGATATTGTTTTAGGGGAAGGGTTGGAAATTCTCTGGACGGAAAAAGCATGAGAAACAGGAGGGTAACCTTTCCCCTTGTGACAACATAAGGGGGCAAATTCCAGATCGAACAGTGAAGCAGAATGACCAAAGCACTCTTTACACCATTTCTAGCGACTACAGGACCATAGACAGGCTAGGGGAACTCGTATTAATGTTAAATAATCTCACAAAGTGAAATCTTCATGTCATAGGACAGTTGGCCACAAAAGAACCAAATTCTGAATTGCATGGTCCAACAAAATAAAGCCAAAATGAAGCAAACTGTGAAAATGTTCAATAACTCCTTATTAACAAATGGTGCTTTTTGTTCTTTCTTTAGCAAACAAACAGTGGGTGCAGAAAGTATTCAGACCACCTTAAATTTTTATTTTTGATTTTTTTTCCGATGACAGGAATAAAAAGTGCTTTGGTCATTCTGCTTCTCATTAATGTACACACAGCACCCCATGTAGACAGAAAAACACAGAGTTATTACCAAAGAAAAACTGAAATATCACATGGTCCTAAGAATTCAGACCCTTTGATGTGACGCGATGCTGTGAAGTGATAGTCATTGTGATTCACAGCAGCACAGCACACGGTGCACACAGTGAAATGTTTCCTCTGCATTTAACCCATCACCCTTAGAGATCAGTGGGCAGCCATGACAAGGCCAGGGGAGCAGTGTGTAGGGACGGTGGTTTGCTCAGTGGCACCTTGGCGGATCGGGATTCGAACCGCTAGACCAGCACTGCCCCCCTCAGGTGCTGTCCATTTCTTCTGATAATTCTTGAGATGGTTCTAAACCTTAATTTGAAAAGCAACTTGTTCAGTTTCAGCAATATTTGGCATAAAAAGCTTTACCACCACAGGCTTTCGCAGATTTCATGTGGACCTTGTAAAACACTGACAGCTCTGTCCAATGGAGCAGGCCTGTCTCGTTTGTGTTTGAACACAAAGAGCTTTGTGTTCAAGTGGTGAACAGCAGGCAGTGGTGACCTAGCGGTTAAGGAAGCGGCCCCATAATCAGAAGGTTTCCCAATCTGCCAAGGTGCCACTGAGTAAAGCACCGTCCCCACGCAGCCTGTCATGGATGGCCACTGCTCGCCAAGGGTGATGGTTAAATGCAGAGGACACATTTCATTGTGTCACCTTGTGCTGTGCTGCATTGTTTCACAATGACAATCTCTTCACTTTCACTTCACTTTCTGCAGGGATCTCAAGATTTGAAGACAGGTAACCTCCACACAAACACCACAACCTATGTCTATGCAGTGTCACTGTCATTTGTCATTCTACCTTGTCTTGTATGTGTTTACTTTACATGTCTGCATGAGGACCAGTGTGCACTGCTCCCATATTGGGCTTATTGGGAAGTGGCTGCCAAATGCCATTCCTGGACATGCTCTGCCTACCGCAAAATGCCAGCGGCAGGGCTGAGCTGCACTGAATCACACGGTATTGCACTGCTGGTATTTAGGTATGCAGTGTGATGAAGGGTCGCGAATCTCCAGTCTCTGTGGGCTTTTGGGGATGATATATCTGTCAGCTTTCCAAAGTAAGCTGCTAAGCCCCACCTGGCAGGGTCAGCTACATTAATGTCTCACTTTCAAATGGAGTCAGACAGTACTGACAGATGGTGGTGCATGATCTTTTTCTGGCATGTCACCCTTACCCTTACAACTGAAGGGGTGCCACACAAGGGGAGGTGTTCAGCTAGATAGCATAACACCCTCATGTGTTCACGTGCTCAGATCTTGAAGACACTTTCAACAGAAATGCTGATTTTACTTGTTTTTTCTTCAATCCTGCACACAGACTGCCGGTAAAATTACTTTGCTGCTAAGATTAAAAAGATCTGATAAAGATTGATAACAAGAATTCTCTACAGACCAACCAGCATGAACACTCTTTTTTGCTGGGTTTTGGTCATGGGATTGCTGGTTTGGACACTTGTCATTAAACATTAAGGTACAAGAAGTAAATTAAGTAAGTAAATGAAATGCAAATGAAATGCCACACAGTGTCCATATACTGGGTTTATTAGCTAAATAAGTGCACATGTAAAGTGAACGTGTAAAGGGCATTTAGTTAGATGGTGTATTGTACTTTACATAGAACTAACAAGGTCCAGGAGAATAAAGAGAGAACATTAGCTCATAGACTGCAAAATGTGCCACCAACCTCATTATGTGCCTTTGGGCAGTGGTGGCCGAGTGGTTAAGCAAGTGGTCCCTTAATCAGAAGGATGCTGGTTCAAATCCAGATCCACCAAGTTGCCACTGAGCAAAGTACCATTCCCACACACATCCAGTGGGTGATAACCAATCTCACGTGTGGGATGCACCCAGAGAGGAAGAGTCTGATTTGACCTGAAGTCTTCTGTCTTATTAGCCAAGGATAAGTAGCACTCCCATTTTAGAACTGCTGAATGATGTCCTGTCTTGGTCTATCGCGGCTCTCTGAGCATCAGCTCATCATGCTGTGGAGCATCGGATGGAACCTTGTTGTCCAGAGCGACATTGTATCTCCTCCCACTTGGTAATAGCCAACTACCATGGCGGAATGTGATGACTGTCATTACCCTTACTTAAGTTGGCCTGTTTAAGTATTTATCCTACAATATTAGATCAATTAAACAAAGATTTTAAATACATATTCAAAGTCTTCTTCTTCCCCTTAGGCTGTTCCCATTAGGGGTCGCCACAGTTTGCATCATTGACTTGGTAATACACTATCATGTGCATCCCCAGTGGCCCCGTTAAACAGTATATTCAAAGTAATAAATACTTAATATATGTTCATATGATTAAGAGAAGCAGAGATCTAACAACATAGACAGGGTATGTTATGAAAATCACAAGCCCACTACCAGGCTGGCCCATGTTTTTCAATTCAATAAAAGAAATAACTTTTCATTTCAGTTTTTTTTTACATTTTGTAACAATCTTTGAGTTGTCCAAGTACACACACACAGATCTTACAAAAGCCATTGATGTTACTGCTTACTCAGGACCTTCTGCTCCTACACAGAGAGTGTCATTTGTTTTTCCATTGTCTGCTGGTATCACTCCATCAGCCTGCAGTACAAGCCCTTCTGCACAACACAGGGAAATTCTGCTCTAACATGATTGGACTCCCGATCAGAGTACTTTCATCTTTGTGCGAGCAGCATTCAGGATCGTACAGAGCCCCTCCCGTCCTCTGATCCCGGAGTTTGAGTGGCTTCCCTTGGGACGATGGCTTTGCTGTGCAGGATGCAGGACACAGCAAAGGAGAGTGACCTTTGTTCCCAGGAGTGTTCGTCTCCTCAATTCACAGACTTCTCCTCTCCCTGTCTCCCTGCAACAGAACTTCATTCATCTTGTTCTGTTATGTTTTGGGGAAAATTAAAATAAATTTGGATGGAATGGAATGGAATTTTGAATGGAATTGAATTCAGACCAGATCTCAGAACAACATCTCTGAAAAGCAGATTGACAGGCTGAGAATAGGACACAGTGAAATGCGGCTGGCATAATTTGTGCATTGAGCTCAATTAACTATCAATTCCACTCCCACTCAGGAGCCAGCCTTGGCTCAGCTCCGTTTAAAAATGGTTAAATAGATAGCGGATCCCTTAATGTGGGTGTCTAGCTGATTCCTGCAGAATCTGTCAAGTATTCACAAGCACTGAGCATGAATGTTCCTCTGGTGCTACTGGGATACTCCAATCTGTCAAGACTTCCCATGAAGAAACTCTTATTACGACTTCAGGACTAAGATATTCTGCTTCTTGGGGGATGCGGAAGCTCGCTCAGCTACTTTGGCAGAGTCATTGCATTCTTCTTTGTATTCATGGATCACCTAATGGACAGTGAAGCCCTCCAAACAATGGAGCACAGAAGGCTGACAGCTCATTTGACACATGTTTCATCCAAGGCTTTGCAAAAATGCATTATATATTGGGGAAATTAGAAAACTAATCTCCTCCTGTCTTCTTAGGAGCCTTGAACCTCATGGTCAGATTATTTTTGGCATGTACTTTTACAGTAGATCATCTGAAAGGCTGAGCTTCCGTGGCACTTCATCACAGACCAGCATCCAGACGGGGACGTTTTTCATTCTCGCGCCTGTCACCATGCAGGAAGTGTGGACCAGCTCAACCTGTGATCCAGCCCTGCCTGCAAGAAGACAGCTACAGTATAAATTACTGCTATTCACGTTGAGAGATGAGTCACTCTACCAGAGGCCTTCACACACACGCACACACACACACACACACACACACACACACACACACACATCCACATGATAAGTTGTCTGTAGCACCTCTGGACACACATCCACAGGGCCACACAATGATGGACTTCACTTCTAAGTTGACTTTGATGTGGTTCCCTGGAACTAACCACTGCCATTCAATGGTTACAAAGGGCAGTCTTTGATAAAAGGCAACAAAATAAAGACTGGAATTGTGTCATTGTTTGGCTTTTTTCCACTGAGGAAGACACTGCCACTGTGTTTCCAGTTCATATATTTCCTCATGCATAAAGCCCCACAAGCGACGCTGCAGAATTTCCACACACACTCTCTCTACCTCATCTGGAGACCCTGGGAAAACGAATTCTGCTATTCCAAATCCTATTTGGGAAGTGTGTCTGTCTGTCTGTCTGTCAGGGGATGTGTTCCTATCAGATATTACTCTGGGATAGACTCCATCCTCCCTGTTATTCTGGCTTCAGAGAACAGATCAGTGCCACGCTGACTGCATCCTTTCACAGGGACCATTATTAACTCATCAACTGTTGCATTTGTTTTTATAGACTTTCCATAAAAATAAATCTATTTTCATTGTAGGAATATAAAAGTTCTCCAGTACTGAGATTCTGTTTTTCTTTCTGGAAGAGAATGACAGACAAATCGAAGGACATCACACATTTGACATTTAAACTCTGTTGAATTTGCTGCTGTTCTTATCAAAAAGGCCATTGTGAGTGTGACAATTGCTTCTCTTTTCTTATTCTGTGGGCTTCCAATGCGCAATCCAGTTCCAATACACAACCTCTCTGTATTGGCAGAGCACACAATACAAATACCACGCCACAAAAAAAGGGACATAAGTGCTTCTGTGACATTAACAACGTCCTCGGTCTTCTCTTCCCATCTCTATTTGTACAGGCAGCTGTCTATTTTGCACCATATGCAGGAACAATCATAAAAGGACATAAAAAGTCTTTTTGAAAATATGTATTCTCTGCAGATACATTGAAATCTCGAGCTTAAATGGTATGCTTCATCCACACTAATCAGCATTTACATTAATATCACCCACCTAATTTTGAGTAGGTTCCTCTTTTGCTACTGTCCTATCCAGGCATAGACTAGACCTCTGAAACGATGCTCCAGTATCTGACACCAACTTCTGAACATTTTCAGATTTAAAGTATATCATTAAGTAATGGAGCACCTGCATGATCGAAGCTGTCAAAATGTCTGACCAACCTGAAGACATTAATATGCTGAAGTGTCCACACAGACCTCCAACAGCACAAAGACACCACAGGGGGGATTTCCATTTTCCATGTGTGATCTATAATAGAACATGCTGCAGCATGTCAAGCATGAATTTATGGATGGTGTTAGTAGTGGTAGCTTATGGCAGATCATGATCCTGCCCTTTAGATAATGATCTTTCAGAAAACTTTTGCCCACCTCTATGCAGTGGATAATGTACTAGGGAGTATACAGCAGTTTTCTGGAATGTTCCATACTGCGAATCCTTCCACATAAGTGCAAAGTATGTATTGATATTTATATAAGCAATTTGCTTGAATGCATACCTCAACTGGCACTTTGAAGACAAAAACCCCACAGGGAAGTTCTTAAAGGTGTATTCAGGCATACTTTGAGGAAGTGCCCCAATAAAGATTGTTAAGGGGTGAGGCCACAGGGCTCAGACATACTTACATCTAAATGCATCTTTTCAAAGCATGCATAGACAAAAGTGCTCATGGAAACAATAGCAATACTATAATACAGTACCTTGTTAGCATTAATGGACTAGTGCACTCTTACATATCAGATAAGACAAACGATTCGCAGTGTTTAAATCCCATAAGGTATATTATAAATTAGCAAAAGTAATAGTTAGAGTGAAAACTCCCTCCTTTAAATACGCTGCACACCTGGGTGTAAAACAGTATCAAACTGTTCCCTTTGTCTCACGTTGTCTCGACTTCATTCAGGAATTCTGATGAACAAGTGAACCACACCCCTTGACACATCATTTCTACCTTATTAGGTTAAATTCAGTGAAATTTGGCTTTGTGCCTTATTCACTTTTCAAAAGAAAGATTACACCAGTTTACACTTTTGCATTTGGTGGAAAGACACACAAGAACACTTGTGAAAATCATTGCCCAATATGTGCAGGCAGCCACCTGAGCTGAACCCAGCCTGAACCCAGTCATGCCATCATGTCCACCTCTCCATACCTCCAGTCCCATTATCGCCACAAAGCGTGGAAAAATGTCACTATTAAAATTCCATTTTGCTGTGGGGAGTACTGGTCATACAGTCAGATGGCTAAATTTCATAAACTGGATCCCTCGTTCACATGCCGCACTAACCAGGTTAATCTGGGTCAGCAGCTAGCAGACTAAAGGATACGGATTTATACTAATCTTATACAGGTTTAAGGTGACTGTATTTGTTATTGACTGTAGGTAGCCGGCGTCTGACATGCATGTCTGAATGAAATATGGTTTTTCTGAGTTCACCACTCTCATGTGCACTTTGAAAGGCCCACCACATCAAAGACAACATAGATGAAAGCTGCAAAGAGGTTTAAGTGTCCATTTCCGTTCATAATTCCCATTTTCTTATATTAGGAAAAGTCATGTGAGTCTTCTGAACAAAACAGAAAATATCATATAATGTAATATATTTCGAATCCAAGTACTCACAGGTGCACACAGAGACACACACACACACACACACACACACACACACACACACACTCACACACACCTTCAAAAGCTGAGTGTATTCGGAAGTTATGACCAGCAGGGATATGTACAAAAAAAATACAAATATATATACACACACACACACTTTCAGTGACTATTAAGTCCCTAATGTGACATAAGCTGACACTGCTGCCTCTGGCTGCTTATGCTGTCCTGTATAACATTTTGCAATCAATAAACCTGATAATTAGAAATCAATGACTATAAATCGATGATTATAAAAATACACACATGTATCGGTTTTAACATGATTTCACCAAGAAATGTAACCATGTACAATGCCTGTATTTTAAAGGATCAGATATTTTCAGAGAAATACACCCAAACCTGAACAAGTTCCAGCATTTTTATAACATTTAGCAATCATTCTACATTCAGTCCCAACGCTATCACTGTGCTGACTTGGTTGATTTGTCGTAGGGGTGAAAAATAAAACAGGCCCAGCCCCAGACGTGGTGACGCATGAATTGCCTGCTTGCCTGGGGTGGGTGGAGGCAGGCAGGCAGGCAGGCAGGCAGAGGGAGAATCAGGTCTGGGAGGGGAGCGGCGTTCCACAGCGTGGCGGGCGGCGTGTTAGGATGCGGGGGACCGGCGTCACCTTGACCTTCACCTGCCTGCTGCTCGGCACTTGCGGTGCAGGTGAGTCACCTTGTCCGGGGAAGATATGACCCTAAACCTGCAGGGAAGCATTAATAACTAGTTTTGGAATTTGCAGAAGAATCTTGTGGGTTGGAAATAAGAATTTTGCTGTTTTGCGTCTCACTGTCTACATTCAGTAAATGTACTGATTCATACATAACGAACTAAACCATGAGTAAAAATAACAGTTAATGTTAAAAGTACTCTCAACGGCTCCATATATCTAGTAGATATTAATGAAGTATATCCCATACATATAATGATTTACTGATAAATGCTAATATTTTCAGTAGTAATTTTTAATGATTAAAAGACCTTACGGTGTGTGTGTGTGTGTGTGTGTGTGTGTAAGGACTAGTTATAGTAATGGGGGTGCTCAAATGGAGTCTTTCTGTATTGGATGTGGCCTAATTGGTCTACGCCACCAAAGTCACCTTATTTAGACCTTCCTTTCATAAAAAATGGATTCAGCTTTGCATGGTCTTGCATGCCTAAAAAAAATAGTGTGTCGTCATCCTCGTCCTTTGGCTGCTCGCGTCAGGGGTCACCACAGTGGACCAGCCGGTCTGGTTGTGCGCATAATCGATTTAGAAGAAGTTTTGCGCCGGATGCCCTTCCTGACCCAACCTCCATTTACCTGGACTCCGGACTGACACCTAGAAATACACGGTCACATGCGTCCCCAGTGGCTGCGTTAAGAAGTTATCGTGTGTATCTTCCTTTATTTACAGATAAATATATAATTTTTGTGTTTTTGGACAGGCTTGAAATTAAATGTTTTCATCTAAAAGATTTATTTGCTTATCCGTTTTGTTCTCCTTCTGGAATTTTGTGGCTGGAGGTATTTGTCAGCTAATATAATCTTTGTTCTTTTTTTCTTACTGAAGCCAGATAAGATGACAGAGTGGATCTGCACATGGTACATGATGGTACACGTTTTTTTTTTTTAACAAAGTGGTGGAGGTGATCAAGGCTTTAATTTAGTTTTCGTAATAAGAGAAAAGCCAATGTAAAACTTTCCAAACTTTCCAACTGTGGAATGCCTTGAAGGGACGGAATCACACCTTTCCTGCGATTGCAGTGCTGCCAACGATCCACCCTCCCCTTTCATGCTTTGTCACGTGTTATTATTGCATTCGTGCCTTTTATTTTATTCATTTTATGTCTGTTTAGGGGCACTGACTGATGTTGCACTCTCCCTCCTTCCCACTTTCCTCTGTCTACCTCTTACTCATTTTCAATACATCCAGAAACCACCTCAGGCTGTTCTTTAAATGGGAATCGAGAGTGTGTGTATGTGTGCTTGTGTGTGTGTCTGTGTATGTGTATGTGTGTGAGACAGAGATAGAGTGAGAGGCGGGTGGGGTAATGACAATAGCAAAGACACTACAGAGTAAGAGAAAGAAAGGAAGTAGAAAGGAACATAAGCAGCTTGTTTGCTGGTATAGAGCATTTGTGTGTACTGTGGTGTACTGTGTGTAGTTTTACATGAGGGGCCGTTTAGGAAATATTTCAGACTTTTGTTACACAAACACATGTGAAACACACACATTCACATATGAAACTGATAAGCATGCATTTATACTACTGAAAACTCGCACACACACATATGAAACACTCACACAGATACATGTGAAATGGACACAGACACACACACACACACACACACACACATATGTATATATATATATATATATATATATATATATATATATATATATATATATGTATATTTGTGTGTGTGTGTGTGTGTGTGTATATATATATATATATGTATATATATGTTTACATGAAACACTCAGACAGAAACAGATGAAATAGACCATTATGTAACAAACAAATGGCTTCAGCATTAAACTTAAATGGTGTGTTAAATGCCAATATAGCATTAGTGACGCTTTTCACATGTTCGTGTGTGAAAAGTTTTCACACACATGAACATGTGAAAAGCTTTACTAATGCTAAATGGGTGTTTAAAATACCGTTTAAGTTTAATTTTAGTTCATTACATAAGAGTCTATTTCACGTGGATCTGTGTGACCGTTTCATATATGTGTGTGTGAGTTTTCAATAGTATAAATTCATGCTTATCAGTTTCATATGTGAATGTGTGTGTGTTTGAAATATTTCAAAAGTCTGAAATATTTCCTAAACAGCCCCTCATAGTTTTACTCCTTTTACATGATCAGAAAGTGGGAAGGAAAGTGCTGGCTAATTAGCCACTGTTCTGCAATGTTCTTTTTTTAGTGGGTTATTATTAAGTCCAAGAATATGCACTTTACCAGTTATCAGTGAACCTGTCCACATTTTGTTTAGCTCAGTGAAATTATGAAAATACCCGCTGCTTTTTTGTGTCTTTATGCAGTTAGTGTGATAACTCATTAAAATGCAATTATGTGCAGAGCTATATGAACAAGGGTGTCATTTTGGGTGGAATTATATCCATTTATACCGCTGCATCTTAACAAAACACCCAAGAATCTGTTTGTTTTAAAAGTAGATGCACTGGTAAGGATCAGACTGACATTCTGAGCACGGCTATGAAGCCATTCTAATACTGACACCCTGCTGTACGTGTACCTGGGAGGGGACAATCACCTCCCTGTACACTTGGCCTTGATCCAGGATACCAAACCTTCAACTTGAGCATGACATTAAAGACTCAGGCTCATTACATCAATCAGGATTTGGTTCTGAAAAGTAGTGCCGGCTGAATACTGACTTATCTGCATAATTGATTTGGCAAAAGTTTTACATCGTATACTTTTCCTGATACCGGATACTCAGGCCTGGGACCAGGACAATGTCACATGTATCCCCTTTGGCTGAGGTAATGACAGAATACTGAGTAAATTGCCACAAATATATTCAGTAATGTATTCTGCTACAATACATAAAATGCCATGCTTTCAGAATACTTTTAAGAATACACATACAATAGTGTTTTAATTTAATATTTTAATTTAATATTGCTGTATCATTATATGCTCATTATTCCTTTGCAGTACTGAGCAATATATATTGATATGAATGTTACATATTATGTAACAAGTCATATTTGAGTGCATGAAATATATGTGTTTACTAATTTAAAAAATACTGCTTATTTAGTATGCTGCTTTGTAAAATGTAACAAGGACAGAAGACATGGACTGAAAACGTTCTCATTATTCAGGGTCATATGCAGTTTACCAGCTTTACAGCCCCAGCAATTAACTCTGCCCACCTCCATCAGTGGAAAGTGGATTTTAATGGCAACCTCTCAATTTTCACCCATAACACAATAAATTGAGATGCTTGTTGTAAAACAGAATAATGTTCAGCAGCAGTAATAGACACCAGTGTTAGATCATGTTGACGGTGGGTGAAATCCTGCTTTCTGGGGTTCCCTTCTCTTTTGATCGTAGCCCCTGTCTGGTCTGAGCCTTTCATGACATTCTCATAGAGGGGATTGCGGAGTGAAAGTGCTCCCTGTAATTTCACCACTTGATATATGATGCACAGGTAGTTTTTTTTTTATGTTGTTCCGTGCCTCCTTCCCATCTGTTGCAGGGCTGGACTGCTGTGAGGGGGACATTCTCCTTCTGTTGGACTCCTCTGGCAGCGTCTTGGCCTATGAGTTCTCCCGCATGCTGGACTTCTTGTCTCAATTGCTCCGACCATTCCAGTTAGGACGGGGCCAGGTGCGAGTGGGGCTGGTGCAGGTGGGAACTGAACCAAAGCTTGAATTTGGGCTGGATGACCACACCTCCCAAACAAGCCTTCAAAGAGCACTGCATAATATCCAGCAACTCCAAGGCGACACCAACACAGAAAGGGCCCTGGCCCTGGCCCAGAGCCTGCTGGGAATGCCTCCTGGGGAATACGGCGTGGCGCAACGGCCCAGGGTGCTGCTGTGGCTGACGGACGCCCTGGAACCAGGAGAGGTAGAAGGACCAATGGAAGAACTGCGTCACGCAGGCATCTTTGTGCTCGCCGTCTCTACACGGCCCAGTAACTATCTTGTCCTGCGGAGGGCAGTGAGCCCACCTATCGAGGCCCATCTGCACTTTGTGGATGTGGATGACATAGACATCATCACCGAGGACTTGAGGGCTGCCATCATTGGTGAGGGCCAAACTGAGAATTGTTAAGAGTCAGAGAGACAAATGGAGCCATGACTAAAACATAATTATTTTTGTACAAAGAAAAGAACAGTAGGGTGAAGAGAAAAGACTGGCTGGCATGCTGAGATCATTTAATGAAAAAAAATATTTGGAGTTATGGAGAGAATTAATTTCCTGTTTCTCTGCACTTCTGTTCAGCGCCCTATAAAAACTCTACAGAAGAGCTCGCACTCGCACAGAGAAAAGACATAGCAACCGTTGCTACTGCTGTGTTAGGCAAGCATGCAGTTTTGCAATCATGAACCAGATGAAGTCAGTAAATTTAGGATTTATGCCTTCATGCACTGATTTAAAAATTTCCCTGGCGACTGTCACCACATTAAAATGTAAGATAATAAATTGTGCTTTCTGTTCCGGTGGCTTAGTTGTATTCAGTGCATCTGCCTGATCAACACTGACTGGCCTATCCAGTCTACAAATGTGCAGACATCCTCCCAAGCACAGACACACAGACATCGAATTCACCAAATGATGCATTCCAGATTGAGGCAAACACTACAGATTAGGTACTGATAAGCATTCATCTGTTAATCAGTTGTTATATCTGCTGTAGTTATAGGTATTTGTTAATTTGAATAGAATTTGTCATATAATTATAATATAAATTATTAGTTAGAGTTTTTGTTAGAGTTTTTTCATCTGGAATAACAGCATGTTTATGAAAAAAGAATTTCCTCTGGGATTAAAAAAAAAAAAAAAACTTATTATCTTATCTTAATACTAATGCCTGAATATGCTTTTTTTATTTGGCAAAATAAAATACTATTACAGTACAGTAAGCAGAAGGCCAACTGAATCAAATGCATGGAGCACATTTTCACTGTCTAAATGCAAGATGTAAATGTAAGATACTGTAATACAATAATGCCTCCCGAACAACGTTTTATGATATCTGATGAAGCAGTTTTAAAATGTGATATGAAAAAAGCCATTTAAACTTCTCAGAATGTTCCTTATTTCTTTCTTGTTGAAGATCTGATCCGAGCAGAGAGGCTGCAGGTTCGAGAGGTGACTTCCAACAGCGCAGAGCTACAATGGCGGCCAGTGCTGAGCAGTGGGACAATAATTTATGACCTGCGCTACGGTCCCACAGGGAGCAACCAGATCTTCAGACAGACCTTGCAAGGAGACTCTAGCTGGGTGAAGCTAACAACACTACAGCCCCAAACCCACTACCATGTCACGCTCACACCTGAGAGCAACCTGGAGCCCCTGAAGCCTCTCATAGTCAGTTTCACTACACTATCTGGTGAGCCTCTCGGGAGGGTGAATGACGTAGGGTGAGCGGACAGAATTCACAGGGCACAAATCAACTGAACAAGGTTAAGAATCAATTTGTTGACTTTAAACGTTTTTTTTTGCCGTGAAACTATACAGGGTTTCGTCATGCTGACTGCTAGTGGTGGCCTAGCAGTTAAGGCCCCGTAATCAGAAGGTTGTAGGTTCGAATCCCAATCTGCAAAGGTGCCACTGAGCACAGCACCGTCCCCACACACTTCTCCCCAGGCACCTGTCACGGCTGCCCACTGCTCACTAAAGGTGATGGTTAGAAGCAGAGGACACATTTTGTTGTGTCACCGTGTGCTGTGCTGCAGTGTTTCACAATGACAATCACATCACTGTTATGTTAACCCAGGCCTTGACCAATAAGGTTGTATGGTATGGTTGTATGCTTGACTGCGGATATGATATGTAATTTATCCATCACTCTTGGTGAGCAGTGGGCAGCCATGACAGGCGCCTGGGCAGCAGTGTGTGGGGACGGTGCTTTACTCAGTGGTACTTCAGTGGCACCTTGTATTTAAACCAGCAGCCTTCTGATTTCGGGTCCGTTTCCTTATCCAGGGTTAATCAGCCATTTTTTCTCAATACCATTTTTTTCAGCTATAGGACTTACTTAGTACTAATTATATATTTTTCTGAAGAACTAATTAAGTTCCTGGGTAGGAAACCATTACATATTTTGACAGTTCCCCCAAAATCTTGGTATGATTGCTGTAAGCCAAATAGCAGGAACTATTATATAGATTTTTATAGATTTTTAGATTTTTTTGTCCTCACCCACTTGTCCTCTCCTATTAGAGGTTCTGAGTCCAGCTGTTGTCACAGTGTCTGAGTCGGGGACAGACAGTGTTCGTGTGAGCTGGGGTCCACAGCAGCCTGGCCAGGTACAGCAGTATACCGTGGAATACAGTGCCATTCCCATGGGTCAGGTCCAGACTGTCACTCTAAATGGGAACTGGGATTCCACAGTGTTGAGACACCTTCAAGTGAACACACAGTACTTGGTGACAGTCAGTGCGCTGCACTCTTCTGGTCAGAAGAAGGCAATATCTGTTAAAGCCTGTCCTCAGAACAGTGAGTAAGAGTCATTTTTTGTGTTTCTAATGCAATGTCTTCCAACCATGTTCTGTATTCCATAGTTCCGCCAGAATTCTGTTTCAACTGCAAATCCGTCATCAATCCAGTCCCAGCAGTGATATCCACTGACTATCAACAATTGATAACATGTTGTCTTATCATAAGACTGTGAGAATGGGCAAAACAGTACAACAGAAGGGTCTTCACTCTGGTGAAAAACCATATACATACCCATACAATTTGGGATGTTCCTTAAATGTGAATAAAATCTACACTTCAAGACTTTCAAATTACATAAACCAATATTTAATTCAAAACAGACCACATATAACATATCAAATTCGAACACATTTATAAGAAGAGATGTTGTCGTCGTTGATATATTTTTTGTTTAATGATGTGTCAAATGTTCTCTATAGGTGAAAGTCTGGATCTGCAGGCAGGCATTTCAGGCCAATAGCCTGAATAGTCCAGAGAAAATCACATGAATATCAACAAGATTGTCACTTTCCCACTTTGAAATGGTCCATTTCAAATGATTCTGGACTATGTTCAAATGTGGCTTACTTTTTGTGTCCACAATATTTTCTTAAAATACCTGAATGAGCTGCTTGTTTATAGTAGATCCAATCCATGATCCTGTAGAAGAATGATCCATGTTTACCTAATTCGTCACAGGAATGTCAGGGAGTGGTTTGTTTCGACAGTTCTTCTCTTCTTAGGAATTTGTCTCCTCGCTGAAATGATTAAGTCATGCAATAGGCACAACAGATCCAAATTCAGCATTTACTGCTGCCTGGAGGTTAATTTTGTGAGCCCTTTTACTGCCAAGGAAAATCTTTCCATCTGAGTCAAAGCCACAGGTGAGGCGGAAAGGTATCCTCAGTAAGTATTAACTTTAACAAAGTAAATACTGCGTACAGTACACACGTGAAATCACAGTAGCGTTTAGCAGTTGAATTTGAAGTCAGTGAGAAGTAAGGCAGAGTTTCACAGCCCCGCTACAGAAGTAACCCCGGCCTCAATACATAATGAGTTTGAATGTCAACCATGACATTCCCACTGGGCTTACCCGGACTGTGTTAGCTTTCTTGGACTGGATCCTATGCAGAAAACACTGTATGCATTACATCAGGATTACATCCTCGAGTACCAGCCGCCATAAAGCTTTCAGTTTAGTACGTCCTTCTCCCTCACTCACTTTTCATTATACTTCATCACGATCCTGACTTTTTGGGACACTCCGGTTCCCTGGTATGGGCAGGAGTGCCATGTTCACTTTGCGTGTCCCTAGTTTCCTGAGTGTGTACACTAAGTATATGTTTAGTATCATTTTTCTGTCCTGTCCCCAGTCATTTTGTATTTTACCGTGACCATGTGACTTTGGTCACTGCTGCTGCTGATTCCTGACACCGCTTCTTCCTTCCCGGGACATCCTGGGACAGTCATGGTTGCACCGGCCGTCATTCACACACCACTCACTCACAAACCCATAACTATGGACAATGTAGTGTTGCCAGTTCACTTGCATGACTTGGGAGGGCAGAAAAGAACCGGAGAACCTAGAGGAAACCTGTGACAACATGCAAATTCCGCAGTCAGGCATGTGACCATACTATGTGCCACATCCCACACTATTCTTAATGGCCTAAAAATGAATGAGTATAGTTGAAACTATATAGTTTAAGCTGTTATATTAATAGATATTAATAACAATTATATGGGCAGATTTGACATCTGACATTTGACATCTGACTGTCAGTTGTGTTTTATTTTCATTCCCCTCAGTTCTCCCTGCCTTGGAAGACCTCCAGTTGATCCCAGTGCGCTGGGACTCCGTAAAAGTCCAGTGGAGGGGAAATGGTGAGGGTCTGCAGGGATACTGGGTTAACTGGAAACCCGAAAAGGAATCCTATTCTTCTTCCAAATACCTGCCTCTGGGCTCTGAATCCACGGTCCTCTCTCACCTTTCGGGCTCCACCAGGGTTTGTGTGTCACCTGTGTACAACGCAACCCGTGGCCACGGTCTCTGCTGCACACACACAGGTCAGACACACGCAATATGTGTCACCATGGCAATATGGCAATCAGAAACCGATCAGTCACAACATTAAAAAACTAGTGGCCGATATTCTGTAGGACTCGTGCAGGCAATTACAGCTCTTCAGCTACACAGCACTTAATGCAGAAACCTGTGATGCAGGTTTAACAGACCCGATGGACAAGCATTGTATGGAATCAGATTTGGTCCAACATTATTCAACAACATTGCAAGAAACAACTTCGTCCTCCTTTGTTTTCTTTCTGCCGTTGGGCGTTGGAGTTGACGTGCATTATGCAGCAGTATTAACATGCACATTCGCACTACACAGATTTCGGATTGACTCTACCAGCATTCAACTCGAGCTCATTCAACTTCATCGTGTGAACTCTGGTAACGTCACATGCGTGTCGAGTATAACTGCTTAGCAGTAACACTTCTGGGCAATCTATCAACTGCACATACAATCTTACATAACAAAAAGGACACTATGGAACTGAAATACACCCCATGCAGACATTTTATATATTAAACTGTGAAATCTGGATTGCAACAATTACACAGAAATAAAACGCTGGAAAAAAATATATATATATATATTACTGATGGAGAAAAAACATGAGGCAAAAGTCCATACCCAAAATGCATTGATGCATTTAGTCCTATAGACTGCCATAGACATTTAAGCGACATCTAGTGTTTATATCTATGGTTTGCGATGCCTGGTTGATCCATAAATTACGTTGCATTATGTTGCTAGCGTATTCTAGCATATCACATCAGTGTCAACAAATTTGCTAAATACTTTTTTAATCGTGCAATGGATGGACAAGGAAAACTTCTTATTGTCTTCATCCCCAAAATTCTCGCTTCTGGAGATGTCACTCAAATATTTGCCACGCAATGATGGAAATCCCTGCCCACAAGAGGTTTGTGTCGAAACTCAACCTGTCAGTAATTTGGCACAAATCTGTTTCCATAGCCTTGACTCTCCATGAGTATCTGTGTACCTTGGGGGTCATTTTAATGATCAATGGTCCTACCTTGGACTAGTTGTCTGGCTTTCTACCATCCCACTTCTTTGTCATTGAAATAATCAATGTGGTTTTAATGTTGTGACTGATCTGATTATTTAACATCTTAAAGGTGTAAATGTTACAATTTTGTTGACTTTCTTAATAATCTTATTTAACATGGTTTTCCTTAGTTTTCATCACTGGCATTGACGTATTGTAAATCTGTATAGTTTATGTTATCGTAATGTTCTCTCTCTCACTTCCTTTCTTTCTCTATCCTGTTCCATCTGCAGCCTGGAGGCAGTAGTGGTGAAGCACATCCTGTGAAATCGTTTTGGTGTGCGGCATGTCATAAACATTAAAAAGTCACGAAACAGCACTCACTGCTTTACAGTCATTCACCATGGTCTGAAATGGAGAGTTAATGAGAGCAGCTGAAAAGAAAACATCGTGCCCGACAACACTAGTCAGCCTCTGTGAAAAACACCATGGAAACAAAGAACGGGAAGTGGCTGTAACAGTTTACTCTGGTCTCCTTGCATCTACAGTGGAACCCTTACAGATGGTCTACAGTGTGGTGGCCTGTCTGTTATCAAATCAGTCAAAAAGGGGACATATCACCCCAGTGTCCATAGGCCTCCACTGGCTGCTAGTGTTGTATTTCATCAACGAAGATGAGACAAGACACAACGTTGGTCATGTGACAATAACTGTAACAAAATACTTGTAGTGATTTAGCAGATGTCTGGGAGAAAATGACAAAATTCCATGTCTGGAATGGATGTCGAGTATTATTGAGTCTATAAGGTAACAATAATATAATAATAAGATAACTTTGTTTTAATTGAAATGGGTTTGACTAAAATATTGTTTTTTGTCTTTTCTACTAGTTACTTGAACTATATTGACTGGGTTAAATAGAATTGTATTACAAAAAATATAGAAACTAAAATATGATTTTCATTGACTAAAACTAGAGTGAAATAGTTATGGATAATTCTGATTAAAATAAAACTGAAAGGCTCAGACTTTTAGTCTACTGAAAATTGAATAGACTAAAATGAGTCTGAATTTAACTCTTAGTCTGGAGTATTGAAACCACACCTTTTCCACCTTTTATTCTAAGACAGTGACAGTAGCATGGCAGATCCACTCCGGATTCTGTTCAAAAAAAGATTCAGGTAGTCAGCTGACCTCAATCTTTGGGGACAGAATGTCACTGAACCTCGACCTGAACCAACTGCAGCAACCCTAGATCATAGCACAGTAGGAACTTGGCATGATGGCAGCATCACATCATGTGTCTCTCTTCTTACCCTAATGTCCCCGTCACTCTGGCACAGACTCAATTTGGACTCGTCAGACCACATGACCTTCTTCCATTGCTCCAAAGGCCCATGGTTATGCTACCTAGCAAATGTTTTTTCGAATAAGCCTCACTCTTAAAGCTACACAGCTGTTTAGTCCAAATCCCATGAGTTCCCTTCACACTGTGTATGTGGATATGCATAGCCGTGAGTCCAGCTTTAGATTTTTTACGATTTTGATTTCACCAAAAATATCAGTGCTCGCTGATCATGATCATTCAAGATTTTTTCCCAACCACTTCAACCAAGAAAATCTTTGATTAACTATGATTAATTGATTAAATCTTTTGAATAATTATTAACATCTTTTCTACTAACACAGGATCTGTGTCTAGTTTTTAAGGAAATGAGAAGCAGTTAACTTGTTACCATCTGAAAGATAATCATCCATGCAGTAATTATCCAATGGGAGACTCCTGCTATTTTTGGACATGTAGTGTATTATAGTGGTGTGTGTTTTTGTTCTTGCTTGCATAGTGTGCCACCCAGTGGTCATTAGATCACACTAGCTTCAGATGTTTCATGATGATTCCCTTTCTCAACATTAATAAAAAGTGTGAAAACATTGAAATTTAAACCAACAATTACTATCAAGCTACATTTGAGTGTAAGAGCTTACATGGTTCATTATTATTTCATTGTGTGTAAAATTAAAGATTTTTTTTTTCCTAGTCACTGTGGAGTAATGCATATTCAGATCCAAACGTCTTTAGATCATCTCAGCTGGTTTATTTGCACTTTGCAAAACAAATGTATTCAGTTATTTGATCTAAATATATATTAATGTTATTGCAGTAACAGACAACTGAAGACATCCAAAGTACGCCGGATGCCCTACTTGACACAACCCTCCCCCTTTACCCAAGCTTGGGACCAGCACCAAGACGTACGCTGTGATGTACATCCCCAGTGGACACCACAGAGAACACCCTCTATGTTCAATTCAATAATCTATTAATATCAGGCCCTGTGTACGTTAATCATCTTCTCTACCCATTCCGAAAAGTGTATGTCAGAAGCCTATTCCATCCATCAAATAATGGAATTAGTCCAAATCAAATACTGGAATTAGTCCAATGATCATGCAAAGATAATCCACAAGGATAGATGAGGCATGAGGTTGACTCTTGGGCCTCCTTGACTCACCAAGGCCGGATCGACGTCACCCAGTAGAAGGGAGCAAGCACAACACTGGCCTGGCCTGTCCATGCCAGAACCTTCAAACAACATGCCTGTCTCTGCCCCTTTCCTTGGGCTGGGTGTCAGAGGTCTGTGCTGCAGAGTCTGATGACATCAGCACATCAAATATCAGATCATATTTGACCTCAGATCATATTTGACCAACCGATATCAGTTTGTGGACATCAATGGTGTTTCGTCTTCACATAGTAAAGTAGAGTTTGGTGTTCCACAAGGTTCTGTCCTAGGTCCGTTACTTTTTTCTCTATACATGTTACCTTTAGGCAACGTCATCCGCAAACACGGTATTAGCTTTCATTGCTACGCTGACGACACACAGCTGTATCTGTCAGCAATGCCAGATCAGAGGCAGCAGCTGAACAAAATAGAGAATTGTCTGAAGGACATTAGACAGTGGATGCTCACCAACTTTCTCCTGCTAAACCCTGACAAGACAGAAGCGCTCGTAATCGGGCCTCAAGCAGCCAGGCATAAACTGGCTGACTACACAATAACCCTGGATAGCCTTTCTATCTCACCGAGTATTGAAGTGAAGGATCTAGGTGTCATCATTGATGCAGGTCTCTCATTCAGTTCGCACGTAGATAATGTCACTAGAATAGCATTCTTTCACCTTAGAAATATTGCGAAAATAAGAAATATCATTTCAATGCATGATGCAGAAAAGTTGGTCCATGCATTTATTACATCAAGGTTAGATTACTGCAATGCATTATTGTCTGGATGCTCTAGTAGGTGCATGAGTAAACTCCAGCTAGTACAGAATGCTGCAGCCAGAGTTCTAACCAGAACCAGGAAATTTGACCACATCACCCCAGTCTTACAATCACTGCACTGGTTACCCATCAAATTTAGGATTGACTACAAAATCCTACTTTTAACCTATAAAGCTCTACATGGTCTCGCCCCACAGTACCTGAGTGAACTTTTGGTTCCTTACTAACCGCCACGCCCCCTTCGATCAATGGGTGTGGGGTCACTACTGGTACCAAAGGTGCAGAAGGTCACAGCTGGGAGCAGATCCTTCTCCTATAGAGCTCCGCAGTTGTGGAACAGCTTGCCTGTCAGTGTCCGGGATTCAGACACAGTCTCAGTGTTTAAATCCAATCTCAAAACCTATCTGTTTTCTCTGGCTTTTTGCTAAAGTCCTAGACCCTCATTTCACTTGATTTTGACGCAGTGTCAATTATAAAGTCCAGTTTATCACAGAGTCCCCCTGTTAGACACAGACAGAGTTAAATTCACCCTAGTTAGGCTGTCCTAGTTAGGGTACCGGGCCACTGTAGCACCAATATACCACTATTACCACATATTTCAGTATCGGTCGTACAGTGCCACCGTCTGCCGCTGCTTCTGTTTGTTTTTCTCCGAGACACGGAATCAAGCACCCAGACTACTGGCAGACCCCAGTGATCAGACCAGCAAATAAATCCTGGTTCCTGACAAGTGCTAAACAAGGACATACCATGAAACAAACCAGAGGGTCACCACAGCCACCACCACCATTACAACTACAGCTTCAGGGATCTTCAAATGGACCAGTAACATCATTACGGACACGTAATCTAGACCATGACACTGAATACATCCTGGACTTCTCCAACCCTACAACTGTAGGACTCATTATATCATATCCAACCCTGCACTGACACCATTTGCAGGCTCACTCTACCCTGGAAGGGGGTCCCTCTCTGTATCACTCCTTCCCAAGGTTTCTTCCTTTCTTTTTTTTTCTCTCTCCTAGAGTTTTTTTTGTGTGGAGTTTTTCCTTGTGTGCAGAAGGGTCAAGTGTGGGGGGTGTCAACTGTAGGGCCTGTCAAAGCCCATTGAGACACACTGTATGTGATTTTGGGCTATATAAGAAATAAATGTTGTTGTTGTTATCTTCAGGGTACTGCCGCCTGTCTTCAATCACACACAGTCATATGTCGGGGGTCTGCTCCTGAGTCCATTCCATGGGGACGTGGAAATCCTCTTTTTGAGGCTGTCACGATCCGGTCCGAAATGGGGGTTACTCCGGTCCGGGATCCGGTTGTTGTCCTGTGTAATGTTCCCTAATCGTTTTCACCTGTGTTAATTGTATAAAGCTGCCCTGTTCGTTTCTGTTCGCTGTCAGGTCTTTAAAGTTATGTTCCGTGTTCACCAGTGTCTACGTCTTGGATGTCTCCCCTGTCCTGTGATTCACCGTTAACCCCGTTTCGTGATGTCAGGTGAACGCGTCCTTCATTCCTCGTCATTCCTCGTCACTCTTCGTCCTCCTCTCCGTTCACCCGCCGCGTCATGCCCACATGGACGTGACAGAGGCATGATGTGTTTCACGGGTCTTGCAGGCCAGGCCAGGAGCAGTCAGCTTCCACCCTTTCAGCTGCTTCTACGAGTTCCTGGAGCGTCCTGGGCACCACGTGTCCCACTACGATCTGAACTGCATTTGGTAGGGCCCATGATGGACAAAGCCAGTGACTGGTCAGCTGAAAGAATTGGGCTGCTTGGGCGTGGTGAGGTTCAGCTGGGGTGTGTTCCCAGCTGCAGTGCTCCTGGGTGGCCTGTCCTCAGGTCAGCCCAGGTCAGCTGGTATGAGGTTAGGAAGGAAACAAGGATGTCAGCCCACTTGGATGTGTGGAGGTAGGAGGAAATGTTGGGCTGAACAAGTCTCCACATTGTCCTCAGCCATCAGATTTGTGGAGGCACCATATGATCTTACAAAAGGCTCAACTGGTGGCCAGTTCGCACATACAGAAGAAATTGTAGCATGTGAAGGTTAAAGGAACATATCCAGTTCCTCTCAATCTTTTACTGCTGTTATGCACTGCAGATGATGAGATTTGCAAAGCCTTTGTAATTTGACATTGAGGAACACACTCGTCCACACATTGGAGAGCTTCAGCTCATCTTCACTTCATATGCTATACATGTGTTATAAATATTTGGGGTGTGAGTGTATCGTTGTATTTTGTGTTATGTGTTATTGTGAAAAAGTATATAACAGCCCTTTCGGGAACTTTTACAAATCTTTATACTCACCACAGATTAACCTATCTAAAGATGAAATTGATCAGTTTTGATCGAAGGGAGGCACTCATTAACATAAATTTGGTTTTCGACACCCTTTCATTAACTGGTTATAAATATTAAATAGTTCCCAAACATCATGTGTCAGGACATGTGACCAAACATCTTCCAGCTTCAGTCTCAAGAGGGGCACCGGGCAGGGACGTCCAATCTCCCCCTCACTGTTTGCAATTTTTATTAATCTGCTAGCAGCAGCAATTTGACAGACTTTAGCAATTAAAGACATTAAATGCAGGAATATGGAATATACAGTTGGCCTTTATAGGGGTGATGTGTTACCTTTTCTCCAGCAGTCACAAACTAGTCTCACTGAGGTAATAACATTAAAAAGCTCTTTCTCAAGAATATCAAACTATTCGATAAACTACAGTTTCACCGGATCCGGAGTTCGGACCGGAGTTTCATGTTCGTGCTGTGTAATGTTCCCTGATCGTGTTCACCTGTTGTCTATTTATATAATTGTATAAAACTATCCTGTTCGTGTCTGTTCGCCGTCAGGTCACTGCGTGTTCATGTTCCCTTGTCTCGTGTGTAGTCTGTATTAAACCCCTGTCCTGTGAAGTCGTGCGAATGCGTTTTCCTTCATCGCCATGTCCAGCCCATCGTGACAGAAGGACCCGACCATGTGGACGCAGCTGATCGACGCCCCGCTGAGATCCAGGGAGCCATGGTTGGTCGGGAGGACGTCTGCTCCACAGTTCCATGTCTAAGGTTCCATGTATGGACGTCCCCCGACGCCACCGTCTCGTCCGGATTCCAGCGATGCACCTCCGGTAAACGGCAGTTCCCCGCCATGATCCAGGTCATGTTTAATCGGTTCCCCAAGCGTGACAGACTCTCGGCGGCCTATGAAAGCTACCGTGGGGTCGAGAGGATCTGTCACACGGTCCATGTACCCCCCGGCGATTCCGGAGGCGGGGAGTATCGACGAATTTGTCGATGGCTACGAAACCTACCGTGGGGTCGAGGAGAGCGGTCGCGCAGTTCAGGTGCTCCCGGCGTTAACCGAGACGAGGAGGCCAGCGGATTTTCCAGCGGGGCGTACCAGAGACTGACCGGAGTGACTGGTGCCTGTAGACAGGATGCCGGTCCCCCACGGACAAGCCGTGCTGCAGGACAGCCGCCACTCGTCCTTATGGACCCCCCCCTTTCATGGACCGTTTTGTGGGGCAGCTCCGGAGGTTGTGCCTTTGAGGGGGGGTACTGTCATGATCCGGACCGGCAGGGTTTACTCTGGATCCGGAGTTCGAACCAGAGTTTCATGTTAGTCTCGTTTAATGTTCCCTGATCGTGTTCACCTGGTGTATATTTATATAATTGTATAAAACTATCCTGTTCGTGTCTGTTCGCCGTTGGGTCATTGTGCGTGTTCATGTTCCCTTGTCTCGTGCAGTCTGTATTAAACCCCTGTCGTGCGAAGTTGTGCGTATGCGTCCTCCTTCATCGCCATGTCCAGCCCAACGTGACAACTGCTCACACAGTCAAGATGACACACCAGATGGGGGTCTTGGTTTTGTCCTGCTTGGGGCATCTGGGGTTCACTGTGGTCCAGGCTGGGATGGGGCTCTGGTGGCTCTTGAAGGGGGGGTTGCACCAGTGGTTGCATGCTGCGCTGCTGCCATAACTCCACATGTGGCCTTTACTGTATATGGAATGAGATTTGTGCACATGATTAACTGCATGATTAACCAATTGTAAACATTGATTAGATACGGATTATGATGTGATCCATATGAGATGGATAATAGCTGATGCTGCTCTGTGTGTTCTTGAAGCCCACGTATCTCACATAGAGTTCCGAAGAACGTAGCTGTCACTCAAATGCCTGCTGGCCAATGGGGCGATGCCCCGCCCACACAAGAGAATTGTGCCAAAGGTATAACCGTATTCTAGCAATTGAAACCGCATTTTAGCAACTGAAACACCAGCAGTGAAACTGTAACAACAACCAACTTAACTGAAAGTCTCAGAAGCGAAAATGAAAAAAACAGAGATGTAAGCAAAATACCTGTCCACACAGGCGTACGTATATTGAGGCATTGATAATTGTAATCGAATTGTGAGACCAGTGAAGGTTCACACCTCTAACGCATATGAAAAATATCAGTGATATATTTAATGAAGGACAGGTTTAAAGTGTAATGGCTGCCAGTACCGGAGCCGTTGGAAAAGAAGACTGATTGTAACTACAGATTTTAAGTCGCTCTGGATAAGGGCGTCTGATAAATGGCATAAATGTAAAGAGGAGGTGCGGCTGGGGACTTGTTTATTATATCAGCAGCTTTGCATATCAGCAAATTTTTTTTGTTCTGTCAAAAAAAACTCTCATCTTCATGAGATAAAGGTTACGTCCAACATATTTTAATTAATTGCCTATATTGTTATCTAGACACTGGGTTTAAATCTGTACGATACAGACTCTCTGCAACACTTTCCTCCATAGACATATTCTCCATTTTCACTTCCTGCCCTCCATTAGAAACCAGACCTATTACATACAAATCCTACAAAAAATTACCATAAACTCCAGACTGTACAGTGCACCCATATATAATCTGCTCCTACTCATTTTTTAAAGAAAAAAGAAATTGTACATACATAAGCTGCATTTACAAGCTGCAGGTGGTCAATAACATGAGCTATTAACAGAGCAAGATGTTACAAAGGTTTTTTTATGGTACTAAAACAGTACTAAAGTACTCTTTGCAATAGCTTCGTTCCACAGGCCATCAGACACCTGAACACTCAGAAACCTTCCCCTCTGGTCTGACACACACACACTACCTCTGTTATATTGAATAATATTATATGTCTGCAATAATGTCTATTAATGCATCGTACGACTTTGCACACCAATACGATAGTTGTTTTCAGCCGGTGAGACATGAGGCGTGTGCTGGGCTGCTATCCATGTTCTCAGTTGGGGTGTTCCTCCAGTGCAGAATAGCTTTCCAGGGATAACCACCATCATGCGCAGCTTTGCACAGAAGCATCTTTACATTTTTAACTGCTGACTCCACCTTGCCTTTGGCCTCAGGGTGCCGTGGAGAGTAGGTCATGTGCTCGAACCCCCAATCGGAAGCGCAACGTGTGAACTGCATGGTAAACTGTGGACCAAACTGTGGAGCAACGCTTGATGACCATCTCACTCATTAGGTCGGGGAGGAGCTCATTCTCCCAGAAGTCTGAGTAATGGTCCTCTATGAGTAAATAGTCCTTCTGCCTGTGGCTGAACAGATCCATGCTCAGAATTTGCCATGGCCTGGTGGGCAGGTCGTGTGAAAGCTTGGTCTCTTTTTTCTGTTTGTGAGCATATTCATTGCATGTACCTGCCTGCACGTTGGGCCAGTAAAGTGTCTCTCGCACTGGATTTCAGTGATTGCAGACATTCATCTTGGTCAGTGTGTTGCTTTAGTTGTTCCAGGCGCTTGTCGCTCACATTCAGGTAGGCCGCCTGATTGACATACCTGCTCCTGTTGCAGCGAGCAAATAGCATGTCTCCCAAACGTCGTTCAACCACCTGTGCATTCGGCGAAGGTGATGCCCAGACACTCCTTCTCAATCTGTGCATCGTTTTTTTTGCTGTTGTAAGAGCTCTTGAAGCAAATGCGACTGGCTGGCCCTCCTGCATAAGGCAGCATCCGAGGCCAGTCTGACTGGCATCGTTTTGGACTGTAATTGGCTTAGTCACATCATAATACCTCAGGATGGGCATATTTGTCACCAAATATCAGCTCGTGAACCGCCGCCTCATGTTTGGGTGGCCGGTGCCAGGGAGTGTCCTTGTCCAGCAGACTGCAAAATGGCTCACAGACACTTGACAGATGTGGCATGAATTTGGCTAGATAGTTTGCAAATCCGACACCTTTGGCATCTGTTGGGTTGGGCATGTCCATGATGGCCCTCACCTTCTCTGGGTCGGGCTTCAGCCCAGCAGCAGAGAGGATATGACAATGAAATTGGACCTCACTGACTATAAACTGCAGCTTCTTCAGGCCCAGCCATAACTTGACCTCACTGCAGCGCTCCATCAGTGCCAAGAGCTTGGCATCATGGTCTCGCTCAGCCTCTTTGTCTGTATCTCCACAGCCTACTACCGGGGTGTCATCGGCAATAGGCTCAATGCCATTCATTCCTGCAAGGCGTTTGTGTTGCTTTCTCTGATACACCTCGGGTGCTACTGACACACCGAATGGCACCACCGAGTGGCACCTTGAGCCACCGTTTCCTCCAGAGTGGGCACAATGTAGTGAGAGTGTTTCAGAATTTAGGATCAATGCATGTTCAAGAATTTAGGATCAATGCATATCCTCATCTTTCCAGAAATTTTAACTATCACCATGTTACTTATCTAATCTGTGACCGGGGCTATGTGCCCGTCAGCCTCGTGCTTGTCCAGCTGAGCCTTGACAGCCACTTTCATGGCAACAGGAACATTGCATGGGGCACACTGGACTGGAGTAATGGTGGGGTCCAGGTCAAAGTGGACATCTCCTGGTACGCATTCCACCGGTGAGTTGAGCTGATTCTTGGTTAGAGGCAGCTGGAACCTGACAGCAGAGGAAGCTGGCTTGTCTTCATTATCTCAAAGGAGATCTTATACCTTAGGCCTCTTACAGTGTATTCTGTCTCAAAAGTGCCCATGGAGCCCAGCACTTCCTCAGAGTACAGCTTCAGTCTAGTATTACTGGGAAAGAGCCATGCATTCGGGTCCAACCTATTCTTGTCATGAAGGCCCATCACATTGCATGTGGCTCCGGTGTCTGACTGGCATTTCTGTGGCTTTTTGGGGAATTTCAGAGTTACAAACCATTTAGTTCCTTTTGCATTTACTGTACAAATTGTTTCATGCACGTAAATATCTACATCATTGGTCTGCTCAGAGTGTTGTGTTGCATTTTCTAAACAGTTTACTTTCCAGTCTTGGTTTGCGGGGAGGTGGCCGTCTCCATTGCCCTTATCCATATGTCCATCATTTTCGCAGAGCGGCACACTTCAATTGCAGTGGCTAGGAATACCTTAGTGAGCAGTAGGCAGCCCGGGGAGCAGTGTGTGGGGACGGTGCTTTTCCTTAGTGGCACCTCAGTGGTACCTTGGCAGATTGGGATTCAAACTGGCAACCTTCTGATTACAGGGCTGCTTCCTTAACCGCTAGACCACCTTTGCCCCATTAAGTTATTTTTTTGGGGGGTTGGAAGTTGACTCAATGCCAACTACTGGACTTTTGCGTATTATTTTCTCATGCCGAAATATGATAAATCACGAAAGAGGTGTAGAAATTATCATACAACATTTTTTCTGCCATACACACATTTGACAAATTAGACAAATTATTTATATATTCATTTATTCTGTACATAACAGCACCACCAGTTACCATCTATAATCTATTTCTCGTGATCTGGATCATTTTAATTACTTTTATTTGGGAACTGGGAACATTTCAGTATAAATAAAGCACACACACGTACACAAAATTACACTTTGAAATATTTTTAAATTAAAGTGTCCTATGGGTAATGGTGAAGCACCCAGATGGTTATGGGATATTACAACCTCGTGATGAATCAAGCAACTTCAGTTCAGGCAATATAACTTGCTTCACTTTTAATATTCTGTGAACCTCTGAAGATTAATTTTAAAACTAGAAGTTGGTGATGTCATCAGTACTTACCAAACTGCTCCAGTCATCATCAGCATTGATGACTGTTTCCTTGACAGTCTCTGGGTTTCTGTTGGCTTCCTCCAACTGAGGTTTCAAGTTTGGTCCAGGCAGACTGGAGTGGGTATCAAGCACCAGAGGCTTTGAGTGTTGCACTCTGTCCTCCAAGCAGTAATGGGGTACACTGCTTGCATCTAGAGCCCATCTGTATGCAATGTGTGGAGGGGTGTTTGTGTTGGTAACATTTATTCTCTGTGGTGCGGTTGAGCTTTCATTCTGTGCAGCAGGTGGAGGTGTGAAGATGCTGCCCACCCCCAGTATGTCATCATGATGAAGGGCTTTGTCAATGCTGCCACTGAGGTCAATGGGTGAAGGTGGAGAAAGGTCAAACTCAATAAGGGAGATGATGCACTCTTGCTCACACCAGTCAGGACCACGTGACCACAATGGGATCTCTTCCAGTTCACAGATGGTGCTACTTACAGATTTGCCAGCAAGGTTGTCTGTGCCTCTGTCTTTGAGAACCTGTGTTGTAGATTCATCAGGGTTATGGATCATGGCCCTAGGGATGTCATCTCTGGCACATTGGTTCCAGGCCCAGTGGTTGGTCATGAACTCTGCCCAGTTTCTGCTCTCTGCTGTCTTCCAAGGACCCACTGGTAATCTCTGCAGCACCCTCTCCCACCAAGATGTTAACTTCCAAATTCTTTCCCTTCCTAATTGATGTCCTCTGGGACTCCAGAACACTCTGGATGCCAGCACCAGCATGGAGAAGCTCCATGCTAGTTCCAGCAGCCGTGCCCAGAACTGGCCCAGCCACCAGCCCCATGCAAAGCGCCTCCAGTCCCCCAGCAACCCGTAGAGCCAGAGCAGTGCATGCATCTGTAGGGCACAGCACAGCACACCAAAGATGGAGCACAAAGTAAACACGCGTCTTGCTTGGTTCTCTGTGCAATGCATTGCACCCCACTGAGGAACGATTGTCCCAAATGAATGGAGGGGGCTGAGCAACTGGAAAAGAAGTCCCAGACAGAGAGGCAGGCCCCAGCACACTGAGACGGTTTGCAGCATTAGTGGTAGAGCTGGGGACGACACCTGGGCAACCATGTCAGAAACAAAAAGGAGGCTGCAGTGTATCATTGCCAGTCCTCCAGCCACATGGGGGTGCTGCAATACGGGGGGCAGAAAGTTGAGCCTATGTCCACGCAAAACCACTATTGATAAAATAGCCTGAGTCCACAGCAGAAGAGGAAGTGGCAAGTTGTAGATGGCAGTGAGGGCAGGGCGTGGTAATATGTGTCGTGTCCCATAAGGGTCAATCAGAAAGTGTGTGCATCTCAGCAGACCTGCCAGCAGCAGGAAACCATTGGCCTGTGGGAGAACCTCTTTGTAAGGACGGAGCAGACTCGTCCCCCATACCATCCCCCAAAAGGCTCCTCCAACTAACACCAGAAAGAGGACAGCAGAGCTGTAGACATGCAGCTCCCAAGTGAATGCCAGCGTGCGACTCAGATCCTCCCACTGCAGCTTGGTACCACTCAAACCCTTTGGGAGCAAACAAGGGCCCAAACCCAAAAGACACTGGCCTGAAGAGAGACATTGAGGGAAGAAAACAGGGAGCATATCAGTGGTAATAAGTCTGCAATGCTGTCACCATTGTCATTACTTTTTATTATTTGCCATTACTTCTTGTAGCCTCCGATGGTGCAGTCACGTTAGTAGACTCTTCTCCTGAAGGAAAAAAGAAAATATTTTTAAGAGATGGTAAGTGATGGTGAAGGGTGGAAGCAACGAATAACAACAACTCCAGTTGTTTTTAAGCATTTAAGAGTGTATTTTAAGTCTGAAATTAAAGGAAGTAATCTACTTCACAACTTTTCAAACTACATTTGGTTACTGAGTACAGATGGAATCAATAATCAGACCAATAAAATAAATAAAACTGATTTAGTGGTTTGTATACATGGTTTTGCTAGTTTGGTCCATTCATATATTTGATATAAGTGGAAACGTAATTTGTTTTTCTAGATCTACCATTTGATTAAACAGTTATTGAATTATAAATAAGTTTTATTGGGTAACTAGTAACTAGTATCAGTTACTTTTAGTTTTTAACACCAGTACTTATGCTGGCAATGTAACAATACTTGTAGTTTAGTACAACTATCCAGTACTATTTCTGATAACCAACATTTGTTTTACCTGGCTTGACCGTGATTTGCTGAGTAACCATCTGCAGCATGCTGCTGTTCTGGGAGTCATGTGACCTTGAGGGAAATCTTGGATTAGCTGTCGGAGTCATATGTTCTTTCTCATAAGCAACAGTCCTCAGTGAACCATCAGCAATAGCAAGTTTTTTGAAAACCTCTTCTGTTCTAGAGTACTGATCAGCATCCTCAGCCACGCCATCATGGACGTCTGTTGATTCTGTGGATTTATTTCCTTCAGTGTCAGTGTCAAGTGCTGATGTTAGGCCAGAGGTGGCTTGAGTGACATCTGTGAAATGCAACCCGTCTGATTGGGATTCATTGAGAGGGCTGTCACCATCCCAGAGCTGTGTCAGTCTGTGTGGCAGTAGGGGCGGAGGTGGAACCAGAGACCACGCCTCTTTTCGGTGTCTCCTCTCCTCGGCCTCTTGCATTAACAACTTCTCCTCAAGTAGGCTAACAGAGAGCATGCGTCCTTGATCTTCATGCTCTAGAAGTCCACTCGCATCACCAGATGCTTCTGAAGCATCCAAATGTTGGTAGGATAGGAGCAGAGGTGAGATTAAGGGACCCGACCTGTTCTGCTCTGCAAAACTTGTCATGCTCAACTCAGTCTTCAGTTTTGGAGATGCTGAATTAGTTATTGCTGTGCAGGGTGAGTAATAAAGCATGGAAAGTGCACATAGTATCAAGAGCAACGGTGCCATAGTTCCTTCTCCTCGTCTTCCTTCAATTACTGCAATATGACAAAAGATTAATGAAGTACCTCGGTTAAAACAATACTATTCAGAAATTAATATTTCATCTGGAGTATTCCTAACACACATGTGAGGTGTTTAAGCAAATGTAGAAATTACCACCTTAGATTTGATCCTTCTTTTTTCATCCTTTTTAAAAAAAGATTATTATGGATTTAACTATAGTGTATTTTAGGTGATGGTGCAAAATATCAAAGGTTATCCAGTCAGATAATAAGGAATAAAAATAACTGTAGCTGATAAAAATGTATGCAGCTGGCTTAGAATTCGGATATGGCTAATGGTGTTTAGCAGAACTCCAGCACCAGTCCTTATCATGTCAGAAAGTTATCTAATTTAACTTCTCACAACAAAAACAAATGAACCTAATAGCGACCTATTTGATCAAACTGACATATTGAAAGCACTTTTGTTATAGGAGCTATTTGAATTTGAACAAGAGTAAGACAAGGTTGCTTGCAAGGCTTGCAATGATCGAGTGATGGCCAGAAGGGTTGAATAGCCCAACTAGGTCTGTTTAGGGTATTTTTGTATTACCATAATACAATCATTTCTAACAAATTTGAGAAAGCACTTTTTAGCACTCACCTTAGACAGTTTAACCCAATGACGTGCAGTGCTCACTTCTTTTCATCCAGCAAATCAATTCATGTGGGACACGATCCTCACTCACCCAGTTCCTCCGTCTGAGTCACTTAATCATTTTGGTGATGCTAAGAGACCTTTTCCTCAGCTGACGTCAGTCAGCCGGCTGTTTTGCTGGCAGCATTTCAAGTTTCTCATTCCTGATGGAGACGGCTTCATCTGTCAGCTGCAGCATGTGAGACTCCACGGTTATTATTATTTTTTACCGTCATGAACGCCACTGGGAGAAATCAGCATCTGGCATAGTGAACAGCGTTCAAAGAGAATGCTGAACTCTTTTATTTCTGACCAGAAGGAGGTCTCGGGGTTACATGCAGTCTCTGCACAGCTGTGTGCTGGTAATCTTATCAGTCTAAAGGATTTGTCTAAGTTGATTAGGCAGCAAAAAGTCAGCAGTGCACAGGAGGAGAGAACACACACACACACACACAAGTACGACCCATATTTTTTTTACTCGGTGGTCTATTCAGTCAACAGCCCTCCTATATCCCCCAGCATCTATTGCCAATAATATGATTTATAGTGACAAACAAACTAGTGACATATTGTCCCAGTTGCCTCCCTCAAACTGTTAACTTCAGATATTTTTTATATTAACAAGGCTGCTGCTATGAAAACAAACATGAGTGATGAATGAATAATGCAAGTGACAATGCAATAGAAACGCGTTGCCTGCTCTTGTCAGTGTTTGGACATTGTGTGTCGACCGCGAACAACGCTTTGCGACACGTGCCGTGCTCAATCCCTTTAAGTTTTAGACTATAACAATATTTTGCACGGGAACGTGGAAATTGCGATTTTTCCTCACCCGTATTTCCGAACGGGTCAGCGGAGGGTTAAGGGAGACGGCGTGGGAATTAACTGCTTGCCTGCCGTCCTTTGCGACACTGGCACGGCACGATTGGGATTTCAGCGGGTCCACCTTAAGAGTGCAGCGAGGCCGCATGCTACAGGACGCACGGGGGGGAGGCCCGCACAAGCACATGCCTCGCTCTTTAAGGCGGACTGAAACAAATAAAGTCTCGTTAAAGGTGTACGCACCCTGCGTCCAACTAGCGCTGAAATGCAACGTCGTTAACTTAGTTGTCTCACTCTATATTACGGCTTAACCAAAGAACGTTCACGTGTAAAGATGTTAGGATTTTGATTTTTTTTTTTCTTCTCGTAAACGTTTTCCAGACTTGTTTCTACGCATAACGCTAATGATCAACCGTTTAGTGAAACACTGCGTGTGACGCAGGCACGCACGTTTGTTCTGAGCGGCGCAGGCTGGATACGCGTAACATATTGATCGTGTTTGGGTGTGTGTCGAAAGCTTCGACATGCATTAGTTTGTGCAAATATGATAAATTACTTTATTTACTTTTTTACGTAAGGCTGCGATGCTCCTAGCTGAGTGCATCGGGAGTATCGGGTCGTGTTGCCAAGATTGCCTATTTCTATCGATTTATATATTTTCGTTTCATAAAGTCTTTTTTTTATATTGTCAGTCGTAATCCTCTGTAGTTTATTAGGCTTATATAACAATTATTGTTTATTCCTGAAAACTAAAAAATATTTAGACTAAAAATTGAGAATGTCAAGCCAGAGGAGTTGTTTTGTTGAACCTCGATCGGTCGGCAATTACGTTATTTTATTATATAAGGTTTTATTCGAGTCGACAGGAAATCCTCCACACATTTAGGATTTGACGTCTGTCTCTTCAGACATGTCCCTCTCATTGTTGCTTGTGAGCGACCTGGCAACTGAGCGATCTGCTCTGGAAACGGCTGCGCGGCGAAGCTCGACCTGAAGGGGGCGCTGCATTCGCTGCTCTCCGCTCTCACACGGCCTTCGCCAACCAGGACAGTCCGAGGACGTGTGCTGTCACACCGGGCCTCGTTCGCCAGCATTAAAGTGTTTATTTTATTTGCTTTTTTTTCTTTTATTATCATTTCTATGTGCTAAACACAAACCCGCTGCGCACTGGGCCAGCGAGCAACTGGACGCTTTCACATTAAGCACTACGGTAGGGTCACTTCTTATGCGCGCCTTGCAAGCAAAGTGCTCTAACCGCGGGGAAATAAACCCACGTCACTCCGTTTGTTTGTTTGGTGGGGAAAATGGCACAAAAAATCGAATTGGTTTGCCCGCTGGTGCGCGGTCCCGGGTAACCGGTGCCGATGACATGTGGACGGCGGGCAATAAGCAGGACTTTGGTGGGGGTTTTATTTTTGAACGCGGTGTTTTGGCGGAACTGCGCTCCGGGTTTTATTTAAGGTAGCATTGGGAGGATACCGCGTTAGCCGCTACGCTAGCCCTGCTAGCTATGAAAAAAGCGCTTTCGTTCCAGAAAACATGATTAGACCAGCAGAATACACAACAGTGGCCATATTTTAAAGGACAATTCACAATAACCATATATACGCACGAGTTTGTGTGCAGTTTTATCAATATACATTTATATCTATTCGTAATGGCTTTTGTGTACTGCAGCATGCTAGCTTGCTAACCAGTGTTAAAGCGGCAGTTAGCATTAGCCAGCCCATTTTTGGTTATTTTTCATAGTGCCTGGTTAGCGCTCGAGTTGCCAAGCAATCGTTGAGCGATTGCTAGAAGGGTTGAATAGCTTAATGCATTCTGTGATTATTATTTCTCGAGTCCCATTTGTAGCATGCGTTCTTGTGCCAATGTATGTCTATAGTCACAGTTTCTTTAGTCCTACAGGTCGGGTCCCCTGGTGCGCTTTTCTTTCCTGGCAGGCTGCTTGATCTACAGACGTGCCATTCATTTCATGCATAGCGTCTGGTGCTAATTTACAGAAATTGCATTATTGTTCATGTGGAGATAACTAATTCTTAAGGCCCTTTCAATATAAAACTGCCCTGTATATAATTACATATAATATGTCTTTTGTGAAGGGTCGTCAATTTAAGTAATTGCTATTAAATAATGTACTTCAAGCAAATGTTGTGCTTTCTCATTTGCAGGCTCCATCGGAGGGCGGCCTGAGGTGTCATGAACGAGCCAATTGAGGGCACCGCAGTCTCATTTGATGAGTTTGTGCGGCAGAAGGCGCGCACCGTGCCCCAGCACCAAATGAAGGAGTTTCTGGAGTCTCTGGCTAATAAAGGCCACGAGGTTCTACAAGAATTCAGCCAGCAGGGTGGTGGCACCACAGCCACAATGGTCTACCAGCAGGGCACCAACTGCATCTACACTGACAGCACCGAGGTGGCGGGGTCACTGCTGGAGCTAGCTTGTCCGGTAAAGTTCTTTTGCGATCATTGTACATGCAGATATGCTTGGGGTTCTCTGATTAGTGAGACACAGCACAGCACACAGTGACACAACAAAATGTGTCCTCTGCTTTTAACCATCACCCTTAGCGAGGAGTGGGCAGCCATGACAGGCGCCCGGGGAGCAGAGTGTGTTTTTCAGTAATGCAGTAGCAGTAATGTTTTTCAAAAATGAACTGTTTTCCTTTCTTTCAATGACTAGGTGCAGGTGACATCCGCGCAAATTTCACCACAACAGCTGGCAGCAGCTGTACACCAGACTGATCAGCCAATACAGGTGCAGGTGAGTCATTCCAGTGATGAAGTGCATTTTACCAATTTCTTTGGACACATTTTAATGGCTTTGACATTGGCAGGTCTTTTGCAGTACTGTTATCTTTTTACAGCTATGTTTCACTACTTCAGCACTAGTAAATAATGGGAATAATTAACACATTGACCCCTCCCTCTCTCCATTGCTTGCTGTGAAGGTGCAGATACAGGGGGAACAAGGTCAGACAGTGGGTCAGGTGCTTCAGGTGTCACCGTCCCAGCAGCAGCAGCTGCAGGGTGTCACCACGACAGCACAGCTGGTGCAACAGGGTGAACTCACTGAAGAGCAGCATCAACAGGTCATTACCCCTGCTACAAAATGACAACACATTTAAGATATTTTAACAGGCTACGTTATAGGTCTGTGTGTTGCAGATGGTTTAGTTCAGATTATTAATTATAGTGACCCAACACAACTGTAGAAGTTACTTTTTTGTTTTTTCCGGTATACTGACTTTACAATCAATAAAGTGATTGTACAAAACTAGTTGGTTGTCAGTCAGTATTACAGATGCATTCAGGTAGACATGTTATTCATAGCTTGAAGTACAACTTGGCACCACCCTAATTACATGAACGTGCATGCAAATGTTAACTTGACACATTCTACTGGTACGTCTGCAGCATACAGACACAATAACATCAACAAAAGAATCATGCAAGAAGTTCTTTTGTAGCACATCATTACTATGCACAGTGTGGAATTATGTTGCTGTGCAGAGGGTGGCAGACCTGCTTTTTTTTTTGTTTGTTTGTTTTGTTTTTGGTGGTTTACAAATATATAAATATTACAAATTTTGTATGGGAATCAAAACTATTTTAATGATTATGGAAGCACTTCCATGATGGAAGTAAATTTACATGGGTTGGCTGTTGCCCATGCGAATTTATATTGTATTACGTGCATTTACTACTTTAGGCAACACACAGGAGGTGGCGTGCATTAACCATACGTAACTGTGAAAACGACATTGAAATTTACCCATAATTCACTGTTCTCGAAGTTGAGTTTGATTGAAGTGCAGAAAAGCCTATAGGTGTGAGTGCGGCCTTACACACATGTTCACTTTCTTACTCTGTCCTGTGTCTATCAGATTCAGGCCCAGTTGGTAGCAGCAGTGGCCAGTGGGCAGTCGATTCAGATCCAAACAGTAGAGGCCCTGTCCCCAGGCCAGCAGGTGGAGCAGGGCTCTCCACGAGAGGATGGGGAGAGGAGGCAGGGAGGCAGTACTCCTGCCGTGTTGCAGCCAGCAAAGAAGCGGAAGGTGGATGTTCCAATCGCCGTGTCCTACTCCCTGCCCCAGGGCCAACAGCTGGCCACGGTGCTGGCCATCCCCCAGGGTCAGGGTCAGCAGAGCTATCTGTCCCTGAGGCCAGAGCTGCTGACTGTGGACAGCACTCATCTTTACAGCACCACGGGTACCATCACTGGTCCAGGGGGAGAGACCTGGACCATCCCAGTGTACCAGGCACCCCAACAGCAGGGCGTGGCCCACATCGCCATCCCACAGGAGGCCTACAGCGCTGCCGTGCAAGTACAGGCTGCTCCCACCCAAGGCGATAAGGATAAGGACAAGATGGCTGCTGATGTCGCAGCATCGGGGGGAACGTCAACAATGGTAGCCGCGGCTGCTGCTGCTACGGGCGTCACTACACAGGCAGAGGTGGTGCAGACGCTGTTCCCTGCACAGTTCATGAATGGGAATATCCACATCCCAGTGGCTGTGCAGACGGTGGATGGGACTTATCAGGGGACGACACAGGCGCTGCACATCTGGGACCCACAGCAGCATGGGCAGGGTTCTGAAGTACAGGGGCAGCAACTTCATCTTCAGGTCAGTGTGGAAAGGGCCGTTAGATTCAGAATGTTGGGAAGCGGGAGGGCTAGCGTTACGCTCCCCTAATGTAATCGTTCAGTCGCAGGCAATAAAGTAGATATTATAGAGAAATTAATTTCTGTCTGTTGTGTGTGTGTGTAGGCTCAGGTGGAGACTGAGCCCCAGGTTGAGCCCCCTACTGAAATTCTTCTACCCACCACGCTGAAGCCAGAGGAGGGCCTGGAAGTCTGGCGTGTCTGGGTCCTCCGTAAAAATGCAGAGATGGATAAAGATGAGCAGAACAAACTGGCACCTATTGGACGTAAGTTGTATTTTGTCAGGACAATTGAGATGTTTCAGTTTCTGATGTGAACGTTTTGGCTTATTTAGATTTTGAGATGATCAGGTTTTTTATGCAGCTTTAGGTACAGGATTTGTGTTACTCAGTCTGTAATATCGTGCAGGTCGCCAGCCATTGCGCTTCCAGGAGGACCTGGTGTCAAGTGCAGTTGCAGAGCTGAACCTGGCTCTGTCCCTGATGACACAGGAGGCCCGCGGCCTGCAGGGGGAGACGATTGAAGCTGACGCACTGTACTACGTCTTCCTTTGTTTACAGAAGGTGAGTAGAGTTGAACCTCTCAAAAACAGCGTTTTACATATAATCCAACTTAAAAGCTTATGCTGACCATGGCAACCTTCAGTTGTCTCGCGTGTTCATTTTCCCTTTTTTCCTGCTCTCTGTCAGTATCTGTGTGAGAACGGACGAGTGGATGATATTTTCTCCGATCCTTATTACGCCCGCTTCTCTCAGAGTCTACACAAAGTGTTGGAAGAGTGGAGGCCAAACATACACCCACTGGGTAATAGTTTACACTTTTTTTTTTTTTTTTAAACAAGCACATTATGTAAAGCAGCCAAAATACAGGTCAGCAATGGTGCAAAAGCCCTATTTGATCATTTTTTAGGTGATTCAGGGTCTTGGCTATGTTTTAATGATTGGTTCTTATTTTATGGTGTGATGAATGGTTGATAAAGATTGATTGGTGTTTATCTAGGGTGGTAGTAACCTAGTTGTTAACACACTCGCCTATGAACCAGAAGACCCAGGTTCAAATCCCACTTGTGTCCCTGAGCAAGACACTTAACCCTAAGTTGATCCAGGGGGACTATCCCTGTAACTACTGATTGTAAGTCACTCTGGATAAGGGCGTCTGATAAATGCTTTAAATGTAAAATGTATCTCTCCTAGGTTATATCATCCCCAGTCATGTGACAGAAGAGATGCTGTGGGAATGCAAGCAGCTGGGTGCCCACTCACCTTCCACACTCCTCTTTACTTTGATGTTTTTTAACACCAAGTGAGTTTCTTTCTTACGCACGCCACTCAAAGTGTCCAGTGATCATTTGTATTCCATTATATATCCTGATGGACATCTTAGGAATTTGGGCTTGAACAAAAACTGTTTTGCTGGGTCCTTTCCTTCCCTTCATCACTTTTCATATGTAGAAACAGTGTTGCGTATGTCAGTATTAGAATAAATCTTTCATAAACTCTACATTGTGAAGAAGCTCTGCTCCTACTCTGCTGTTTTTGCCAGCTTTGAGGCTGTAGCTTTATCCTCTTTACAGGAGAGTGGGAAAACTTGCAGGACACAAGTGATTAACAAAGATGCTGTCCATCCACGACTGTTATAAGAGGTTTTTCACACTCTGGGGCCTTGTGTTAAAAAAAAAAAACCCTCTTTTGACGGACAGTTGTGACTCATTACAGGCCTATCTCTAAATTGCCTTATCTCTAAAGTAGTTTGAAAAAATAGTTTATAATGAGCTGATTGCCTTTCTCTAACAGAGAAATATTTTAGAAATTTGTCAATCTGGTTTTAGGTCTTTTACACAGCTCTGAATCAGCGCTTTTAAAAGTTAACAATTTATTTTTAGCCACTCTTTCTGGAGACTGATATTTTTGTACTATTAGATTTGAATGTGGCTTTGATACAGTGGATCATGCTATTTTAATTTTGTGTTTGGAGCAGTGGGTGGGCATCAGGGCTATAGCCCTAGAGTGGTTAAAGTCTTATTCAAAGGATCAAACTTTTAGTGTCAACCTGGGTGACCATGTGTCTTCCTCTGCTGTCCTTCTGTATGGTGTCCCCCAGGGCTCAGTTTTAATTCCGTTACTTATTCTGTTATTTTTTTTGTTTTCTACTCCCGCTTGTCTATACTTAGGAAGCATGGTATAGCGTTCCACTGCTGTGTGGGTGACTGCCAGATCTATGTCCCTTTAAAACCAAAAATTCTGTCTTGAAGGGTCTGCAGCTGTCCTATAACTTCTTAAAATGTAATGATGATAAAACAGAAGTAATGGTCTTTGGGTATTCCACTGAGACCTGCAACCTACAGTTAGGCTCTTAAGCTCAATATATTAGGCCTACAGTCACAGTGGATACTGACCAGTTGAGTAAACCCAAGCCAATTATTTCTAAAAAGCACTTTGAGACTGTAATCCATGCTTTTATTACTACCCATATCAATTTCTGCAATGCACTTTACATTGGGGTTGGTGCATCCTATACCACCCAGCTTCAAGGGGAGCAAAATGCTGCTGCGCGTCTTTTAATTGGCACACAAAAAAACATGACCATATCTTACCAGATTTATCCACGCTTCATTGGTTACCTGTTCATTTTAGGATTCATTTAAAAATGGAATGGTCTTGCCCTTTAGTGTGCCAAATCCTGAGCATAAAAAAACCATAGAGGGGACCACGACAATGCAATGCAGCTCCAAGACTGTGGAATGACATGCTTCCTCACACTCATCCCATCTCTTCTCTTTTACTTTAGACTAACTCTAAGATGTTGACTTTAAATTATTTTTATGTGATATGTATTTTTCTCTCTTTTTCAGTGTTCTGTACAGCACTTTGTGTCCTAGGACTGAATGTGCTTTATAAGATAGATTTGGTTGGTTGGAAGCACTAATGCATAGAAGACTAGCTGGTCATCTGCCATGTGATAAAAGGAAAAAACATGTTTTAATGTACTGCATGTAGTGACCCACGCATTTCAAACCAACTGCCAATGCCCAGTGCTACATTATAATGTGGGGTCAAGTATCTGCCTATATAGTCATTAGTAGGCATATGTATGCAAGTAGGAATGGTCTAAAATGAATCGCCAATTTCATAATAATGTCAGATCAGAAGAATTGCATAGTTCTAATGTGCCATTGCAATTCTCATAGGTATTTCCATCTAACGACAGTGGAGCAGCACATGAAGGTAGCTTTTTCTAAAGTGCTAAGGCACACCAAGAAAAACCCTTCCAACCCTAAGGACAAAAGCACCAGCATACGCTACCTGAAGGGTGCTGGGCCACACCATATTGGACAGAAGGGTAAGAAAACAGAGTTGTATTAGCTATAACAGCTGAAGCTGCTGTAAAGTTTGAATGCTATAAGTTGAATGTGGCTTATTCTGCCTTGGTGCTATAGTGACAGATGACATGTATGTGGAGCAGTCAGAAGACCCAGAGAACCCGCTGCGCTGTCCCATCAAACTGTATGACTTTTACCTCTTCAAATGGTAAGTGTCTCTGGGTGAAAACACTTGGTTAATCATCACAATTAGAATAAAGCAAGTGCTTTAAACAGTATCTTTATAATTTAAATAAATGACAGAGATTGTATTTGTCATTTGTTATACACAACAAGCACAGCACAGGGTGACACAACAAAATGTGTCCTCTCCCCATTTATACCTAATGTAAGTGATTATGGGCTATATAAGAAATAAATCATGATGATAATTCAACATTCACCCTTGGTGAGCAGCAGGCAGCCAGGAAAGGTGCCCGGGGAGCAGTGTGTGGGTACTGTACCCTGACCAATGGTATACCAGTGGCACCTTGGCGGTTTGGGATTTGAACCAGTAAACCTTCGGTTACGTGTCCGCTTCCTTACCCACTAAGCCACCACTGATTAATCTATACTTGGAATAGAGTAATTTGTGATGAAGCGTTTTTCTTCCTCTGCCCTTCCACTTCTTCTCTTAGTCCACAGTGTGCAAAAGGCCGCAACGACACCTACTACCTGACTCCTGAACCGGTGGTAGCTCCCAACAGCCCCATATGGTACTCAACACACCCAATCCCAAGTGAGCAGCTAGAACGGATGCTCACACGCATCATCATGGTGCGAGAGATCCAGGAGGCTGTTGCCTTGGCATCCGCCAATGTACACTGAAGAAGTGAGAGAGACAGTGAGCGTGTGGTTCTGTTCACCCTGTTCATTTCAGAGGAAACAAAGCCTCTGATTCACTGGCACCGTGTCTGGGGCTCATGGCATTTCCCATAGCAGGACTGAACATGCTGGCCTTTTTTTTTTTTTTTTTTTTTTTTTTAATAAAAAAAAAAAAAAATGTATCTATAATATACATACACAGATATGTTTCTCTGTTAAATTACCTGAGGAAATTTGCAGCATTGTGCACCAAAACTGTTTGTGAGGGACTTGCTACTGCTTGTTGTATATTGTACCTAGCCTGCAGTTACACACCTTGCTAACTTTTATTCAAGGCCAAATTTTGTTTCTCTCGTGAAATGGCAAATCTGACAGTTGTGTGAATACATTATGATTTCTTCTCCTTCAAATCCCTTTCTACATCAAACTGCTAATGGAAGTGTGACCTTAACAGACGAACACATATACCAGGCTAATCAACCCAGATCTTAGACACCTTCAGAACAAATCAGTTTACTGTTGCAAGACTGCTGGTAAATGGGCCTTCTGGAGTATAGTATGATTTTTTTTTTATTTTTTATATGGGCCACTGTAATCTCATGTATGAATGGTCGTGTTGGAGGTCATGTGTGTAAAGACCATGTTTTGAAAGAAGAAGAAAAAAAAACATGCCTTTTGTACAGTCACCTGTGTATAATGCTGTGTAGTGTGCCTTCATTTGCTGAAAACTATTTTGTGTACTGTAAGGGTGCTTCTCTACAAATATGTCAGCACACCAGTGCAGTTGGGTTTTGTACAAACTTCACTGTGTTCTGAATATTTAGGCCATGCTGAACACCGCCTCGTGGCCATTTCTGAATTTAGTATAGTAAAAGCCGTCTCCCGTTTATGCACACGCAAGTTTTAACAATACCTAGCTTCTAGACTGCTTCTTAGATTGCCATTCAGACAGACTTGCCATTGGTTATTGATATAAACCAGCTTTTTTTTAATTCTTTTTTTAGTATTACATATGTAATAGTACATAGTGTATTATAAGGTAGTATCAGTAGATTTGGCGGCCTGATCGCAAACATTCCAACTGTCACGCGATCAAGGCGGTTTCATATATAAAGCATAGAGCTTTTCACATCAATCTCTTGTGGCCTGTTAAAGGTAAAAGGTCCAGACTAAATATAAAAAGTCACACATCTTGGGCACCTTATTTAAATGCTCTTACTCTTGTAGAAAATCAAATAAATATAATATGAAGGGTGACTTTCCAGAGTCATCCTATGGACTACAGTTTTATATTCACTCCACAATATTGAACTTTATTTTTTCTGCTCCGCTGTTACATTTATACCAGTTTCTATGCCAGCAACCACATAACCACGTCAAATTACATCTACATTCTCCAAAGCTGAGCCAGCCTCATACCTCATATACATTAATGAAGTCACACAACTCAGAAAAGCTGGTTATTCCTTAACCACTGGCCAATTGTCAGTCAATGGTGAAGAGCATGTTGGTCTGTTCTTCAGACCCACCATCCCCACCAGCTGCCATTACAGTGTCTCCTCAGAGTTCTTGGGGTTTCTCTGGAAAGGTAATCTGTAGCCTCTTAACAGTGCTTGTGAAGAACTTTGGCAAAAAGCAAGACACTGTGATGTCACCATGACCTTTGAACTGTGGCAGGGTCAGCTGACGAGCGTGTAGGTGGAGAGGGAGGTGCCGTACTTTGTTCTGTTCCAATCCCAGCTTCTTCAGGATGCCCTCTGGTAATTTCTGGGGCCAGAAATTTTTTTAATGACATTTAAATGGAAGAAACTGCAGTATGTTATGTTTTATAAAGGTAGTAACATGTACCTGGGGTGCAAGCTTGTTCCAGTGGGCATACTTATGGTCCCCAAGAATCGGGCAAGACAGACCATATGCCATGTGGACTCTTAACTGGTGCTTCACAACTAATAACAAAAATGAAGATTTTAACGTTGCTTTACCAGGGCAAGATATTCACCCAAACCCAAGTGTAGACCATTTCCAAAGGCGAATACCTGTAACTGGCTGGAGCTCCACCAGGCTGCAGCCTTGACCGTTGTCCAGCACCCTGTACCGTGTCACTGCCCTGGCGGCTTGCCGCTGACCTCGCACTCGTGTCAAGCCCTCTCCAGAGTCGCTCACCCTGAACACGGGGCTCAGTGACATCTGTTGGGGAAGAAAAGGAGCCACGTGTGTGTGCCCTGGAACTCAGCAAGGCAGTTTTAACAAGCAATAGTGGCTAAACACCATGAAGTAACAGCAATACGTTATGCATACATAATCGGAACAGCAGCTTGGAGATAAATTCAAATACAGAATTCTTTAGGTGAAGTAGAATAAAATACGGCAAATAAGTCAGCATAAATTTAGCTGATTGACACTACTTTTCTAAATATAAGACTTTATTCACCTTAAAATGGGGCTGTGGCCCAGCAACATGTCTCTCTACGACGGGGATATCAACAACACCCTCAGCAGGCACGGGAGCACCAACAGTAACCGCCCTGTTGAGGACCGGACGAATGCGACGGATCACTGTGCGGCACGTTTTAAACGTTGAACGAGCGACTCAAAAAGAGCTTCGACATACCAGAACTTCCTCTCCACTTGGTGTGTCTGAAACAACGTGCGAATATGTTCCGCTGTCTCCTCATTCCGGGCCAGCAGCAGAACCCCCGTGGTCTCCTTGTCCAATCCATGGCAGAGGTGCAGCTGAGAACCGGCGGTCAAGCCGTCCATCATTTTGGCAAGGACTGGCAGCACGCTTTTGATGCTGTTTGTGGTTCCTGGTCCATCTAACAAGGACAGTTCAATGTTTTATGCCAGTAAAATAATAAGTGTTCTACGGAAAAAAATAATAGGGGAAACCCACCTTCCACGGGCACCCCAAATGGTTTGTTAATTGCGATAAAGTCCTGGTTTTGGAACAGCAGACCTCTGTGCAAAGACTTGGCCAGGACGTTCGGATGCACCTTTTGTAGCAGCTGGCTGAACTGCTTGAGCTCGGCCACCCTCCGCTGCAGTCGCGTGACAGGTGGCTTCCGAAGAACCGAGGAGAGGAGGGACACAAACCTCAGTCAAGTCAGCAGTCACCTCTCTACATTTAAATGTACAGCATTTATCAGACGTCCTTATCCAGACTGACTTACAATCAGTAGTGACGGGGACAGTCCCCCCTGGAGCAACTTAGGGTTAAGTGTCTTGCTCAGGGGGGTTTGAACCTGGGTCTTCTGGTTCATAGGTGAGTGTGTTAGCCACTAGGTTACTACCACCACCTCTCTATTCGACACATCTTCGCTGGATTTTCTCCCACCAAGAGATGTCTGCCTTCATGCATGTCTGTGTACTTACACACACAAACACACACACACGTTGGCTTTTCGATTGCTGAAGCCGATAAATTGTGAAAAATGTAAAATAACAGTTGTAATGCGACGTCTCAAAATAAAAGTTCCAAGTGGAAAGACAGGGAATGATTTAAATGACATTAATACAGCGGGCTCCATTTACACGTGTAAATTCACAGACATCATGCACTTCCACACTTGTAAAAAGTATTATTTCGCATTTTCACCATTTATCGGCTGCAGCAATTCAAAAACTAACACACACACACACACACACACACACACACACACGACTTTGTGACACTTCTAGGTTTGTGTTTAACGAGTAAGAGAAAGTGTGGCGACGTTCTATGAATTCAGAGCTCCCTGCTGACACAAGCCCAGTCTTCAGAGCCCGTACTCAGAAGCCACGTCGCTATTTACTGCGGACCGACCTGGTCTTCAGCGCGCTTCGCCTTTTCGCGGTGCAGCCTGCGGGCGAGGTCGGCCGCCCTCAAGCCTGTTCTGTGTCCCGGAGCTGAAGCGCCGCTGTCCGTGTCGGGGACCTGGGGACGCGCGCCGGTTGACATCCGGACGAGCGGCAGGGATTTGGTCCATCGCGACATGCAGACGCAGCTCCGGGCGGTGCTTAAACACCCCCAGGATATAATTTCCCTCATTTTTCAGTGGTCGTGGGACAAAAAAAATGCCCGGAACATTACGGCGCCCATACGTCTCATGCACTTCCGGATCACAGAAGTTTATAAAATATATTAAAATAAGAGTTGATGGCTTCATGAATTTCGCCATACATTCCTGGCGCATATCAAAAGAGGGGAAAAAAAACTAATCTACAATTAAATTCTGTAAAACCGAGCGATGTTTTTCACCACGATTAGGCGACTTTTATTCTATTGTACTTCCGGCTGCTGATGCATGTGACAGCGTCTCCAATCTTGGTTTGGAGAGCAGCTGCTGGTCACCTGTTCATCTAACAAAACGTATTATAGTATTCAACTAATGTATCTGACAAATGCCAAGCCTAGTCTTCTTTTAGGTCTGAAAATTAAATCCCAATTAACTTTTTTCCTAATTTGTCATTTCAAGGAGAGTTAAAAATTGCAGAGTTGACTCTTTATAGTAACAACATTTTTTGTGTTATGTCGTGCATCACTCATAGCAGCGACCAGCGAACTGTCCCCTCATTTGCCCACTCTGCATGTCGGGGACTGTCCCATCTAAGCCGTTCACTGTTTGCAAGAAGCACAGAACCGAGGACACTTGATCTGCACCGACCGCCACGTTAATGTCTGACATGAGCTCGCATATATCAAACACATCTGTAGATTTAAACTGTAGATTTAAGTGTCCGGAGTTTACTAGGACGCTCGTAGAGCAGGCAGGTGGGGGTTGTGCTGATTAATAATGGAAGGCCTGGAGGTTTGTGGACTCACAGGGGAGTGAATTATGAATGAACCCTTTGCCAGCATTCTCATCAAAGCGAGAGCATGCGCCACCATACACATATACACTTATGGAGGCAAAATTTCTATTTCTCGTTGTTTAGAATTTTCTCCTGTTTAATGTAAGCAAATTTTGTAAGCGAATGCATGCAGCCTTGTCCATAAAAAGTGCAACGACTCAGTAGGCCAGGGCCACAGCCAGAACCGCGCCTTTGCCATTAATGGTTGTATTATGCTGTCGGGACATTTTCATTCGAGTTGAGTGGTCTTGTTGGAGCCAGTCGGTGTCACGAAACGACGTTTCACGACGATCGCATGTCGCTCGATGACCAACGCCATTAAAAAAAAAAAGTTTTCGTCAGGAGCCCGACACGGGTCGGCTCGCCGCCAGGTTATGGCCATCGATATGCGAAGAATTTCAGATCGGCGGCGACGCCGCGTATCCGCTGACGGGCGCAATATTACACATCTTCCTCAGTTCCGCAGATCGGGTTTCGGCCGTCAGGAATCCCCCACGTTCGGCCCGCGGCCGGTGTCACAGGTGCGGAGGACAGAGCTGCGGTCACCATGTCTCACCAAACCGGCATCCACTGTAAGCGTTTTTTTAAATTATTATTATATATTATATCTTGTTTATATTAAATAATGTCGTTTCTTTCGTCTTGTGATACGCAGGAAAGCTGCGTTGCACCGCGTAACGTAGAACTGTCAGATGCCACATGTGACTGCTTTACATAATAATTTATATTCAGAGATGCATGATGCGCAATATTGCCATTGGAGTCTTAATAAAACGCCTCAAATGTCAGCATACAGGGCGACCTGGGGTCTGAGGTCATTTTATTCTGAGGTCATTTTATTCAGTTGGATATTATTCAGCTTGGATATTATTATCGTTACTTTATTGTTAAAGTGTGTGTTGTGAATTAAATAATTCGTATTCGGTTTAATAATGGGCCGCTGAATTCCACCAGAAGAGTTTGTAACAGGAGATAAGGGCGGAAGCAGTTCCTCACCTGCCGCTCCTGCACCTGCATTATTTATGGGTTCAGAATGTTTGGTTGGCCAAGTTAAGGCAGAAGTCTCTTCATTCGGCCACATAAACGATGGAACCCATGGTGTTCTGCGGCCCTGGAGGCGAGCATGACTTTTTTTTTCAGAGGTTAAAGGCTCAGGCCTAGCTAGAGTACATATATATTCTGTCATGCCTGCTACAGGCAAATTTGAAAAGTACGAAGTGACATTGGATATTCTTCACACGAAGAATCATCTTGTCATAAAACCAGGGCAGGGGGTTCAGTCCTGACCCAAGTTCATTCACTAGAAAAAGTGGCTGAGTGACGGAACCTGAAACAGTTATATACCCCTATCTCTGTCACCACAGCCATGTGGATATCAGATTCTCTCGCTGAGGAGTCTTATGTCCACGTCAGTGTTCTCCATATCTCCCCCTCTTTCTCGTCTTGATTTCTTCAGTGTCTCTGAGATGATCCTGACCTGTCATTTGTCTTGATTATGTAGCATCAGCCGACCTAAGGGCATTCCTTGTCAAAGCCAGAGGAGGGCCAACAGTTAGACTCATTAAAATTGTTATTAAGAACGGTGAGTAAGTAAATGTTTCAAATCAGTAATTTATATGAGATGTGTGGTACATTTTTTACTCATTTTCACAGTGTTTTACATGTTTTACATAACTTAAAGTTTATTACATTGAGTATGATACTCAAAGTATGGATGTATGTATGGAACCCAATATATAGCGGTAAAATGATGGTATCATTTATTATGTGTGTGTTGTGAGATTTAAATATAGATGTTTGATTCATTATAATATATTATATTTGGTAATATATTAATATTAATATATGGGTAAATTGTGTGAATATGAGTGTAATTTCTGTAAAATTCAATTTTCTTTAGGGTATATGTTGTATAATGGGTGTGTGACATGTCATGTGCTATGTTATTCAGAACAGCTGGTGCTGGGGGCGTACAGAGAGCCGTCTCAGAGTTGGGACCGCGACTATGACCACTTTCTGCTGCCACTGCTGGACGCCCTGGAGCCCTGCTACATCCTGTATCGTCTGGATTCCCAGAATGCACATGGCTATGAGTGGATCTTCATTTCATGGTCACCTGACCAGTCGCCTGTAAGCACAGCCAAAGCAATCTCGGTGTCCTTCTATCTCTGTCTTACACATACACACACGAACACTGTTCCAACTTTAGGCACATTGTACCCATGTACAACGTAAAATGTGCTTGCTGTATAAATAATATATTGCATATATAAATAATATGTATATGATCATTTTATTGTTTAATCCAGTCAATTTTAGACCTGAAGGACCATACATTGATCAAACCGAGGCTCAGTTCCCTTGCTTTCAATTTGAGGAATATTAATTTGTGCATACTATAGTTGGTTTGACACTGCCTGATCTCTTTCTTTAAAAGATTACCAGATTTATTTGACTTCTTATGTGGTAAAATATACATTAAATAAACAAAATCGATATTCCTGAAAACAAGCCTTGTATTGCGTGACCTGAGATGGTGTTAAATTAGTTCCACTGCCTCAAGGAAATAATTGGATGATTTTCCCTGTAAATATTTTGCACAGCATGCAGCAGTTTATGGACGGTCCCTTAATCATTACCAAGACCCACATTCTGATGTCGGAAACACCAAATCACAATCTTTTCTGTTGTAAAGTTTATAACGTTTGGTTTGCTGCAGATGGATGTTCAAATCATCTGTCCAGCTGGAAGGTGCCTTAACCGCTGATGTTAGTCCAACACTGAAAGTCATAGCTTCTGAAAGCCCCTTGTCTACCTCTCCAGGTGAGGATGAAGATGGTGTATGCTGCCACACGGGCTACACTTAAGAAGGAGTTTGGTGGAGCTCATCTGAAGGATGAAATCTTTGGAACTGTGGAGGTGGGTCAGACCACTTCGGCCAAAGATCCTTGAGTTGACATACCTAAAATCTGCATTTTCAGACTTGTTGCATGATTGCCCTGATGCTCGAGCCCTTATGAAATTAGCGCAATATAATTTAACAGTGGTTTCTTCAATCAAATTAAGACCACAGGTAGAAATTAGGAATGAGTGTGAGTTTATGTCTCACAGAAATATTGGACATTTTGTATGACTGGCATGTGTTATTATATGACATCTACACACATCTCCTCCTATTCTGAGCAGTAATACTATAACTTAATGGCAGATATTCTTAGGACGTTGTGTTTGGCTATTGGAGCCATATGTGTCATCACAGGCAACTCATGTATGTATGATGGCTTCAATGGGCTCTGTTGCCTGCAGGAGGACCTGTGCTTCCAGGGCTACCTGAGGCACATGTCATCATGCTCCTCTCCAGCCCCACTGACTGCAGCCGAGCAGGAGCTTCACCAGATCAAGCTTACGGAGGTGAGCCGGGCACGCTTAAACGCAACACTGAACTGCACCCATAACCTAGAAATCAAGTCACACTGATGTATGGCCTGTGCATTTGTTCCTATTGCACTTCACACAGGACAAGGTAGCAAGGGTAAGTGATGGAACATGTTGATGAGTTCGATTTCTTCGTAATTAAGCAACTGTATAGGAATATGATTGGATTGGACTGTGCTAAATGCATGCATCTGTGATTTCACATTAACACAGGATGAACGTAGACGAGTAGCCACTCCTACAGGGCGACCAAAGGTAAATGTCTCAGCATCGTCACCTGGACTCCAGGATGTGGAAACATTCCAACACTATAACATAACCCTTTTACTGCTTTGCCCTTTCTCTGATCTAATTTCGGGTAGAATAATATACAGGTGGCCAGGTGACTGTTATATGCTTTATATTTCATGTCATATGGTCCGACTGTACAGTTGTATGACAACGTGTATATATGTCAGGTGTGTGCTGCCTCCTGCAGGTGAAGACAGAGATCAGCGTGGGGAACCGGGCACTGCAGGGACTGGCCTTCCCACTGCAGGACGAGGCCAAGAGGGCGCTGCAGCAGCTCAAACAGAAGCGTGTCAACTACGTCCAACTTGTGAGTCAGACCCCTGGCTAGACACTGGACACTCGTATCTGTCTGAGTTTGCAAAAAACATTTTATTGCAGAAATTATATGCACAGGTATTCTGTATCAAGCAAGATGTTACAGAAATACACTCTTTTAAATTTTGTATTTCATTATGACTGTTTAGAAGATATCCTTCTTCTTAAGGCAGTATATCATACATCATAATAGGTCATGTATAGGCAATGAGCAAACAAATTTTACATGGAAAGGGATTTACCTCGATGTTTTATATACATCATTTACTCAAAATGCAATTTCTTGGTGATCTTCTTTCTTTGAGTGCTCCCATTAGGAGTCGCAACCAGATTGGTTGTCTGCAAGACTGAAATTGCAAAGGCTTTGTGATCAATGCACTAATGTGTCTCCAATATGCATTAAATCAAGATTAACCAAATAAACAATTCAGTAATCTAGCTCAAGCTCTAATTCATTGCACCAGAGTCAATAGAAAATGACAGAGTTGTACTAATCAATCTTTTTGTTTTGTCATGCTTGCCTATAAACTGAGGAGAGGTTGGGTTTTTTTCTTCTTCCAGAAAGTGAATGTTGAGAAAGAAACTATCGAATTGGTGCACACCAATCCCACCGAGACGCGTGAACTGCCCTGCCGTATTCCCACAGACAGCCCACGCTACCACTTCTTCCTTTACAAATACTCCCACCAGGGACAGCCGGTGGAGGCTGTGGGTCAGTAGTGCTGCACCACGTACACCTTCTCTCTGCATTTCCTCGACTGTCCACTAGGTGTCAGTGTGAATTCAGCGGTCTGGGAAACAGCACAGGCTTGCAGGTCTAGGGAATCATATTTGTCCCAAAGTTATTGAGCGAAACATTTCCAACATTCCGCAAAAACTGAACCCTGAAAGAAAAAATTCTTATGCAATTTTACTGTGAAAAGTAACATTTCTAAGATGCATTCAAATCATTTATGTAAACATTTGTTTTAATCTTTTTAACCAAATAAGATTTTTTGCTTACAACTCTTTTACTCTCTTCTACTCTCTTACGGTGATCCCTTTCTCCAGTTTTGGTGCTTCCTGTCATTTGCCAGCAATGTTTGAGTGACAGTAATTTTTTGCTTTCAGTGATGCAGGTCAAAACTAATCTAATTTACAACAGGCAATAAATTAATTAGCTAATCACACATGATAAATGAGAAATTGTTGGATGGGGACCAAGAACCAGACTAAGTATAAACTTATTATCATGTTATTATTAATTATGACAAAGAAGTGAGCATCATGTAGGCTATTGAGCATATAATACAGCATACTGAACAAAACAATCATTGACTGTTAGAAAGAGCCAATAAAACTATTCCTCAGATTAATGATTCAGCAGTGACATAATGCAAAAACAAGATGCAGTTTGATTAAGTTTTATTAGCCGTCCTGTGTTTGGATTGAAATGATCGTGATGTAGATCATATATCTCCAAACAGCAAATTACATTTTAGTTGGGCAGTGGTGGCACCCCATTAAATGTAATTTCCGATTACCATACCCGTACTCAGAAGGTTGCCTGTTCGAATCCCCACTGAGCAAAGAACTATCCCCACACATTGCTCCCCGGGTGCTGCGCTGCATGTTTTCACAATTACAATCACTTTCACTCATTAAGACTGATTCCGTAATTATGATTGTTATGTAATGTGCGTTGCTGCCCCCACCCTAACTATGCTATTTATTATAAATGTATATTATACATTTATATAATATACATTTTGAGCTCAGGAATAAACAGAAATAAACATAATAAAATGTAACATGACTGCAGCTTGGTATTCAGACAAATCCGCATTTCTATAGCAGCAGACAGCAGTACTTTCAATCTAGCTGAGTCATCTTGCACAAAAGTGCATGCATCAGCCATGAGAAGCAGTTTTCCAGGAAATGGACACAATTCATGCAGAAAAGCCTACAGTTGAAGAGATTTTACTAGAGGTGGAAGTCAATGACTAGACATGGCCCTTTGCAACAAAAAACTGCATGCTATTCATTGAAATTATCTTTAACATTTATCTAAATGTCTTGTATTATTATAAAAAAAAAATTGGGGGGTGGATGGCACTGATTTAACTCTCCTCGTGCTTTCTTCTTCAGTGTTCATATATTCCATGCCAGGGCACAGTTGTAGCATTAAGGAACGGATGTTGTACTCCAGCTGTCGAAACAGACTCTTGGACGAAGTGGAAAGAGACTACCATCTGGAGATTGCCAAGAAGGTGAAGCTCAGAAGAAATGATAGATAACAGTCAGGAAGATGTTCAGGGATGTATTTAATGAAGTGTGTGTGTTTGTATACAGATGGAGATCGACAGCGGGGAAGGTCTGACGGAGGAGTTTCTTTACGAGGAGGTCCACCCCAAGCAGTCATCCCTGAAGCAGGCTTTTGCCAAGCCTCGCGGCCCGGCCGGAAAGAGGGGCAACAAGCGCCTCATCAAGGGGGCAGGAGAGAATGGGGAGGATAACTAAATGGGTCCATCGACACGCCCCACCCACTGAATTTCTTGCTGCTTTCCCTACCAACATGTTCATCCTCTTCTCTCTGTTATCTCTAAAGCTCTTCAATTTGCTGGAACCCTAGTACATTTTCAGTACAGTTTATTCAGTTACACATTTTTTCAAGGAACAAATAATTATCACAAAATAAAATATTTTCTGTACATTTAAACAATACTTGGTGTGCGGCCTCTGCATTATATTTGATGCATGATTTAACATCGATTCAACAACATTTAATAGCACATAATAGACACAGTGTCAATCAAACAGGACAGCAGGTCAAATGGTGCAAATTACATCATTCTATCTTTTTTTTTAATAATATGTCAATTTTTCCTGCCACTGGCAGCGTACCACAAGTCTATGTGTTATTAATTATGAATCAAAAACGTCCACTTTAAAGCGTTACACTGCTAGCTGGATTGGTACAAGGTCAGACGTGTCTAAAAAATGTTCCATTCCTAGTACAGTATTGGTAGATTCCTAGCTAGTTTGTTTTGCTGGAACGTTCTCTCGCGAGATCTGGCAACCCCGGCGGGGCGGCTTTATGAGGTGCTGCGCACACGGGTCAGTCTGAGACGCCGCTGCGGCTTTCCTGGAAAGAGTCGTACTAGGAAAGCCATCCACTCCGCATTACTGGCAAAACCCGCCGGGCCGCATCACATCACGTCACACGGCAAAGGCGCAGCAAGCACGGCCTGGCTGGCTGGTGGTGTTGCCAGGTTCGCTCAAAATAAGGCAAGTGGGGAGAGTAATATGAAGAATGGAAGGAACAAACCAAAAAATAGATAGGGAAAGTTGTGGAGTGTCACTGTAAGTCCATCGATAGAAGGTAAGTGGAAGACGGGGAATATGTGTGGACCACATTCCCAGCGTGACGCCGACCCGTTCCGGCCGGTGAAACGTCCCGCACTTATTTCGGGCCGCTTTTCCGCGCCGCACCTGGCAACACCGGCCCCACCAATCACGAGGCGAGCGGCGGCGTGAGCCGGCTCGGTTCTGCGAAGCGCTGCGCGCAGATGCGGCTTCTGGTGGCTCAGCGCGCCGCAACACAAAGCCGTTCCGGGAAGGCGATTCCTAGAAGCCCAGCGGCGCCTCGCCTCGCCTTTTTCACGCCGCTGTCACCACTGCAGTCCGACCAGCCAACGGATCCCCTCGGGTCTCTTTTTTTATTTTTTGTTCTTTATTCTTGGAAGCGTTTCTCAGTAATAAGCCAGCTTTATTGCGCCCTCCCGACCTGTTATATTCCCAGTTGCGGTGACCAGATCTTACGGGCCGAATTTAGTGAAAGTAAAAGTGCTCCTGCTGGTTTCGGACTCTACGTGATGATTTTGTGCATACGAAGGTAGGCTCGCCCAACAGCGACGCGTTTATTACAGAACATAATAATTAAAGAAAATATCTGTTGTCTGCATTTCGGTGTCCATGAAAGGCTTTGTTCGCGATGCACGACTTCTCTCGACCAACTCCGGTCTTTTACAGCCTACTGACACGACGCCAACTTTCTGCCGTTTTTATTCGCTCTTACAATGGCTGCACCTTAATCTGAACCAAATGGAACTTTAGTTGTTCTCTGTCTTGGCTTAAGGTTTTATTTCAGAAAGCCCCTACTAGTGTGGCTGAAGTACATCTTAGTTTTAACCATTTGCACGAGGATACGTGCATAAAACTGGAATAGTCCCTTCATCAAATAAATTGATGGTTCTTTCAATATTTTAGGGTGTGTGTGTGTATATATAATATATAAATAATATTTTAAAAATAATATAAATATAATATAGAATCTATTAAAAAATACAAGATGTGAATCTGGACTAAGTGAATAATCCAGGACAATATTACAGAAAACATAGAAAAAGCCTTCACACAGATAAAAGGATAAAATGGCGACATTGCAGCAGACATCGTATGTGGTTTATTTTTAACAAGCAGCTGAGCTAAGATAGGCTGTTTCCCAATTTGATGGCTATTTATACCAGATAATATGAATATAGATATAATCAAACTATTTTAAGAACTACATTTCAATATTTTGGCTTCTGCCATTATATTATTTATAGTGTAAATTGCACTATAAATAATATGCTCATGCCAGGTCAGTTTTTTAATTTTTTTAGATAGGATTAACGAACACCCTCTCTTTTATTAGGGTTGTGTTGCCATCTTCAGCGATGGTTGCCAGGGAAATGAATTTGCCGAGTGATGGGGATGGCAGGGAACCGATGGAGTCAGATCCGGGCCACCTTCGCCCCAGCTTTCCATGCAGCTCCCATGACTACCCAATGCTGTGGGACCCCACAAAGGACCTTTGCTGCCTCAGAAGCACTTTCCACCACCTACATACCTCAGGTAAACCATATTTCTTCCCACATCACACACATCAAGACAACCGTACCAGCCCTTCAGATCCAGTCTGGTATTACGCAGAGTGACTGCAAGAGACCAAAAATTTCCCTGTTAAAATGTAACTGTTAATTCTTCTGTAATAATCTAGTTAATCTAGTTATAGAGCAAAACAGCACCACTGTTGTTTTATAGCCACTTCTAAAATAGATATTCTGATGTCATGAAGCTCAGATACATGAAGAAAAGCTCCTGCTAAAATACTATAATGCATATTATATAATGTTATATAATAATGCATATTAATAATACTCTTTTAAGATTGCAAAATGTTGGAGCCAGGAAAAGCATATTTGATTATGAATATGTACGGTTTATTCAATATTACTATTAAGATCATTGCATATATGGGTGGTAGTAGCCTAGTGGGTAACACACTCGCCTATGAACCAGAAGATCCAGGTTCAAATCCCACTTACTACCATTGTGTCCCTGAGCAAGACACTTAACCCTAAGTTGCTCCAGGGGGACTGTCCCTGTAACTACTGATTGTAAGTCGCTCTGGATAAGGGCGTCCGATAAATGCTGTAAATGTAAATATATTTATTTATTTTGTCGATTACATTAATTTTCTTGGTGGTATGGAGTTGTGAGTCTGGATTTGACTCTGCTGACTGCAGCACCTGACTTACTGGGTTTAACTTTAGCGCAGACTCATTTCCAGGAAGTAAGGCATGCAGACTTGCAGTTTTTGACCAGGACAGGAGCTACTTAGGAAAGTTCAACTCAGGAAACAAGGAAACTGGTGGAAAACGCACTAGGCATTCTATATCATAAGGTAGGAACAGCTCCTTACTGCATTCAAGGACTCCTCCAAATAAATCAAATTTCTGTACATCCATGAGTCCACTGGCTTTTTATTAAGGACAAGAGCGCCTGAGTGCATCAGCCAAGGACGTCCTAAAGGACGCAATTACAACAAAATACACTTTGACATAAATGACCAGGAATTGATCACAAGAATAGGGGGTTGGGGTTTATGAGTGGGATACAGTTACTGTTAGATTTACATCATGTGCATATTGTATAATCTATTTGCAAATGTTGCACTTAATTACTTCAATTTCTCTCAGGCTAATTAATCCCTAATGTATTGTTCCTTTAAAATATAGTACCGAACGTAGTGATGACCTTGGCTGACATTAAAACAATTTCTTGTTGGTTTTAACTCCAAACTGAGATGTGATTAATAGAAACACACCATGTCATAAAAAAACACGTGTTTATCTGTGCTGTAGAAGAACCATTTGAGGAGTGGGCTATGGTCAGTGATCAACCTTGGCTAATAATGGCTCTTTTTTTTTTACTTTGTGAACATATATATGGCTGTGATATAGCAGCTAAACCTTGAGGTCGTATATGAGTGAGATAAGAGATAAGAAGCTCTTTACTGACCTTCTTCTGCCTGCACTTCCGTCCCTGGAAATGGTTTGAGATAACAGACATATCATTCGAGAAGTGTACATCGCTGCTCTTTAATCAGCAAAGTAAACTGCATAATAAAATAGTGATTCGTGCTTTTGCAGGTTGGTACTGGGGGGGCATTTCAGCAGCCGAAGCCAAGGACCTTCTCATACATGCATCAGAGGGCACGTTTCTGGTGCGGGACAGCAGCCACCCGCTCTTCATGCTCACCCTCTCCGTGAAGACGCAGCGTGGCCCCACCAACGTGCGCATCGAATACAGCCGGGGCCAGTTCCGCCTGGACTCCAGCTCCCCAGAGCTGCCACGCCTGATGTCCTTCCCAGACATACCCAGCCTGGTGCACCACTATGTCAGCTCCAGTCAGGCAGGGGAGGAGGCGAAACCAGGGACGGCGGTGCCGCCCAAGGACAACGTGGTGCTGCTGAAGCTCAGACGGCCGTTCCGCCAGCCCGAGGCTTTTCCTTCACTCCAACACCTCACTCGCCTCACCATCAACAGGCATGCGGTCAGCCTGGACCAGCTGCCTCTTCCTGGCCCGCTGCGGCGCTTCCTCCAGGAATACCCCTTCCAGGTCTAATGAGCTTTTGTTCTTGACCTGACCTGACCTGACCAGGCGAGGCATGGGCCACCGAGACTCATGTGTCGGGCAAGTTCAGGTAAAGATGTGACTCAGTTCTCCTCAGGCTGGTGCCATGGACATAAATGCTCTCGTCGTATTTTTTTAATAAAGATTATTTTTATATAAAAATATGCACATCAAAAAAATGAACATTAATACGAGTTCCCCGAGCCTGTCCGTGGTCCTGCAGTGGCTACAAATGGCGATGGTGTAAAGAGTGCTTTGGTCATTCTGCTTCACTGTTCATAGAGGAGGGGACTCGTCATAAGGGGAAAGGTTACCTCCCGAGAATTTCCCGCCCCTCCCCTAAAAAAGGAACTCCACCAACCATCATGGCTTCCAAACGTGTGAAGCATTGCAGTTGCTCTGTGATTGGATGTAAAAATGAGCATAAATGTATTTTTTTAGTTCCGTCACGCGAGACTCCAGAACCAGTGGATTCATTACATTTTTTTCTGGAAAAACGCCGACACGACCTCCTGTCATGTCAAACATGTTGAATGGTGTTGATGACATAATTTCCGCGAAAGCCCCCCCGAACTTCTACAGGCCGCTCTCCTCCTCATTAGCATTTAAAGGTACAGACACTGATACGGTGGGTCCTGGGAAATCTCATTCTGGGACTGGATCAAAGGCTGAACTTCAGAAAGAGACTTCAGATACAGTATTAGGGGACCAACAAGACCGATATAAAAGCAAAAAAAGGGGACCTTGATGTGTCATGTTGTGACTGCTCGATATTTTTATAATGATAACCCATTTAAAAATGTTATCTAGCTGGTAATTTGCTTCCTGGGAGCGTCCACTGATCTGTTTTTTTCTTAATATTAAAAAGTACAAGTCACTGGTTCGTTAATCTGTCGAGATCCATTGTAGCTGGTTGGGAGCTGCCACGGATCAGTTTTTCTGGGCAAATTTGATCCACAATACTGAGCCATGATGACTATTTCAGGGAAACCCAACTGCCGGACTAATCCTCTCTCTGAGAAATGGTGCTCTGGACATAATGCTGAAGCGGACTTCCGTGAAGACGTGAGCAAGCTCCCAGGAAAGCCTCTTATCGTGATTAGACCCTCGCTATTTATACACAAGCAGAGGACGAGGTATACGCTGTAAAACACACATGCGACCAAGCTTGCCTTCTATTTTCGGTCAGAGAGTCATAGCTGTGAGTGTTTGCTCACCATCAAATACTTGAATTAAGTATATGATGGTCTTAATTTCATTAACATGTTGTATTAAAGCCTGATCAGCTCTTGTGGGGTTTTGTCAAACATTTTCATAAATAAAAAATAGGAACCTCATATTGGCATTTTTACATAATGGCATTTAGGCGACATCTTACTCAACAAATAGTACACGTGAAATTCATAAAATGCCATGGCATACACAGCTTTAAACATTTGACCATTTCAAAAACAGCTTAAATCAAATTTAAGTGTCACACTTTTTTTCCCAACTCAATGTAATATTTTAAGTCCTATAAAATCCTTCAGCACTTGAAAGCCTGTGTGCTGTAAAATTCTGTATTACAGAAAATCAGATGGAGATTTTGAACAATTGCATAATACACTTCTCAAATGTGCACAATGTACACTTCTCAAAATGTTAATTTGCTCAGATGCTGTGGGGTGACTGGCTCATTCTGCACAGAAGACCTGTAAAAAGCCACGGCTATTTTGGGGGCAAGAGCTTGTGCGGCTACACCCAAGAAGAAGATAAAATGAACAGCTGATTAGGCAGAAAATAGTCACAACGAACCTTAACGAAAAGCCACATTAACTCTAGGTGCTACGTGAGGGAGTGGAATGGTTATTGGGATTCATACCGCTGATCTTATTAATCATTTAAACTATGCTTCCAATAATATTATTGTTGAAACTACACTGCCCCCTTGTGTGTTGAAATAGGAATGAGAAAAGCGGAATACCAGTAGAGACTATTTCAATGTGAATCTGTGTCTATATTTGGTGAAATATAAAAGCTTAGATCCACATTCAGTCTGGGAGAATTTCGCCCACGATCTTGTAGAAATGATGGGATTGTTCTTCTCTGGCACATCCCAAAGATTCTCTGTGCAGTTTGGGTCTGGACTCTGTGGGGAAATGATGCCTTGTGGTCCCCGAACCCCTCTTTCACAATTTGAGTCCAGCATTGCCATCTTGGAATGTGCCTGTGTAGCAGTTCTTCTTCTGCGTTGTGTATTTTTATTTTGCTCCTCGAACAGCAAATTATGAGATGACACCAAGAGATTGCTTAACCGTGTGTATTTCTCTGCAAAAAAGCAAAGTCGCATCAGAATATCGCGTCACAGCATTGCGTCTCTCTCTACAATATACAGTATTATAAGAACATGCACACACAGAATATTCCTAATATGTACATCATTTATAATTAAAATAACATTCTGCGCACCAACCCCACGTACCTCTTACAGAATGGAGAATGGAACCTGGTCCCCGACTAGGTCCCACTAACCCAAGGGAACGGCCGCTACCATACAAATCGCATAACTTTTCACAGTAACCATGAATTAAACAAACAGAAAACACTAACACCCTTAGATATTCCACAATTAATGAAACACCCAGGTAGTCACTAGAATTTCCTTACCCTCACCAAAATACAGGTAACCAAAATAAAAGTCTTTAGAAAATATAGAAATAAAAGCACACATTAAAAGAAATACACTTATAAATCTAGTGTAACCACATCACTTCACCACCCCTATACCATCAGGGAAGAAGAAATTCCTGGTCTTTTAGTAGATCCATGTAGTCAGCTGACCTAATTCTTGTGGGACACACAGTGCATTGAGAATTACCCCAGTACAATCACAGAATTCTAGAATTGTTTGCAAATTTATTAAAAAAGAAAAACTGATATATCACATGGACACAAGCATCATGATGTGGGGTGTTTTCCAGCTGCAGGCACTGGGTGACCGGTCGTAAGATAAATGAGTGGTCAGGATCTCTGACTGGGCTTCCAACACAACAACGACCCTAATAGCACAGCCAAAACAACACAGGAGTGGCTTAGGAACAACTGACTTAAACCCAACTGAACATCTCTGGAGAGAACTAAAAATGGCTGTACACCCACGTTCCCCATCAAACCTGACAGGGCTGGGGAGGACAGTAGAGTGGCACAAAATCATGAAGACTCATGGCTGTTTTTATTTTGGACATATAGCAGATTTATGAGGAATGATTTATGAATGAACAATTTTAGCATAAACTTACAACATGACAAATGGTTGCAAAATTAAAGGAGTCTGAATGCACTGCAACGTTGCTAAACCTCGACCTGGCCAACTGCAGCGACCTCAGATCATAGCACCGCCCCCAAAAGCTTGTATGGTAGGAACACCCTGATGCCCCCAAATCTGGACTCATCAGACAACATGACCTTCTTTCATTGGTCCAGAGACCAATCTTAATGCTCCCTAGCAAGCTGAAGCCTTTATTTTAATTAGCCTCAACGATCAATCTTTCTCACTCATGTCAATTCTTTCTCTACAACATTTTTATCCACACTTGCCATACTTGTCCAACCTCTGGTGACCTCCAAACTGGACTACTGCCACTCAATCTTGGCTGGTCTGCCTCTTAGCGCTACCCGACCTCTCCAGCTGATCCAGAACGCTGCAGCAGGACTTGTTTTCAACCTTCCCAAATTCTCCCACACCGCTCCATTGCTACTTCCCCTCCAGATTCAAAATACTGATGCTGGCCTACAAAGCCAAGGAAGGGTCACGCCCTCCTACCTCAGATCTCTCATCCAGCACTGCTCCACTGGTACCACCATGTCTCATGGTACCAGGACAGCGTTCATCTAGACAATTCTCTGTCTTGGAGACTAGGTGGTGGAATGAACTTCCACTAGATGCTTTAAACAGCTGAGTCACTAAAGATCTTCATCAGGAAATAATTAGATTAAAAAGGCCTCTTATGAATATTTCATAAAGGGGTTTGAGTTATTAAACTCATGCATTGCATGTGTGGAAATGAAGTTGAAGTTTATTGTCATTTCAGCAACATACATGTGAGCATAGTGAGATGAAACGTTTCTCTGGAGGCCGTTGCTGCGTGTAACATTTTACCCTTGTGCCCTCTTTGAGAAAGTTTTTACTCTCATCCATACCTGGGTATGCAGTTTGGCCAAAAATGTACATACATCAAAGTTTTTTCAGATTTTTTCAAAAAACATCAAACATTCAGTCATTTTCAGGATTTAACCCTTTAAATGTCAGTTTAATCCTTTGGCGATTCACATTATATAAAAAAAGAATATTTTTTTCATCTAATAAATAATTGGGAGCTGAGGCAATGGTTATGAGTTGAGTCTTGGTCATGACAAAGATCAGCAACAAAACAGGATTTTATGCGTGTACATTTCTGAGTACCTGAGTATAGTCCTGAGGAACAGGGCACAGGGGATAAACTATTAAACAGTTTGCTAGATAAAATGCCAAATGCTCGTACTGTCACAGTTTTTTTTTTGCACGAAACACTTCAGTGATCGTTCATTAAAACCCAACTAAAAGCCCTGATATAGCAAGTCGGGCCATTTCTCCTGCCTGGAAACGGCCCTGGACCCGCTGGAATAACTCGGAGACGTCGGCGCGATCGGTCCGTTTCGTCCGCATAAAGCGTGTCGGGAGCGGGCGCAGCAGAAGCCCCAGCCCCCATCACCCCTCCTTCACGCCAGGGCGCCGCGTCTCCTGCCGCAGACAGCCGAGTGCCCGCCAGCCAGCCGACCGACCGACCACCGACCCGACCCGGCCGCCGACTGCTGGTAAGCGTGCTCGCTTCGTCGGGCGCTTCGGTGGGCGCCTGTTAATCGGAACCGGGCGTGAGAAGCGACGGTTCGGGGCTGCGCCTTCTTTTTCACCACTTCCGCCTTGCGCGATGCTAGCCGGCTATGGAACTAGCAAGCTAACGCAGCGAATAGGCGCTACTTTTCAACCGAGTTCTGTTGCATCTCGCCGAGGTTTGTTTTCGCCCCCTGAGCTCGTTAAGGTGAAGAAAACGACGACGCCACCGTTTTGTTGTAAAATATCTGGTCGCTGTCGGCGTGTTGGCCCGCGTTCTCGGTATTCACCCCGCTAGCCCGTTCGCGCACAGGCTAACAGCTGAATTTTGAACCGGAGGCCGAGGTGGCCGAACACAGATTTTTTTTTACAAGAAATTCCACTCTGCGGAATTTTTATATTCCCGAGCAGCTAATTCGGCCCGGTCACGGCATGTTAAAGATTGTACAACGAATCCCTGCAAGTATCACCTTGCAAAACGAAACGGGGTGGAACGTTTCTGAAATGTGTGTGTATATATATAATTTTTTTTTTTTAAATCCGCCCGTAAATTTAGACGACACCGGTACTCGGTCCACCGTAACAACAGAACACTTCGGTGGCCGCATGCGTCCGCGTCCCACTCCCCCCTCCTTCATCGCCGCTTTGCTTGTTTCGCATGTGCAGACATGGCGGCTATTCGCAAGAAGCTCGTAATAGTCGGGGACGGGGCGTGCGGGAAGACGTGTCTGCTCATCGTGTTCAGCAAGGACCAGTTCCCCGAGGTCTACGTCCCCACCGTCTTCGAGAACTACGTCGCCGACATCGAAGTTGACAATAAACAGGTGAGCGACCGCCCGCGGTCCTGCGTTTCGACCCATTGTTCTTGAGCCGGCCTGTTACTGTACAACTTATCTAGTATCTGGGTAACGTAGAACAACCTATATGTTGCTGTAGCCATTTACTGTTTGTAAAAAATAAATAAATAATATAATGCTGACAGTTTAATTGCATCTCTATATCAGTCTGTAAAACCTCAAATGTTCTACATATTTAATACTGTTCTGAATAAACAAGTTATAATGTCACAACTACACATTAAGAATGCGTTCATGGCGCATGAGATGTGCAATGTGCGTTTTTCTGTCTACACTTGAAATCACCTGCCCTCATATCAGAATCGTGTTTATTGGCCAAGTAAGTGCAAGCACATACAAGGAATTTGATTCCGGTAGATGGTGTCTCTCAAGTAGAGTAGAAGAAAACAACAATGTGTAGGAATGTGTGTGAGTGTTATTTGTACAAGAAGTAGAATGTCTATTCTGTTTATACATATATATACTGAATATAGCACTTAAATGTCAGCGTGAGCGACAAATAAATGTTGAGAATCCGTCCCGCTGCATGTAAGTAGAGGAGGATGTTAAAGTGTGAACGTATTTAACCATCCGAGCTTGTAACTGCCGTGGCAGGTGGAGTTGGCTTTGTGGGACACAGCTGGCCAGGAGGATTACGATCGGCTCCGACCCCTCTCTTACCCCGACACCGACGTTATCCTCATGTGCTTTTCTATTGATAGCCCCGACAGTCTGGGTGAGGACTGGCTCGCTGACACACAAAAATCAGTGTAAATCTGCAGCAGCGGTGTTGTTAAATTGACACCCCCACCCCTTTTTTTTTTTTTTTTTCACGCGGTCCAGAAAACATCCCGGAGAAGTGGACACCTGAGGTTAAACACTTCTGCCCCAATGTTCCCATAATTCTTGTGGGCAACAAGAAGGACCTTCGAAATGACGAGCATACACGGCGTGAGCTCGCTAAGATGAAACAGGTTTGTACACGTAAACGCCAGTTCTCTTTCCTTGCTGGCGTATCCTTCCTCAAGTTGTCATTAAGCAAGTAATTGAATTAAAAAGTGCTACAAGTGCTAAATTAACATTGCAATATGTACAAGAAATAAACGGTCAGCCCTAGATATTTATTTTATAGATTTCTTTCTGCTTTCCCAAATGCAGGAGCCTGTAAAGCCAGAGGAGGGTCGGGACATGGCCAATCGCATTTGTGCTTTCGGCTACATGGAGTGCTCCGCCAAGACCAAGGATGGCGTGCGGGAGGTTTTTGAGATGGCCACCAGGGCAGCGCTGCAGGCGAGAAGGAGCAAGAAGAGCAATAAATGCCTCCTGCTTTAAACAGTGGACTCATTCCTGGCAAATCACATCAGTGCGGCGATACGCCCCCCCTGCCTGGAAAGACTGTGCTCACCATTTTTTAAAATTTATTATTATTAATGGTGTAGACGCTTGTTATTTAGTCTGTATTTTTAAAGGAAACATTTAGGCCAACGACTAGTTCTGTAAGGGTTGTCAGTATTTAATGAGGGGAATGGTTGGGCCAACACTTTTAGTCCTGGCAGGCCAGTCTCCTGCAGAGAGTTGGAGTTCTTCCAGTTCCACCTAATCTGATTGGCTGTAGCCAGGGGGGCGCCAAACTCTGCATGTGTCTGGCAAGCCAGGGCTGGACGTGTGTCCACCTGTTATTTGCTTCTTTTTTTTTTTTTTTTTGTATTCTTGTCTAGCCAGTCACCATGGTGTTCCTTCAGGCCATGGAAGGCATACTATACGAGCTTCAGTCCGCATTAAGGCTCAGGCTAAGCGGTCCGTACACTGTGACACAACCCCAAACCTTACCGTTCTTGTGGATGTCAGAATATGCAATTTACAGCTGGAAAATAATCAGGACCAACATGCTTTACAAGTGCACACACAGGGACAAGACTTGAAGATTTGTTTTGCTTTAAAACAGATAGAAGCAATTTTGGTACCTTTGTGTATTAAAAACTTTCTAAGAAGCTGTTCTTGCCTCTTTTTTTTTTTTTTTTTTTAATACAACAAACCAACCCGAATTAATTAAGTCAATAAATTCCTTAAAGTACTTAAAAATATGTATTTCAGGAAAGGTTAACAAATGAGTGACATGTTGGCTAATGCGGAGACACCAGGGGAACCCTAAACCAAGTTTAAGCTGCATATGTGGATGGTGGGACTAGGTATTATATCAGTCTGACATAAATTCACACATGAACAGCCTACGAAGAGGGTGACCATGTGGGGGAGGGCACTTCAAGCTACTTGCACTACCAATGAGGTGAATACCAACATCTTGCACTACCTCTCAAAATGTAGTCTACTCTTTTTTTTTTTTTAGCTTATACTTGCATAGAGACGTGTTAAGATGCTTCACACGAACATGAGTGAAATGCATAATTAGCAGAATATGCAGCAATACCCCCCCCCCCCCCCCCCCCCCCCCCCCCCCCGAAGTGGATGTGGTGGCCACCCACAACAAGAGGTTCAATATTTGTATTTTTACTTATTTAACCTGGACTTTCCTCATCCATGAGGACATGGATCAGGTTTTGGCATGATACAAAGCACTTTCACAAACATTATTATGTAACAGTTCGTTATGAAAATAAATATATTTGGCATTCTTTTTGGCAGTACAATTCAAACCATGACTGAGGTTTGTCTTCATTCAAATGCAGATGGCTTGCGTGCTTTTGGAGACACTAGATGTTTTTGGAGCAGGATTTAGACGACAAAAGCAGCACACCTCATTCCATAATTGATCGATTCCTGCATGTGATAGAACCTGGAACCGACACTCCCACAAGTCTGTGAAGGCGGTAGTCATTGGTGTTTCTTGGTTGGGGCTCTGGAGCGTGCAACAACAATTGGGACGAGCGCCAGTGCAGACAGAAAAACGGCCATCAGGGGGCGATAGTACAGCCACCCCGCACTGATTGTCAACAAGGACAGGGAGCAGGAGACACTGAGAGAAAAGATCTTCAGCCCCAAAGAGACGAGCTCCCTCAGCACTGGAACCCAGTCCACTAAAAGCAAAATAATGTAATGTTAATTTTTTTTTCCCCACAGTTTTGTTGAGCAGGTTTGTGCTTACTACACATAGGCAATGTCCAAATATTTTGTCTGACTATGATTAGGATTATTTCCCTGTGCCTAGTGACATGAGCTGATGACGGAGGTGTGTAATACCCAGCGTGTAGAGAATCTGTGTAGTCAGGCTGATACCCAGGAACATGAGAGCCCAGCCTCCAGCCCTCAGAGCCCACGTCCTCATGTTGTTGTACTCGTGTTCATGTGCAAACACTTCCTGCAGGAACAGCACAGGGCCAAATGAGGGCCTGCCCATCAACAATTTAATTATGGGGTTCAGATCTCAGCAATCTCACAATTTTCTTTTTTTTTTGTCACATACAGTCATATGTATGATATGCAGTGAAATGCTTTAGCGACTGCTACAGACCACAGTATTGCAAATATTGCAAGTATACATAACCAAATATTACACAATATTACATATATTATGTATTTAACATAAAATATGTGTAACAGGGTGGAGGTGTGCAAATGAATGAAGTCAAAGTATAAAGTAAAAAAGTAAAAACAATTGAGTTCAGAGTGACTGAAAGTGAAAAATCTCTCTCTCTCTCTCATGCACACACACGCTAAACTGACCTCAGCACTGAGCTCCTCTGTATAGAGAATCTCCAGGGTGTCTCCAGACTTGGTTTTGAAAGCCCTTAGCTGGTCTCCTCTCTGCATGGCAACCACACTGGCCTAAAAATGTTCCACGTCCAATGAAAACAACAAAACTCACATAAATACTCAAAAAATCTCAGACCAGTGTCCTCAGTACACTCACAGCCTGGGCACGTCCCGGCCAACTGCCTTCGCCACTGAGCCCAGCATAGGTGAACCGGACACGCACATCTCCCACCTGCACGTTCAGAGAGAGTCACAGTTAGCGCAACATTACTATATCTCTTAAACCATCACAATGTGAACTGAATGTAGTCTAATCCAAAAGGGTTAGTAACTATAATTCCTATATTGTTTTGTTGTGATGGTAGACCTATAATTCTACAGATGAATAAGGTCTGTTTCACGTGGCTTTATAATATTTATTCAGGTGGCTTTTGTGTTTGAGAAGTTGCTCACCTGAGGGCTTCGTGGGTTTGGCGTGTGGTAGAAGTAATCCTCATCCACAGTGAGGAACGGGTCGGTCCAAGGCAGGCCCTTTAGGCTCAGAGTCTGAAAATTATTTATCTGATCCACCAGTCCTGAAAAGTAGCAGAACGTTCACAACAGGCCCCATGATCTGGTCCACAGCAAACATTTTCTCCATAGCAATGCATTTTCTCTTACCTTTGGACAACACAAATGGCCCAATATAGACTTCCGGCGCCACCACAGTCACAGCCTCAACCGCCATTGCACTACAATGCCAAACATATTCAAGTTATGAGTACAGAAACCATTAGTGAGCTTAACTGATGTGTCTTGATGTTGTAAATGGAATACCTAGGATTCATGTGGCCAATTTCTTTGTCAAAGTGTCTGCTGTTTATGACCTCTGACCTCCATTCTGTATCTGTAAGGGGGGGAAAAGCCGGACTTAAAGTCTAGAATCTTGACTAAAGTGAATAACATGCATAGTTTAAATAAAACATAACCTGTAACTGAAAGTGAAGTGATTGTCATTGTGAAACAAATGCAGGACAGCACAAGGTGACAGTGCTTTTAACCATCATTCTTGATGAGCAGTGGGCAGCCACGAGCAGGACGGTGTTATAATCAAGGGGACCTCATTGGCAGCAAACTGATTATGGGGCCGCTCACCAGATGAATAAGGTTAAATGGTTAAATACAGAGGACACGTTTAACTACATTTACATTTACAGCATTTATCAGACGCCCTTATCCAGAGCGACTTACAGTAGTTACAGGGACAGTCTCCCTGGAGCAATTTATGGTTAAGTGTCTTGCTCAGGGACACAATGGTAGTAAGTGGGATTCGAACCCGGGTCTTCTGGTTCATAGGCGAGTGTGTTACCCACTAGGCTACTACCACCCACATGCGATGTGTGCTGTGGTGTGTCACATGTGACAATCAGGAAAAGAAGGCACTTACTATAGGTGTAAGTGGTCTCAGATTTCTTCTCGCCATTCTCTTCATAATCCCTACAGGGTTAAAACACGGTATAATGATGGTGAACTTCAAAGGGTGCATAATTCACAAGCTGTTTTCAATCATGAAAGCAGTATTCCTGCCTCAACACACCTCAAATTTGACAAACCTGCTCTCCTGAGACTCCACCCACTGATACATCTCCACTTCCCTCTTCAGCTTCACCGTGTGCACGGCCACTTTGTAATTGGGGTCGTACAGAGGCTGGATAGGGAAGGACATGAGGGCATGCTGACTGACAGGAATAAAATAAAACTTGCATCCAAACACTACCCTGAGAGTGTTTAAGAGAAAAACACGCTGGTGGTGGTGCAGTTGCTTCACCTGAGCAGTGTGCAGTGGTGCAGACAGGTGGACCAGGCGATGGTCGTTTTGGAGCTCCGGGCCGGAGAAGCTGTTCAGGGAAACCACCTGAGCGAGACCCTCGTCCAGGGAAGCAGCGGTACGTAAAGCTCGGCCCTAGGTAACGGGAATCCAGAGTTTACTCCTCATTAGAAAAGGTTACCACGTAGCTGGACAAGACACTGTAGCCCAGTGGTGCTGGTCATGGCTCGTCGTATTCGGAAGATGGACCAAGGCTTCATCGAACATTTAGTCAGAGATGGTCAGAAACTAACAAATGGAGGACTTGTCTGGCCGCGTTTTACATAGCGTGACGCGTGTACGGCGCGGCGAATTCACCTCGTTGGTGAAGAGCACGTAGAAGGAAAGCGCGAACAGGCCCAGGCCGACTACCATGCCGCCGGTGGTCTCGCTCAGGCGCTCCAGAAAGCCGGGCTTCTCCCGGCTGCTCACCCGAGAGTGCCGGTGACCGGAGTCCGCGTTGGAGAACTGCAAAACGATACAACAGACGCTCGTGACTTAACGTGCACACGGTGCTTTTAACGCTAAAACGAGTTTTGTCCTCTACATCCGGGGTATCCTACCGACATGCTTCAGCCCCGCGCCCGGAAGTAAAGAGCTAGCCGAAACCGAACGCCGAACAGGCGGCTGCTTTATCCCTCCTGCTCTGCGGCCTCTTGCCGTCACGAAAACCGTGGGCGCCACGGCATTATTTTCAGTGGTGGACGCGTATCACGTGAACCCACACCCTATTACGGCGTGGTTCGGCGGGGGGGGGTCAGACGCACGCGCATGCGCGAATCAAACCCGCGCGATGAGGTCATGTGACAATGCAACGTTTACTTGGCGTGTTGGTAATGTAATGTAGCTACGACGCTGTAAGCTTGTTAGGTTCCTGACGTTTGCGGAATGTGGTCTCCATGCTAATTAATCTTTGTGACATTACACCGCAAACTTTAAAATATTACATGAATGCATTAAGAACTGTATATGGTCTACTTCCTCATGGTTCACATCCAGCGGGTCTGAAGTTGAAGTGATTGTCGTTGTGAAACACTGCAGCACAGCACACGGTGCACACAACGAAATGTGTTAACACATTAGCCTGGGTGAGCAGTGGGCAGAAATGACATGGTGTATATATTTTAAAGTAAAGTGTAGTGATTGTCACATGTGATACACAGCAGCACAGCACACGGTGAACACAGTGAAATTTGTCCTCTGCATTTAACCCACCACCCTGAGTGAGCAGTGGTCACCATGCCCAGGTGGTCACCATGCCTGAATATTGTTGTGTTGTGAAACTGTGTTGGCCCAGTTTCACGTCTCATGGTGTGTAAGGTCAATGGTGAAGAATTCAGAACACCATTATATTCCTGTGGATGGACTGTAGATTACAATCCCTGAAACTGTTTTATTGACGTCCAGTAGATGGCGGTATGCGCTTTGGCGACATCGCTATACCCCTGAAAAGGAAGGTGAAGATAAATAGAAGAAGAAGGCAGTGAAGTCACTTCCCCTGTAGGGGTGATTATGTGCTCCATCTCTGGTTTTCTGTTGCTGTCTGTCCTTATTTCGTGATGAGATTTTTTATGGATGACGCATCGTTTAAACCAACAGAAGGACATAAAAGTAGTAAGACGGAACCCAGTTGCAGGGATTTGATTAGAACTCGAGTCTCTGATGCGTCACTCCCCATAAAACGGAGTGAACCTGTTCAGATCCTCCACAATCAACACACACTAAATCCTGCGAGGCTGTTACCCGAGCGCCCTGGCCAATGAAGCGGCCTTGTGTCGTTTTGTTACTCTTAAGATGGATCCCTGCCTGTCACCGTTACCTGCTGACGTGAGGAATGCTGAACTGGATATTTCATCAGACACCGGCTCACCTCTGGATTGTGCTGGGAAAACGCTGGAAGCAACACGAGAAGATAAGAAGACTGATTTCGATACATTTCTGTCTTCGGGTGAGTAGTGAGTGAAATGCTGTAACAACGAGTTAAAGTAGGGCCGCGCGGTATAAACGGTGGCCCATGGCAGAGATATCCAATGACTAAGTCGCGTCACCTGCGCGAAACCACGCCCACTCACAACACGAACCACGCCCACTTACAATATGAGCCCCGCCTGCTTTCAGCACGAACCACACCCACCTGCAGTATGAATTTAAAGGTTTCTATATATACTGCATACCCAATAAATAAAATAAAGCAAGTCAGCTCCGTGTTTACGAACCAGGAAATGACCAGGGACTATCCTAGCCCGTTTTGTTCCCTGTTCCCTTTTGTTCATTGTGATTTTAAAAATCACCAATATTAGAGGGACTGCAAGATAAAATAAGAAGCATAGTGTTATTTAAATATTTTCTGACAATATATTTTATGTAAACTATACAGTTGAATACAGAAAGTCCAAAAATTTGAAATCGCTTGCATTTTACAAATACCTGGTATTTCACTGTCTTGTGTGTGACAGTATACTTTCAGAATTGCCCAGATATAGTTTTATCTGGTATATGGTTATGCTATATGTTAATGGATCTGTAAAATTGGAAACAACGTTTCTCTGGAACCAGGTTCTACATTTAAACACATTTACATACTGACATGAATTGCACATGTATGACATTGACAAACTGGGCTACATAAAATACAAACATGGGACAGGCAGAGCAAGAATAACATTTAGGGCAAAAAAGCATGTGGCGCTTAACTAGAGAAACGAATAATGAAGGTGCACAGTAGAAATAATGCAAAAATGTAATAGTGGGGCAGTGATGAACTAGCAGTTAAGGAAGCGGCCCCGTAATCAGAAGGTTGCGGGTTCAAATCCCAAGGTGCCACTGAGCAAAGCACCATCCCCACACACTGCTCCCCGGGTGCCTTTCATGGCTGCTCACTGCTCACAAAGGGTGATGGTTAAATACAGAGGACACATTTTGTTGTGTCACCGTGTGCTGTGCTGCAGGGTTTCACAATGTCAATCACTTCACTTTCGCTTTCAATAGATAATATTTTCTAAACATATGAGGTAGAGTTTGTGTCTCAGTCCAGAGAGGAAAGTCCCTGAGTGTTCAGGTGCCTGAATGCCTGTGGGATGGCAGTGAGGGCCCGAATGCTTCATTACCTTTTCCCAGATGGTAGGAGTTTGAAGAGTGCATGTGAAGGACGTGTAGAGTCCTTCACAATGCTGGTGGCTTTGTTTTGTCTGTTATGGAGGGAAGAGAGACTCCGATGATCTTCTCATATGTCCTCACTATCCACTGTAGGGTCGGATGGGTGGGGGGAGATGGGCATTCCTCTGCAGGAAGTAGAGACGCTGATCTTGGCTGATGAGCTGGTGTTGAGAGTCCAGGAGAGGTTCTCCTCTAGATGAACACAGAGTATCTATCTCCACACAAGATTTGTGGATGTTCAGTGGACAGTGGTCCCTCCATTGTCTTCTGAAGTCAACAATTATCTTCTTCGTTTTGTCCACGTTCAGAAATAGATTGATGACCTTATATCAGTCTGTCAGTCGTTGCACCTCCTCCCTGTACACTGACTCATCTTTCTTGCTGATGAGACCCATCATGGTCGTGTCATGGGTGAAGTTGATGATGTGGTTGGAGGTGTGCTTTGCTGCACAGTCGTGGGTCAACAGGGTTAACAGCACTGGACTGAGCACACTGCCCTGAGGAACTCCAGTGCTCAGTGTGGTGGTGCTGGAGATGATGTTCCCGATCCGGACAGACTGAGGTCTCTCAGTCAGGAAATCCAAGATCCAGTTGCAGAGGGAGGTTCTCAGGCCCAGCAGGCTCAGCTTCTCGACCAGGTGCTGAGGAAGGATGGTGTTGAATGCTGAACTGAAGTCTGTGAACAGCATTCGTGTGTATGAGTCTTTAACACATTTCAATTACAAATTCAAAGAAGTTGTAGAAAGGTAGAAAAGGTACTATAAGTCTCAATTATTATCTATATTTTTTTTGATTCAGGGTGTTTATGTCAATGAAGTTGTATAGTAGAGCCATCAAGCTGAGTTTTATTTCCATACAAACAAACCTGGATTTTTGATGTTGCCATTGAGATAAATGGGTAACTGGAAGTGGCTGTCTTTGCCCTTTCTTTCTTTCAATTTTTTTTACAGAATCAGACAAATTCTCTCTTCAAAGACTGTGTTGCCGGCCAAACATTCTACTTAGTATTGGGCATAAATGTATGTAATACATTATTATTTGGTAATTATTTGGTAACCAATGTTGTATACAACTCTGGATATGTGATTTTAATCTGACGTATTAACATGTGAACTTTGTTATGTGTCTCTTCTTTACAGCGCTTGATCAAAACGTTCTCAAAGTAAGAACAAAAAAGCGAACCGAAGAGGAACTGAACCCAAGGAAACCCAAGCCTCACCGCTGTTCTCAGTGCAGTACGACCTTTTTATATGCATCAAAACTTAAAAGACACCAGAGGATACATAGTGGAGAGAAGCCCCACCAGTGCGTTCAGTGTGGGAGGAAGTTTTCAACTGGATCCATCCTTAAAATACACCTGAGGACACACACAGGAGAGAAGCCGTACCGGTGTGCTCAGTGCGGGATGAGCTTTTTATATACATCACAGCTTAATAAACACCAGCGGATGCATACTGGAGAGACGCCCCACCAGTGTCTCCAGTGTGGGAGGACATTTTCAACTGGATCCAGCCTTAAAATCCACCTGAGGACACACACAGGAGAGAAGCCGTACCGGTGTGCTCAGTGCGGTTTGAGCTTTTTATACACGTCACAGCTTAAAAGACACCAGCGGATGCATACTGGAGAGACGCCCCACCAGTGTGTCCAGTGTGGGAGGAGGTTCTCGACTGGATATAACCTTAAAATCCACCTGAGGACACACACAGGAGAGAAGCCGTACCGGTGCGCTCAGTGCGGGATGGACCTGTCGACCGGATCCGGCCTTAAAAAACACCTGAGGACGCACACCGGAGAGAAGCCCTACCAGTGCCTACAGTGTGGGATGAGCTTTTCACACGCATCAAACCTTCAAATACACCGGAGGATACACAGCGGCGAGAAACCCTACAAGTGTGAAGAGTGCGGCCTCAGCTTTTCGCACGGATCACATCTAAAAACACACCGCAGTATACACACTGGGGAGAAACCACACCAATGTGCAAGCTGCGGGAGACGTTTTTTACGAGCGTCAGCTCTTAAAGTACACCAGAGGATCCATACGGGAGAGAAGCCCTATCAATGTTTACATTGTTCAAAAACCTTTTCACACGCTTCATACTTCAAAAAACACCAGATAAGACATGCTGGAGAGAAGCCATACGTTTGCAGTCTTTGCTCTAAAAGTTTTGCAACACTTAATGAACACAACAGACATCAAACTGTACACGCTGAAGTAAATCCTGGGGAGTAGCTTGGTGTAACGGCGTTATGTAATTGAACTACAAATAAAATTGTCATGATCTGGTTGTGGGTGGGCAGCTCCACGCTTTGGATTGGAGTTTCATGTTGTCGATGTTTCCTGATTTCCTAACTCCTGTTTTTGAATATAAATGTACAGTACATCATAGTATATCATCATCATAGTTTTGATGTAAATGTACATCAAAACTATGAATGAACACATGTGGAGTTATATACTTAACAAAAAGTGGAGACCTGACCTCCACAGTCACCGGACCTGAACCCAATCCAGATGGTTTGGGGTGAGCTGGACCCCAACAAGTGCTAAACACCTCTGGGAACTCCTTCATGACTGTTGGAAAAGCATTTCAGGTGACGACCTCTTGAAGATCATCAAGAGAATGGCAAGAGTGTGCAAAGCAGTAATCAGAGCAAAGAAACTAGAATATAAAACATGTTTTCAGTTATTTCACCTTTTTTTGTTAAGTACATAACTCCACATGTGTTCATTCATAGTTTTGATGCCTTCAGTGAGAATCTACCAATGTAAATGGTCATGAAAATAAAGAAAACACATTGAATGAGAAGGTGTGTCCAAACTTTTGGCCTGTACTATATGCCCGCTGTCATGTCCTCTTTGGGTCATTGGTCGTTTTCCCTGTTTCTGTACCTGCCTTGTGTTGTATTAAATCACCTTTTTGTCAGTCGCACATCACACATTGTGAGTTCCGTGGCACTGCAACAAAAACTTTATTTTAATGTGTTACGTTACTGTAGGAAACGCTTTAATTAAATTACAGTTATTGAAAGATTAATGATCACCATTTTAGTTCAATTTTAATTTTGTATAAAAAACCTTGTCAAAATGTGGGTGGTAGTAGCCTAGTGGGTAACACACTCGCCTATGAACCAGAAGACCTGGGTTCGAATCCCACTTGCTACTGTCCCTGAGCAAGACACTTAACCCTAAGTTGCTCCGGGGGGGGGACTGTCCCTGTAACTACTGATTGTAAGTCGCTCTGGATAAGGGCGTCTGATAAATGCTTTAAATTTAAATGTTCAGATGTTGGAGCTGTACTGCCCTCACACTGGTACTTCCCGTCAAAAGCCCACCATACATGGTTAAAGCAGTGGCGCCAAAACCAATCGATTGCGGCATCATTTTCAATCGACAGTGTGTCACTATGGAACACACTCGCCCGTTTAGTGTACTGTAAACATCCTCCGGTCAGATGTTAGGTGCAGCACTCTAGGTCTTGGTTGGTTGTTCACGTCTCACTAATTAAATGCACAATAATTCTCTTCGGTCTAGTGCGGGTGTATTCCGGCCTCACGACTAGGTGTCCTAGCGGTTAAGGAAGCCCGACCCGTAATCACAAGGTCCACAATCACAGGTCCACAATGATCAATTTGTGTACTGTTTTACCGTATCCCGTGAAATAAAAACATGCACATCTGACTGCCTAACAGACATTTCTGTGTTTTCTAATTTGTGAATTCCTATCATGTGATATTATATTAGGTGCGTATTGAAAGTGAAGTGATTGTGAAACACTGCAGCATAGCAACAACGCAATTAGGGCTGCAACTATCGAATATTTTTGGAATAGAGTATTCTGTCTTTTTTTTCATCGATTAATCAAATAATCGGATAAAATCATACTTTTGCGTTTTTAAACAACTATCAGTAGTGTGTTATGCAACAAAAAATCCTCTTAAAATGAGCAAGCAATTGGCTGTTACTCCTCACAAATTTCTCCAACAGTAAGACTCGCATCAAACCGGTTTTTAGCCTGCTCATCTCTCAGCTGGATTCTCAGAGACAGCCTGAACCTGGCCACTGCGTCCTCACAGACTTCGTAGCCATAAGAGGCGGTGTGGAGCAGCTCGAGACAAGACCTACAGACCAGGTCACAATTGTTTAAGAATTTGTTGTGAATGTAGTATATGATGCTTCAGGTTTGTTTTGTCATTCACCTTTAACCATAACTTCGTCTGTGTATTACAGGTTCGTTGGACCCCAGAGGTGCTGGGAGAGTTCTGCGCTGGACGTTCCCGAGGAGCAGCCTGTGCCAGGGTTGAGAAGACTTCCAACCCAACCTTCCTCTGCCCCTGTTACTTTAGTCCTCTGTTCCATCCCAGCAGCAGCACTCCAAGGCAGCAACCATCCCTCTGATTCTGCGGCTTAGCTGCCTTGTCTTCCTGGACAACAGCACATTCCCAGGACATCATGCTGGTCACACCTTCAGGGTTCACTGCTGATTATTGTTTTTATTTAGTTGATCAAATCTTACATTTTTGTATTTGCCACAAGGGGCGCCAATCTTCATGTTACAGCTGCCCAAACATTTTCCATATTATCGCTTAACTTGAATAAATACACATGTGCTTTCTTTCTACGAGTTATCTGGCGATCCCTACGTCATGATCTGCATGAACCAAGTATAAAACGGAAGGGATAGAATTTCTATCATGTTTTCACACTGATGTGAAATGACTACTGAACCCCATAAACCATTAGCATATTAGCATTCTTTTGCTAAAGCACAGAGTTTTAAGCCTGTAATATTTTCCAAGATATAGACTAAGAGCAGCTAGTAACGCATCATCATCATCATCATCATCTCCGTCGTCTTCTCTCTTTTAGTGAGTTTTGTCTCATCTGGACACTAAGAGCCAGCTTTTTGCTGGAAAAAGCTTTACAGGAAGTGGAATGTGGGGGACGAGGGGGGTCTACAAGGCTGCCCAATCAGAGTGTTTAAAGCATTTCCCATGGTGCCCTGCTCAGCGCACACGTCTGTACAGCAGTGAGTGTTAATGTTAATATTGCGCGTATATACAGCTCATTACAGCCCTGTAATAAAATATATATTTAAAATGTTTATGTAACAGGTTACAAGACCTTTAAAACGTATGATAGAAGAAACAGCATTGAAAACGAACGCACAGTCCCAACCGTCCTTGTGACAGATTGCCCAGCAGCCTTGGTTAAATACCGCTGCGTTTCTGAGTGCAGTCGTTCTTGCTTCGGCAGCACATATACTAAAATTGGAACGATACAGAGAAGATTAGCATGGCCCCTGCGCAAGGATGACACGCAAATTCGTGAAGCGTTCCATATTTTCTTTGCTCACGAGGGACACTAAAATGTCACAATTCTCTCTTAAAAAACACCTTATTTGTCTCACGTTGCAATTAAAAGATGCGTTGTATTGTTTTAAAGGCCTTTTTGGACACAATATGTTGTTCATATCTGCTTCCATGAACATAATTTATCAGCCTGTTTTATTTCGCTCAGCAGCACCATTTTATTCATCTGCACCTGAATAAATTAACACCTTTGTTATTTTTGTGTTTTCAGCGCAATAGTAATATTAGAAGAAATCTTCTCTTCGGAGCATCTTTGCCACCTTCAGGTGCCTCATGGGCTGCGGCTGTACGCACAGGTCGGCGCAGGTTCCCCCGTTTCATGAATCACACCCGATTATTTGCGGGGATTAATAAATGAGGCCCGTTAAGTGTACGTCACAGTCTTGAGTTTGATTTAGAACATGTCTGTGTTTGCTAATTCTGTGTCCTGTACATGAGTTTATGCTAATTTACTCTGCTTGGTATCGCCAGGGGTCAAGCGGCAGGAGTGTGGGCCAAAAAGAAGCACGGTGCAATCATTTAAAACGGTTTTTATCCAGATAGTCTGTATGGATGATGAAGATGATGATGATGATGTGTGGCGCCACCATGTGGTAAGAGACAAAACTGAGTTTGCAGTTTTTAATGTTAACCTCCAAGACTGTATCAGATTGACCTAAAGTTAGGGCTGGGTCATATAGAAAAACAATTCAACATATATTTTACATAAATATATTTTTTCCCAGCTCGAACAATTTGATAAAAACTGAATGATTTTGTGAAAAAAGGGTGATAGTAGCCTAGTGGGTAACACACTCACCTATGAACCAGAAGACCCAGGTTCAAATCCCACTTACTACCATTGTGTCCCTGAGCAAGACACTTAACCCTAAGTTGCTCCAGGGGGGGACTGTCCCTGTAACTACTGATTGTAAGACGCTCTGGATAAGGGCGTCTGGTAAATGCTGTCAATGTAAATGAAATGCATTTTAGATCTTTTGGGCCACTCTCCCTCTGCCATGATGCAGTTAAGCGATAACACAGTTATCAGTTTTCAAAGTTATCATAACTTCGGCGCTTGAGAAATTAAATAAAACCCTGGCCGTAATGAAATCTGGCTTATTTTGTGACGTAAGCACGCAGTGATCCACACGTACACACGTTCTCTCCGGATGTACATGCTAATGTCCCAATGTGCATGCTTGTGTCTGCTTGCTCTAGTTTCCAGAATATTTTATTCACTTTGCAGGCATCTAGCAGTCGCTATCAATATGCATGAACTTTCAGAAATTCCAGAAATGTCTGGCATTTAAAAGTAATGTAAACATAAAATATGCCAATTTCTCCTGGAACCTCAACACCACCTCCACCACCAAGAAAGCCCAGAAAAGTCTGCACTTCCTCACGAAGCTGAAGAAGGCCAACCTCCCTCCTCCCATCCTCACATCATTCTCCCAAGGGACCATTGAGATGTTCTCTGCTGCTACATCACTGACTGGGACGGGAACTGCACTGTCGCTGAGCAGCGGATAGTGAAGACAGCAGAGCACATCATCGGGGTTCCACTTCCACCATCTCCCAGCTCTACCTCATCTGTCCAGCTCGGAACATAATGAAGGACTCTCACCACCCCTCACATGCCCGCTTCTCCCTCCTACTGTCTGGCAGATGGTTCTGCAGCATCAGAACTGTAACTGCCAGACACTGCTAGAACGTCTTCACCCCAAACAGTCAGAGCTCTCAATGCACCGCCATCACCAGAACACTGATAAACTCAACAACATTATACTTCCAGCCTTATGCTCCTGGTTTTTTCACATTCTTACACATTTTGAATGTTTGTCTTGTCTTGTATAATATCCATCTTTTATGATTGCACTATGGGGGGTCTGTGTGAAACATTATTTCAATACATGGCATACTGTGTATATTGTTGTACTGACAATAAACCAATGTTGAATCTTGATTTTATAACTGGCCAGCAGACGGTCATTATCAAGATGTTTTTTAATAAGAATTTTTGAACAGTGTCCTGCAGGCAATATTTCAAGTACCGGCTACAAACGTGGTGATTTTGGAAGTTTCCTACAGGATTCTTGTTTCACCTACCTGAACAAAATTTTAGCCAAGCTCAATAAATATCCAAATCCATTTCAGCAACATTTTACGCCATGTGCATTTCACGCGTCAAACGTTTATATGGTCCTCTTTGAAAGTATTCAGGAGCTAAATTTGAGCAGCTAGACAAGAAGTTTAACGTTTAAAACTCCAACACCGCTCCAAATACCTGCCAATTTTTTATGTCACCACTGGATGGCGCTGTTTCTTAAAAGGTAACAGCACGTACGATCGCTCTGCGACAAGCACTTTTTTTACTCCACTAGAATCAGATTCAGAATCAGAATCGTATTTATTGGCCAAGTCAGAGCAAGCACATACAAGGAATTTGATTCCGGTAAATGGTGTCTCTCAAGTAGAGTAGAAAAACAACAAAAAAACCAACACAACAATGTGCATGGATGTGTGTAAATGTTATTGTACAAGCTGTGGAATTAGTTTGTGCTGTTTCTAAATAACTGTATCTAAAGGTGTTTTTTAAGAGAGAATTGTGACATTTTAGTGTCCCTCGTGAGCAAAGAAAATATGGAACGCTTCACGAATTTGCGTGTCATCCTTGCGCAGGGGCCATGCTAATCTTCTCTGTATCGTTCCAATTTTAGTATATGTGCTGCCGAAGCAAGCACGTCTACACTCAGAAACGCAGCGGTATTTAACCGAGGCTGCTGGGCAATCTGTCACAAGGACGGTTGGGACTGTGCGTTCGTTTTCAATGCTGTTTCTTCTATCATACGTTTTAAAGGTCTTGTAACCTGTTACATAAACATTTTAAATATATATTTTATTACAGGGCTGTAATGAGCTGTATATACGCGCAATATTAACATTAACACTCACTGCTGTACAGACGTGTGCGCTGAGCAGGGCACCATGGGAAATGCTTGAAACACTCTGATTGGGCAGCCTTGTAGACCCCCCTCGTCCCCCACATTCCACTTCCTGCAAAGCTTTTTCCAGCAAAAAGCTGGCTCTTAGTGTCCAGATGAGACAAAACTCACTAAAAGAGAGAAGACGACGGAGATGATGATGATGATGCGTTACTAGCTGCTCTTAGTCTATATCTTGGAAAATATTACAGGCTTAAAACTCTGTGCTTTAGCAAAAGAATGCTAATATGCTAATGGTTTATGGGGTTCAGTAGTCATTTCACATCAGTGTGAAAACATGATAGAAATTCTATCCCTTCCGTTTTATACTTGGTTCATGCAGATCATGACGTAGGGATCGCCAGATAACTCGTAGAAAGAAAGCACATGTGTATTTATTCAAGTTAAGCGATAATATGGAAAATGTTTGGGCAGCTGTAACATGAAGATTGGCGCCCCTTGTGGCAAATACAAAAATGTAAGATTTGATCAACTAAATAAAAACAATAATCAGCAGTGAACCCTGAAGGTGTGACCAGCATGATGTCCTGGGAATGTGCTGTTGTCCAGGAAGACAAGGCAGCTAAGCCGCAGAATCAGAGGGATGGTTGCTGCCTTGGAGTGCTGCTGCTGGGATGGAACAGAGGACTAAAGTAACAGGGGCAGAGGAAGGTTGGGTTGGAAGTCTTCTCAACCCTGGCACAGGCTGCTCCTCGGGAACGTCCAGCGCAGAACTCTCCCAGCACCTCTGGGGTCCAACGAACCTGTAATACACAGACGTAATAGTCAGTCCAGGTCTGACCTGTAATAGTCAGACCTGATGTGTCAGCTGGATCACCTGACCAGGGCGTCCAGCCTGGTGGGGTCTTCCACATCGTCCACGATATTGTACTCATCCACCTTCTCGAATTGATGCTGGCAGCGTAACCCAGAGACCTGTATGCTCGAACAGGTACTCCACCGCGATGAGCTCTTCTCTGACACATAAAAAACAGAAAGCTGTGCATTAGCAGTAGAATTAAAGCACTTTTAATGTCAGTACAGCAGCCTCGGTTCAATACCTGAAACATGGCAGCTGTTTATTGCTGTCTTGGTTCCAGTAGTCCCTGGACTGGTCCTCAGAGACGGTGAGGACACCGATGAGGACCTGCTCATGTTCGTACTCGTGTACTGACATTGGTGGCCGTGACCAAAATACCTGGACAAAATTAGGTTTTTATTGTTTGTGTGTGAATTTACTTCACGGGAGGAGCATAACCTATTCACCTGCCTTTTTAAATTTCGTTTTTTTCTGTTCCCAAAATCACCTTCGAGCGGGATCCATAGATGCTGGTCTTGTACTCTTACAGCCGCTTCAGGATAGGTGCCAGACAGATGATGGAATGGGCCGCAGGTGAAGGTGGGACCTGCTTCCACATGACCAGGTACTGTATTGCTCTCTATGTCCAGGCATCTGAGTGCTGCTCCCACAGGGTGTTGTGCATCTATAGCAGGGGTGGGCAAACTTTTTAGCTCAGGCGCCACATTGACTGTGCCAAGTTTGACAGACGGGCCAGGCCAGCATCAGATGCATACATATCAGACATAAACAGAAAAGGCATTACAGTGTTTGATATTTACATTCAGTTCCAGTGAAATGTAAATGTTGCTGATCACCCTTCACTTTGGAGAAAGGCTTGCTAGACTAAGAAGGAAAGGAAAGCAGCTCATGTTCTCTGTTCTTCAGCCAACAAGAATCCATCAGCGTAGCAAGGCCTATTAAATAATTATGTTTAAAAACTTTCTTATGAGGTGCACCCCTCCTACCCCCGCTACTACTACTACCCCATGGCCAATAATTTCAGGTTCACAAGGTGTTTCTAGAGGTTGGGGAATGGGTTCTGACTGTTGTTTGCGCTTATGCACCAAAAAACAGCTCAGAGTACCCAGCCTTTTTGGAGTCCCTGGAACAAGTGCCAGATAATGCTCCGACTGGGGACTCCATTGTCCTGCTGGGGGACTTCAACACTCACGTGGGCAATGACAGCATGACCTGGAGGGGCGTGATTGGGAGGAACGGCCTGCCAGATCTGAACTCGAGTGGTGTTTCGTTATTGGACTTCTGTGCAAGCCGCAGTTTGGCAATAATGAACATCATGTTTGAACATAAGGATGCCCATCTGTACACTTGGTACCTAGGCAGACTACATCACAGGTCAATGATTGACTTTGTAGTCGTATCATCTGACCTGTGACCATATGTTTTGGACACTCGGGTGAAGAGAGGAGTGGAGCTGTCAACTGATCACCACCTGGTCGTGAGTTGGATCAGATGGCAGGGGAAAATGCCACGTAGACCTGGCAGACCCAAACGTATAGTGAGGGTCTGCTGGGAACACCTTGCAGGAGAACCTGTCAAGATGGTCTTCAATTCCCACCTCTGGCAGAGCTTTAACCACATCCCAAGAGCAGTGGGGGACATTGAGTCCGATTTTTCCGCTTTTCAATTGTTGAGGCGGCTGTTGCTAGCTGTGGTCGCAAGGTGGCCGGTGCCAGTTGTGGCGGTAACCCCTGTACCTGCTGTTGGATACCAGAGGTAAGGGGAGCCATCAGGCTGAAGAAGGAGGCCTACATGGTATGGCTGGTCTGTAGGTCTCCAGACAGGCAGCAGACAGGTACCGGACAGCCAAGCGGGATGCAGCAGTGGCAGTTGCCAAGGCAAAATCTCGGGCATGGGAGGAGGTTGGTGAGGGCATGGAGAAAGACTATCGATCGGCTCCAAAGAGGTTCTGGCAAACCATCCGATGCCTCAGGAGAGGAAGGCAGCAACTCACTCACACTGTTTACAGTGGGGATGGGTATCTGCTGACGGGCGACGGAAGGAATACTTTGAGGAGCTCCTCAATCCCACCAACGCACATTCCAAGGAGGAATCAGAGCTGTGAAGTGATTGAGCACACAGTGAAATTTGTCCTCTGCATTTAACCCATCACCCTGAGTGAGCAGTGGGCAGCCATGACAGGCACCTGGGGAGCAGTGTGTGGGGGACGGTGCTTTGATCCACCACTGCCAGGCCACCACTGCCAGCTGGAATATGGACTGTAAAATCTCATGGGCAGAAGTTGCAGAGGTAGTCATCCAGTTACAAAGCAGTGGAGCCCCGGGGGTGTATGAGATCCGTCCTGTGTAGGGGTGTTGAAATTAATCGTATAATCGATGCATCACGGTACACACATTGCATCGATGCAGTGTAGAACATAATCGATCCCATCATAATGATGTTGCTTTGGGATTTTTTGACGGCAGCATAAATGTTCTCGTTAAAAAAGTAGTGCCGGTAGTGACTGTGGCGGCCTGATCTACAGAGCACGCCGCCGCTCCGGGTCGGAATGTTAACACTGCGCAGCACCCGGCGGCCATGACAGATTCTCGCGTGACAAACAGAACCCCAGCGGCCGCGTTTTCTTTCTGCCACTTCGAAACACACACACACACACACACACACGAAGCGGGAACGGAGGAGAAATGGACCCTCCTCTGAGTGTCCAGAGATCTACGACACGACATTTAGGAAAACACGCAGATTGTGTACTGTGTGGGACTGTGTACACACAGTACCAAAGTCGTAAATAATAGTCGTGTGAAATGGGATGTTTAGTTTAATTCAGTTGAATTTGAAAAAAAGGAATTCTGTACAGGGAGTGCAGAATTATTAGGCAAGTTGTATTTTTGAGGAATAATTTTATTATTGAACAACAACCATGTTCTCAATGAACCCAAAAAACTAATTAATATCAAAGCTGAATGTTTTTGCAAGTGGTTTTTAGTTTTAGTATTAGGCAACTTAACAAAAAACAAATATATACCCATTTCAATTATTTATTTTTACCAGTGAAACCAATATAATATCTCCACATTAACAAATATACATTTCTGACATTCAAAAACAAAACAAAAACAAATCAGTGACCAATATAGCCACTGTTCTTTACAAGGACACTCAAAAGCCTGCCATCCATGGATTCTGTCAGTGTTTTGATCTGTTCACCATCAACATTGCGTGCAGCAGCATCCACAGCCTCCCAGACACTGTTCAGAGAGGTGTCCTGTTTTCCCTCCTTGTAAATCTCACATTTGATGATGGACCACAGGTTCTCAATGGGGTTCAGATCAGGTGAACAAGGAGGCCATGTCATTAGTTTTTCTTCTTTTATACCCTTTCTTGCCAGCCACGCTGTGGAGTACTTGGACACGTGTGATGGAGCATTGTCCTGCATGAAAATCATGTTTTTCTTGAAGGATGCAGACTTCTTCCTGTTCCACTGCTTGAAGAAGGTGTCTTCCAGAAACTGGCAGTAGGACTGGGAGTTGAGCTTGACTCCATCCTCAACCCGAAAAGGTACCATGTTTGATGATACCAGCCCAAACCAGTACTCCACCTCCACCTTGCTGGCGTCTGAGTTGGACTGGATCTCTCTGCCATTTACCAATCCAGCCACGGGCCCATCAAGACTCACTCTCATTTCATCAGTCCATAAAACCTTAGAAAAATCAGTCTTGAGATATTTCTTGGCCCAGTCTTGACGTTTCAGCTTGTGTGTCTTGTTCAGTGGTGGTAGTCTTTCAGCCTTTCTTACCTTGGCCATGTCTCTGAGTATTGCACACCTTGTGCTTTTGGGCACTCCAGTGGTGTTGCAGCTCTGAAATATGGCCAACCTGGTGGTAAGTGGCATCTTGGCAGCTGCACGCTTGACTTTTCTCAGTTCATGGGCAGTTATTTTGCCCCTTGGTTTTTCCACACGCTTCTTGCGACCCTGTTGACTATTTTGGATGAAACGCTTGATTGTTCGATGATCACGCTTCAGAAGCTTTGCAATTTTAAGAGTGCTGCATCCCTCTGCAAGATATCTCACTATTTTTGACTTTTCTGAGCCTGTCAAGTCCTTCTTTTGACCCATTTTGCCAAAGGAAAGGAAGTTGCCTAATAATTATGCACACCTGATATAGGGTGTTGATGTCATTAGACCACACCCCTTCTCATTACAGAGATGCACATCACCTAATATGCTTAATTGGTAGTAGGCTTTCGAGCCTATACAGCTTGGAGTAAGACAACATGCATGAAGAGGATGATGTGGACAAAATACTCATTTGCCTAATAATTCTGCACTCCCTGTAAAGAATACTGTTTAAAATATCTCCCTCTGAGGGATTCACTAAACTGCTCCAGGCGATTCATATTCACCTGCATGTTTTCGGCTGTGGAGGAATTAACCGTCCGATTCACTGACTCGGGTTTGGAGCGTTAGTTCGAATGGGTGGTAGCGGGTAACACACTCGCATATGAACCAGAAGACCCAGGTTCAAATCCCACTTACTACCATTGTGTCCCTGAGCAAGACACTTAACCCTAAGTTGCTCCAGGGGGGGGACTGTCGCTGTAACTACTGATTTTAAGTCGCTCTGAATAAGGGTTCTAATAGGGTGGTCAGACATCCTCAGACTTGTGGAATGCGGGTTTTTAGACACGTTTTTGTCACAAGGGGAATCCTGTGACGCACTTGCAGACATACTATGGGCGGGGGGACAAGCCGTCGTACCGGGAGAGGACACTGGATACGTTTGGTCGGTGAGGGAGAGACTGGCGTGGAATGAGGACAGGGAGGAAGCAGTGGATGTGCTGCTGCGCAGTGGGGAGTGAGTTCGGGATCTGTGGGAAGTACCGGGGCAGAGGAGAACCGGAAGACAGCGGGTTTCAGGATGATCCGGGAGCGTGGACTGGACGGGAGGACGTATTGGTCTGCAGGACTCACGTCTTAACCGAAGGATCAGGCAGGCTCAAGGTCAGGGGCAGGCAGAGGTCGTGGCCAGGAAGTTCCAGGGGTTCTTTCGTGGTTTCAAGGGGGTCAGGCAATTCTCGAAGTCGGGGGCAGGTGACTTTCGTATTTCATGGATGCATCGCGATGCATCGATATTGAGGCACTGATAATCGTAATCAAATCAAATCGTGAGACTAGTGAAGGTTCACGCCTCTAATCCTGGGTATCTCATGGCTATGGATGTTGTAGGGCTGTCATGGTTGATACATGTCTGCAACATTGTGTGGGCAGATTGTGGTTTTCATCCTGGCCGTGGATCTGTGGACCAGCTCTTTACCCTTGCTGGGGTAATGGAGGTGGCATGGGAGTTTACCCAACCAATCCACATGTGTTTTGTGGATTTGGAGAAGGCTTATGACCATGTCCCCAGGGGCACCCTATGGGAGACGCTCCAGGAGTCTGGGGTGGATGGCCTTTGGTTAAGGGCCATTCATTCCCTGTACCAGAGGAGCGTGAGCTTGGTCTGCATAGCCGGTAGTAAGTCGGACCTGTTCCCGATGAGAGTTGGACTCCACCAGAGCTGGCCTCCATAATCAGTTCTATTCATAACCTATAAGGACAGAAATTGTAGGCGCAGCCGTGGTGTGGAGGGTGTCGAGTTTGGTGGCAGGAGAATCTCGTCTCTAATTTTTGCAGATGATGTGGTCCTCCTAGCTTCATCAGGCTCTGACCTTCAGCTCTTGCTGGGTAGGTTCACAGCCAAGTGTGAAGCGGCTGGGATGATGATCAGCACCTCCAAATCTGAGACCATGGTTCTTGACCGGAAAATGGTGTCTTGCCTTGGGTCTTGGGTCGGGAGAGAGGTCCTGCCTTAATTGGAGGAGTTTAAGTATCTCGGGGTCTTGTTTATGAGTGAGGGAAGAAGGGAGCAGGAAATCAACGGATTGGGGCAGCGTCTGCAGTGATGAGGACGCTAAACCAATCTGTCGTGGTGTAGAGGGAGCTGAGCTGGAAAGCAAGGCTCTCGGTTTACCTCAACAATAACCGAAAGAACGAGATCGCGGATACAAGCGGCCAAAATGAGTTTCCTCCGTAGGATGGCCAGCCACAGCTTTAGAGATAGGGTGAGGAGCTCGGACATTCGGGAGGGACTCCCGAGTAGAACCGCTGCTCCTCCACATCGAGAGGAACCAGTTGAGGTGGTTCGGGCATCTGGTTAGGATGCCTCCTGGGTGCCTCCCTGTTTCAGGCATGTCCTACCTACAGAAGGCCCCTGGGTCGACCCAGGACACGCTGGAGAAATTATATCTCCAGTCTGGTCTGGGAATGCCATGGGGTTGCTCAGTGGCTGAGGTGCCACTGAGCAAAGAACCATCCCCATACACTGCTCATCGTTGCCACATTGGAGGTATCAGCTCTGCTCTGATTGAGTGGAAAGGACAGCTCTGCAAAGTATATGAAGCGCCTGGCTAAGAACACCAGCTCTTCACTGAACACAAGTGAGGAGATGCTCCAAGAGACTCAGAACCTGTGGCAGCATCAAGGTTACGTTCACTACCCTGCCACCAGCAGAAATTAACCCTCCCACCAGGAGTCCCCCAGTGCCAGAATCATCTCTGACAAAAGACGATGTAGAGAGGATGGTGAAGGAAATTGTGGAGAAGCAGAAGGCACTAAAACAACAAAAAAAGTTGCATGTTGCAAGCCAAACTCCCGCTTCCTTGGTGATGGCTCCAACATTCGTTTTTTAATCAGTCAGCGGAAGTTTATCAGTAGCGTTTTTGTCCCTGGAACCTCCACATGCTCGCGTGTGCACTTAACCCAGAACAGACGGAGCTTCTCCATTTTCGGCACACAGAACAATAAAAGCACCCCTGGCATCAGCCTACTGGCAGTTTCCTTCTTTTCTCTGTTTTTGGCTGTAAGAGGTCGTCACGTGTGTTCTTGCGGGTCCAGTCTATTGTGTGCCGGCAAAAGCGTTCAAATGAGGCGTTCATACGAGTCATGGGACCCGTCTGGGTGTTGCTAGCTCAAATAGTTTTTTTTAACTGTTCATTTACTGATATTTGTCAACATGCATAATTGTTGGTAATTTAGGTAGCAATAAATTCCAATAGTGCTATTATTGTTGTCACCTTCACAGATGTGTTAATTTCACAAGTTAAAAAAGAACACAAGCTGTGATTGTTTAAAACAATGTAACTGTTAATTATCATTGTTATATTTAAAGATAAAAAAATTCTTATCAAAAAAGTGTTTGTATTACTTTTACAAATAGTCAACTACATTTTTCAAACAAATCTAAATGGACATATTTCAAATAATGTTTTGCTGAGAACTCCACTTAGCTGGGTTTGTGTGAACGTTCTTGCACTTTTTGTGTTCTGCAGATCTCAGCAGAGTCTACAAGTTGTCGGATAGGGTCTTGTTTTTTAGAACTAAAGTTTTGATTTATTAACTGAGATGTGTTCCTGGTCATGTAACATAGAAGACACAGTGGTGGCAGTGGTGGCCTTGCAGTCAAGGAAGCGGCCCGTCACCAGAAGGTTGCTGGTTCGAGTCCTGATCTGCCACTGAGTAAAGTACTGTCCCCACACTCTGCTCCCCAGGCGCCTGTCATGGTGCCCACTACTCACCAAGAGTGATGGTTAAAAGCAGAGGACACATTATGGTGTGTCACCATGTGCTGTGCTGTGGTGCACAATTACAATCATTTCACAAAACAAACCCAATGTTATAACGTTCTATGAATAGGAGTGAGAAACATTGTTTCATTCCTCATTATGTACACACCAGGCTTGCTAGTTAGAGGTCAGATATATCATAAAGTAGTCCTGTTTTCCCAAGGACTCTGAGTTTTTAATCCAGCATAACCTCACAGGACACAGTCTCCCTCATTAAAGTTCTCCAATCCTGTAATGCTGGACCCATAGGTGATTTCCAGTGCCTCAATATAATTCTTGCAGCTGAGCATCAAGACTGAATATTTATCTTTTGGCAGTTTCGGTATTTCTGACAGAAACGTGGAGACACTGGCTGGGTCTCCCCCACCCATGTATTGCTATTAATCAATCCAATCTTGAAAAACCTACATGGGGTCCAAGAGTATCGATGCACAATTCTATGTTGAATAAATTAACTTTTGACTTCCTTTATATATTTGCCATTATCCCTCACGATCTTTACCCAAGTGTCTTTATCGAATTCCCAATTTAGGTCTCTTTGCCAGACTATTCTCATGTTGTCACATGTGCTGCTGACTAGTGCTGCTGACGACTTTGAGTTATTGTAAAATATTCATGCCTTATGATTAGATGCGTTTTGAAAGTAATCAACAACTAAATAACCTTGTTGAGTTAATTGAAATGTTATAGTTATAAAGTGTCTGATCTGTAAATATTTCCAAATGTCTCAATTTTCTTTCAAATTGTAACTCTAACTTGGTGAATGATTTAAAAATGGCACCTTTATAAAGATCGCTTTTGGAATGAAATCCATTCATCGTTTTGGATTCTACACGTTCGTCAGATGGGACAACGTTGTGGACGAGGAAGCTGGAATTCTTGTGCATGATGAGTTGACAGTACCCTGTGAAGTATGTTCTGTCTGCATAAGCACACTGAACACATCTCATAGTGAACATTAGACTGACAGACATGTCAGTAACGGTGTCTCTAATTAGACGTTGACAGTGTTACTGTCCACCACCTCCATTGAGTGTGTGTGGATGTTGTAGCTGAGCGAAGTGTAGTAACCGCTGTGTTGGCTTGTTGACATCCTTGTGTTACTAGCAGATGACACACTCACATGCGCAGAAGCTGAACCAGTGACTGGTGGTCAGGTAATCTAACGTGGATCCTTCTCTTTCTCTCCTTCTACAGCTCGCTGTCCAGTCTTCAGGGCCATGTTCATGTACGTCATGAAGGAACATAAGTCTCTGTCCTAGACCTGTAATCCCAAGTATGTTGCACGTAACAGCAGAGAAGACAACATGTCTGGAAGGTTTCACACAGGGAGGTTGCAGACAGGGAGGTTGCAGCCAAACCCCAAACCTGTCTTGTGGCCTAGCGGTTAAGGAAGCACACCCGTAATCAGAAGGTACAAAGTACCGTCCCCACACACTGCTCCCCGGCACCTGTCATGGCTGCCCACTGCTCACCAAGGGTGATGGTTAAATACAGAGGACACATTTGGTTGTATCACCGTGTGCTGTGCTGCAGTGTTTCACAATGACAATTACTTAACTTTCACTTCACTTTAAACATGCAGACATAAACATACACACACAGAATTGTAAGCAAACTGATTGTCTGTCTCTCTTTCCAAGAATTTGCTGGATTGTTTAATAAACGCATCTGAGGATCCTGGTTTTGGAGCAAAATGCAATATTTATTATATAATTTTGAGAATTAGGTTACGTTTCATTTATTTGTTGTTCCCTAACAATTGTCATTGTCAACCTGTTTGTTTATTTATTAGTTACATAGCTGATTGTCTAAAATCTACAATTGTCTACAATTGTACTTTTGTTTTTACCGATCAGCCTGCGGACAGCCTGCGGGAAGAAGCTCCTCCTCATTCTCTCTGTGTTGGACTTCAGGGACCGAAAGCGCTTCCCTGATCGCAGCAGAGAGAAGAGTCCATTGTTGGGGTGGCTGAGGTCCTTCACTATCTTCCTGGGCCTGGTCCAGCACCGCTTGCTGTAGGTTGATTGAAGGTCAGGGAGTTTGGTACAGATGATTCGTTCAGATGATCGAACCACCCTCTATAGGGCTCGCCTGTCCTGCATGGTGCTGTTCCCGAACCAGGTTGAGATGTTTCCCGTCAGGATGCTCTCTATGGTGTAGGAGTAGAAGTTCCTGAGCACCTTGGAGGGCAGTCTAAAGTCTCTCAGGCGTCTGAGGTGGTAGAGACGCCTTTTTCACCATGGTGTTGATGTGACAGGACCATGACAGGTCCTGCGTGATGTTAACACCGAGGTAACGGAAGCTGTCCATTCTCTCCACTGGGCTCCTGCTGATGACAGGGGTCTGGTAGTTCCTCTCCTGCTTTGTACTGAAGTCCACTCTTATTGCAGTTTATAAAATGTTTTGTGAATGTAAACATGAATCAGTTTCTTCTTCAGTCATTATGCATGGGAAAAATAGTAAGTAGCTAAAGTAAGTTTATTACAGCTCTGTGTCGTGAATGAATTTGGACCAGAAGAGGTTTCTTCCTCTCAGGGAGATTCTCCTTCCCATTGTTGCTTTGGGCTTGCTCACTGGGGGCTTTGGGCGCTTCAGTTAGCGTTTCAAACGCAGATATATTTAAAAGTAGTTTATTGATTGTGCTAATGAAAAATATAGAAAGCCTAGTGGGTAACACACTCGCCTATGAAACAGAAGACCCAGGTTCAAATCCCACTTACTACCATTGTGTCCCTGAGCAAGACACTTAACCCTAAGTTGCTCCAGGGGGGGGACTGTCCCTGTAACTACTGATTGTAAGTCGCTCTGGATAAGGGCGTCTCATAAATGCTGTAAATGTAAATGTATATTACATACAATAAACAAGCAAACAAATTGAACATTTGCATCTCTCCGTAACAGGGAGCTGTTGTGATGGCAGCATTTCACACAAATTTTAATTTCACAATTAAAATTTTATTTGTCACATACACAGTCATACACGGTATGATATGCAGTGAAATGCTTTAGCGACTGCTATAGACCAAATGGGAACAAGTCTAAATCTGACATGATTACGGAGAATTCTAGTCTCAAATCTGGTCTAAAACATGCATATACTCTTGTAAACATTTATACTTTCATGTGTAACGTACGAGTTTGCATGAAGAAGAATGAAGTAGCCTTGCTGCAGGCTTGCTGAAGTAGCCTTGCTGCAGGAGGTCCCTCCTGCAGTATTTGCATACAACCTGAGCATGATTAGAATCATGCCACTACACAATCATGCATCAAAGGTAGGTGCCTCATGACTGAACATTTTATCACAGTAAGTGGCTGATATGGGTGCCAGCCCATCACCTTACAGTCATCTTCGCCCGCTGATGAAACGATCCACACCCGTTCCAGCCTGGTACGACACAACTGGGCCTGATACTGTGAAGAACAAAGCTTCATTGTTCGCGCCGTGGAATCCCGCAGCATGTTCCAGTAAACAGCCCATTCACCATATCCCCGAGCTTTCAGATGCCGGAGATCTGTGTGATCCGTGGCTCATATGGACACTAGGTTTTAAGAAATGGCAGCTGCACAACACATCCCCTGACATGGTTACGTCGTTCCGGCTCTAAAGCTGCAGTGTTCGGTTGCTGTGGCTACGCGTCATAAAATTGCTTGACAAAGAGGCTGTGTAAGAAGTACTGAGGTAGCTGGAACTACAGCATGCACATCACAGTTTTCATCAACTATCGACAGATTGGCTCTTAGTGACATGAAATGAGAAGCTGGCTGAGGGACCTTTGGTGAAAAAGGTAAGTATGTCTCTTCGACAGTCCTAATAATTCATTTCTAATCCAAATAATTGTAAAAACTGTGAAATTGTATTGAATGTGAAACATCTAGTGAATAGGAACCGTGGTGATATTATTAATTTTAACTTCAGCTCTATGACCATTACTGTGCCATAGCCTCTAATATGAAAGATAATATCCACAAGCAATATACCAAAAATTGATTGGTTTAAGATGCAGTTCAAGAAAACGTTGTGCCAACGGTTTCATGTATTACAAACACATGGAATTCAACCACTGGTTTGTAGGTATATAATAAATGGACAAGGCATGCTCAGACGTTTCTGGTTCTGGAGGCTCTGTATGATGCCGTTACTCCACCTACACATACGAATCATTCATGTCTTGTTTGAGAGGGAAAACCCACTCATTCCTTTTATGTTGGTCCATGAATGAATTAAATACATGTGATGATGATGTAATATTATGGCAAGGACAATGTCACATGTCGAGACTGATGCTATACTCAAGTGCACATGCACTGTCCTTAACACTCTTGAGTTTTCTACAGAAGATCAGACTTGTCGCCATGTAGTTACTTTTAGACTGACTTTAATCTTATTGCAGTGCAAAATAAAGCTGCCAATCTGTCAGGTACTGCAGAGTCCATGTTATGGACTGTTATTGTACAGAGCCAGAAGAAGAGAGACGTAACTGAGGTTGCTTCTGGAATTCAGTGGGCGGATGGTATGAAGGCTGAACTTCTCCTGTTTGGACAGCGCCCCGTGACGAGGGAATGTGTGTAGGGACATGAAGCATTTTATTGACCTTCTGGTTGCAAATAATGAACAAAGGTCGTAGTGGGTGTGAATGATACAAGCAAATTGTGGAGAACATGAATATGCTTTTTGTTATGATGAAAGTTATGATGAAGTTGGCACTGACATGGTGGCCATGCACACTACCAGCCAGACTTTCTGACGCACCTACTTGTGGGTCTTTCATTTTCAAACTGTTTATACTGTACAACAAAACTGAAATAGAGAGATGTGAGATTAACTTTTGCTATTCAAACTGGTTTTGTTCTTACGACTTTAAACCAACTGTCCTTACAGAACTGACAGGGTGACATGGGGGCCAGCTGGACTCAGAGCTGGAGAGATGAATTTAAGTGTCAGAAAGTCTCCCTGACCTCAGCCACACCAGAGGTGCTGCTTCAGCCACGGGTGAGACAACCCTTAACCCATAACTCTCAGTCCCTGGAATAAGACTTTAGACTTGTTGGTCACTTAACTAATTAAAAAGATTTGGGGAGTGCAAATATGCAGATCGGGTCCTAAATGAGGGATTACAATGATAGACAGCCAAATGTAGCAAATGTGAATGTATGTATGGAAAAGTATAGAATTTAGTCTTGTACAGTTTCTTTTTTCCTTTGTCACATTCAACTAAAAAATGGATGTTTGTGAAAAGTTTAGTGACACGGCTAGTGCCAAAAAATGTATTGTATACCTAGTATAACCTATCTCTAAGGGGTACATTTCTTTTAGGTTTTAGTATGAAAAATTGCCCAAAACATTTATGGAAGTGTAAAAAAAGAAAATCAAACATTAATTCCACATTCTGCTTGTTATCCACTGTCCCTCTCTCCTGTCCTGTTCTCTCTTCCTGGCGTTCAGTGGCACATTCCTCCCAGCATCTGGCTCTTCTATCGCTTCTCAACATTTGCCTGGACCCTGGCCTGGTGCGTGCACTCCGGTCTACTCTTCGGCTCACCCAAATGCCTCTTTTTACTCAGCTACCTGACCTACTGTCTGTTGGCTTTGTACTCCTTCATTGCCCTGATTAACCTGATCTCAGCCTACATTATCATTAAAGGCTTCTTCAAGAAGGTGGTCAAAGAAATTCGTCCGGGTAAGATGACACGTCATGTTGTCACAAAGTTCATTGTTGATTGTTCTTTGCAGCATGTCTGTAATACAACAGGAATGATTACGAAACACTAGGAATGCACAGATCACAAATCTGATTTCTTCACATTGAAATTGTAAAGATCTATGGACCTTTACAAACACCAGCAACTAACAAACAAACTTAAGCTAAGCCTCATGTTTTGGTTTCCTAAGATAAAAAACTGGAACACTGTGACTTTGTTCATCAAACCACTATGTCACCAGTCTCGATGTGTGTACTGGTGTGTCCCCTGATATATGGCACCAGCTTCAGGGTACATGCTTGCCAATGGAAATTGTTACTTTGGGCCTATGGAATTATGTAGTACAGTAGCCCAATCCACCACTCTTCCACTCTCTTGGAGGGAAACAGTTGAATTGAAGAGTGTGTTTCTTTCATCATTCTTTATGGGTTCATGTTTTTGGATACAGTAAAGGTTTAGTGCAGCAGACAAAGCTACACATAAGCGTGTAAAACAGCAGATTTTTCACACGTTTTATTTGCCCTAAAATTTAAAATTTATTATTTGCTGAGTTGCAGATGGTCTGGAGTTCAGTTGTCATATAATAAATGATGTAAATGTTGAATGAATGTATTTTCATATCGTGCTAGTAGATTGTCAGGCTGAGACTGCATTAATTTTATTAGCTAAATATTTATTATATTTAAATATGTATTTATTGCTTTATGTTTTTATCACCCCGTAAGGAAATATATTTTTCCATTAATAAAGTAACTTGGTTTTGAATTAAAAAATCTTTATATACAGTGGGTACGGAAAGTATTCCGACCCCCTTCAATTGTTCACATTTTTTTTTATATTGCAGCCATTGGCTAAAATCATTTAAATACATTTTTCCTTCATTAGTGTACACACAGCACCCCATGTTGACAGACAAACACAGAATTGTAGACATTTTTGCAGATTTATTAACAAAGAAAACTGAAATATCACATGAAAGCGTGCATGGAGTTTGCTAAAATAAGATTCTCAGGTCTGATGTGACCAAGATAGAACTAAGATGTTTGTGTGGAGAAAACCAGGCACTGCTCTTCACCTGTCCTATACAGTCCCAACAGTGAAACACGGTGGTGGCAGCATCATGCCGTGGGGGAGGTTTGCAGCTGCAGGGACATGACGACAGGTAGTAATTGAGATAAAGATGAATGTAGTAAAGGGAAGTACATGGATTTCCTGGAATAAAATATGCTGGACTAGTATGCAGGACCTCAGACAGTGAGCACACAGCTAATAATATCGAAGGTATCAAAGCATCTCTTGAGAGACTTAAAAATGTCTGTCCACCAACATTTACCATCCAACCTGCCAGAACTAGAGAGGATCTGCAAGGAGGAATGGCAGAGGATCCCCAAATCCAGGTGTGAAAAACTTTCCCAAAAAGGATGTATTAGATCAAAATGGATCTTCTACTAAATACTGAGCAAAGGGTCTGAATACTTAGGACCATGTGATATTTCAGATTTTTTTTTGTCTTTGTCTGTCAATATGGGTTGATGTGTGCACATTAATGAGGGGAAAACTATTTTAGTAAATGTCAGCAATATAACAAAGACTGAAAACACAGAACACAAGAGAACAGCAAGATCTACCCAGAGAACAGAAACACCAGGGTCTATGTGAAACCGAGCTAATGAGACACACTATGGTTGGGTGAGAACAATCTTCGGGCCAACACAATCAACACAAGCCGTGACATGGTAAGGGTGTCACCTGATGAGCCAGTGGCCCCTTGGCCTGACATATATGTATTCTGGAGACCAGATGATTGCACAGTGTGTATGAGATTAATGTTAAATATAAAGACTGAGTCTGAACAGCATCTGAAATAAGTCTTTAGTAATGGCATTGTTTAAATGGCATTTTGGATGTAACAGTGTCCTTAAATGAGGTGCAGTCATAGTTCATAAAACGCAGTATACTGCTTGTGCTTGTCATATATGGACAGCATGTAATATTTAACTTGTTCTAAAGTATCACGAATAAATGGGAATTAGCTGCTGATAAATGTTGTCCCACTTTTTCTGTACTCTAAGAGAATCATAAAGCCAAAGGCCTTTGTTTCTTATAACGATTCTTGTGTCCACCAGGAGGCAGTCGTGAGAATTGGGCATCTCTTCCGTTCCCCGATTCCCTGGCCAAATCACTGCGTGCTCAGTGGCTCTTCCAGGTGGTCAGCGCAGCCTTCTCCCTCATCGTCTCGTTCCTCTACTGGACCATCCACTTCCCACTCGCCCGGTACCCCCTCAGAGCCTTCAACATGAACCTGGACTACATCAACTCCTGCTTAGTAGCGCTGGACATCCTCCTGTCATCCACTCCTGTTCATCTCTGCCACTATGTCTACCTGATGGCAGCTTGGAGCCTCTATGTGATTTTCGCTCTGATTATCTGGCTCTCCAGCATCACCACCCTGAGCGGCCAGCCCTATATCTACAGGGAGCTGGACTTTATAGGTCGTCCCTTCACGACTGCTTTTTTCGTCCTCTGCTTCTATGTGCTCTTCATCCCTGCGTCCCAGTTTATCCTTTGGAATGTGCAGCTCCTGAGAGAGAGGATCCTCGGCGGCCCTTTTGGCAGGTGGTTTGGCCTGAGGAGGGAAGCCTGGTGGTGGAGCTCCGTGGGAGGTTTGCCCCTTCGCCTGGCTCCTGCTGTGGAGTCCAGCTCCTCTGTGTTTGGAAGCAGGCGAGGGGAGATGTCAAGGATCCATTCAAACATTCAGACCACGGCCACCCATTCTGTTTAATTGCCGTTTTGACGCCCGACTGAGCCTGAAACAACCTGATATACATTAAGAATTTGATCAAATTAGCTTTATGTTTTAATAATTAAGCATATTGTGTTATACATATACATGGGTTTTAATGTTTCTAGCAATAACCTTAACAACTGTACAAAAACGCTGCATTATGTGACAGTCAGTTCTGACCACGAATGATGATTGGCTGACTTTTACAATATTCTCCTATAATTATTTACATCTCTGCCGGTTTGGAAAACAGAAAATGATGAGCAAAACACATTTGATTGCAAGCTTAACTTTTATGTATTTAAATATCCACATTTTTTATGCACTAAAAAGTTTATTTTGATTCTAATTGTGTATCTGATATTTGTGTGAAACCTGACACTTGACACTTTACTTTTAAAGAGAACCCATAAATCATATTCATACAGTGATTTTACTGTTAACACACCTTCAGTGTTTTGTTGTATTGCCTATCTTACGTTTGAGATGTCACAATGCTTAGTGTAGCCAACAGGGGGAAGCAAAACGTTTCATAAGAAGAACTTATGCCAGTGAACGTCACTTACGGACGTATCATATGCAACGAATAATGTACATAAATGCCTTACGAAATAATACATACATCCAAATTGTTAAAACAACCATCATACATGTCATATATAAGTAACTAATCAAGTGAAAGCTTCCTTTCACATATGGGACCCTTAGTGTGAAATTTTACCTGTCTGTTTGGACAGACAGAATGGACCAGACTCTGACCTGCCTTCTAGAAAAATTCCTCTGTGCTTTGAACTTTCCTGGCGTGTGACACCCTCTGCACTGAAGGCCAGTGCCACTCTTTTATACTGAGTCATTGTTGTCTTTGGCTCATATCCTCACTTCCATTTGGGGACTATTTTAACTTTCTTCCTCACACAACTTGAATTTCTTCAGAGGAATCACCAGAGGACATAACAAGGCACAAATTGTTCTGATTTATAGTATGCAATAATATTCTAGTAAAAAATACTAGATACCGCCTTTATCCTCATCATACATATAGGGGTAATGGTGGACAACCAGGAAGCTGACCTGTAATCGGTAGGTTGTGGGTTTCAAACCTGAACCGGTGCCCCTGAGGTGCCTTTCCCAGTGTGCCTTTCATGGCTGCCCACTGCTCAATAAGGGTGATGGGTTAAAAGTAGGGGACACATTTCATTGTGTTACCATGTGCTGTGCTGTAGTGTTTCACAATGACAATCACTTCACTAATTTATATGGAACTGCTTTTGTCTTTGTTCAACCTATGATGCAAAGAATTACATTTTAGAAACATTAATCAGATTTTTGTCCATATTGACACTCACAGTTGCTGCAGTTTTGTTGTCTGCACATTCATAATGCAATTTCCACCACATCCCAAAAAGTGCTCTGTTGCACTATTGCAATCACTTTCATAAGTGAAAGTGATTGTCATTGTAAAACACTGCAGCACAGCACACAGTACACACAACGAAATGTATCCTCAGCTTTTAACCCAGTGGGCACGTACGTTGCTCAAGGGAACCTAAGTGGCACCTTGGTGGTTTGGGATTTGATCCTGCAACCTTCTGATTATGGACCTACTCACATGGCCAACAATGGCCCTGGTTCTGATGGGCGCAAAGTGTGCAAAGTATACCCCCTTCACCATTACACCACTACCAGCATGTTGAAGGCCGGATGGATGGTTTCATGTTGTTCGCGCCATGTTCTGACCCTACCATCTGAATGTTGCATCTTAAATTAACACTCTTCAGATCAAGCAACCTTTCCCCAGTCTTCTGTGTAGCCTCACTTTCCTGTTCTTAGCTGACAATAGTGGCACTGGGTGTGGTCTTCTGCTGCTGTAGCCCATCTGCTTCAAGGTTCAATGTGTTGTGTGTTCAGAGGCTGTTGCATCTCAAACCAGTCTATCCATTCTCCTCTGACTTCTGACATCAATCAGGCTCTTTCTTTCACACTACTACCACTCACTGGATATTTCCTTTTTTTCAACCATTCTCTGTAAACCCTACTGCTGGTTGTGCATGAAAATCCCAGCAGATTAGATTCAGAAAAACTGCCTTTCCTTGCCCATTCTGATGCTCGGTTTGAAATTCGTAAATGCATTGAGCTGCTGCCACGTGATTAGCTGATATGATACAGTGGGTTGCCCCCTTGAACTTTTCCACATTTTGTCACATTACAGCCACAAACATGAATCTATTTCATTGGAATTCCACGTGAGAGACCAATACAAAGTTGTGTACACTTGAGACGTGGAACAAAAATCATAAATGATTCCAAACATTTTTTACAAATAAATAACTGAAAAGTGGGGTGTGCGTATTTATTCAGCCCCATGAATCAATATTTTGTATAACCACCTTTTGCTGCAATTACAGCTGCCAGTCTTTTAGGGTATGTCTCTACCAGCTTTGCACATCTAGAGACTTGAATTCTTGCCCATTCTTCTTTGCAAAAAAGCTCCAGCTCAGTCAGATTAGATGGACAATGTTTGTGAACAGCAGTTTTCAGATCCTGCCACAGATTCTCGATTGGATTTAGATCTGGACTTTGACTGGGCCGTTCTAACACATGGATATATTTTGTTTTAAACCATTCCATTGTTTCCCTGACTTTATGTTTAGGGTCATTGTCCTGCTGGAAGGTGAACCTCTGCCCCAGTCTCAAGTCTTTTGCAGACTCCAAGAGGTTTTCTTCCAAGATGTATTTGGCTCCATCTGTCTTCCCATCAACTCTGACCATCTTCTCTGTCCCTGCTGAAGAGAAGCACCCCCAGAGCATGATGCTGCCACCACATTTGACAGCGGGGATGGTGTGTTCAGAGTGATGTGCAGTTGTTAGTTATCCACCACACATAGCATTTTGCATTTGGGTCTCATCTGACCAGAGCACCTTCTTCTACATGTTTGCTGTGTCCCCCACATGGCTTGTGTCAAACTGCAAATGGGACTTCTTATGGTTTTCTTTTAACAATGGCTTTCTTCTTGCCACTCTTCCATAAAGGCCAACTTTGTTCAGTGCACAACTAATATGGACAGATTCCCCCACCTGAGCTGTAGATCTCTGCAGCTCGTTCAGAGTTACCATGGCCTCTTGGCTGCATTTCTAATCAGTACTGTCCTTGTTCGGCTTGTGAGTTTAGGTGGACGGCCTTGTCTTGGTAGCTTTACAGTTGTGTCATACTCCTTCCATTTCTGAATGATCGCTTGAACAGTGCTCTGTGGGATGTTCAAGGCTTGGGAAATCTTTTTGTAGCCTAACCCTTCTTTAAATTTCCCAATAACTTTATCCCTGACCTGTCTGGTGTGTTCTTTGGACATTGTGTTGTTGCTCCCAATATTCTCTTAAACAACCTCTGAGGCCATCACAGAGCAGCTGTATTTGTACTGACATTAGATTACATTAGCTCTCATCAGGCAATATCTATGGGCAACTGACTGCACTCAAACCAAAGGGGGCTGAATAAATACGCACACTCCACTTTTCAGTTATTTATTTGTAAAAATGTTTGGAAACATGTATGATTTTCGTTCCACTTCTCAAGAGTACACCACTTCGTATTGGTCTCTCACCTGGAATTCCAATAAAATAGATTCATGTTTGTGGCTGTAATGTGACAAAATGAGGAAAAGTTCAAGGGGGCCTAATACTTTTGCAACCCACTGTATTTGCATTAACAACAAACTGAACAGGACACTCTAAATGGCTCTCCATATTTGGTCTGTCCTCTGTAACTGGTGACATTCCTCTGCAACTTGTAATACAAAATAAAATTTAAAAAATCAATTTAAATGTAATTTCTAAGGTAGAACATAAGGAGGTTTTACCTATTTTTATCTAGAACATTGTTTCCTGTTTTATTTCAGGCATTAATAATTTAGAATTATAATTAAATTTGTATCTTCTGTGTCCAGGTTCCACAGTCACAATGTCCTTCAGTAAAATAATGAGAATGTTAAAGGCCTGATTAATGTTTATTTACTCTTAATAACTTTTTCGTCCTTATTCCATCTGAGTCTGTGAAAAATCTGTTTAACACATGATCTTTCAAAACAGCTTGCATCATGCACCCACAATGGACTCTGCAAAAAAAGGTACATTCAGTACAAACTGAACACAGAACACAACATGTTTTGAAATATGTTTCTGTGGAAAGGGGGCATTCAGAATACTACTTAAGAATTGAGTGAGACAGACATACTGTTTCCTCTGTTAAAGCACAGTTAGCTTTCTGAGCAAACCAAGGGTCACCCACGCTGGTCCTGGAGCGCTCTCATCTTGCATGTTTTTGGGTTTACCCGCATTTAACTCACCTGATTCAACCTCTCTCTTTGCTACTGAGTTGAATGAGATGTGGTAGATCATGGAAGGTAGGTCTGGTTTGTTGTGTATTCTGTGTTCATGTGTCAAGCCCTAATTCAATCTAATGATATTAAAATGCAGCATTGAGTTGGACCCAATGACTTGGAGAATACCCCTCTCACACATTTCACTTTAAGATTCATATTAATATTCAAGCAGGTAAATTTTTCACTTAAAGGAAGCTATCAAGGCACTTTAGTGGTATGTAATGATACAATACAGTTTACAGGTGTAATGTATTTATATGTATTAGACTGCTTCACAGCACAGACCAATTATAAAAGCAGAATGAAAAAAATACTGGAACAAAGTGCAGTGAAACGCTGGCAGCAGAAAAACTGCTAAAAAAGGCAAACGGTATATTTTTTACATGAACCCAAGTTAGTATTTTAATCAGTTATTAAAACATTTAAATGTCAAATTATTCTTTATCAATAACAAAACATACCACATTTACTGCATTTATATCTGTAGCTTTACCCTATTGTAGCATTCAGTTTAAATTTTGAGAGTTTTTTTCTGCATACTGGCCTAGCAACCCCTAGCAGCACAAGAAGAAGACATTTCATATGAACACCTCCACAAATTCTAGAAATCTATCTCTGGTGACCTTGTACAGTTTCCCACATCTCTGGTTGTTATTAAATTAAACAGACAGAAAGTGATATAGGCTGGATCAGGTCCAGCATTAACACACCTTTTGGGTTTGACTACATGTCCCACACATGTGGACCATGTTAGCTCACAGCAAGTATGTGGAACCATGGTGGGTTCCAACAAAGGGTCGGCCTATTGGTTGTGTTAGTTTGTACCTGAGCCTCGTCTTCCCTTCTAACCTGGCCCAGGAAGCCTGTTTATCTAAAGCTCAGACATTTTAAGACATAGTTTCTATGCTCCTGTTATTATTGCAGCACATTTATTATTGATTTATAACTTTTATTATGATTTATAACTAACTTTTGTTTTGTAAAATGTTCTGACAGCATGTCAAGTCAAGTCAGACAGCAGCAAGAGTTGACTCTTGCAGTTTCACTGGTGAGAAGTTTTTATTAATAAACAAAATTCCTGTACATCCGAATTATTTATTTGCTTAGCAACTGACTGATTCTAACCCCAACAGGCTACTACCACTTTTAGTTCCACAGTGTGACTGGCACACAGTAATGTATGTAATTAACCTGTTTAGGCAAATTAATTATTCTAAAAAATTTAAATGTTTTGAAGAAGTTATTATGCAGATGGAGACAAGTCCAATTTCTTCAATCTAATTAATAATCAGTTAGAATAATATAACTACTCCTACAGTGTAGAAGAAATGAGCCTATGGCTGTGTGGCAGGTGAAGGACGTGGAAGAACATTATGGATTTGAACAATGTATGATCATTAACACATTATGTTTAGGTTACAGATGGTTTTTGTGAAACAGTTTATCTTCAGCAATGCAATGCAATTAAAGTGTCACCTGCTGAGTGGTCACATTATCATCATCCCATGAGTTCGCTTTTAAAGTAGTGGGACAAAGAGGGGATGCCGAGCTTGGTTAGTGTCACTTTGCTAAATGGAGGGATTTAATGAGGAAATAAATACTTTATGATGGAACATGGCGTAGTGCTGCTGTTCACTGTTTTTCAGTCTTGGGGGTTTATTAAGTCCTAGCACTCATGGAATGAGAGATCTTGAACCATTTAAAATGCATTCATTACAGCAATTACAACTTGATTAAATGACTGAAAAGTAACTGCACTGCCTTCAAAACTTCAAAAAGAAGTTTCCACATATGAAACTTTCTTTTCTATGTTAACAGGGTCACCCATTGGTTGGTTTACTTGGTCGGGAAGGTAACAGAACAAAAACACTTCCACATTCAGTCATTCTGTTCACTGACAAAGGACTGATATTCTAACTGACATTCTGATATTTTTGGAGACTAGGAAGAACTATGTCACAAATTACCACCAAACTTTGGGGGCTTGACTGACAGCAATTTAACATAAGGGTTGAGGCCAGTGACTCATGGCAACAGGTAAATGGATGTAGAATATTAACTTGTGGAATGGACTTAGATGAGAGAATTGTAACAAAGTAAATGTTTACAGTCATGTTTGGGTTTTGTCTTAAAATTCCTGGCATTGATCATTCTGATCATTTAAATTAGATAAAGCCATTTTATACAACCTAGTGTAAGTGATTGTCATTGTGAAACACTGCAATAAAATGTGTCCTCTGCTTTTAACCATCACCCTGAGTGAGCAGTGGGCAGCCATGACAGGCGCCCGGGGAGCAGTGTGTGGGGACGGTGCTTTGCTCAGTGGCACCTTAGTGGCACCTTGGTTGTTCGGGTTTTGAACCGGCAACTTTCAAATTACGGCACTATTTCCTCATCTGCTAGGCCACGGTTAAGGAAGCGTCCCTGTAATCAGAAGGTTGCCGGTTCAAATCCTGATCCGCCAAGGTGCCACTGAGGTGCCACTGAGCAAAGCACCGTCCCCACTCACTGCTCCCCGGGCGCCTGTCATGGCTGCCCACTGCTCAATCAGTGTGATGGGTTAAATGCAGAGGACAAATTTCACTGTGTGCATCGTGTGCTCTGCTGCTGTGTATCACGTGTGACAATCAGTTCACTTTACTTTAACTTAGAGAAATACTTAACAGTTCAAGTGAAATTAATGCCCACAGTGGCACAATATCTTTGGAGCTGGTAATCGGTTTCTTATTGGGAACAACCATGACTGAAGTCATAAATCATGGCAAGAACCCCTCTGATCCAGATATAAACAATTTCATTCTGGTTATGGTTTTTCAAGCCCCGGCCATCATATTTATGTTTGCTTGCCCTGCCTTACGCATTAAATCCAATCCAGTAGTGAAATCTGCTTTAGGCAACAGTGTCAGTGCAATGTGCTCCGGTGTGTTGTTTTTTTCTTCATGAAAGGTCAGATATAACTCTGTGAAAGTCAGACTGACACAGGTGGAACGGTGAGCCGCTTTTATTGCCAGCTCCTAAATCAGACCTTGAAAAGCATGTCTCTGTGATGACATGTGACTGCTTAGGGGTGTTGGCCTTAGAGTAGAACCATAAACCACAAAATAAAAAAAAATACAAAAACATAAATTGACAAAGTTTCCAAGCAAATGACAGATCAACGTTTGCACCTGACAAAATGTGTAGGGCTATTTAGAAATATCCTCATATCCTTCTCAATAGTTTGGTGCATTTCAAAATTGAAATATAATTCGAGTAAATTATACTTAATTATATGAGTCATTGAACTAAATCTAAAATAATTGGGTAAATCATACTCACACTACCCAAATTGTTAAGTGTAAGAGCAGTAAAAAGTGGGGCGTTTGTTAATTTGCATGTGCACGCCTACTGTTGGTGATGTTTGTGAGGACAGTACCATTCATTACTGCACTGTTAGCATTGGAGAAAGGGAAGGGAGGACCCGAACACGGAGGTTACTGGGGGAGGTTACACACCGTTTGATTGCTAGTTTGGCTGAAGGGTTGATGACTGATGATTGCAGGGATTGTTACTTTATGATTTTAAGGACTCTGTCCAAACTATTTTATGGCTTTGGTTGAATATACCTGTCTTAATTGTGCAATGTACTTTCATTTTATTGATTAAAGATTTTAACATTATCGCCTGTTTGACAGTTTTTGGGGGGTAAATCTAAAACTACCTGAATTAGGTGGCTAATAAATTAAACAGATTAGTTATTAGTAAATGTTGCTAAGAAGGTTTAACTAAATAATGTCTACTCAAGTTCTATGAATAGTTACTTTCAAAATGTACTGATAAGTGTTAGTTAGATGTGTTTAGGTATTTCTTAACTTTGTAAATAAGGTACTCTTTACTAATAATATTCAGATTACATAATGTATTACATTATGTATAATGTAACTAATACATTAGTAACATTTTACCCTAATTGGTTGAGTATGTAAGATACTATTTACTTAAAACTGTTGAATATTAATTAGCTAAACAAAACGTACCTAAAGTTCAGCACTTGTATCCAGCTCATTGGTTCATATCTGGAAGTCATCGTTCTCCTCCGGTTCTAACTGTAGGGGTTTATTTGGTCAGCAACATTGTTTAGGTTAGTGTTACATGTCAAAGTAACATTCACATGAAGGATGTAAGGTTTCCCAGCAGAATATTGCACAAAGTTATGCAACGTACACACACACGACCATCAGCAGTGAGAAAAAAAGATGATTCATCAGAGCAGGCCACCTTCTTCTAATGCTCCGATCTTCACATGCCCATTGTAGAACTAACCTCAATAATTATAGACACCATTAATTAAGTTTCCATGACAAAGTCTCTTAAACAGAATTACTCCAGGAGACTATATGAATGAATTATACTCTAATCTCAATATTTGGCAGCATACTTCTCACAAATAACTTGTTGCTGCTGAGACCCTGGTTCCTTTGTAACAATCCCAATGCTTCTCCTGCTCTTTTCCTATCGAGAAGGCTTGAGCAGTGATGCATCTGTTCACCTCCTCAAGTTCAGTGGTGTAATTACTGAGCACTTGTTGCAAGGCCCAGAGACAAACATGGCTAACATTACATTACTTTGATAAATACAGGTTTAGAATACTAAATAATAGTAGTAATACATTGAAAGGATGATGTTTATACATTTAAGATATAATCAAACACTACAGTGAGATGCAAAAGATTTGGCCACCATTATTTCAAGTCAAAAGATGAGACAATTCTAAAATATATTAATCCAGATGACAGTTTTAAAAACTTTTTTTCGGTTCTTACCATCTGTGTTTGCAGAAGCCTTCAAATTTTGCAAGATTCTTCAGCCGTGCTGGATGCATGCTCTTTTCGAGCTCTAGCCACCTGTTTTCAATGATGTAAGGTATTCCATTGTAGGATTTGTGGTGTGTTTTGCATCATTATCTTGTTGTAGAATCTATTCCCATTACAAATACATTATTTATTTATTTTTACAGATGGCTGGTATTTATTCAAATTCTTCCCCCTCTCCAAATGAAATGTTCCCTGGATCACCTGGCCCATCCAAAGATGATGCATAATAAACCAGCAAGCTCAGCTGCTTTTTGCATTTGATTTGCATCTTTAGTTTTATGCCTTTTGGCTAGTAGTTCATCTTCTGTTCAGGCCATTCACAGTAACAGACATGTCAAGGGTGCCCAGACTTTTGAATGCAGCTATATTTTAATATGCATAATGCAGAGTAGTGGTAGGGTGGTAAAGGGGTAACGTTCACACTCAGGCTGGGTTCTGTCTTCACCTTACTTGTACAGTGCTTCCCGCTGATCGCAGGCAGCATTCCTTGGCACAAATAGCAGGAGGCATGATGAACAGCTGCAGGAGGGAGCAGCTTCTACGTAGATCTGTCATCCCTCCTCTGCCCCTCTCCACAGCTTGAACTGTCCCACCTCCTGCTAAAATTAAACCTGGGAAGAGGCACTGGAGACGGGACACGGAATCAGGACCCTGCAGGCCCCAGCGCGGTCTTCAGCCCCGCATTGAATTCTGACTTCCTGATAATTAATTCCTGTTTCGCCTACAACCGTTGCTACTGTGCCAGGACCGTGCCGTTTACATTGAAATGACACACAGAGTTTAAAAGAATCACACGTCTGCCGAATGAATAAATATTGACACCTCGACGTCACTGTGATGTCACTGAAACTGCTCCGTGCCACCCGGTTCATTCAGCTGAGATTTTACAGCTAGTAGCACTTGTCTAGCAAGGTTCATTTGACTATATAATAACTGGACAGTTTGGGGTGAGCAGTTCTTCACCCAGTGTTCCCTTTGTAAGTTAATAAAATATATTAATAATAGAATGAATCACTGTGCCCGTAAAGTGACTGTAAAGTGAAATTTATTGGCTTCACACCTTGTGAGTCTGAATCCCGGCCTGGAGCTGGCATGCTCTGCTCGTGTTGGTGTGGGTTCACTGTGGCCAGAGTCCTGGAATGAGACCTGCATCCACATGAATGCAGGTAAGGAAGCGGACTCGTAATCATAAGGTTGCCGGTTCGAATCCCACTAAGGTCCCCTTGAACAAAGTACCGTGTCCACACACTGCTCCCAAGGGTGCCCCCTGCTCACCAAGGGTGATGGTTAAATGCAAACGATTGCGTTTATCACTGTGTGCTATGCTTGCTTTGCTTAACAATTTCACTAAAAAGTATATAAAAATCTACATTTTATAAAAGAAAACATGGTTGATCAGACCAGGACAGAAATGGACTCGTGTGCCGCTGGTACGTCACACCTGGCCACTTTTTTTCCCGCTTAAAGCGCGTCAACACGAAGGACAAAATGTTCACTTGTTACACAATACGTCCCACAAACAGGCGGACACCACCGTGACAAGCTCATTCACCGGCACCCGTACCTTGTGTCGCAACTCGTTGAGGTACAAACGCCGCTTATTCGCGCGTAGAGCGCGGGAGCGCGCCCGCTGGGGGGGGGTCTGGCCGCGGGAGCGCGCCCGGCGGCGCGCGTGCGTGCGCGCGCGCGCACAGCTGAGAGCGGGGCGGGAACGGAACGACCCCCACAGGCCGGTTATAGACCTCCCCCATACCCGGCGCCCCGAGAGTAACAACAGACGAGCCTTCGAGGGCAACGAGTAAGGACCGAAAAAAAAACAGCACATAAAATATATTATTGTATTAAAAAAAAAAAAGGTGCAACACAAAATATCAGCAGTTCAGGAGGAATTTATTTACAGCCAGAGTGGCACAGCAGTGCTCCCCTGTACGGTAAGACTCTTATCTTTACCATAGTAAAGTACATTTCATACATATAATAGGACTTCGTGCCATGGACTGTAGTCGTGAGTAATTAAGTTCATCATTTTAGATGAAAAGGAAATCAATTGCACGTGAAACTACACGTTTCCTTCATTTTTTAAAAACCAATTGTGAATTGTTGTCGTCATCATTGTTTCTTTTATTATTACACGGTCCATGCGTGCGTGTTTCGTCTTTTAACGGGACTTCTGTAGCGGAACTGGTCCCAGTTTGCTTTATCCTCATGTCCACTTTGTTTGCTGGAGCCGCAACGTTTCCGTGAACGCGCTTTGTTTACCGACAGAGACTTTTTTTGTGTGACTAGACAGTGATTTTATTCGTAGTTTTCAGGTTTAAACCCTTGACCTGTTTATTTGGCCTACGCACCGGGGATCAGAATTATCACAGTTTTAATAATAAGTTGTGAAAATGTGTTGTTTTAAGGACCACCATCCAATTAAACGTAAAATGCGTTTTGAATAGATAGGACACGATCGTGGTAGTGGACGTGATCCACGTCACGGATCAACTAGTGTCTCAGTAATTACCTGCCTATAGCCCAGGTCCCGCTGCTCCTGTTTTAGGGCTTCATTGTTGAATCGGGACCACGTGGAAATTTCCCACCGTCTCGCGTGCGTTCATTAAATTGCGTCACGTCCCGACGCTCCATCGTATGCCGGCTTTTTTTTGTCTCCACTATTATGGACACGTTTATACCAGTCATACGAATAACGTCGTTCGTCCCGGTGCATATGGGCAAAAATTTTCTAATCGTTGTTTTATTGTCAGGGGCATTAAAGGCACAAGAGGTGCGAAGTCAGCTATTAAAGTGACCCTCTTTTATTATGGTAAATGGAGACGTGTGTGAAACTCTGACCTGCCTGTGGCCCGTGAAATCAACAGAAAAAAAGAGACAGGGCTACAGGAATCCCACCTAGACTCCGTGACGTCAAATGCAGGATTTTGTGCAACATTCGGGAACTGTTTGGCAAATTGTTGCAACACAATATGAACCTGAACTTCACACTGTCTTGTCATGGGCTGACGGACCCAGTCTCTTTGCAACGCACCTCCTCGCATCTCAGCTGGCACAGAAAGACAGTGAAGTGCTTGTCATTGTGAAACACTGCAGCACAGCACATGGTGACACAAAGAAATGTGTCCTCTGTATTTAACCATCACCCTTGGTGAGCAGTGGGCAGCCATGACAGGCGCCCGGGGAGCAGTGTGTGGGGACGGTGCTTTGCTCAGTGGCACCATGGGGCAGTGGTGGCCTAGCGGTTAAGGACCCGAAGTCAGAAGGTCGCTCCCGATCCGCCAAGGTGCCACTGAGCAAAGCACCGTCCCCACACACTGCTCCCCGGGCGCCTGTCACGGCTGCCCACTGCTCACTCAGGGTGATGGGTTAAATGCAGAGGACAAATTTCACTGTGTGCACCATGTGCTGTGCTGCTGTGTGTCAATCACTTCACTTTCACCATGGCGGCACGGGAGTCGAACCGGCAACCTTAACCTCTTGGGCACCACTGCCCCTAAGACAGATGCCATTCACACATGCTTAGCTGGGTCGAACCTGACACTCAAAACTGAGAGGGCAATTCTTCCAGACGCTGAGTATTTCAGAATTAAAACCCTTCTGCTTCATACTGGTCCCGGCATTTGAGTTCCTGCTTCGGCGATTGGATTAGAGCCACCGTGGGCCATGAGTGGTTTAAATAAGTAGTGTGAGTAATTCATGTTTGTGGTAGATGATTTGAGATGAACAAGCTTCACCATGCCCCTCTGAAGCAGGAACTCAAATGCCGGGACCAGTATGAAGCAGAAGGGTTTTAATTCTGAATTACTCAGCGTCTGGAAGAATTGCCCTCAAATCATCTATAAGGACAGTAGGACAATCAGGCCAAAATACATCTGATCATTTGGAATCTACAGGTTTTGGGATGTAACAAACATCCCAAACAGTTGAAATACAGTTACTCCTTTCTTCTTTAAAATACTTTTAGAATGCATTTGATGCAATATGTTGGTGCTGGTATGTGACTGGCCAATAGTGTATTAGATGGGACGTCCTGTATTATTCACTACTGTCACATTTAATGAGTAATTTAGCACAACCCTGATCGTGCACAGTTGTTGTTTTGGCATTTTCTATCAGATCCTTTATTTAGTAATAAAGGCTAAATATAAACTTGCCCGTGTATTAATGTAATGGCCGCTGTCATTTAACACTCATATGCCATGAGGTTAGTGGAAGGCTGTGGCGCTCCATGCAGTGGCTGGAAAGCTCTTTTCTCTGCAGTTTAGGAATCTATCTGCGTGGAAGGCGGTGTTTTCTGTCTCTGTAAAATTAACTGCACCTCGGAGGGGTAGAGTAATTGCTAAGTGTCCTGCTGGATCAAGCCTGGGCTCAGAAGGGCCTTCAGCCCGACTTTACCTTAAACGACCCCTGTCACTGTCATTTCATAGGTGTAGAAGAAAAATGTTCGTTTTTTTTTTTTTTTTTTGTCTGGCCTGAGCTGCTTGACCCTACGGGTGTGACAGCATTACAGGGTTTGTGTGAGAAGTGGGTAGAGCCTCAAACTCTGTTTTGCTTGAAAGTAAGGTCAGTGTGGAGATTGCAGCCTGACTGCTTACACAAGGAGGTGCTGACATTTCAGTAGGTGCGGCAGCATCAACAGAATTCACAATTTAACCCGCAAAAATAAACATGAAACACGATTGTTACACCTATTAACTCATTTGTCAGAACTCAAATGCCTCAGCAAACAGTAGGATCTGTGCACAACCCCAGTATATAGAGCTAGAAAAAATACTTTTTTGGACCTCTTCTAGAGTCCAGAGTTTGGTTCTGTTATAATGAAAACACAAAATTGCTTGAGCTTTGTCTTCAGCCTTCGGACTAGTTACAGTGTTACCTAGGCATTGTTATTAAAGTACTGTTCCAGCAAATAAATATATACACAAAGAGGCAGCAATATGTCAAAAAGTCAACTGTTTTAATACAAATATTGTTTAATTAGCCTTGGTCTGACTGCGTTAGGCCTGTGTTGACCAGCTGCCGTCATTGTCACCTCCCAAGCTGGATGTCCTCCACAGCTATGACCTGTCCATGGTGTCTGAGACTCACTTAATGGCTCCTGATTTACAGCCGAGTGCCGTGCAGTGTAGTTGTAGTAACTGGTTTGGTGCCCCTTTGAGTGTCGGTCATAAGGAGTGAATGTGCGAGAAATTTGTGTAGATGTTTGTAACATGTCTGTTTATTGTGAAGAAATTGTTAGTTTTAGTGAAGTGATCGTCACTGTGAAACTCTGCAGCACAGCACACAGTGACACAACGAAATGTGTCCTCTGCTTTTAACCATCACCCTTGGTGAGCAGTGGGCGGCCACGACGGCCACCCGGGGAGCAGCGTGTGGGGACGGTGCTTTACTCAGTGGCACCTCAGGATTTGAACCGGCAAGGGTTTAGGGTTATAATAATAGACATCAAGCACCCTCTGTGGAAGGAAAGCCAACTTTGCTGTGAATGGAGTTTAAGCAACAAAACCCGCTGATTGCTATAATTTACTCTGTGCTCTGACAGTGGTCATGCCTTTGTGTGTCTATTTTAAATCCAATTTCCAGACCGTCCACATTGTTTAAATGATTACATCTGATCTGTGTGGCTAGACACAAACCAAAAATTAATGAATACATCGAAATCAAATCATAATCACATGACACTGATACACAGGTACAGTGCATATGAGTGAAATTCTTGTGTGCAAAACTTCTCACGCTGCAGGGATAACATATATGTAAATAAATAAATTGTATGTGCATTTGTTGAAACAATAAACCTATATACAGAAATATATACTATTTTACACTATTTTAATTTAACTAAATTAACGTTTGGTGGTTATGAGTCAGTATGGTGCTAGCTTGTGTTCAACAGTCAACAGGTTAAAAAGAGAAAAATGGGCAGACATAAAAAAAAAAACTCCCATTGTCTTAAGACATTTCTATAAACATTCAGTGGGTTGTGGAGCCCTCAGGATCTCAGGGATCGATTTCCACAGGCGTGGGACACATCACAGAAAACCCTGTCTCCCATAGTCCTCAGGTTGGTCCTGGGTATCTGGAGGAGGTCTTCTTTAGAGGTGTGAACTTTCACTCGTCTTATGATTCGATCATCATGATCATCAATGCCTTGATTACCGATTCATCCCATCAATTTTGAAATCGTCTTAAATCGTCCTTAGATTTTCTCCAATGAGCAGAAAAACAGTCTGCAAATCAAAGCATCCACATTTATGTGGATGTGATTGTCATTGTGGGATGCATTGCAGGAGGCATTTATGGGATGCATCACGATGCATTGTAATCGAATCATGGGACCAGTGTAGGTTCACACCTCTAGTGAAGAGTGACAGCTCGTGTGGCTCACAGTGCACAACGGGTTGATGGGCTCAGTGTAGTTCACTCGCTGACGTACGGCCCAGGGACCCCCTGCGGACCCCCTACACACGAAGGCGACACACACTCACGGCTCAGACCGCTCCAGTGTTTGGGGAGTATAAGGGGGAACACCTCGGAATTTGTGTTGGAGAACAGCTCTGTCCTTCACCGCTGCAGTATGGTATTTGATGAGTCCTGATCACCTCCAGCTGGCGCTGACCTGCCCGCTGATCTCATCAGGACTCGTTCATCTGCTGCATCTGCACCTGCTGTGAGCATCACAGTCTTGTGAGAGTTGCTTTTACAATGGACATGTGCATGACACCTGTTCTGAATGCAGAATTAATTGTGCTCTGAATACTATTATGTATTAATTTCATTGTATATTTGATATGGGTAAACAAAGGTGTGATAGTTGTTGGTATGAAGTCCATTCATACAGTGCACCCAATCTTGTACTAAAATATCTGTTCTGAAGAATGTGAAGGTAAACACTAAACAGCATTATGCAGAATTTGGTGTTCTCATAAGAAAGAAGAGAAAAACTTTCTGGATTATTTTGCTTTAGTAGCTGTTATTTGATCCTTTAAGTTAAATACCAACCAGGCCCTTTTTTCATCTTTTCCAGACTCTCAAATCAGTTATTGCATCTTGCATTCTCTGTATGAACCTGACACTAACAATAAAACAAACCATAATACCTCATATTGTGTTTATTGCAAAGTAGTCAACATCATCCCAATTAGAATAATTTCATCCCATATTTCTGTCTTACATGCTTCCCTTTTTGTTGCATTGGAAACTTAATGAGAGTAGGATACACATTTAAAGGTGAAATGAAATGCATTATCAAATGCATTATAACCCTGAAATGGCCACACACCATTCTTAAAGCCTTAAAGCGACCCAAAGATTATTCACTTCACTTTATACCTAAAACATCCAGAGGTCAATGCCTGGACATGATCTGACAAAGACCAACCTCTAGTATGTGCACATAATGGCCATGACAAAGTAATTTGTCAGTATTCATTGTTCCATGGAAGCATAGGACGCCATGAGCAAACACACGTCAGGATGTACCGGTTTTCAAAGTTTTGGGGAATTTAGTTGAAATTCTCTCTGTCTCTGCTACAGACTCAGAACCGGTGGTGCACAGAATATTGGCCTTTCTTCCTTAGAGCATGGAGCCTGCTCAGTCAGAGATGAGCATCCTTCCCAACGGGAAAGGTCATGATCTTGCAGAAGATATGTGTGTACCTATGAAGACCTTGTTTCAGGAGGAACAGTAAGCACTGACTACTTTCTTCTACTATTGTCTATTCAAGTTGTCATGTTGAATCCTGGCTATGGACTTACAGGCCGTGTAGCAGGTAAGGAACTGAGAATAATTGTATTAATGGTAACACACAAATGAAGATCTGTGTGTCACATTTACAACGTGCCATCCTCAGCGGCCACCATTATTATATTGTCTTGCACATTTGTTTGTGGATGCTATCAATTCTGGATAAGAGCGTCTGATAAATGCCATAAATGTAGATGTCTTAACACAGACAAACCTTTAGTAGATCAGGCCCTCGGTGTGCACTTTAGCAGGGTTACCATTGAACACGTGGTAAGAAGCACCAGATCGATGGCCCAGTGTATAAGCGCATTTGATAAATTTACTCAGTGGTTCTGACCACGCTATGTCAAGCCAGCTTGCATGGAAAATCAAGTCCCTGACTGTGTATGACATCTCCTGCATGTTTCCATAAATACAGATGGACACATGCCAAGCACACTGACCTGTAACTTACCGCATCACAAGGGTGATCTGTCCAAACTAGCACTGGTCTGTTTTTGTGTACTGCATATGACTGTGATATTGCATGCAAAGTAACGAAAGGTTCATACACGGTGGAATGCTGTTTTGACTTTGCGTGTGTTTGTTAAGTGTGTTTGTTTCAGTGCATGTTCTCTCTTTCTTTCTGGGCGATGGCCTGTCTTCTCTGCTTTTGTGTTCAGAAATGGTACTCACAAGAGCAGGTATGTGAACGGCATGAACAGCGTGGACGTATTAGGCTGGTAGTGTGGGGTTGCTGTTTAATCCATTTTAATTTGCTCTGCAGATTTGATGATCCTGAAGGCCCAATGGCAGAAAGTGATGAGTTCCTTCCCACCGGAGAGGGGAAGAAGCCCATACGTTTCACCGATGTAAGTAGTGTGTGTGTGTGTGTGTGTGTGTGTGTGTGTGTGTGTGTATCCTGTGTTGACTTTTTAGGTTTAACTTTACAAATTTCCTTTTTCTCAATTCAGTTTGAGGGGAAGACCTCTTTTGGCATGTCTGTGTTCAATCTGGGCAATGCCATCATGGGCAGTGGAATCCTGGGGCTGGCATATGCCATGGCAAACACTGGAATCATGTTCTTTTTGTGAGTGATATTTATTTACAATCTTACACTGTGACTATTTTGTGAAACCTGATGTGCTTTTTATTATAAATGACCCCCCCCCCCCCCCCCCCAAGTTATTATTACTTATATAACACTGATTGCTACTCTTCACCTTTTGAATTTTGAATCTTGCCAAATAAATGTAGACTGTAGCCAGAGGATTCTGACACAAGGTTCCCTCATGTTCTCTTGCTCTATTAATACCAGAGTTGCTATAGGAGTGATGGACAGTTTACCCAAGCAACCTAATGAGGTTAGAGAGAATCAAGTTTCTTAAAGTGAAGTGATTGTCACACGTGACAGCAGCACAGCACACAGTGCACACAGTGAAATTTGACCTCTGCATTTATCCCATCACCCTGAGTGAGCAGTGAGCAGCCATGACCGACGCCTGGGGAGCAGTGTGTGAGGGTGGTGCTTTGCTCAGTGGCACCTCAGGGGCACCTTGGTGGATCGGGATTCGAACCGGCAACCTTCTGATTATGGGGCTGCTTCCTTAACCACTAGGCCACCACTGCCACCTTAGAGGACTTAGATGACCCAAGCCAGGGATGTCAAAAAAAAAGAAAAGATGTACAACATCTTCCACTGAACTACACTAAAGGTGGCTACTTAAACCTGCCAATAAATGCTGTATAGCTGGATGATATACTGGAATATACACACTGTGGTATAGAAGAAATATCAACTACTAACATGTTTCCTCTCTTAATGAAATTCTCTGAACACATGAACATGTGTCTCATTTGACTGCATTAGAGGTTTAATTTAAACCTTGAAAGGTGAGCAACTGACAACATATAAAGTAAACTGGTTGGATCAATTAGGATTTCCTAACCTAATGTACCATCAGATGAAGTGAGATAGGATTCTTAAATTATTTTTAGAATTTTCTTGGATGATACCAAAGCTCTTATCAGGTACTATTCAGAAGAAATGATTAAACAGCAAAGTCACATTAGATTTTATTTTCACTTGTTTACATTTCATGGACAATGTCAATATTTGTTGTATATCAGTGTTCAGAATGATAAAGACAGTGATCCTACTGTATTTATGTTACCTCTGTTACCTCTGATTTTCAAGCTGTGCCCTATAAAATGTCATGCCAAAAAGGGCAGACACCTAGTGCCAGTCCAGGCCCACCCATCTCACCAATCACTATGCTCCATCAATCAAAAACCCACCCTCCTGGCCAAATGCAGACTCCTGCTTATTTAAGCCCAGCCTTCTGTCTCGCTTTGTTTAGCTGGGTGTTATGTGGGGATATTTTCATGCAGTTTTTGCAGGTTGAGAGAGGGAACAGGGCCTCATATCGCAGACAAGGCCAGTAAAAATAGTAGCTGCCGCAGCCATGCCTCCTCGCTGATACATGAGGAGATTCCTCCTCTACTGGTGCACCAGTGAGTGAGCAATTTATGTAAAGGACCATGATATACAATTGTGGTCAGAGGTTTAATGAGCATGAAATTCAAGGCATTCATTCATTCATTTTGTTCCATTCATCAATTCCACCCTGTGCACCAACGTCTTGTTTTTCACTTCTGACCGCACTTGTAGGATTTATCTGACCATTCGTTCCTTAAACTAAGTATAATGTTGCCTCTTTACAACCGGAGAATTGTGCTCAGACTAAATCTGACTAGAACCAACCAGTCTAGTATTCCTTCTCATTTTATGAGAGGGCAGTGAGTTTGTGGGCTTTGACCCAGTCTTGTTTAACTTGGAGCTCAATTATTTGTCTCGTGGGCAATTCGGCGTAAACCAGTGTTGGGAATTTTGTAAAACAGACTCACTTTTTTCATGCCTCACATGTTCGTCTGCTACCTCTGGCTGATAGCAGCCTAGTTGAATTGCATTTCCAATATTTCCAGATGTCTGTCACAGTCAAAATGAAATCAGAATAACCAGCCCATACCCCTGGGTTAGGTTATAACTCCCATTAAAGCTGACGTAATTTTATTATACACAGGAAGTGAGAGAAAGAGCGGGGTGATATATTACAGGGTTTAACTTTGTTAATGTGTTGGCCTCCTATTGACATCACAGCTACTGTCCCTGATTATTAAAGGTAAAGAAAATTTAAATTATATATATATATATATATATATATATATGTGTGTGTGTGTGTGTGTGTGTGTGTGTGTGTGTGTGTTAAATCAACCTTTATATCTTTAGGAATTTTGATGGATGTTTGAATCCAAAGTAATACCCCTTGTGCTAAGATGTGTTTGTGCTGCTCTTTAAAAATGGGAGGAGCCTATGCAAACCATGTTTTAGTGGGGCAGTGGTGGCCTAGCGGGTAAGGAAGCGGACCCGTAACCAGAAGGTTGCTGGTTCAAATCCCGAACTGCCAAGGTGCCACTGAGCAAGGTACCGTCCCCACACACTACCCCCCTCCCCCTTTCAAGGGTGTTGATTAAATACAGAGGACACATTTTGTTGCGTGCAATGTGTGCTGTGCTTCAGTGTTTCACAATCACTTTCACTTCAGGCACCTGGTTCTAGCACAACATCATCCAAAAATGCACAGTTTATGACAAGTAATTTTCCCACCAAATACCAAATACAAAACTAGCAATCTGGCAACACCAAGTGCAAGATCCAGTCTCTGACCTCCTCTGTTTTAGTGCCAATTTGTGCTCATATCAAAACTTGTTCACAGAGCCTCACATCACAAACATGATCTCAGTTTAATTTTTTTTTTAGATTAGATTCAACTTTATTGTCATTACACATGTACAAGTACAGGGCACCGAAATGCAGCGAACGGGCAACAAAATGCAGGGCAACGAAATGCATAATCAGAATTCTGATTGGTGAACTAGCGAATCTGACATTTCTGAACACATTCGGCAATATACCCACTAGTGTGCCTAGATTTTTAGCTATTCCTGGTGCAAGACCTAGTCTAATAATGAACCTTTCATCTTTAGTAACAGTAACAGTCAAAATATTTCCATGGTTTGCTCATTTGTGGGTTTTGTGTCTGTTCTAAATCAGAACCCGTCAACATACTGGTGTAACAGGCTGAATTTCAAGTTCGGTTTCTCACAGGGTTCCTATATGATGTCATGACTGCCAGCAAAGACCCTGAGAACTGATACCAGTAATACCTTTAACCCGCAGATGTTGTCTGTGGAGAAGATTATGAATAGAGGCCTTCATCAGAAGGTTTTGCCATTCTAGAACACAAACAGAACATGCAGATGCATAATACCAAAGCTCACCTCTAGTGCCCCAGCCACCGCGAAGGTCACACACTCATGTGAGTGCCCAGGGGAATTTGGAAGTCCAGAGTTTGTTTTCACTAACAAACATCAGCATCCCTCAGGCAGAAGTCTTCAGCTGGCAAGCATGGGCCAAACTCTGGTGCCAGACTCCACCAGAAGTGTTGAACACCCTGGCTGGATCATCTAGGGGAATGAACGTTAACGTTCGCTGAGTTTTTTTTGGCACTTGGGTGCTAGGAACAAAGGACTTTGGGAAATCGCTGATTCTTTATTTTGGAACAGAGCTCAGGATTGAAGGTTATGATGAACTGGGACATTACTACTGGGCACTCTACTCATTTTCACCAATGTGATAGCCCATTGGGCCTCTGTGATGTCTAGCATCACATGCTCATAATATCAGATGCCAAAAAATGCAGTACAATGTTGTTATAGTTCAGTCCTTTCATCTGTATTGATGACTGTCTGTTTTATATGTATGTGTGTGTTTTTTCCCAGGTTCCTCCTGACAGCAGTGGCAGTTTTGTCATGTTACTCAATCCACCTGCTCCTCAAAGCCTCTGGGGTTGTAGGTAAGCTTTAGTCTAAAGTACTCAACAAGCAGCGGTGCTGGAATTAGATTCTGACTTTTCATTGGCTTAGCACGGTGCTCATACCGGGCTTTAATGATATTAAAAGATTAAACCCCAACACTTTCAGGCTGATGATCTTAAATCTGGTAAAATATTCTGATGATGTCACATTTAATTAAATGCCAATTTCTAATCAAATTTCCTGGTGGAATTTGACAAGTCTGTAATATATATAGTGCATGGGTCATGTCATATCAAGTATGCTATGTGACATACGAAGGAACAACTGCACTACAGATTTTTGGAATTGAGATGGCCTTTATGTCTACAGGGATTAGGGCCTATGAGCAGCTGGGCTACAGGGCCTTTGGAATGACAGGCAAGCTGGCGGCCGGAATTGCAATCACACTGCAAAACATCGGAGGTGAGGAACCCTTGTCTTGAGCAAAGTGGTATAACATGTGATGGTATAATATGAATATAGTATTACATTTTTTTTTTCATATGTATTATGTGCTGGTTTTATCCGTCACCAATTTACGCTGGGTTCACTTTCGTATGTCCACAGCCATGTCCAGCTACATGTTTATTGTCAAATCAGAGTTCCCACTGGTCATCCAGGCCTTTCTAAGGGCAGATCCCTCATCCACGTAAGTATTCCTGCTGGTCCAGAGCAACATTAGGATGAGATGATAAAACCAGAACAACCAACAGTTTACATCAGCCGGGAAAACAGTGTCCTTGAACAATACAGTGTTGAACGTGACCTGGCACAGAAGGTTGGCATAAGGGTCTGGCACAGGAGCAGGTGTGTGAAGCAGACACGTGAGGAGGTGGGAGTGTGGAGAACACTGATTGGAAGAGAAGAGCGGGTGTGTGGAGGGTGCGGATTGTCAACATGGACTGTACCACCGCTCACAATTATTCAAATGCTCTAACGTTATTGCCAGGCTGTTTGAAACAATGCTGTTGTTACTGTGATGGTTAAGTGTGTATGTGTGTGTGTCTGTGGATCCTGCTGGCATGGTGAAGTGGAATCCTGGTTCTGGTTGCCTTCTGTCTCTCTCTCCCTCCCTCCGGTGTCCCGTGTCTAAAAACAAATCGTGAGCTGAACAGCGAGTTCTGCCATGTGGCTCCACTATCACCTCCTAACAGCAGCAGCCCTTATCCCAGATGACTGCCAGTGTCCGTGTGTAGCTCTGTGTGGAAATTTACAACATGGACACCGAGCCCAAGTCACAGCAGGTTAAGGCGGCATCGGGTGACCTGGGAGTTTTGAAGGGGGTAGAGGTGTTGGATATTAGCTTTCAGAGCGCCCGCTCTGGGTTTAACCTCAGAGATGGGAGATGGCTGTGTTTATCTACAAACCAAAAATAGCGCGTCCACGTGTGAGAGAAAGGGAGTTTAGTAACTTTCCGTTCTTCCATAGACTTTAATGAGATGAAGCCAGATGAGGTTGTGGCCCACTTTGTTGATTTTTCCACATAAACTGCTAGTTCTTCTGTTTAGGACCTGATTATGTGTATTTCTCTCACATGAATGTAGATTTGCCTTCTTTCATTCATCTTTCCTTATATTATAATAGCAACATGTCAATACACAAAAAGGTAATGAATTAATATTGTTGAGATTCAGTGGCCAGTGTCAAACTTGTAATAGTTCATACTTAAAACTAAGTTCATGCTTCCTAAATTCAACATTTTTAATAAATGTTCTGCATGGCCAATACATTCTCATTCAGATTTTTTGAGGGTGCAGATTTGATTGGTTCGTGTATAACTTGATTCCGTTCATCATTTGAAAAAATGATGGGTTCAGACTCCCAGACTCCAAATGATGTTCTTCATTTGCATAAGTCATAGTTAGCACTACTTCTGGTGTACTTTTTGAATTGACACACAAATGTTACATTTGTTACACACACAACCTCGCCTAAGACTGATGCCAGGTCGCTGTGCCCAGAGTTAAAATGGCGTGGGTTTGCAGCTAGCATGTCTTCTTTGTGTTGTGGCTACTGCGAACTGGTTGACCTGGCTTACCTGCGCTACATAAGCACAGATGTGCTGTCTGTTTATGGCCTGCTGCTACTACACAGCTCAATAGGCACTTAGGGCAGCCAAAATGGTCTCCTGTTTCCCATTCCCTTTCAACTTTCAGGGCAGACGTGAAGCCTATAAATCATCATAAAGTAATATATGATGAAATATAAGTAGTTTTGAGTACAGTTTCAGTCTTGTGTATGTATTGTTAAAAAATTGTGTTTTCTGGAATGGTAGTTCTGTGTGACTTTCCACATATTGATTAGACAGAGAAGGGGTGGTGCCTAACCTGCTGCTGGCGTCTGGGGGGAGGAATGAAGCTGGGAATAGACATGCACACTGCCTTTGGCACCGTGGTTAAGGTGCTGGGGGCCAAAGGGGTGAACAGCTACAAATCATCGAGAGCATGGCTAAATATGAATGACTATTGCACTCACACACACACACAGCAAGCACAGCATACGGTGACAAAACAAAATGTGTCCCATGTATTCAGCAACACCCTTGGTGAGCAGTGGGCAGCCGTGACAGGAGCCCGGGGAGCAGTGTGTGGGGACAGTGCTTTGCTCAGTGGCACCCTCTGATTAGCCCTAGTGGTTGTCCTTGTTTCTTATGATCGGGGTGGACACACCAGGTTTCTGGGGAAATACTGCCCTCTGTTTTTGGAATATAAATGTGCCTGGTTCCTAAATCCTACCATTGGACCTTTAAATGTCTTACATTCTCCCCCTAATAAATCAGGCTAAATAGAACTATATTAGACACTGAATGAAAAGCGTCACTGATGTCAGGAGAATCTCTCTGTCTTCCTGTAGGGAATGGTATCTGAATGGTAATTATCTGGTGGTGCTGGTCTCTATGGGTATAATCCTGCCTCTCGCTCTGATGAAGCAACTTGGTATGTATCCACACTCTTGTCCTCATCTCATTGAAATAAATAGGTCTATATAATAGAATTCCATTCTGATTTTGCTTGCATCTTTCAGGATATCTTGGCTACACCAGCGGCTTCTCTCTCAGCTGCATGGTCTTCTTCCTTAGTGCGGTACGTCCTCACTGTCACCTCACATCATGACCGTAAAGATGTTACTTAACTTTACCAGCTAATCTGTTAAGCCTTTAAAAATGCTTCGCGTGTTTCTCCCACACTTTGGCAAGTCTGGTGGGATACAGGCGTGTAGGATGTCTTGGCACAACTTGATGTGTAGTGACATAATGGATTTTAAGATTGGCTCTGACATCAAGGCATTCTTGATAATCCTGTGTGAAACGGATTTGTGCATTATACATGGCAGCCACCTGCGTCTGCAGAGGTGGTCATTTTTTATTGCCTTTACATTTTTTATTCATCTTTATTTCATCAGCTTTTTGCTGTGGTCAGCAGGATCTGTCTTCATGCCCTCATATCTTAAAATTTGAAATCCACAGGTCATCTTCAAGAAGTTCCAGATCCCCTGCCCATTTGAGGAGTTTGCTGTGAATGCCACAGCAACGCATCTTCATTCTAATTTCTCATTGGTCGATCACAGTCATGCCTACCACAATGGACATGTGGAGGATGATGCTCACTGCAGTCCTGGCTTCATTACTATAAACTCACAGGTAAAATATTTACTTGACTCTGTAATAATAAGAATCTTATTAGGGCTGAATAATTTATTGAATTTTAACCAAACTCGGGATTATAATAAAAAAACGATTTTATAAATCGCAACAACCGCAATTATTTTTGCAGACTTCAGACTCTGCTCTATAGGATAGATGCACAGCACGCATGCTGGGCTGCCTGGGCCGTTGGGGAGGCAGGAGCGGTGGTGACAGCGCTGAACGTGCGCGCGGGGGCAGCCAAATAAGCAGAGCGTGGGCAGACTGCGCCACTCTGGTGTACGCTGGGAAAGTGGGGGCATGCAGCAGAGTAAACAAGGTTCGGGCGGTAAAACAAACTTCTGTCCTCTTCGCGGCAGAAGGCGGAAACATGACAGTTTGTAATGGGTCCCCCCCGAAGATCCCCTGTGCAGGAAAGCTGAGCGGTGATGGTGGCAGGGTAGACGACACCATGGTGGATGCTGTTCGGAGGCGGACTGCAGTTATTAAATTATATTCTAAAAACCCTCAATGAATACAGTTTTAAAATATAAATAATAAAACGTCAGTCAACCGCTCTAAAATCGGCAACCACCTCTCATCTCTTCTGCTTCCACGGGCTTGTTAGACAAACCACTTGTCTAACAAGCTATAAATCAATCATCATACCATTCACATAATACTCTCGTCATTAAAACAGTTCATATACATTTTTAAAATATTTCACTTACAGCATTTCACTTGAAAGTGAAAGTGAAGTGATTGCAGCACAGCACATGGGGACACAACGAAATGTTCTCTGCTTTTAACCCGACCGGGGAGCAGTGTGTGGGGACAGTGCTCAGTGGCACCTCAGTGGCACCTTGGCGGTTCGGGATATTTGTGCATAACTATAGAGAACGTTGTCAAAATAACAGAGCAGAGTCCAGCAGTATTTTACTGACTGCTCTGTAAAAGTCTGTGCTACCCATGTATTACAGAAAGGTGGTGGGTCCTGTGCTCTACTGATTTTTGTTGGAATAATAAATTCACAATTGGTTGTGTCTCCAGACTGCCTACACCATCCCCATCCTGGCTTTTGCCTTTGTCTGCCACCCTGAAGTCCTGCCCATCTACACAGAGCTGCGCGAGTGAGTGTCTCTTAAGCAATAGCCCAGTGGCTCATGCTGGTGTTTTTGTGAAGAGGAGATTTCTTAATATTCGATTAATGAGCCCTGGTGATGTAAACCTGAACCAATCTCTGACCTCAGTGCAACCCAGAGGAGGATGCAGCACGTCTCCAACCTCTCCATTCTCATCATGTATGTCATGTACTTCATGGCAGCTCTCTTCGGCTACCTGACCTTCTACGGTGAGAATTCTGCATGACCGTTAATCTCCTCTTTTTTCATTTGAACACTTATAGATGGCCTTTTACTGCAACTACAGCAGATGATTAGTAGGTTTTAATACTGACATCATGTTAAATGCATTGCTTCAATTGAATGTGAAAAAATTACAAAAAGTACGGCACCTCAATTATTTTTTCACAGCAGAAGGAGTTTTTCATGAGTCTGCAGATGACTGGAGGATCTGTGGATTTTACACAGTTTTTATGATTCAAGTAAATGGCCTATAACTGGTTTACAATTCCTCATATAACCTTTTCAGGCAAAGTGGAGCCAGAGCTTCTGCATACGTACAGCCGCATTGACCCATACGATATACTGATCCTGTGTGTCCGAGTAGCTGTCCTTACTGCTGTCACTCTGACTGTGCCAATCGTGCTGTTCCCGGTGAGTTCTCTATACCCATGTTGCAGTCATGCAGTTTGATAAAAGGTAACTGGTGAAGTTGTTCTTGAGTGGTAGGTTGTGCAACTTAGGGGACTATTTTCAAGTGCAACGCTACAGTCTAAGCGTGGGGCTTATTCACTAGAGAAAGGTCAAAGGCATAAATCCGCGCGTAATTATTTATATCCGTGTAATTATTTCTGTCACCAAGAACATAATCTTTAATCATTTTATATTAAAAGAGTTTAAAGTGGGAGGAGCTTGAGGACTGACAGCTCTCACAGAAGCCTCATTCTGTGCTATTTAAACCCATCCTTATTGCGCATTGGTTTGGAGTGTACTGTGTGATATCATCGAATTCTCAGAAGTGCTCATTAATTAGACCACCACTCCTGTCACGTGATTTGAGTGTTAAACAGTGAAAGAATGTGGAACAGGATCTGGTGTGAATCATAAACATGCGGACATGTGATGTGGTGAGGTGAACATTTTTGACTGCATGCTCTAGACATGTTGCCAAATACAGGTTTGGAAAATGAGTTATGAGCTTAGTGCTGAATTTTTGACAGGATGTTAATGTGCATGTTACAAGACTTGCATAGTTGCTTTCCATAGTACTGACAGTCTAACTTTTAGGGTTTAGTTGCAGCAAATAAATGTATAATATAGCTCATGCAGGCAGACACTCCTGTGTCAGGCCAGCATTATTATGCATTGTGTCTATGATAGTAGAGATTATGTTCTTAAATTATTTTATCACATCTGGTTGTCTAGTTGCATAGAAATGCCTCTATAAAGAAACCTTAACAGTTTAATTATTCTCTTGTATTAACAAATATTTAACTAAACATTTTTACTTTAGCCAAAATATGTAGTTTGGGGCTGGTGGGGTCAGCATACTGAAATAATGGAGCAATATAGCCAGATGATGCTGAAAGTTTTTAGAATTTTGATATCCTTTATTGCTCTGTTATTGATCTGGTCTCTTCAATTAAATGACCTTCTTTTTAAACTACATTACTTAAGGGTGTCTGTCTTTGTTATTTGTATTTTCCAGGTTCGCAGGGCCATCCAACAGATGCTCTTCCCCAATAAGACATTCAGCTGGTTCCGTCACATTGGCATTGCTGTCACCCTCCTCACCCTCATCGACATGCTTGTCATTTTTGCTCCCAACATCCTCGGCATATTTGGTGTTATTGGTAAGTGAGATTGCCTTGGAAAAGAGAGTCAACTTCAATTCTTCCTATTAATGCTGCAGGCTGTCTTACTGTAACGATATATTGAAAACCATAATATATACGTTAAAATACTGCAAATAGTAGTATCAATTATTATTGCTGTAATCATGGCATATGATTGAACAGCAGAAGGAGGGAGCAATAAAGTAATGAACACTGACTGTCATCATATTATCTATGAAAGAAAGATTAGGGAATAGTGAAAGATGGAGGTTCATGTCAAAATTTGAGTCCATACCCAAAACCTGCAGGCATTTGAGGACAGAATAATTTAAAACAAATCGCGATAAAGAAAGCCACCAAGTGCCAGGGAAAAAGTGGAAACTGATGACCAAGCAAAGATTTAAGAGCAACTGGCCCTTTCTGGCAAGCATGATGTCTACCCATGGGTGTTTGCACACAGATTAATGCGACTGCAGTGGCTGCACTATACTGACCACACTGGCTATAACAACAACAATATTTATTTCTTATATAGCCCATAATCACATACGGTATGTCTCAATGGGCTTTGACAGGCCCTAGAGTTGACACCCCCCACATTTCACCCTCCTACACAGAAGGAAAAAACTCCAGAAAAAAAAATCTATGAGAGAGAAAAAGAAAGGAAGAAACTTTGGGAAATGGTGAAACAGAGAGAGACACTTTTATCATTATTGGCAAGTGAGCCTACAATTGGTGTCAGTGCAGGGTTGGTGATGATTTGTCCAGGGAAAAAAATCTCCAACAAGTGTAGTGGTGGAAAAGTCTTAAGTGTAGTCTACATCATCTGTCCATGTCTGGAGTACTGGACGGCACAGAGTAGGTTATAGCAAACAATAAAAAGTGTAGTTTTATAAAACCAACCAAACTTTGATTCAAATAAATAATTTAATAATTAATCGTTTAATAATTAATAAATGTAATAGCTTTAGTACTCTATATTATTTATCGTGTTAAATATGATACCCTGTTCCTGTTATTGTGATATTGTCATACAGTGAGTTTTTGGTATTGTTACCAAAGATAAGTTCTCTAGTTCTCTAATTAGCACTGACTTGATTAAAACAGATTTCAGATAGGCCCGGTTAAAGATTAAAGTTTCTGGAAATGTTTTTGTCCTCTAATGATCTCATATGTTTTCCTGTCTTGTGGTTCATTGACATCAGTGTTTGTGTTTATGATGAATTTTCCTTCTTTGGCCTTGAAAAAACATGTTCTGAACATGTTGACGCAGATAAAGGGATGAGTCAATATTTTTGCTGGTCTGCACTACCCTGAAAAGGGGCTAATGGGTCAGGTATAAAAAATCACAGTTCTAGAATTTAAACTCCTCGAACTGCTGTGTATAACAGTGTCACAGACAAGGCTACAAGTCACGAGTCCCCTCATACATGGGTGGTAGAAGTATGTAACTCACCTATAAACCAAAATCAATGGTTCAAACCCCACTTACTACTATTGTGTCCCTGAGCAAGACACTTGCAGGGGGACTGTCCCTGTCACTACTGATTGTATGTTGCTCTGGATAAGGGCGTCTGATAAATGCGGTAAATGTAATAGAAATTGGAGGTGTCATTGTGTTAAATAACAGGGTTAATGTTAACAGCATTATACTGTTACTAAAGACCCAAAATACTGGATAAGAACAATTATTTTCCATGCCCACTCAAGAATGAGTTTGACCACAGAACTGTCACAACTGGATGCCACAGCAGGAACAGAGAGTGGAGCTGAACTCTGAATAGTTCCCCAGTAATTCAAACAATGGCCACAGGTCATTTTTACTGTAGGTCCTTCTCATTTAAATTTCCAGTCTTTGTGCCTCTGTAAAATATAACATATTATGTATAATCTGTAATGAACTACTGATTACCTCTGAATCAAGATTCTAATTGTCAATTAAAAATTCTACTAGCTGAAATTGGTCAAATGTAAAGATGAATCAGTAATGCTTTACTTTACTTTATTTAGCAGACGCTTTTATCCAAAGCGACTTACAAGAGGAAGACACCAGCAATTCTTGTTCAATTTCTATAGAATATTGAGTTTGCAAACTAAGAGCCCTGATAAGGCTCAACTTGTCAGCGAAGAGCATGCTCAGAGATTGTTAAATGCTAGACGAAGAAAAAATTATAATGTATATATACATTTTTGTATTGTTTTGTGCAATGTGTACGCATGTGCGTGTGTAAGTGTTAGATTTGTCTGTAATACTTTTTGAACAAGAGGGTTTTCACCTGCTTCTTAAAAGTGGTGATAGTCTCGGCTAGTCGTGTGGAGGAGGGCAGGTTGTTCCACCAGCCAGGGACAACAACGGAGAACAGAGATGATTGGAATCGGAGACCCCGTGAAGAAGGAATTTTTAGTCTCCTTTCATTTGCTGATCTGAGAGAGCGTGCAGGAGTGTAGCTAGGTAGTATTGTATTGATGTAGGAGGGTGCAGTTCCATTTACAGCCCTGTAGGCAGCAACAAGGATTTGAACTCAATGCGAGCAGCTACCGGGAGCCAGTGGAGGGAGGTAAGAAGAGGTGTAACATGGGTGTATTTTGGCTGATTGAAAATGAGACGGGCTGCCATATTTTGGATCATCTGGAGTGGTTTTATGGTGACTGCAGAGGCTCCAGCCAGGAGAGAGTTACAATAGTCGAGTTTGGAGATGACCATTGCCTGGACGAGGAGCTGCGTAGCCTGTTGCGAGAGAAAAGGCCTAATCTTGCGAATGTTGTAGAGAGTGAACCTGCAGGATCTGGAGATCGCAGCAACGTGATGGTTCAAACTCAGTTTGTCATCTATCCAAACTCCAAGGCTTTTTGCAGATGCCGTGGGTGTTAACAGTAGTGAGCCAATTTGAATTGAGAGGATTTGCTGAGGGGAATTGTTGCCCGGAAAGATCAGAATCTCGGTTTTGGATAGGTTGAGTTGGAGGTGTCGCTCAGACATATCCATGCCGATATGTCTGAGAGACAGGCCGAAATTTTTGTTGCTATAGTAGCATCTTCTGGTGGGAATGACAAATAGAGCTGAGTGTCATCAGCATAAGAGTGATAGGAGAAGCCATGTGATTGGATGATGTGACCAAGTGAGCGAGTGTATATTGAGAATAGAAGGGGGCCAAGGACAGAGCCTTGTGGAACCTCTGTGGTTACCCTAGAGAGGACAGATGTCTCACCTCCCCAGTAATGCTGAACAACTATGCACTATTAAATAATACAATAATCATAATTTAAGTTTAAAGTCAACAGCAAAAAGTAAGTCCACTTTCATTGTTTTGTGAGGTTTGGTTAACATGATGGTCTTATGTTGAACAACTTGTGTCAGACCATGGAATGGCTGTCATAGAAATAGAGTGGTATTTGTTTAGAAGAGGACATTTATTTCCAGAGCTGTACATGGGTGAAAATTGGGAGGAAAAACAGTGATCAAAAAATAAAAACATTTCTTTACTGGGACTGGATAACTCATGTTGTACACTTAATGGTTCATGAGTAAAAAATTGCTATAAATGCTACAAAACATGTAAACCTATCAGAATGCCTGTGTGACAAGGTCCTTTATCTTAGACAAGCTTTCCTCATTAAAATACCAAATGATGTTCCATTCCTTCAGAAGAGTGACGGTTTGATACACATTATGTGTTGATTATATGCTTGTCTTTGCTCCTGCAGGTGCTACATCTGCTCCATGCCTGATCTTTATCTTCCCTGCTGTCTTCTATATTCGCATTGTACCCAAGGATGAAGAACCTATGTCTTCGACCCCCAAAATCCTGGTGGGTAACAGTCAAACACCTTATTGACTCATATGATGTCATATGATATCATTGTATGGAAGAGGCTGTAGCCTATTACTATAGTCCATGGTTAGTTTCATGTTGGTTTATGTCTTTTATGTTTGCAGGCGGCCTGTTTCGCTGGGCTGGGATTCATATTCATGATCATGAGCTTGAGCTTTATTATCATTGACTGGACAACCGGAAGCAGCAACTCACTAGGTGGCCACTAGGCCTGGGGACTGCTCTTGATTGTTTGTGTATGTGTGTGTGTGTGTGTGTGTGTGTGTGTAAATGCACATGAGTGTGTTAGACCTGGTGGAACAGTCAGTAGGGTAGAGCATGAAGAATAATCCTCAATAAATCATTAATCATGTAGAAGATGCAGTGTCCTCAGAGCTGATCCGGTGGAAATCATTTGTGCAGTCTTATGTTGCTGAAGCAGTTGGAAAGTGGACATATTCATATTCAGTGGCATCTTTTTCCATCCTCACTGGTCTGCACTGCTTTGGTTTGTTTCCCACCAGATCCTCCTTTGAGCCTTGATCCCACAAACTTGGGTTTGAATGCGTAATTTAAAAGTAATAGTGCTGACACCCTGGTAGACTTTTATATACAGAGGAGGGAGCACACAGATATGAATGAAATGCTGTGATAAGGTATTTTTACGTTTATGTGCACAAAGGCTTTAGTGTGAGCATTATTTTATTACTGTAAGGCATTGCTGTAATAAGGTGTAGTGAGATGTTAGCTGAGCTGCGTATGAATGGACAGGAAGGGCTCGGTCGGGGGTTGTAAATGTCGCTTCTTCTTGGACAGCGCTGTAGTTGCTACTACCTAATCCAATACTATAACCTTACAGTGTCTCAACCTGCACCCACTTAGGCCAGGATGGAATGCCTTAATGGCTGGTTCACACGTGTTGGGGAGAACCTAAACATTTAAAACGGAGTATGTATTTATTTAAATATGTATTAAAATGTTTTTAAATTCAAGTTATATGCAGAGAGTGGTATTTAAAATATGTTCTGGTTTGAACCTTTTTTTCACTGACTGCCAATATTATGATTATTATATACGTTAGGAAAGAATGTGCCTGTGAAATATTCCATAAAGGTTACAAAGCTGCCTTTTATTTTCTATGTGGATTTTTTTGTCAGTGTTTTGTTATCCCATTGTGCATCCTGATGTTTTGCCAGATTATTTGCATAAAACATTAACCATGCATTTAATGGCACCAAGAGCTACAGAGAAAGTATTTCAAGATGATGAATTATTACTGATGTAATTTGCAGTGGTAATGTAATATGTAATGAAATGGTCATCAAAACCTTAAGCACCAGTGCATTGTTACCCTGTATAATTATTTATCAGCGAACATTTTATGCAGGACAGATTAACCTATTATACAGAACAAATCGGTTTATATTAGTGACAACATTTGAGGTCTTTTATAAACAGTAGGAATTGTACACCAGTCTGTGTTAGACGGCAACAGAAACCAAGAATGAAACATAGGTTGTCTTAATTATACAGTCATTATAAATTTCTTTATAATTATACACACTAACGTTCAAAAGTTTAGGGTAATTTAGAAATGACTGTTAATGAAGAGAAAATCAGCGGACATTTTGAGTAGAACATTATCATGACTTTTAAGGTCTGTTACTTTAAACACTTCATTGAAAACTCGTTTCAATGATCTTAATGTAGCTGGAAACAGCTGCACTGATTAAAGAAGCAATAAAACTGGCCAAATTCACACTAGCACAGAATCTAGTGCATCTGCTGAAGCGTTGCATTATTTCAAACTTTGGCAATGACTATTTATTATTCTTTTGTTGTTTTTTGTCAAACCAAACAAGGAAATAAGTAAATGACTCTACATTTTTAATGAGAGTGTATGTAAAAAAATATGATAGAAGTAAAAACAAATCTACATATGTTGGCTTGTTATTATGTTTGGTTATTTATAACCGCAGTGTGGTTCATGATGGGAGTTTTCTATTGGTCCTCACTATGGAATTCTGCTGCAGCCTTTAAGTGCCAAATTTTGGAAAAATCTGAATTTCCTTATGCTTTTCGGCAAATAATTATATTGTTTTGTGATTATGGGGATTATGTACATAAATGTTTAGTGTTACCCTCTTGTACGTGTCATGCTATGTAGATTATATCAGGGTCAGAGTACTTAGACAATAAAAAATTTACATATTGTTTTTAAACCTGTGGCATTGTGATTTTGTGACAGTCCATTGCAGTTATTTTATTCATTTACATCTTAATACATTGTATATGCTAAATAATAATTTGGAATTTTAATAAGCTGGCTCAATTAATAATGACCCAAAAAAATTATGTAAATGCCGTTGACAAACCTGGACAACGATAGCCTGGTGGGGTCGCTTCCTCACCCGCTAGGCCACCACTTCCCCAGGGGCCTCATGTCTAGGATGCACACAGTCCAACAACAAGGGTGGTAGTAGTGGGTACCATGCATAACTATTAATCATAATTCCATTGTGTCCCTGTATCTACTGATTGAATTGTGTTTGTAAGACACAATACTAATAAAACCGACATTTTAATGTTGTTTTTTTCATCTACCGTTTAGCTGTCTCATATTTTTACTATGGGAGACCGTAATCACCAAAACTAGTGAAGCAAACATTAGATCAATGTCCAGAGACTGAATGAGGTTTGCGTGGGTCGCACGGGGGCGCCACAGACACATTGTCCACGTAGCTTCAATTAGACTATTAGACTGGTAATAATTACAGACTTTCAGGGAAAGAAATCATCTCACCTCAGTCTACATTTCTATGGGACTATTCTTGATCTGGTATGTGTTTGTGGGCAACTGATTTTTAGGTAAAACTAAAACAGGCTAAATAAAAAATTTGCTTAAAGAAATGTACATTTTTAAGGGGATCTGAATTCTTTCTGCACCCACGGTACAATTACATTTACAGCATTAATCAGACGCCCTTATCCAGAGCGACTTACAAATCGTAGTTACAGGGACTGTCCCCCTCGGAGACACTTGCTCAGGGACACAATGGTAGTAAGTGGGATTTGAACCTGGGTCTTCTGGTTCACAGGCGAGTGTGTTACCCACTAGGCTACTACTAAATGACTTGTCTCCCTCTGAGCAAGAGTTAAACTGCTAGTCGACCCTCACAGGTTAAAAAAAAAAACTCAATTTCCCATAATTCCCCAGCATCGGAGGTAATCGACGCGCGCTTGTGCATTTTCCGCCGTTCATTCCGCCCAACTTCTGCACCGCGGAACGAGGGAGAGAGGGGCGTGTCCGCAGCTGCAGACAGACAGAGAGACAGACAGAGAGACAGACAGAGAGACAGCGAGAGAGACAGACAGACCCGCCGAGACCCGCAGCCAGGCAGACCCGCCGAGACCCACACGCCTCCGCATCTGCCCGAACGCGCTGACGATGCGCGCCTCGTTTTAATCTCGGGAACGCGATCAGACCGCGCGCGAGCGGGATCGATGTGCGGATTTTGATCGGCCGACCGACGCGGGACGGCGCGAGCGTGAAGTGACATTTTTTTGTATTTAACCGCCGCCTTCGCCCCGTGGTGACAGCTGACTGATGGATCAGTGAAGTCCGCGGCGACCCGACGGGATTGCAGGGATTTCCCCGCTGGGATTTTTGCTCCGGTACCTTCAACTTGAGGAAGAAAAGAAGCAGAAGTCGCACCGGCCTCCACAGCGGACGCTGTCAGCTACGCGCTGTTTTTCTAATAAATTGCGCAAATCGCAGGTGCGCGTTTTTGTAAACCATGGGCTGTACGGTGAGCGCCGAGGATAAAGCGGCCGCCGAGCGGTCCAAAATTATCGACAAAAACCTCCGAGAGGACGGAGAGAAGGCAGCGCGGGAGGTCAAGCTGCTCCTGCTGGGTAAGGCGGGTATTTTAATACAGCTGTCCTGCTGTCACACACAACACACACACACACATACACACAACACACATACACAACACACACCAATACACACACACAACACACATACACACACACACACACACACACTCACACATACACACACACACTCACACATACACACATACACAACACACACTCATACATACACTCACACATACACACACTCACACATACACAACACACACACACACATACACAACACACACTCACACATACACAACACACACACATACACAACACACACACTCACACATACACACAACACAACATCACACAACACACACCACAACACACACTCACACAACACAGTCACAAAACACCCAACACTCACACAACACCCTACACACTCACACAACACACATACACAACACACTCACACACAACTCACACAACACAACACACACACTCACACATACACAACACACACTCACACTCACACATACACAACACACACTCACACAACACACATACACACTTACGCATACAGCTCACACACACTCACACATACACAACACACTCACACAACACATACACTTCATACACTCACACAACACACATACACACACACACTTACACACACTCACATATACATAGAATACCCACTCACCACACACACACTCACACACACATTTTTATGACAAATACCTTTCTGATACACTGTTGGTGCTTCATTTGTCATTATTTTGTTAATATTTTATTAGTCATCGCAGGACACTGGCCTATAACACTCTTGTCACACACAGTATACAATCCAGGGGAATTGCTTTGATTTGGGGACACGTTTTCATATTCGCTGGGGGATAGAGTCAGGTGGCAGGTTTCAAATTCTTCGCCTCAGTGAAAGTAACAGCCTGCACGGTAGTGTTTGAATTCCAGGATTGCGGCACACGTGCCTCAACATGACAGTTAGTGTGACAGTTAGATCCCCAGGAATCCTGCACATGTAATACTGCAGATTCGTGTATAGCAGGGATGATGATTAAGGGTTTCATGAACTTATTTAATTAACTGAGTAAATGAACATGGTTTTAGCATGCTGAGTAGTTTAGGCAGCTTTATATACCACACACACACACACAGACACACACACACCTACACAATGGGATAATTAATATCCACGCTAATTCTGTGCCCAGGTTGTAGATTATTTCCACCCTTTGGCTTCACCTCATTGAAGTTCTGCATAAGTCCTCCTATGAATGATAAATGTCAAACTGCATTTTAATTTGTAATGGTTGAATTACAAATTCATTTGAAAGTGGGAATGTTGGCTATACAGGACATTCACATTCACAAATATAACTAAGGCTCTATCCTAGACAGAATGCACCTCATGTTCGACTGAAAACAAACTTTGTGTGACAGTGTAGTCGAACCGCTGCCTATTGACAGAAGTATGTCAGAATCCACTACATAGGTGGCAATATGGAACCTTACAGCTTCTTAGTATTGCACTTTTTCAAGAGATCAATTGGAGCCACGTCGAGTGGTGAATTGAACAGCTTTACAGAGTTGTGTGCTTTACTTTTTTTCCAAATGTGCAACCATCTCTGTTACTCATGGTCTGGAGAAGGAATTGTGTGACAAGTTTAGTTTAGAATGACATCAGTTAATTCCTCTTATTTAAAAAATCGAAATAATTAGATATTTCGAATGTGGTGTAAATGTACTGAGTGACTCACTATGGCCCAAAATGGTACTGCAGTGTGTGTGTAAAATATATATATATTTGTGCAAGCTTCTAATGCAAATGGTGTGTGTGTGTGTGTGTGTGTTTATATATATATAAACACACACACACACACACCATTTGCATTAGAAGCTTGCACAAATGCTGTTCAACGTTTAGAGCTGTGTGAATTATTCTCCCCATTTTTGTGGCCTGAGAACATTCCCTAGATCCTGTCTACATTCTTGTGGCTGCTGTGGCAATGAATTTACATTTATTTTTACATTTACAAGAATCTGAACACAAAAAGTATGAGGTTTGTGCTCTGATTGTTGATACACTGGTTTATTGTTGTTATTAAATCATGAGTAGAATTGCATTTGAAGCTGAAGGTTGAAGGACAGATAAAAAATAAATCATATTTTAGTGAGCTATATAATATTTGAATATATTTTCTTTCTGAAAACATATGAGAGATAAAAATGTTCAGTTGAGTGGACGTGTATCGTATGTTGCTGCCAAGACCCATAATATAAAAAAATGGTTGTTATGTAATTTCATGGGAAACATCTCCTGTGTACAAATGTGTGGTCATGATGCACTCAAACTCATGCTTTTAGCGCAAGGCCTAATGTGAGCATGAAAGTGGAAGTTCACTCTTTGTCCAGCCGCTCCATTTTCACGTTCATGTGGCACTGGACTGCATGCTTGAATGGACATTTTCACTGAAGGCTACAATTTGTAAAGAACATGGCTTTCCACACCCTCACTTCCAATCAAATGCGTCCATATTCTGATTTGACCAAATGATGATCATGCTGATTTTGATAAAAGGACTACATGATTAAACATGATTTGTATGATCAGTAAACAAAACAATGCATCATGTTGTATATTACTGTGCCACATATTTAGATTTATGAGTTCCATAATCATCATTTATCACCATTCATCATTTGTTGTTGACAGAGAGGAGGCAAAGTTTAACCAAGGACACCAAATACGAAGAACCATAAAGAAATGATTGATCTGAACCATGTGCACAAAGAGATATTTCCTCAAAATATCTCTCTAAATCATCTTGCTTGAGGCAAATTCCACAACAAAACTTCATTTGAGAATTGTATATGCCTATGAATATGCCTATGAAGACCATTACTCTCTTGATTATATATATAAATGCTTATATTTGTGTGGGATGTTCTATAGCCATTGCCCTATTCTCTTCGTGATGCATTTTGATAACACAAGTTACTTTATACCCATAACTAGCGTTGCATCACGTCCTGTGCATCACACCATCTTGGTCTAAAAGCTACATGAGTGCTGTTAAGTTTAACATATGATAGCCAGTACTAAGAGTTAAAATATGGTACATTGTATGAATATTGTAATTAAGCCTGGGAAGTGGTGGCCTAGTGGTTAAGAAAGCGGTTAAGTAATCAGAAGGTTGCCAGTTTGAATTCAGAACTGTCAAGGTGCCACTGAGGTACCATCCCCATACACTGCTCCCCGGGTGCCTGTCCTGGCTGCCCACTGCTCACTAAGGGTGATGGTTAAAAGCAGAGGACACATTTCGTTGTGTCACCATGTGCTGTGCTGCAGTGTATCACAATGACAATCACTTCACTTTTACTTAAGCCTGATGCACATTCAATATAACAAATATAAAGTGAACTTTGAATGTCTGGGTTATGATAATAATTTGCTTTGAATTTCATTGAAATTTTACATTGCAAGAGGTAACCATGTTTAAATTTTTTAAAATACATTGAAATTAAATTATATTCCACATTATCTGAGTACCCATCTTAAAAACTAATTACAGATTTTTTTTTAGCATTTTGGTTCAACCCATTATAGGCAATGAATTGCTATAAAAAAATTCACAGTGAAAAGTAAAGATGTGATCAACATGCAGCGCACATCCAGCTACACACGCAATACCTTTAGTGCATTTACGGTTATGGTTAGGATTTTATTCTAATTGAATTTAACAAATTTTAAATGTATTTTTGTTATAAAATGCGATTTTTGTTTCCATAAGATGTTTTTCTGCCCAGAAATGTTATTCTGCCCAGTTTATGAACATTTTCATTCATAATTTGTCTGCAGTATTGTGAACTTAAATCAGGAAATATATCAAACTGTTGAGTGTAACACACAAATATTATGTCTTACAAAGTTTCTCTCTAAAACACAAAAAAGACATATTTGTAATAGTGCCATGATGGCGAGAGAGAAAAACAAATACCTTAAGAATCATAGGAACTAGGCCTGCACGATTTGGGGAAAAAGACATATTGCGATTATTGAGATCAATATTGCGATATGCGATTGCGATATGATAAACATACAAACTACTCATAACCTGAAATGCCCAGTGCTTTCAAAATACAATATTCTACAAAATTAAATAAATCACAAAAAACTCTTTTACATTACTGTTGAACGACAAACCCTGGTAAGGCTAAACAACTGTTTTGATTATATTTGGCCATTATAAAATCCCATATTATAGTTCTTATGTTTAACCAAAACGTTGTTTGGAGGCTGACTTGAACTCAGGGATGCATAGCTTTGCTAGCTTAGCTAAGGTTAAGATTTGTAAACAGAGGTTAATTTCTTTAGGAAACCTTCAAAGTTTGAGAAAAGTTAACTAAACAGCTAAGAACAGTCTAAATAGTTAATGCCTACGTTTAGCCAAAACGTTGTTTGGAGGCTGACTTGAACACAGGAATGCATAGCTTCGCTAGCTTAGCCTATCTTAGCTAAGGTTAAGACTTATAAAACGGGGATTTTATAATGGCCAAATATATTAAAAACAATTGTCCAGCCTTACCTATGAAATGTAATCCCTGGTTTGGAGCATACAGCGGTTTGTACAGCCCCAAGCAGCACAAGAGTGAGGCATTTTTATGCACTTCTCTCCATAGACGTGTATATGCTTCACACCACAGCAGAGCCTCTCGCAATATGGCGGCGACGTTGACGTACGATGCAGCGCATCATGCGGCGTCTAACCATATGTCTCAGAATCGAAAGTCATGTGACCAAATACGTCACATCCGACTGAAGTGAGACTCGCAAACTTGGAGAGAATGAGAGAATGGATCGGATATGTTGCCGATCCAATCCATGTACTAATCATTTAAATCGCATCTTTTTGCGTTCATGTAATCGCACAGACTGACATCGCGATTACGATTGCGATTAGATTAATCGTGCAGCACTAATAGGAACATAGTTTTGATTGGAAGAATAATTTTGTTGAATAATTTTGTACTGCACATTGCACTGAAACAATGGTAATTTTAAATTGTACTTCTTAGGATCATAAGCAGTTATGATCAAATAATGTAAATCTTTCCGAATAGTGCTGAAGTGTTAATGACTTTCCTGTAGATGCTGTGTAATTGTGTAAGATTGTCTTAAATGGGTCTTCAAGAGCAATCTCTAATCGTGCAAAAACCCAACAGTACTCTTGACAGAAGAGCTCTTACTCTGTAAACCAGCTAAAACAATAGGACCAGCACAGTAGTTACAAGCATGAAAATGTTCCACAATCAGACCTTTTGTATGGGTGAAAAGACATAAAAGACATGTGAATTACATATATTTTCAGGATTGTTTTATCGACTTTGTAATTACAAATAATATATGAGTATTCAAAGCTGAACTTGTCCAATGGCTGTCAGATTGTCACATTTAAAAAGTTGTGGATTTTAATGTAAATGCACTAAAGGTATTGCATGTGTAGCTGGATGTGCGCTGCATGTTGATCACATCTTTACTTTTCACTGTGAATTTTTTTATAGCAATTCATTGGCTATAATGAATATTGCATTCTGATGCACTCTGGATTATTAGGCCAGAATCACATGATACAATATTATAGTATATTGTAGATACTGTTCAATATGTTTAACCACGGTAACAAAGTGACTGTTCTGAAAAGTCAAATGGTGTCATTGTGATGGTGGAGGAAGCAATCCAGCCAGCCCCAAAATTTTATCACCAACACTTCCGTCACTCAAAGACTTCTCCATGAAAAACTGAAATGTGTTGGTAAGAAACACGTTTTTAATAGTTTTAAATTAATTAAATTAAATCCTTGGGATTTATTGGGTAATGAACAACATCTAGAGTTTATTATATGATACATTGTGCCTTTCTGGACTTTTAATTACACATGCAAACCTTCTGTGGCACCACTGTGAGGGATGCCGATACCACAGAACTGCAGCAGCTTTTTTCGTCACCCCGTCAGCCACATGCCCACTGTAGCTGTCCAGTAAGTGTTTCTTCGCTGCCAGCTCAGTGTGTGGGAAGACTAAACAAAATGCTCTCAGTGCGGGAAAAAAAAAAACCTCCTGCACACGTGGCCATCATGTTCATACTTGACAGTGAAGCTCTCTGGACTTCTGGATCTGTGGACTCTGTGTCCTGAATCCAGTGGACTGAGGGACTGGTGTGATGAATCGTGTGCAGCTCAGGCTTCTAACAGACATAGGCTGAAGATTTTACCACAGTGGTTTTACTGGAATTGGAATAGGACGGAGGGATGAATCACTTGATTGCACTGTTTACATTAATAACATTAATAACATCATCATCTACAATAAGTTGTAGATGATGAAAGATATGACATCATGGTCTGTCATCCAGACATGTGCTTATAACAGAATACTAAGTTTAAGCACAACCAAAATGATATTCGGTTCCCCGATGGACAGTCAACCTTATGCGTTAATGAACATGTGATGTGTGGTGAGTAGGGTGGTAGTAGCCTAGTGGGTAACACACTCGCCTATGAACCAGAAGACCCGGGTTCGAATCCCACTTACTACCATTGTGTCCCTGAGCAAGACACTTAACCCTAAATTGCTCCAGGGAGACTGTCCCTGTAACTACTGATTGTAAGTCGCTCTGGATAAGGGCGTCTGATAAATACTGTAAATGTAAATGTAAATGGTGACTGAACAGTGCTAGACAGGAATGGGCAAATGGCAGTTTTGACCTCAAAGACCTCCACATGCCACTCCACAGCTTGATTTGATGGAAACCTTGCCACTTTGTGAATCTAAATCACTTCCCGTATTTGTGTTCAACTTTCATAATTTATTTCCTCATAGTAGACCATACGATCCATTTTTAACTCAAATGTGTGGTGTGATGTCTTATATTCCCTTTCATGCCCAGACCTGCCTAAGATCAGCTGGAATGTGTCTGTTGTCTTGATGTAGATGTCTGCGGTCTCAGAAAGCTGTTCAGATGTAAAAATGTCTGATTCAACGTGCGTGTGGGTTAATAAGTTCAGGATGAACGTCGTTGGATGTGCGACACTTTCATTTGTTCTTATTAACTGGGCTCAGAGAATCACTGTACGCCATTCTAGTGCTTTACTGAGACCCTCTCTCATCATCACACATTATTAGACAGAGATGACAAGCAGAGGGTGGGCAGACATGTCTCGCACAATGCAGGCGGTACTTCTGGCAGTCGTTCCCCACACGGAAAACTGCAATTCAGCTCAGTGTGGCCGAGTTCAGGAAAAGCGGCAGGGTATGTCCACAAGTAACAATTCCAGGAAAGAAAAAGGATTACTGTAAGCCCAAAGCCAGACCCACTGTCATCATCACAGAAACAGCGGGGCGGGGCAAGGTTCTTTTACAATGCTCACATGATTTTACCGTAATTTTAGCCAATTGCCTGGGATTACAGGCCCTAAATGGCGTACGATTACTTACAGTGATAATCAGCAACATTTTCAATGAAGAGCGCTTGTGTGCAGAGTTAAATCCACAGAACTTTTTACAGTCAATTGCAAAAGCCAATCATAATCAGAGTATGCCCTGCTCTGAACCAATCATGTGGCTGGGTGAGGGTTACAGGCCTTACCCTTTGACAACATGTCCACATTTGTCTGATTGTAATCCATCAAACAGTGATAAAATTTCTACTTATAGACATAAGGCAATTGTGTATTAATTTAATGTAATGTTTAGCATATAATTACATGGTTCTGACACTCAAGTGGGTGATCCAATAATGCACTTTTATGGTTCTGTAGTCTGGTTCTGCTTGTGTACAGTGCTGTGCAGCTTGTGCAGCTTTAGCGTGTGTGTGAGTGTGTGTCTGCATTTACATTTACAGCATTTGGCAAACGCTCTTATCCAGAGCGACTTACATAAGTGCTTTAAATATAAATCATTGAAATCCCTCGTTTGGTTGACTATAGGAGCCGATCTGTAGACACCGTTCGCTTAACAACTTAGAACCCAACTTTTTTTTTTTTAAATATTGAAAGTGTACGTAAGAGCTTTTTTTAGTCCAGATAGTTTCTAAACAGGAAGGTTTCTGCATTTGAAGCTGTTCATTCCACCACCTGGTGTCCAAGACAGAGAAGCGTCTGGACGAATGAGAGATGGTGGTACCAGTGGAGCGGTGCTGGAGGATCGGAGATATCGAGGTGCAGAGTGATGAGAGATCTGATGTAGGAAGGTGTGACCCTTCCTTGTCTTTGTAGGCAGTGGTGGCCCAGCGGGTAACCTTCCCGTAATCCGAAGGTTGCTGGTTCGAATCGCCAAGGTGCCACTGAGTAAAGCACCGTCCCCACACACTGCTCCCCGGGCGCCTGTCATGGCTGCCCACTGCTCACTCAGGGTGATGGTTAAATGCAGAGGACACATTTTGTTGTGTCACCGAGTGCTCTGTTGTGTTTCACAATGACAATCACTTCACTTTCACTTCTTCACTTTCATCAGTATTTTGAATCTGATGCAGGCAGCTACAGGAAAGCCGTGGAGGGAACGCGGCAGAGGAGCAGTGGGAAGGTCGAAAACAAGTCGCGCTGCAGTGTGCGCCTGAGTGACTGATGGAGGTAGATGTGGTGGAAATGTGGTAACTGGCAGAGACTGACGGCTGAGCTGCTGCACTGAGACAGGCGTGGGCCTCCACAGAGCTGCGCTGACAACCCTAATTTCAGGGAGGGGGTGGAGAAACACACACACACACACACACACACACACACTTAAAAAAAACCTAATAAATAAATAAATCAGCACACAAACGTGACATGCTCACACCGACATGGCATCTGGCCATCACTGGTCGTCTGCAGCTTGCCCAACTTTATATCGAGCGGTGGGTAGCATCTGATGGAGCGTCTGTGTAGGGTGACAGGGTGACACACACTCAGGACCAATGGCACCTTCAGCTCTACACACTACCGATGCTATTCTGTTTGTTCACTGGACTCAGTTGTGAACACAGCACTGCCTCGTTCCCTCGTTTCCACTGCCGTGGCGGAGTAGGCGGAGCTTTGGTTTAGTCTGACCGCATCACCTCACACAACGCAAAGATAAGATACACTGGAGCGGCCTGGTCTTGCATACCTGTTAACTAAACACAAACAACGTTTTTCTGAGCTAGAACGGTCAAAAACAAAGGTTCCAACCAAGCAGAGATCTTGGGTTTTTTTTGGCTTCTTCTTGGTAATGCGGACTGTGGTACCGTCCGCATTCTAAAACCATTTCAATTCTAAGATCAACTTTGTGCTTTTAGACATTTACATTTACATTTACAGCATTTATCAGACGCCCTTATCCAGAGCGACTTACAATCAGTAGTTACAGGGACAGTCCCCCCCTGGAACAATTTAGGGTTAAGTGTCTTGCTCAGGGACACAATGGTAGTAAGTGGGATTTGAACCTGGGTCTTCTGGTTCATAGGCGAGTGTGTTACCCACTAGGCTACTACCAGTAGCGAATGAAGGAAAGATGCCATTTAGAATCACTGATCTAGGATCAGCCATGATGGTGATGATTAAAACGGTATGAGACCGAACCGGAAAGGAATTTTCTTTACCAATTTTGATGCGACTGTGTGACCCACATTGCAGATTATTTTAATCCCAACCCACGGGGCAAACCTGTCCACCTCTCCACTCAAATCTCGGTTTGACCTTCACATTCACCATAAGGTTCTGCTGCATATCTGTGGAATTTCGTGAAAGCATATTTTTTCATTCACCGCTCCCAGACCATGCTGCTGTGGATTTCTTTTTAGAATTTAAGAATTTGTAATTAGATTTCTGCTCCTTCAGTGTCCTGCCGAACATGCGTGTGAGCGTGTCTGGGTAAACACATTTACATGGACAGGCTGTAGTAAAAAAAAAAAAAGTGTTCTGGTGTGGGTTTCAGTGTAGATCCGGCATTGTTTCACGGCCAACCCACTAGGGGTGCTGAAATTAATCTCATATTCAATGCATCATGATGCGGACGCGGACGATTCTGCATTGATGCAACATAATCGATTACATCATAGTGACGTTGCTTGGTGATTTTCTGGCAGCAGCATAAAAATTTGACTTAAAAAGCAGTGCCAGTAGGGACTGTGGCTGCCTGATCTGAGCACCACATGGACGCTCACCTCATGCCACGAACAGCAGGCCAGGTTTAGACGTCTGTGTTATGGAAAGCCAAACTGTGTGACTCTCCTCTCACTGACGTATTTGAAAAAATGAATGTGAAGTAACTTGTGGAATGCATCAAGATAACGAATCCAATCTCTGACATAGTAATAATTGAATCGGCTTTTGCAACATATCCCGAACTGGGTGAATTCCCACCCTGCACCCAGTGTGGGCTCCCGCAGCCGTGATGCTGACTAGGACTAAGGTCTTATGCAAAGTGAGTGAATGGTTCATTCAGTAATTCTGTCCTTGTAATACTATTGCAAAAATATTTTAATTAAATTCACTGTAAATTGAGTCATGGAGTTATTGTAGTGAGAAACAATGATTGAATGCTGCTCAGTTAATGTTGACGGCCTTCATTTTTATTATTATCAAAGGGATGTTTTGCTGTTAAAACTGGTGATTTGTGTGGCGGTGAATAAATATGTGTTATTCTGAAACTGTGACACCAAGACCCAAATTGTGCATAATATTTGGGGTGCATAATTGGTTATTTGGACCATATTTTGTATCCCGTTACCTCGTATGTTCCCTTTAATCTCTTCGTGTTGCTTTGTACGCCCAAAAGGACTAATTTAGACACTTGCCCCTGTGCCATCCATCATTGCATTAACTGAGCTCTCGTGTGGACAATGTGTGAGTTTTATAGACTTGGGTCTTGTACATTTTGCTGTTTATGCAAATTGATCCATTAATCTGAACACATGCCTCTCAGAAGTGGATGATTTGCCACCTAATGGCCCAATTCGCTCTTTACTGTAAACTGTCCACAGCGTCATTTGATTTACTCTGGTAGAGGGGGCGCCGAGGAAGGCAGAGCAGCACTTTGTCGAGACACAACCTCTCTCCTCTCTAACCTGTTTTGATTTTTGTCCTTCATTATTAATGTAGCCCACTTGCCTGTTGAAACGATTGGATCCCAAAATCGCCACTGAACCGCCAGTGAACTGAGGTTCCACTGAACCGCCAGTGAACTGAGGTTCCACTGAACCGCCAGTGAACTGAGGTTCCACTGAACCGCCAGTGAACTGATCCTATTCAGGATCGGATCCTCAGATGTCTCCCTTCATCTGTGTGATGGACAGTCACATGTTCACATTATGACCTAAACAGTTGGAGGTTGCTTTTCAAAAAGTTATCTAATTATGTGGGCTTGGGTATTCAGAATTTTGTGTACATTTCTCAGTCGATTATGAATAAACGAATTTGTTTCTTAAATAATCCAGACACTTTCTCTCCCGTCAATATTTAAGCCAGTGGCCTGGCTCAAAACGATCACTTAACGCCTGCCAGTCTCTACAGGAGGGTAAAGGGCCGTTCGCTGGAGGGCTTCCACAAGCCTCTGCTGGAGTGCCCTTTGAAGCGCAGGCTCAGAAATGTAAAAAAAAAAACAAAAAAATTTTAACTCCGTCCCTGATTAGAGCTCTTGACTGGTGGCTGTGAATGGGAGGGGAAAGGGAAGAGGTTGTACATCAAAGACCCCATGCTTGGAGGGCCTTTACGGTTCAGTCGCTTTACAGTTTAAAAAAGTCAATGGCACTCCAAGGTTCCCGGCCGTGACCTTAATTGGGGCTGCTGGCAGTGGCGTCAGCAGGACCAGTTTTTTCAGCGGGGTTGATCAAGGTGTCTTGTCCAAGAAATAATCACTATTCCCACCATTACGAGTATCAAGGATGAGTTTGAAACCCGGCAAACAGACACTGCCATGGCTCTCTTAATACATATTATTCTTACATTCCTGAGTTTTTCCTGATTTGTGGCACTATTGCCGTTCCATGCAGTATAAGATTAAGGAACTGTATATATTGATATGTGGTTATTTGTTATTCATAAATAAGTAGATTTGTTATTTTTTGGCTATAGCGATTGGCTGTTGGCCTGACAGACAACAACCAACAGCAACATGTAAAACATGTACAGTAATGCTAATTTTAAAAAGATTTTTTGTTGTTGAAACCTAGGGATTTTTTGTTGCTTATGTCACCCCCTGTTATGAAATATGTGAATATATAGTCTGCTTTGTTATAATATATATATATATATATATATATATATAGTTTCATGTTTTTGACAGTAATTCAGTGTTCATTAGATCAAATACTAAACGTAACTTATATAACTATATAATCAGAAGGTTGTGGGTTCGAATCCCGACCTGCCACTGAGCAAATCACCATCCCCACATACTGTCATGGCTGCAGGCATGATGGTTAAAAGTGTGATTGTTTAAAGCAGAGGACACATTTCTTTGTGTCACCGTGCTCTGTGCTGCAGTGTTTCACAATGACAAAAACCTTCACTTTCATGCCAGTTTGCTGTGAAACATGCTGTCCGTGTACAAAAGAGAAGTGCTTTCGATCTTCTTCTCATCCCCCCCACTTGCCTGAAAGTGCACACTTCCTGTTGGCCAAAGGCCACTGCAAGGAGAAGCTGATTATACACGAATTCAAGGAGTCGCGTGTGCCAGCGGAACATTTCACCTACTCCTGCAGTAATGAGTCGGCCGCACCCGAACAACGGCGTGCGCTAAACTCGTTAAGCCGAGGGCCACGTCGGGGCCAAATTGACACTGGGGCTCATTTCATGCTTTTCAGCCGGAGATAAGTAATTCCGCTGTGTCTGGTGGGTGATTGGCATTCGCAGTCTGCACTGACTGCTTAATACATTTTTTTTTAAGGGGGGTTGGTCAAAGGAGTCAGTAATGTCATTTCCACCCACCAAGCGGCGCGTGTAAATAATAAAAAGATCCGTGAATCGCGCGGCAGCTGGCGCCGTCTTTCCGCATCCTCCGCTAGAAAGTCAGACAGGGAGCTGTGGTTCTGGGATTTTAACACCCGGGAGGGCACAAGACATCCCAGACCCCCCAGAGCGCATATTTGTGCACCGTATGGATTCCCTTTACACTGTGCGCTGTATCGATTTTATTCAGCACCATTAAGCTGGCCTGTCTGATGTAGATCATCGATCATTACTACTTTTCTCAGTGTGTGTGTGTGATTTTGTATGTTCGCTCTTGTCTTGTTGGTTCTGTCGGTCTTTGGTGAGAGACGTGGTTTTACCTGTGAGTCCATTAATGACTGTCGATTGGTAACGAATTGACATTTTTTTTTTACCTTTGATAATTGGATCTAGTTCACAAGCTTTCTGTGTGTGTGTATGTGTGCATTTGAATACATGTATGTGTTATGTAAGCTCTCTCTCTCTCTCTCACGCCTCATTGGGCAGAGTGGCATTCTGTGGCCGAGTAGCCATGGAGACACACAGGAGTGCGGAGTGGGCTCAGCTGAGGAAGCAGGACTTCCTCTACAGTTCTGACACTGTCACCATCAACATGAACAGAACACCTTCAAAATGGCTCCATGCTGCCAATGCCATGACATTTTGCACTTGGCATGCAAATAATTGCAATTAACAATATAACTGACCAATGTTCATTTTACCATTAACCATGGTGGTAGTAGCCTAGTGGGTAACACACTCGCTTATAAACCACAAGACCCAGGTTCAAATCGCACTTACTACCATCGTGACCATGAGCAAGACACTGTCCCTGTAACTACTGGTTGTAAGTCGCTCTGGATAAGGGCGTCTGATAAATGCCGTAAATGTAAAAAAGCTTAATTAGGCTTAAGTAATTAGTGGGTTTTTTTCTCAAAGTGAAAGTAAAGTGATTATCATTGTAAAACACTGCAGCACCGTACACGGTGACACAACGAAATGTGTTGTCTTTAATTTACCATTGCCCTTGGTGAGCAGTGGGCAGCCGTGACAGGCGCCCGGGGATCAGTGTGTGGGGACAATACGGGGCCGCTTCCTTAACCGCTAGGCCTTCACTTACCTACATATACTCTTTCTGAACAAAGAAGAACTGTGTTCTTATGAATACCTATTTATTTACATTAAACCCTGGAACATGTGGATACTAATTTACAGTTTTAGTAAATTCTGGAATAAAAAAATCAGTTTATAGACCTGAATAGAAATGATTCTAACAGTACAGGGAGTCTCTGCTGGGTTCTCGACATCTGCTGTCTGCATCGGTGTGACACTGTGATTGATTGACGTCACGTGTGAAGTGCAGAATCACAGTTACTGGTCGCTGGGCATTTGACAGGAAGTGAGTGTGTGTGTGTGTGTGTGTGTGTGTGTGTGTGTGAGAACAGTAGATTCTTTGCTGATGTAGTCCCAGCTGCCCGACAGATCTCCTCATTATTTGTGCCTCACTCTCCCATGCTGGAGGGGACAAGTGACAGATCCGAGGGAAATAGCAGGGGCCAGATTTTATCGGACGTCTGCACCTGCTGGTGGCTGACTCGGGTCTGTAGCCGGTGCAAAGTCACTACCATTCCCAATCAGAGGGGATTTCATCGAATTATTTACAGGTTTACGCTCAGAAAGTGGCATGCACACAGCTCTCTCGCTGTTTGCATGACATGTTTCAAAGTGTTTCAAGCTTCCTGTTGGCAAAACAGGAAAACTTGTGTGGTTTCTTGTGTGGTTTCTCTTCCGAATTAACCAACAGTTATCAGCAGTGAACTGTCACGTTTTCAACTGTTCAATGAAAGTTTGTCCAAGAAACCAAAGCCTTGAAATTGATTTCAATGTGAGTTTTAGGATCTGACTGGTTGTTACCATTTTTGGTGCGAATTCACCAACATACAGTCCCCTGGAAAGCTCTTATGATAAGCCGATCTGCTGCATACCCCAGGTATCTGCTGCGATGTTAAATTGGCCCGTCAAATTCGGTTGAATCTACTCATGCACAGACTTGCACGCTTAGGAACACAATTTCTACGATTTCTAACACTCATGTTAACGTTTTATGATGTTGAAACACCGCGTATACAATAGCGCCAAACAGCTGACAGCCTCATCGTATTGTCTGTGCCTTTCTTGTTATTACATAACTGATACGATCCAATATTCCTACTCTGTTTTTGAGTTTGTTAGAAATAAAAAAAAATGCATCATTGGAATTCTATTTGGAGTGTAGTTTTGAATGGGAAAATGAAAGTAAATTTTAAGACATACATTTTAAATAATATGTTAGTTGTATAATCATGTTCATGTATACAATGCCTTGTGATTTGTGGGGTGAGCAACATGTTAAAGTAAAGTGAAAGTGAAGTGATTGTCACATGTGATACACAGCAGCACAGCACATGGTGCACACAGTGAAATTTGTCCTCTGCATTTATCCCATCATTACAGCATTTATCAGACGCCCTTATCCAGAGCAACTTACAATCAGTAGTTACAGGGACAGTCTCCCTGGAGCAACTTAGGGTTAAGTGTCTTGCTCAGGTACACAATGGTAGTAAGCGGGATTCGAACCCGGGTCTTCTGGTTCATAGGCGAGTGTGTTACCCACAAGGCTACTACCACCCTTCACCCTGAATGAGCAGTGGGCGGCCATGACAGGCGCCCGGGGAGCAGTGTGTGGGGACGGTGCTTTGCTCAGTGGCACCTCAGTGGTACCTTGGCGGGCCCGGATTCGAACCGGCAACCTTCTGATTACGGGGCCGCTTCCTTAACTGCTAGGCCTTTAGAGATAAAGGCATCTTAGCCTTTCTGCCAAATCTGGTATTTATCTGTGGCGAAACTGTGATTCAATTGTGTTCTACATCTATTCTAGGACAAGGGCTCGCCTCGAAAATATTTCATACCCAGGAATAATATTACTTTTTTTTTTCTTATTGTTACTATTATTGATGTAGAATATTTTTTGCTGCCATGTATTCCTGGCTGAGCAGTGAGGTGCGTGCTACCTGTAATATGAATGAGTTCTGACAGGGATGAGTGGATCAGATATGCCTGTCAAGGTCAGTGGATGATTAAAAGGCATTCAAAGGGAATCTGAAATGAAAAGAATTGAGACATGGAAGCACTTGAAGTTTCACAACCCCTGGGGCTTCGTCTCACCATCCACTGTTGTGTTTCAGATAAATGTCAGTGTGACAAAAGGGGCCCTGTAGTGTCTAAAATGTGCAATTTCTAAAGGCTGTTAACACTGGTACTTGCTTGGCGTAATTGCAATTGTGGAACTGGATGGAGATTTGATTTATAAAGTGATTGTTTTGTCACTGTGATACACGGCAGGCACAATATGAATGTAATAGTAATATCTTTTACTATTTAATTTTCCGCTGGTCTACACTAGCTAGTTAGACCTTTGGTTGTTCTAGTAGCTTCATGGAAGGTGCCTGTAGTCAATTTGAAAGATGTAAATAACCTGTACAAATAAATTGACTATAATTTAAGAACAAATACATAACAATTGTGGCCATGATGGTGCCACCATGTTGCTGTTTACGATGTGGAGACGAGCCCACTCCGCTCTCTGCTGCCCCGTTTCCTTCTTTCCATGTTTATCCGAGTTCTTTTCCTTTTTGCAACTCTGGGCTTGTGTTGCGAGCTTTTTTTTTTTAGCAGCCGGTGGTGAGAATGGTGGAGGAGGGAGCTGGTGATTCATCTGCGGTAGCAGATTACCTAGAGCTTCTCTCTGCTGGGCCTTACCCCCTATTTGAGAAGGGGGGTGGGGTGGTGTTACCTTAAAAAAAAAAGCCACGCAGAGCAAAAAAAAAAACAAGGTTTACTGGAAGCTCTTAATGCTGTTCGAACGCGCCCTGTGGTGTGTGGTGGATTTCTCAGGGATTTGTGCACAATACATATCAACTCTCCAGTCTGAAAATGATTGTTAATCACAGTACATTTCATTTAATGTCATACCTTTCAGTTGTACTTATAATAGAGATCTGTCGGCATGACCCCCTGCTTCAAAACTGAGCGTACGTCACAGAAAAATTACGTTTAGGCTTTTTATTTTGTATTTTTTTGCCTGGCATAATGGGTGTTTCAGTTACACAGAACGCTTCTCTAAGTGACAAGACCAGGTTCCAAGTTGAAGTGAAAGTGGGGTAGTAGTCCGTCCAGTCGTTTTAGTGAAAATTGAGTTAATATGCATCGAGCTCAAATAGCGGCAGGAACTGATGAATGTTGGTTTTGAATCACCGTACACAACCTTACGCAATTGTGCTTTTGTTCTTTGCTGTTTTGGAAACTGCAGCAGGAACGAACTTTTCTCGTGATTCAAACGCTCAGTCGCCACACTCTGACCACCAACAGATGAGTGTATATGGACGAGGGTGTACGTGGCCCTTTCTGTCGCTTTCACATCCCTCTAGCAGTTTTTACCCTTTCAACCGTTTCCTTAAGTGTACCTGCTTTCTTAAGCCACAGGACATTCCCGACCTACTTTCTCCTTGCTGGCTTCACTCTGGGATTTGTGCAGCCTGCAGTTTCTCCAAGGATGTGAAGTGACCTCTAATCTTAACTGCCTGATAACAGATTAGAGCCCTTTCAAGTGACTTAGGGGTCATTTTAGTCACTGGACTTTTGGTGGTTGGTGTGACGGGACACTACAACTACAGCACTTCATCTGTGGTGCTGCATATATAGGTTCATCTTCATCACACATTTGGCAATAAGGATGCTTCATGTAAAATCACCTCGGTAACAAAAAAGCACCCAAATCGATCTAAACAGAAACCGCCACTGCGGCCGGAGCCAAAATCCGAAGATCCCCCCCCCCTTCTGCCTGGCTGTAAACTGAGACATGCGTCCTCAGGGGAAGGAAGGGAAAACAGGACTGGCCACTACAGATAAAATAATACTTGGAACAGGTTACTCTCCAATGTGGTGTTTAGCATGTCAGCAGGTTCTGGGTAATTTCTATTTCTCTCTCTCTCTCACACACACACACACACACACACACACACACTCTCTGTCTTAGTCCTCTGTATTCAGAAACAGTCTACTGTGCTGCCAAGATCACCCACATCCATCTAACCTTTTAACACACACATTTATTATAGGCACATCCATAAAGTCGGCTAACTATGAGTCACTGCTTATACTTCGAAACTCTCCTATGGAAAATGCAGTAAGAATCTACATCTGATTTAGCAGCCAAGTCCACTCCACCTTATTAAGTAATATCCAGGATTAACATCTGATAAACATATAGGGTCAGGGATTAAGCGCAGTCCAAGGCTAAAGGTTGAACATCAGCTTCAGTTCGCAATAAACTGTGTTAGTCTGGGACTCGTCTTAATCCGTGAGTACCAGCGCGGGACGTGAGTACCAGAACGTGAGCGCGTGTGGGACGAATCGAGAAACCCCGGTGCGATTGGACGCAAGGAGGCAGGTAAGTTTCCTCCGGTTTAATATGCGAACGAGAGCCGGCGTGAGCCGCAACACCACACGGATGCGTTTTAGGTTGAATTGGGGAAGGGACAGGATGAGAGGGAAGAGTGCAGAGGTGAGGAGATGATCAGGATAATTCTTACGGGTTTGAGGCGGAGAAGGAGCCGAGTCAGGTGGACGAATGCCAATGACTGAGCGGCTGGCAGTGGCCATCTTGCCCATTTATAGGGGTCACGTTTCCCTCATCTCAGTGTGGCTCTCGGTCACATGGATGGAATCATGTGACATAAACCTCCTAGCATTTTTTTCTATGTTGGATACTGAGAAAAATGATCTTATATGTAGTAATATTTATAAGGGAACAAGGGGCAAAGTTGTGAACCGGGGTGACTTTCAGAAGGATACCGGTTTGAATGACACCTGCTGAGCCCGCGAATGTTTCACCGTAAATAAAAGCTAAACATCATGTTGACGGAATCAAACAGTATTATTATGAACCATAGACATTGTTAAGCATTTTCCACCAGCATCAAAACAATCAAACTTTGGGGGATTCTGGAGATGATGCCTTCCTTTCCAGAAACATAAATCCAACACGATACACTTTTGTACCTGTTTTGTAAATTAATAAGATCATTGTGTAAAGATCATTTGGACTGTTTTGTTTGGTTGATGTGTATTATAAGTATTTATTAAATCCCCCTGTTTGTAAGTCAGTAGTTTGCGTCCGGACAAAGTCAGCGTTATTTTGACTGCACTTTTACACGCTGCTGCGCTGAACATGTGAGGATTGCCGCATTCACAGCCATGTTTAAAAAAGAAATCCTGCTTTCAGCGAACAAAAAGCATCATAGACAGATTCATATAAATAATACAAAATATTTTTTTATTTTGAGATCAGAAACAGTTGTGCAGCAGTTATGTCACTAAGTAATAACTCATGATTAAACCTGAAATACTGGTTTTGCACAATGTAGTGGATTAAAAAAAAAGAAATGGGAATATAATGGAATTCACAATAATAGAACAGAAGTACCTGATCTACGGATAGGAAAAGGAAGAAAAGAGGGAGGAGAAAGATTGAACATTTTCGATGAACAGATTAGTGGTGGTGTTGACATAATGAATGTTAAAAAAGTATTTTAAAGACTACAAAATATTTTGAATCAAATTTAGAATCAGCATATTTTACTTTCACGATTTTGAGCAATCACATATAAATGATGTGGATCATACATGCACTGAAGCTGTGCACATTTTTTGAATAGATTTATAGATTACTGCAGTTTCTTAGAAGGAGTGTGTCAGTTTCTTAGTGTGTCTCTCTCCAGACATATTTCCACGACTCAGCGTCACTGTAAACAGAATGCTTTATTGAAAATAATATATGTTGCCCCATAATCTTAAATTGTGCTAACTTGACCCGTGCAAAGTTGTTGTTGCTTCATACAACTTTTCTCTTTTTCTCCGGGTTGTGTGGCGGGGAAAGGACACATCCAAAATAAATATGTAATAAATACACACACAAACCACAGGAAGTCAACATAAGACAGAACAAAGACACAGCAGGGACACATTTATACTAATCCCAACAGAGGAATGCAATCAAGGTGATAAGTGAAACACTAGACAGAGCAAACAGAAAACTCCGGGCAGGAACACGTGGGACTGGAGCGTCAGAAAATCTCCTTAATGTGACATACTTATTCTGAACACAGAATGTCTGTAATATACGTTTCAGAAATGCAGTTTGTCTACGGCCTCCAGCCACGCCTTTAGATGAAAAAGGCCACTCTGTCATAATTCTCTTGCTTTCTTTAGATGCCACTCTGATTAGACAAGCATATTTAATAAAGGCCCCATCAAAGCATCCTCTGATGCCTGTTGGGAAGAGCTTTCAAGCTGCCAATTTCTTTGATGTCGCATGGCGCATTCTAGCTGTTACTTGATTGAGCTCGAGTCAATTTTTTCCGAGGACGTGATTGGGCATCGTGTATCAGGTGGTTAATCTGCAGTGTTATGGCTAATTTGGATCTACACGAGCCTTGGACATGCTAATTATCTTCCTCCTTGCCTAAATGTGTCCGATGTGACTGGTTAGTTGAGATACTGGGGTATTATGTAGCTCCATAGGCTCTAAATGATAGAATCAGGCCCTACTGCTGCTTTTTACGGTACCCGGGGATAGTGTGCTTTGTGTATATATCCTGAATCCTGCGTATCCTTCACAGATGTCAGCAGGGACGGCTTTTGTAGTGCCTAGTAATAGTGTATGCGTTCAGAGGACGATGACACACTAATAACGAATTGCTATGAAAGAGCTACATTTCACATTTTCAAATGATCCTGGTTTGGCCTGGTTTGATCCTAACACTGAATAAAATTATCATGATTTGAGCATTCATACAGTAAGATGCCATGTAGATGCCATGCAATTATATGATCTTGAGCGATGATTGCAATTGAATTCAGCTCGATCTCAGTGATCATCTTTTTGCCATATTGCCCATCCGTAATACATGACAGATTCTTACAATAAGCATTCTGTACCTGTAAATCATGTATTTGCTTCCCATCTTTTCTATAGCTTTTTTGACATTAATTTAGCAAAATAGGAAATTCCTTATTTTAAGGCCAGATACTGCAACTGAAAGACGAACAAGTGTACAGTATCAGCATCCGCTTCTAGTTCACAATCAAGGTTTTACTTTAACTCCATTATATTCAAAAATATTTTTAATCCACTACATTGTGCGAGATCTCATAACCCCCTTAATAATGTTATTTTTTATTCCCAATCTGTGCAGCTCCATCTTGAATCTCTCGCTGAATTTAACAGGATTTATTTTTTTAAAACAGACTGAATTTTAAACATGGCGGTGCATGCGGTACTCCTCACATGTTCAGTGCAGCAGTGTGTAAAAATGCAGCCAGAATAGCGCTGACATAGTCATGCTTTGTCAGAGCAACAAAAGGAGCTTCAAGATAAGGCTTCATGTTTAGCAGGTAAACACCACAAGCCCTGCCCCCTGACATCACCTATGCTGTGTTGAATAAAAAAAAAAATCTTATTATAGTAAATCTGACTTGTAACTTCACTTTGACTCTTTCTAAACCTTTAATTCAATAGACATTGTGTTTCGATGAATGTTAATGGTTTCCCTTTAGTGTTTTGTGCTGATAATCAATTTAATTAACGTCAGGCAAATGAAAGACATTCTGTTAAAAGATTATTTCTGCCAAAAGTGATTCTTTTCACATAAAATTACCTAAGAGCTCTAATACAAAAATAATAATAGCACTGTACTTTTACTTTTGTTACTTAAATACCAAAACAGTATTTTAAAGAGATGACTTTTACTTATAATGGAGTAAAATTACTACTACTATCTATACTTTAACTCAAGTATATGGTTTGTGTACGTCCTCCAGCATTGGCCTTGGACCACTTTTGGCCACTTGCTAGGTCATTTTGCCTGTTTTTTTCATTCACGTATGGCAATTTAGGATAGTTTAGATTTGGGTTGTTTGATAGTTGTTATGCATCAAGCATCAAGCTTCATGTGTTAATAATTTTTAGTAGACCCTTGTATGTAGACCCTTCCAGTAAACCTATATTTTTCCCACAAGCAAGAATCAGACCTTGAATTATTTAATACTCCCTGACCTGTTTTCTACTAGAGCATTTTAACGATAGCAAGATCTCAACTCATTGTTTATTCCCCTGAAAATTGTTCTTATCTGATGAAGGAGTAATTCTTTTCCTTTAATGATATGCATGCTTCTGGCTTTGGATGCATAGGTCTCCGAAATGTACATTTCTATTGTCTTGCATGCATGTTGGTCTGTTGTGGTCGTGTCAGCCTTTCTTTGTTTGCATTTTGGTCTGATCCAGACGGGTTGATGTGGCTACACATGCTCCTGTTATATTTTCTCCTCCTGTCTATTTCCATTTGTCCCGTCCTTGTGCTGTCTACTGCCTTCCATTTTACTTTCCCCAACGCACCCCAGACATCTATATTTCCTTCCCACTCCTCTCCTCATTCTCCCTCCCTGCTCTCGTGATCCTTCATCAAACGTGAGTCATAGTCCTGTGCGACAGCGCCGCTCGTTTCTCCAACGCAGCAAACGCCGGAGCCGGGGTTCAGCTGTAATTACACACCATGAATCAGAGCAGCTGCAGGAGGAGCCCATCCCTCACAGCCAAGGCATCGCGCCGCCACTGGGCCTATAATGCCCAATCAAGCGTCCTCGAGGTCCTAACCTGGATGTGCATTTTACAGGCTGTAGAGTCCACACACATCCAGCAGGTTTCAGATGAGACAACATCTGTATACAAGTTCGAAGTCAGCTCTCCGTTGCTACTGAAAATCATTGGCTTTAATCCCACGGCTGTGCTAATGGACCTGCAGGGTTTAAAAAATTGATGACGTGGAAGTACAATTCTAACAATCGATAGATAATCAGGCTGAAGGATGTCATCCAGGATAATGTTTAGACCCCCTAGACCAAGGACCCATGTTTGGTAACTTGACAGGACATCAAACATGAATGCGGATGCTCAAATATGCAATTGAAACTTACAGTGGACATACGTCAGTATCCCTTAGGTCATGGTTGCCATTGTTCATGTTCCTTTATGTTTATGATTTTATATATGGACACTAGACCACAGATGGTTACTTTAATTTAAAAATATTTCAGTCAGGGTTAATACTCATTTAATGCGCTCTTACTTCCTCTCTGCGAACCCACAGCCTCTGCACATCCTATCGTATCTATCTGGCCTTAGCCATGTTAATCCAGCCATTTGGGTAAACAGGGCACACTGTTCTCCTCGCCCTTCTAATTGCTGTGGCGAGTAGGGAGGCTCTCCAGGATCTCATTAAGACAGCATTGTTATTGGCCTAAAGACACCAAACAGGACCCGCTTGTACCCCCCGACCCTGGTGCCAAAGTGGCAAACACAGTGTGCTTTGTTTAGCCTCATCGCTGCACCTCGTCCCTGCGATCCTTTCAGAGATGACACACAAATGGACGAGTCAATGGGAGTTCTGTCACCAAACAAATAGAAAGAAAATACATGAAGGGAAGACTGATCCACTTTCCCTTTCTTCAGTCCTGTTGGGTGTGTGATTCCCATCTCTGTTCCAACCATAAATCTACACGTAATAAAGCGAAAAATTGGTCCTAATCTCTCATTTTAAAAAGCATGCAAGAATGAACTTGAAACACACTATGCCTGTACTCTTCAAAGCTTTGATCACAACATTGTAGGAAGAACAGGTCATACACAACCACCATACCTTCAGGACATGGTGTACTCTATAATAAGCCTGTTACAGACCTGCTGCAGCAAAACATGATTAAAATGGTCCAGTGGGCTGGGTTAATTACTTATTGTTCAAGGCCTTGGATGTACAAAGCATGGCCCAGTCATGGGACCTAAACCATATGACAAATATAAGAGACGCAGGGATTATTTCAGACCGTCATTTTGTGCCTAGTCTGAGCTCTAAGGATTTTTTTATTTTTTTTTGGTCACGCTTATGCTGCTCTTTCACCACTTCTGATAAATTACACACTTTTAGTCATTCAAGGTTCTGTGACGTGTCATAGAGTCCAGGTCATCCTTTGAACTGTTGCAGTCAATGACATAACAATATGGGTTCTGTGGGGACCTCCAACCCATTGCAGGTACCTTTTAGGTGTGATTGTGGCTTCAGATGTGCGACTTTTGCTAAAATATGTGCATATAAACATTCTTTCTAATTGGAAAATTGTTCTACATGACTAATGGGAATCTCACTTGTGTATTAAGGGTGTGAATCACAGCAAATCCAGTGGAAACAGTTAACACTGATTCCGCTTTTGATGACATCACAATACTCTTGATTCCGCAGTGCAGTTGTGTACGATACAATCAAGTTGTCTTTGTAAGTGAAGAAGAGAACACATTTCAAATTTAATCAGAAATCGGTTCAAATCATTTTTTAATGGGAAAAAAATACTTGTAAATGTATTTCCATCAGTGTTTTTCTCAATTTCCTTTCCAACAGAGCTTATTCTACCCCGTAAAGTGACAAGACATCTTTAATAGCAAACGACCTAAAATAGCATTTATAACTGCTGAATATTAGATGCAGCTATTGAACCATGAGAGCTAAATCCATTGTTTGTTGCAATGCATTTTAAAATCATTTATTGTAACAATAACCATTCATGAATAGTGACATTTCTACCGTGGTACAATTGCAGTAAAACTGTTTATTAAAACTGTGCAATAGCAGCAGTCCCACCTGGGTTTAATTACTCATTATTATTCTTACCTAGAGGAAGATTTGTGCAATAACACATTGTTAATTGAAAAGTTCTGCACACGGAATAACAAGGAAAAGTTTCCTGCAGCCTCCTCCTAATTTACATCCAGATCACATTTATTCCTGGCAAGGTCCCCTGTTACTCCCCGAATAAACAAGTTAACCTGTATTATTTAAAATCCTGGGGGCATTAATTATAAGGTCTCCTGATTGCCCATTAGATGTAATCAGAAGGGTAAAGATGAACACCACAGAGACTACATTTAGCCTTCTCGGTCCGTTTGGGAATGGGTGCATCAGGGAATGAAGATTTAAGGCATTAATTTTTGTGTTTGCAGCTTTAACTAAGTGTTTTTTCCATGGCCACATGCAAAGCTGATTTTGCTCTATAGTAATTCTGATTCTGAAATGGGCATGTGGATATGAAAGGAATTTTGTAAAAGGTAAGGGAGCCAGATGGAACATAACAGGGAAGTAGCCATAAAAGTTGGAAATAAATGTGAAAACAACACATTTTATATATAATAAAAATTAAAGCCACCTAGTACCGCAAGATCTCTCATAATTCACAGGAGTTGGTTGAATTTGAATTATTCAGCTATACTAACAAATGGCTCTTGTGACATCAATTTCGTATGATTTATGACAGCTAAGTTTGCTGCATTAATAAAGCGCCAGTGACCCCATCCATCAGAGCCATATAGGCTGCTGTGTCCCAGCCGCTGTCCAGATGCGTATCTGATTTCAGATAGGCTTTAGCTTCAGGCTTGTTGGAAAAAAAACAGCATTTTAGATTTCAGCTATTTTCCATTAAGTGAAAGGGTCATTTTTATCTAACAGTAAAGTGACAGGATTTCAGAAGTTTGTGTTTTATCACAATAAATCATGGTTTAATTAACACCTTGCCTAATTATCACTTTTTGTCAGGTTCACTGATCAAAAGGGACAGTGCCAGGGATAAAACTGATCACGAGCAATCAGCCCACAGGGTTTATTTATCTCTTTCACTATCCAGCTCCTTTCTGCCCTTCTCTGTGTTTCACTTTGTGAGATTATTTAACGTTAATACGAGTTCCCCGAGCCTGTCTATGGTCCCGCATATGGTGGCTAGACATGGCGATAGGTGTAAAGCGTGTTTTGGCCATTCTGCTTCACCGTTCAGAGAGCGGCAGAGAGCACAGACGGTCATGCTTTGTCCGCCCAGAGAATTTCTCACCCCTCCCCTGAAAAAAGTAACCGACCGTCATGGCTTCCAAACGTGTGAAGCATTGCAGTTGCTCGTGATTGGATGTGAAAATGAGCACAAATGTATTTTTGTGTAGAATCAGTGGGATACTTTTATTTAAAAAAAAAAAAAAAAAAAACGCAGACAGGACTTCCTGGTTGCACCTTCCTGGTTGGTGAATTCCCATACTGGCCACGGTTTTTGGGGCAGTGGTGGCCTAGCGGTTAAGGAAGTGGCCCCGTTCGAATCTCGATCTGCCAAGGTGCCACTGAGGTGCCACTGAGCAAAGCACCGTCCCCGCACACTGCTCCCCGGGCGCCTGTCATGGCTGTCTACTGCTCACTCAGGGTGATGGGATAAATGCAGATGACCAATTTCACTGTGTGCACCGTGTGCTGTGCTGCTGTGTATCACATGTGACAATGAACTTCCCTCAACTTCTATAGGCCGCTCGTCCCGCCTCTCTCCTCCTCATTAGCATTTAAAGCTACAGACACCGAAACGACGCGTCCTGGGGAAATCTCATTGTGGCACGGGATTAAAAGGCTGTAATTCTGCACCACAAACGTCAGAAAGAGAATTAAAATACAGTATTAGGGGACCTTTAATTACTTGTATTAATTGACGCTGCAGACAGCGCTGTTCACTGTAGGCCTGGCACTAGTGGCGTCTTGAGGGAGAAATGGGAGAAGGGAGTAGCCAGAGAGCGAGGAATATTGATGCGCTTTGTACTCCTGAGACATGCGAGCTTCATAAAAATTAAATTGCATTTGCGCATTTCCATTCATTACGTCCCAGACATAAAACTGATAAACAAAACCTGAACAGTCCCCCAGCTCACTCTGTCTCAGTCCCTCCCTCTTACACGGAGTTTGTGGTTCTCACATGTCTTCTAATTCGCTCGGTTTAGGCACTACATTATGGTTAACAGGTTAAACACATAACAATATTTTTCTGGATTTTTCAATATTTATGACAAGGCCTAACTTAACCAAATTTTTCTTATCATGGTACTCAAGAATTCTCGGGTGGTAGTAGCCTAGTTGGTAACACACTTATCTGTGAACCAGAAGACCACAAAGGTTCAAACCCCACTTAAAATGTAAAACCTGTATTAAGAGTTCATTAGGAACAGGCTCACATGCATGAGTGTTACTGACAATATCACTATTGGTGATGGCAGCCAGCCTACAGGTTGATAGAATCTAAATGCGAATTGCAATTAGTAAGTATTGCTAGTAATATCCAGTGCATTGTACTGTCACGACACAGTAGATGAATGACATGGTGATATTTAAACAAAGCAAACAGAACATACATGAATCAAGTAGGCATGTGGGCCATAAACTACTAACTAAAGATAAACTCACCAATGAGCCAATCAGAGGTTATACATTTGCGTGTCATGAATATTCATGAGCAAAAGCCCAGCTCCTGTTATTCTCCCCCCACCAACTCCCCCACAAAACTTGAACAGAAGAGAACTAAAGCATTTTTCCCATATAGAAATCCCACTGCAATGCAATGACACCTTTCAGAAAAGGAGTAATTTATATAATCCTGGCTCTTGCAACAATAAACTTTTGCAGCCAACAAAACACCAGGTCAGAACTCACTATGGTACAACAGAACCAGCAGTATGTAAACGAAAAAGGTGAAAGTGAAGTGATTGTCATTGTGAATCACAGCAAGCACAGCACACGGTGACACAGTGTCGCCCTTGGTGAGCAGTGGGCGGCCACGGCAGGCGCCCGGGGAGCAGTGTGTGGGGACGGTGCTTTGCTCAGTGGCACCATAGAGGCTCAGGATTCGAACCGGCAACCTTCCGATCATGGGTCAGTTTCCTTACCCACTAGGCCACCACTGAAGCCAACAGTAGGTAAAACTGACCGATGGAGAGCTAGTGTTCTGCTTTCAGCTCCAACTTTTGAAAAAGTTCCTCTTCAAACACTTATTATTCATTCCAAAGACAAGTGGGCGCGTGCGGATATCAAAGCAACAAATCATGCTTTGATAACCACATGGAGGTGCCAACTAAATCCCTCTGTGTTAGTTTTCTGTTTACATCAGAGAAGACAGGCGACTTAATGTTCTCCCTGATCAATGGCGGCGCTTCACAACATCTGTCTCGCTCGGCTAGCACCTTAACGGCTGAGCGGCCATGGGAGATGAATGTCTGCTGTTCTTTTGTTCGATGGTCTAGCAGATGGTGCTTTGGCTTCAGCACTTTCCATACTATCCTGCAGAGGGGCTGGGGGGGGAGAAGGAAAGAGTAAAGACCATCCATCCTCACATCTTTCCTCTCACTCGGCCAGCGTTCCCATTTTCTGCCCTTTAACCACGTTTCTGCTCCTTTCTGATTCAGGCCTCTCAGCTCCCTCAGCCGAGGTGTGGAACGACTGGCAGGCTTTGACCCTGGTCCGCAGCCTCCCTGGGATGTCACAGCTACAGCAGCCTAATTCACAGTGACATAGTGGGGGGGGGGTCTTGAGCAGATCAGCGCTCCCGTTTTCATACAGAGTGGGGCTGTGACATGGTCTTCCAGTCCCACTTCATATAGCGCCACCTTTACTGTTCATTCACAAATAAATGCATCTGTTTATGGATGCCAGCCACAGGTAAATGGAAGCAATGTGTTGGGTTCTTGACTGACAGCCAGGGATATACGCCCAGTTTAATCAGTATGCACTGATTTAGATCCCGCTGACGTACTTTAATCACGCATGGTCAATCCTCAAGTGAAGCACGTGCTGCATTGCTGTGTTGTAGCCATTAGAGTCACATTAAAAATGCAGAGGAATGGACTGGCGGTGGCTGCGAACTGCAGCTCTGGCTGGAAGTGGAATTTATTCATGATTAATTATGTGAAGCCTGCATGCTGCTGGCTCTGTTCATTGCTGAGAAATACATTTTAGAAATAGAGCTGCAAGCAGTGATTACCGGGGCCCAAGCGCTGTGGACTGAATAGGGACATGTCTCTACATGCGTGTGCATACAGTCTGGACGCACATTGCGTATGTACGCCTTTACATAATTTATTTCTCATTTCTCCATGGACACGTGTCTGTGTAAAACTCAAAAGTCCACAAATTTCTGACTTCCTACAAGTCTGGTTTATGACTGCTCACCAAGGGTGATGGTTAAAAGCAGAGGGCACTTTTCGTTGTGTGCACCGCATGCTGTGCTGTGCATCAGTGATGCATCACAATCACTTCACTTTCACTTCAGGTTGTGTGTACTGCTCGCAAACTCACAATCCAACATGGCTTCAATGCACAACAATAGTCAGAGCTGATATTAATTTTCACATCATTCTGGTGGACATGTCCCTTCAACGGTTATATCGCTGCACATCTTTAAGGCAGTGGTGGCCTAGCGGTTAAGAAAGCAGCCCCGTAATCAGATGGTTGCCGGTTCGAATCCCGATCCGCCAAGGTGCCACTGATCAAAGCACCGTCCCCACACACTGCTCCCCGGGCGCCTGTCATGGCTGCCCACTGCTCACCAAGGGTGATGGTTCAATGCACTGTGTGCACCATGTGCTGTGCTGCAGTGTTTCACAATGACAATCACTTCACTTTATTCTTTATTATTTTATTTTAACACAGTGTAATGTGTTATTTTCAGTGTTAAATAATAAAATTATTTGTTTTTACAGATGCACTGTAAAAACAGGATGAATTTTTTTTTATTTTTAAGTGAAGTGATTGTCACATGTGATACACAGCAGCACAGCACACAGTGCACACAGTGAAATTTGTCCTCTGCATTTAACCCATCACCCTGAGTGAGCAGTGGGCAGCTATGACAGGTACCTGGGGAGCAGTGTGTGGGGACGGTGCTTTGCTCAGTGGCACCTCAGTGGCACCTTGGCGGATCGGGATTCGAACCGGCAACCTTCTGATTATGGGGCCGCTTCCTTAACCGCTAGGCCACCACTGCCCCACTGAATTAGGAGGGTCCAAATTGTTCCTCAAATTGTTCCTTGTTTGGTGAGATTTGGTTGAGTTAATCTTCCAATCAGTAGATCATTATATTGAAGAATGTGTATTGGTGTTAAAATTTTAACAACTTTTTAGTCGTCTGTTGTTTCCCCAGAGCTGTGTATGTGCATGTGGACTGTGGGAACTATAGCACCACTTTTGGGCCCTGGAGTATCATTCACTATTTATCAAATTTGGCGTTATTGCCTCTGGTTCTCATATTATGTAAGTGTAAAAACAAATATAAGCAGATATAATAGGTTTACAGCACTGCATGCTTGGAGCTCCAATAAAGGAGCTTTTTCAGTTCGGTGGCAAAGAATTGAGAGTTCGTGTAACGTGGCTAGGGTTCCCATTTTTATTTCCTTTCTTCCTTTTATTAAGGCCACACAATATTCAGAGGCGGTGTGTGACCTTCTCACACTGACGCACAGTGCTCAACACATAAAAGCAGAAACACAGCATGCAATCTCCTCTCCCCTTATTGTTTTCGCACAAATGAAGCAATACGTGGCAAGATGTGAAGATTAGAGATGAGTGGGGTGAATGCGGCTCTGCAAAAGAACCTGATCGTGCCCGTGATCCGATGACAGTTGAATGTAACTCTGACGTCTAGATTACTCATGTCAGCAGCGATGCGAGTTGTAACTATATGTGCAGAAGTGAGGACCCCTCCCCTCACCAAACACATTCTGCTGCAGCTTAAGGGAACATATCTGAGGTTTAAGTTGAGTTCCTCTTTTCTGAGGGACATATAAATATGTGTATTTTATTTAGGCATTCTATTGTTCTGTTTATTATTCAATAAGTATTATTGTGGAGTAAATGCACAGAACAAAGACATGGAATCGGGGTCTAGACCCAGTTGTACATTTAATAACATGCTGTAATAATGAAAAAATCTATTTGTGTTCATGCATAATTGTAGTTTGTCGTCATGTGTTGGGGTTTTGTTGAATCAGAAATTAACAAAAATGTGATGTGCGTCACTAAACAAAATGATCACGCAAGTCATCCAAAATCGAAATGATTCATGTTTATTATGAATATTATATCCAGAAGGTTTTGTCTTGGTTGTGGTAGTATCAGGTTATATAGCTAAAATCCAGAATGTTTTGAAGTTGTCCAGTAAAGGTCACATGGGTCGATGGCTGTTCCCTGTTTTAGAGACCGCAGGTTGTTTGCTGACTCACAGCTCGGCACTGATGGTCTTTTTTCTTCTCTTTCCTCCCAGGTGCGGGTGAGTCGGGGAAGAGCACCATTGTGAAGCAGATGAAGTAAGTGTCTGGAGCTTCTCAGACCGTTAATATCACAGGGCTTCCTATCAGTTCTCCATCAGAGCCTCTCCGTTACTCTCGACCTTTAACTGCACCACAGTGGGACTGAGTCCATAAATACACAGAGCCTCCAACCATAGGAGCTTGTTCAGCTGAGCATTTTGGGAGGAGGTGTGAGACTCATCTGCTGGCCTGAGGAGCTCTTGACAGATGTAGGGGACGGGCCCTCCGGGGCTCTTCCTTGGTTTGCAGCACCATCCTGCTGCACATGTGCAGTGGGACTGAATGCAGAGCTGCCTGATGCTGCTGACCAGTGCAGTCAGAAGAGCGTCACTCTTTTTAATCAAAAGCATATCTGATCCATTGCCCATATTTGTTCATCGCAATTCCATTTGAATTGTTGGCACAAATTCCAATGATCTGTATTTTAGACCCATAATTGAATATGACTATAATATTACCTTTATAAAGGTCGCACAAATCCTATTTCTTTAAACCTATTTCTTTTTTGAAACTCCTAGATGTTCTTGTATGAATACAGATCCCCACATGTACAATACCTGTTTTCTCCTTTTTTATTGAGTTCTCTTTAGTTAACCCTGACAGTGTCATGAAGAAGGCTCTGAAGAACTGGCCCAGTTTTTTGCTAATCTTCTATTTGCTCTCCCTCTCCCTTCCCACACACTTATTTTCAGGATTATCCACGAGGATGGCTATTCAGAAGATGAATGTAAGCAGTATAGAGCTGTGGTTTACAGCAACACCATCCAATCCATTATGGCCATCATCAAGGCCATGGGCAACCTGAAGATAGACTACGGGGAGGCATCCCGAGCGGTAAGGCCGGAGGACAGCATGTGCTTCACCCTTCTCTCTTGAAAACTATTAAAAGAAATGTTGCTGCTGTATCAGTATTATTGGTTTAGAAGTTTATGAGGGGTTTTTCAGGTTATATGCATCCTAATTTCTACTCTGTATGCAGTCGAATACCACACTCTCAAAAGAGAGTGCGGACCTCCCTTACTCATTTTCAAAATGCGTTTGCCCCTCGGTCTTCATTTTGTTCAGTGTCACTGATGTTGCATTCCACCCTTCAGTCTGTAAGACAGGGGCTTGGCTGGTAGTATGAACTCACAGGAAATAATACATCTGCTTTGTTGATTGAGTTGAATTTGACTGAAGGGTCCATTTTAGAAGAAAGGGCTGCAGCAATATTATGCAGCTCCCCCTTCTCTATATCATATTCAAGTGGACGTAAGACAAATGTATTATAGAAAGGCCAGTTACTGCGTTAATATTTAAAGGGACAATGCAATACATCTAGTAGAGATTCTGAGATTTCTGACAACAATCATAGCAATATTGAAGAAGGTTCAATTAATTTTGAATTATGAAAAAAGCACAAATACAACTTGCTTTTCCATTTAAAATTGATCTTAATTCAAAGCATTAAGGTACCTTATTTTATCCACAGACTTTATCAAAAATTGAATCATGTCTCTTTATTCAGTGTGGACTAAGCAATCAAGTCCACAGAAAATTAGAATAAAAAAAACATGAGAGTGAAACTCAGTATTTGGACTGAAGCATGAATTTTACATTCATTTTTATGACATTTAGCAGATGCCCTGTTAGTTATTACACCAGCTAGGGGGGTCACAATTTCATATTACAGCTCCTCTAATGTAAGACCAGCGCACTTACACTAAAGCCATTTCTCACCTTTTCACTATCTCTGCAGGACGACGCCCGGCAGCTCTTTGCCCTTTCTGCAACAGCAGAGGAGCAGGGCGCCCTGCCTGATGACCTGGCCAACGTGATCCGCCGCCTGTGGTCTGACAGCGGCGTCCAAAACTGCTTCAGCCGCTCCAGAGAGTACCAGCTCAACGATTCAGCCGCGTAGTACGTACTGACCAGTCTCAGGAAGTATTTCACATTTGTACATTATTGTTTCACGTAGCAAGTAGTGAAGAACCAAATGATCAGAGTTGAGAAATTCAGGAATTATGCAATATGGGTATGCAGAGTTAATAGTAAAGCAGGGGTTTGTAGCAAACAGATACAACACTTAATTCATTTAATTCTCACCCACTTTCAGAATTCATTTATCCCGAACCAGATTCATGGGCGCTCACACCAGTGACATATGAACATGAAAACATATGAACACCACTCATGTTCATGTGATCCTTAATAAAATGATTAGAATATATGAACTTGTTCAACAAATGCTGAAACACGTTTGGTCACGGTGGCGTCAGCGTCAATAGTGTCAGAGTCATTAAAAAGCAGAAAGTAGCGAATGCAACAAGGCTAAAGTGCATCTCCGCCCTGTGGGGGGTTCATAATAGTCAAAAATGACTTTCATCTGCTTTGGGGAGACAATGCCCTGGCCAGTGTATTGTAAAATATATGTTATGAACTTCAGAAAAATAATTGTTGTCTATGTTTATTACTCTCTTGATGGTGTGTTTGGGTTTGACAGAAATATAAGCCACGTCCTAAGGAATGAGGCACTATAAATTGGCACGAAGTCATAATGCGGTCCCATTTTTAATGCAGAAATGTAATCTCTGTGGTGCAATCTGTGGAAATTGCACTTTTTTTCTTTCCCAAATGCATTTTGTTCCTGAACTGATAAATTGGAGCATTCCGGGACACATTCTGCGGCTGAGGACATGTAGAGGATGATATGAGCATATTGAGTGCTTTTTAATCAGCCCACATGCTGGATTCTGCTCTACCTGAGCTGAATTATTGATGAGTCCAGCGTACCAGTCATTTTACAGCTTACAAAAAACAATATAAACAGGACACAGTATTAACATTCATAATGTTTCATGGACCCGTAAACCAATGTTGCCAACAGTATGGCAGAGCCAGGTCCACGCTGCATGACCAGTTTCCATCTGTCGCACCTAGCAGGAAGGTCCTGTGTGCCTTAGTGAGGTCATGCCGCATGCTCACGACCATGAGACATTTCGTCCTTTAATGTGACTGAGCACAGAAGTGGTAATGGACCTATTGAAGGCATCCACAATTAAGAGCTACCAATACTCTAAGGGAGAAAATCTCAGTTAAGGAAAAAATTAATGATACATTAATCTGCTCCGATCATCCTAAAGAACTACTATGCCCCTGAATGACCTAAAAGTGTAGTGATTGTCACATGTGATACACAGCAGCACAGCACACGGTGCACACAGTGAAATTTGTCCTCTGCATTTAACCCATCACCCTGAGTGAGCAGTGGGCAGCCATGACAGGCGCCCGGGGAGCAGTGTGTGGGGACGGTGCTTTGCTCAGTGGCACCTCAGTGGCACCTTGGCAGATCGGGATTCGAACCAGCAACCTTCTGATTACGGGGGCGCTTCCTTAACTGCTAGGCCACCACTGACCTTTCACTGGGACTGCGATAGGCTTTGTGACGTTTTTCACTTTGCCATGAAGCAGCTTTATACTGACTTTGTTGCACAATGCAGCTGCCATATTTTCATTTGTATTGGCACATTGACAGGCTATACGTTTTCTGCTCTTAACTCCCATGCTGTGGAGGGCTGAAGTCCAAACCCCCTCTGACATGCTTAGATGACGATGAGGACCGAAGAGTGAATTTGAATTGCTGGATTTATTTCAGAACAGGGTCACAACCTGTGCTCAAAACAAAACATGGGGTTTGTGTACATTTTGGGGTCCCGGAGCAACTTACAACGTGCTTTCATGTTACCATCAGTGAAGAAATCAGTTCTGTGAATACAACTATGAATACAATAATTTATTCACTCTGGTGAAGTTTTTCTTGACATAAATCAAGACTATAAGAAAGTTACAAGTTAGTCTAAGTATTCTCTAAATAGGAAGGTCTTAAACTGCTGTTTGAAAATACTCCGCGACTGAGCTGTTCTGACCTTGAGGGGAACTTCATTCCACCACCAAGGGGCCAAGACAGAGAAGAGTCTAGTGAAAGTGAAGTGATTGTCATTGTGATGCACTGATTACCGCCACTGCCACTGCGGAGGGATCAGGTGAGAAGAACTTGCAGAAGGTTGAAGAGTGCGAGGTGCAGTGTGAGCTAGACTAATGGCTGTGAGGTAGGGGGGGCAGCTACTGGGGGCCAGTGGAGAGAGCATGGGAGAATTTGGGAAGGTTGAAAACCAGTCGTGCTGCTACATTCTGTATTAGTGAAACTTGTGAATGACATGAGGAGCTAAACATAGGCACGTGAGCCTTTAAGCAGAATACATAGGCTAGGTCTGCACTGAACATCCCCTGTATGTACATATCATGATACATACAGGTAGTAGCCTAGTGGGTAACACACTCGCCTATGAACCAGAAGACCCAGGTTCAAATCCCACTTTGTGTCCCTGAGCAAGACACTTAACCCTAAATTGCTCCAGGGAGGGACTGTCCCTGTAATTACTGATTGTAAGTCTCTCCGGATAAGGGCGTCTGATAAATGCTGTAAATGTAAATGTAAATCATGAGTGACAAAGGAATGAGGGAAGGCAATCCACATATAACGGAACCCTAATTACAAATGAATGGAAATCACATGCCAGAGACAGTGAGACGGTGCCACCTGGAGTGCCAGGGATACCTGAACATTACAGACGGGACTGAAAGATCAAATGTGGGTCAAGCCTAAACCAGAAGGCATGCTTCTGCTTGCCTTCCTGAGAGAGTGGGGAAGTGCAGAGGAGACGGAAGCCATTGTAAGGCAGATGTCAATCATTCATTCACACTGACACCTTTCCAGCATTCCCTGCTTTCACTGGATTCGTGACGACGTGTTACATAACATCAAATGATACCGCCTCGTTCATATGTTGGTCATAAATCATTTAGCAATACATTGTTATAGTTTAGGGATATTAAGTTCTTGCCTGTGAAATAAAACAAGCAAACACACAATTAAAAGGAAATGAGGAACTAGAGAAGAAACGACATGAACCAGTTTCTGGGTTTGGCAGTGAGGAACAAAGTGAAGCATGCACAGATCCTTTCTACTTCTGTGACTGAGCAAGTGCACAGATGTACTGAGTAAGCGAGCGAGCGAATGACTGAAGGTGTAGGGCCAGCCAGTGGCATTTGAATCACTGCACTGTTGTAAAATGCAATTCAAAAATAACTGCAATATCTCTGGACTTGTAGAAATGCACTGGTAAGCCATGAGCTGTATCTTACAGACATTTTTCAGCGAAAACATACTTATCAAAAACGGTTGAGTCAGAACAGCGGATGAATCAGTTCCCAGATCAGTGTCAGGCCGGGCAATTTGACATGGAATGACCTACTTCTCACAGCTCCGTTCTGGAAGGGCTGGGGGTGGCGTTAATGAACGTCTGTGGGACAGTTACAGTGAGGAAGTGTAACTGTGTAGGCAGGCCTTATAAAAAGTCCATTTCAAGCTTGCGTGGCGTCACCCTTTTATGTGTTTCAGTCAGTGACGGTCAAAACATGTTTAAAACAGAACCTGCCAGTGACAAAGTCAGTTGATTTCTATAAAACGCAATGAATAAGTCCTTTTTAATATGAGGGAGCCTATATGAAATATAGTTGTGCCCACTCTAGGGAACTAGGGAATAGTTTCTTTAATGCGGCCGGATTTCTCCGCAGCTTGGCCAGATGAGCTGAACTGGAGCATCTGTCTGTATGTGGCCTGCATGTCAATGAGACAAAATTCACATCTGGATAAAAACAGTGCTCACCACTCTAAATGCAAATTTGGGACAGATTTCCTTGACGTACTGACAGCAACCCCTCTTAACAGCAAACTGCTGACCATGTAAGAGAATAAACAGCGCTGGATTCTTATCATGACATTATATCCAATATCAACTGAATTGCCACTATGAAGCACTGCTTTCATTTCAGTCGAGGGTCTAAATTAATCTACATTTATGTTTGCTGAAGCAATATATACAATTGCATCTCAATAGAATAGACTTCAATCATTACACGTGAATTTAAATATGTTTTGCTCAGAGGACAGGTAGAGGTAACGTGGGGAATGAATCCAAAAAAAAATTCATTCATACAGTCAGTATGTAGTTTTCCAGGGAAGAAGATTTTAAAGTCAGTTTATCAGCCATAAAGACATTTGTTATTAACCCTTATTTTAATGATTCACTCACTCACTTTCCTTAACGGCTTTACGGTCATGGCTGCCAGAGCCCATCCTGGGACACTGGGTGCAGGGAGGGGTGAGCACTGCAGGGTGGACACACTCACACACACCATTTACTCCCACACGTACACCTATGGAAAATTCAGAGTTGCCAGCTCACTTAAGTGCGACAGGAGGAAAACCAAGAACCCGGAATCGACAGGTAACAGCAGGTAAACACAAAGTCCGAGCTGGGATTTGAACTCAAAACCTTCTGTGTCCTGAAATGCTGTGAATGTGGGTGAACCACTTATGCTAATGTGATTTGGGGTGGGGTTATTGGGCGCTGACATGCTGCGTTATGTCTCTGTTGCACAGCTGAGCAATGAATTACTCTAATGTAACTCCAGCATAAAGGTTAAAGGTTAAAATTTTGAATAAAAAAATATAGATGACCCTTTTCGCGATTTTCAGGTACAGTGGTGTTAATGACTAGTATGACTAAGCATTACTTATTGTTGCATTACTGAAACTGCTGTTAAGCATTACACCAGTGTACCATATGAAACTATGTTGAATTGTGGCGCACTTAGTAAAAACCCCCACTAGAACCGCTGTATTCCTGTTGTTGCTGCTTCATCAGGCCTGAGCCAAATGGCGATGGGTTTGTGTCCTAATGGATCGTGATAGGCAGTTCACCATCTAGTTGGTTTGCAAGTGGACCGGGTGGGAGAACAATTTTTCCAATTTCTTTTCCCCATTTGCCGAACAGATGGGCAGTTTGGGTTTGCATGGTTTTACGTACTAATCTGCACCTCTGGAGAAAAGCGTCCCTAAGCCTCAGACAGGCGACAAAGCAACTGTGAAAGCTTTCATCTGCACAACACACCTTGACCTCCCAAGTCCTCCTTGCTCTGAGATTTAGGAACAGTGTCAGTCCCCTTAAATCTTAATTTGCTTTGTGACCAACAGGCTGGTCCAGGCAGGAGCCTTTTACTGCTGGGACTTGTCGCTTGGCAGATAATAATTTGGACCTGTAATCATTTTCTTCCTCAGAGCATTGACCAATGCCCATGTGAACCCTGTTATGGTAGTGAAGCTGGCTGGAAATGTTAACACCATGCTGATTCAATTCTCATTCTCAGCTAAAGACCCAAATATACATTTTTGCAGAGACCAACCCACCCCCACGAAATAGTAGCACAGAAAAAGAAGCATTTTTAGTCGGTTTACAGACAGTTTCGTACAAAGAACTCTCTGGGTGACTATAAATGCAACATCAGACTATTTACAAATGACAAAGGCTCCTGCCTACAATTCTAATGTTCAATATTGGTGGTCGGAACCAGACGAGCACAGCAAAACACTTAATCCCTGAGTGGGGACTGTCCCTGTAACTACTGATCGTAAGACGCTCTGGATAAGAGTGTCTGATAAATGCTGAAAATGAAAATGCACGTTCTCCATCCAGAACATCATGCAACCAGTAGTTACAAGTTTAAGCGTCTCCGTCTGGGATACTGTTCTGACCAAGACAGGGACACAGGGATGGGCAATATACTGGTGTATGCAATATTTTGGTGAAAATACAGGCTGAGACACACACCGCCTAGTTTTAGCTTTAGCTTAAAGGTCCCCTGACATGAAATTCCACTTTGTTACAGTATTCAACATTAATACGAGTTCCTCTAGCCTGTCTATGGTCCTGCAGTGGCTGGAAATGGTGATAGGTGTAAAGAGTGCTTCGCCATTCAGAGAGTGGCAGCTCAGTCATCCAGGTCTGGAATTTCTCCCCTTATGTCGTCACAAGGGGATCTTTTTCTTTTTCTGGAAAAACGCAGACGCTTACACAATGGCCAACATGAAACCAATAAATAACATACTGACATTTACATTTACAGCATTTACATTTACTGTACTGACAGATGAGTGATCCTGCTTGGCGATATGGGGCAGGAAAATCTACAGACAAGTAAACTGGATCCAGGTCAAGGAAATAAATACAGTGTGTCAGGGTCCGGTCTGGAAGGGGATACCCTGGGTTCAGGGTTAGGAACGGAGTTTCATGTTCGTCCTGTGTTCCCTTTATTCCAAATTGTTCTCACCTGTGCCTGCATGTTTCAAGCTGCCTTGTTCATGTCTGTTCTGTGTCGGGTCCTTTTTTGGTGGTGCTTTATCGTGTCTTGTGCTTCTGTATTAAATCCAGGAAAATTGAAAGGGGATGTCTCCACAATGCGCTAGGTACAAAGTGGCAAGACAAGTTAAGCATTGTTTTAAGCGTTAACCTTTGATGTTCCTTCGTGCATGTGCAGACTTGATCTTGTGAAATGCATCCAGGCTAATTCACGTGGAAAGGCGAGGCGGAGGAGATGCGGACACGACAGATGGATTCAGCATGTTATGGCAAATGCAGAGAATGTGGAGCAGGAGGTTCTGTGTGGGATTAGCTTCCCAGTGCTGCCATCACAAGCGAGTCGGCCATTAACTCTTTTTATCCTGTGAAAGTTCAGTTCTTTTCATTTTGTGGCTTCCTGTAGTAATTTTCTGCCATCTGCTATGTTGTTCTTTTACATTTCAGCCACCAGATACAAACAGTTGTTTTATGCGGTTAACTATAATGCCGATGATTAAATATCTGTATCTCCGAAGCTTCTTCAGACTATTCCTGAACACTAGAAATGTTATTGGATGGCTTCAGAGTATTTTGTTCCTTGTTCTATCCCGTTGAACCAGAGTGCACAACATGACTATGTTTGTACAGCATCTAAATATCACAGTCCAGTCGGCATCAGGTCATGTCCAGTGGAATTCCAACCCTTTTGGAGCATCAGTCGAAATCTCTCTGAATGAGAGAATCTCCGTAGAATCTCATGTGTTAGGTTCAAACTGCAGATAATGTTGTGCAATCTGTATTGGTTGTAACATGCTTATGTAATCTGGTGAATACTGACAGGGTATTCAGGTCAGGGTTTTTTGTCTTTAAATCTAGCTTGATTGGATGCGGTAAGTATTTCAACTTCAGTGTTTTAAAATGGAGTCTTCTGAGGTCTAGGCCAGTGGAATGGGGGTTATTTCAAGTGGGGCATGAAAATACATTGAAAGCAAGAAATGGTGTTACACATTAGGCATATGATGGCTCACTTTTAATACTTCCATAGTAAGGCCAATTTTTAAGGACGATTTATGAAAATACAAACCTCTACAAATCAGGGCCCTGGAGAAAGGATTGGGAGCCATCTGAATGCCAATTTGAAGGCTAATGGACACTAAATGGGTCAACACTAAATGGACAAAAATCAACACATCCAGTACGGAGGGAGAATTTCTGGCTTGAACTGTCGGATAGTCCAAAAAGCTGCCATTTTTAATTACCATTGGCAGACAGTTTTCTGCCAAAACATATTAGTTGTATTAAAATTAATTGATCCTCCCAACTCAAGTACGTATGTCAAACCAATAATGTTAGAGTGCTGTGTTCTCTCGCTCAGTGGGAAGTGGCTTTAGAAGCGGGACAGACTGAGGAAGGTCCTGGTGTCCTGAAAGGCGACCTTTTAAAGAACTCCTGGTTAAAGTGTGGAAAACAAGACAGGAGCATTTTTAAAGCCTTCTCATACCCACAAGTTTATTTTTTGCCATCTGGTCATTTCCCAGTGAACCGATGGTGAATTGCTGCTCCCTGATAGCACCCCTCGCTGTAGGGTCGCGAATGATTCTTATAGACGTCATTAAAATATCGCCTCTGGTGAGATGGGGAATCGAATTGCCGACGTTGCCATAGAAATATTCATTTGCCACGTCCATTAGAGAAGTGTCGGGCCAGACCTCACAGCTGAGTGAGCAATCTGCTCCGTTTTACTGTCCTCTAGACCCTCTCAGAGCAGTAATGCAGGAGAGAGGAAGTTTTCACAATGTGGCTTTTACATGGATCATGACCTGTAATGTTACGTTTAAATACCCACTTAATTGTGAGAACACATTCCTAAGTTTATTACCACCTGTTATAGTAATTGTTAGTGTAATATAATGGCTTCCAATGTGCCTACGTGTGCCCACTAAAAGCCTTGCTGCTCATCGATTCAAATTTATTTGATTATTTTCTATTTGTAATTGTCTCTCTGATGGTAATGCATTCTCAGCACAAGAGCGTGAGATAAAATGTTCAAAAGATAAAAAAATTCATAACTTTACTGTAGGAAAATGGTATAACGTGTCTGGTCAAATTAAATTTTTATTTGTCACATACACAGTCATAGTCATAGTGATAGTGAAAAATATATATTTTTAAATAATAGTAATGATACAGGTACCAGATGTGATACATGTGGTACCATTAACATGGTAACAAGCCCTGTTCACCCTGACATTGAGTAACCTTGCATACCTGAAGAACATTGAAATGAAATATGTATTATTCTATGAAATATGTATTATTATATAAATCTGAATATGTTTCTACGCATTTATGCTGCAGCTACCTGAATGACCTGGAGAGGATAGCCAAGCCTGAATACATCCCCACACAGCAGGATGTTCTCAGGACCAGAGTAAAGACCACTGGCATTGTAGAGACGCACTTTACCTTCAAGGACCTACATTTTAAGTGAGTACAGTGTTTGTGTGTGTGTACTGTATTTGGTGCCGTTTGGGTCTTGAGTTTGAATCATTATAGGCAGACAGTGAAGCTCTGTTTCTGACAGCTTCAATCCCTCTGTCGTTTTTCTTGATGAATTATACATGAGCCAATGAAAAATCTGATCAATGTTTTTTTTTTTTGTCCGGCTTGCCGTTTCCAAGGAAACTACACTAAACTGATGAAGCTGAAACTGATATTCCCAATACAACAAATTGAAATGGATTAATTCATAATTTTTTATTATTTCTGTGTCTGTTTTACATGAGAAATTGCCTGTTTCAGTTTAGTTTGTATTGTTTTGTATAAAATTCAAATTTTATTTGTCACATACACAGTCATACACGGTATGATATACAGTGAAATGTTTTAGAGACTGCTACAGACCACAGTATTGCAAGTATACAATGATTACCAATATGCAAATATTGCAAACATAACCAAATATTACACTTTTATGTCTTTAACATAAAATATAAAATATGTGTAACAGAGCAGTGGGCAGCCATGACAGGTGCCCGGGGAGCAGTGTGTGGGGACGGTGTTTTGCTCAGGTTTGTTGTAAGTCCTCCTCTTAAGCACAGTGATACACATATTTTCAGTGTAAAGTGTATCAGTAATGTAATCTGTTTTCGGGGTGGACATTTAAATAAAGTTGGGGTGTAACATAACAAACACAAACTCTTTCTAGGAATCGGCATTTTGAAAAATGTTATGAGACAAAACTGCCAACATCATAATATACTCCTGGTCAAAGGAACAAAGAAATAATGTCATTCATTTATATACCAAAATGAACTCATCAAGGAAGTTCCTCTGGCAGACATAACCACTGAACACACTTCTTTCTACAGAAATATCTGCCACTTTTATGTGGCTTTGCTTTCACTCTTCTGTCCAGTTCTTCCCAAACCAGCTTGATGGAGTTTCAGTCTGGAGACTCTGCTGGTCACACCATGTTTTCAAGCTTACCATCTTGCTCTTGCTCATAAGGTAGTTCCGACATAGCTTCATTATCTTGCCGTAGAATGAACCTGTGACCAACTAGGCACATACCAGCGGGTGCTGCGTGGTGCTGCAGTATGCTGTGGGAGATTTTTTTGGTTCAACGTTGGGCAAAATCAACCCCAGCAAATCAGCCCCAGACCATTGCACGTCCTCCTCCATGTTTCCATGTTTGACAGTTGACGTCACACACCGCGGAACCATTCGTACCTACGCAGCAGCATACAAAATTCTGCATCATCCATCAGTCCATAACACCATCCTCTAGTTGTCCCTTGGTGGCAAGACTCTTTTTCTTATCCGGACGTCTTAGCAGTGGCTTCCTGGACCGGTTTTCTCTTCATTGCTGAAACTGAGACTTGCTTACTACGACCACTGTTAAGCTGTGCCTGAAGCCACCTATCATGCAAGCTGCTGACTGAGAAACTTGTCTTCTGATGCTGTTGTGGCTTTCCGGACCTCTTCCTGTCAGAGTGCCTTTTGATGTGTTTTTAACTTGTCTGTTTCTTTTCCATTGTTCATTGCCATTTTTTTCAGCATTTTTATACCAACACACCTTCTACGTCAGTGCAGCATTGTCCAAATAGTGCTGAAGAAAGTACATCTTTTTTAACTACTTTCATGTAGTTAAAATTTTTATTTGATTTAAGTAATCAAGAAAAAAACTATCCAGCACTTTTGTATTCCAAGCTATTCACTGAACTTGAACTGCTTGAATGTCAATGAAAAAACTTCAAAACTTCATTGTTGCCAGTATTCCATTTTAAATAATAAGATGCATTAAGATTAACAATGTTTGGAAGATGAACTAGGGCTTGATATTCAGCATGTAAATAGTGTCCAGAATAATTTTGCTTTAAAAGAAAGAAAGCTGTCTGTTTTTTGGCAGGTTTGTGTGCTTTTCAGAACTTTAAAAAAAGACTCATGCATGTGTGACTGTAAAACCTTAGCGATATTATAATTTCTGCCTCTCAGGATGTTTGATGTAGGAGGTCAAAGGTCAGAGAGGAAGAAGTGGATCCACTGCTTTGAGGGAGTCACTGCCATCATATTCTGTGTGGCCCTCAGTGCGTACGACCTGGTGCTGGCCGAGGATGAGGAGATGGTGAGTGCTTTTACAACTACCTGCATCTTTAAATATGGCGTCTATAAAGTCACGTAAGCGCTTCTATCAAAATCATTCATCTACAAATGGCTCCTTTTCCATAAGAATCATTAGTGATTTTATTTAATCAAGGGCTGGATAACTGACCAATTCATTTAATTTAATCAGAACACTTAAAGCTCAACTAGAGAAGCGCCATCCGCTGTTTAGTGTGGTCTCAAGGATCCTCATGATGAGACGATAGTGGTCCGAGAAGCACGACCCTCCTCCGCTAATTTGTTTCAGATGGAATATTCATCATTCATTCTGCCGCTTGTCCACAAAAAAAATGGTCTTCTCACAGAATTGAGTTCCAGCATTTATCTGTCCGCTGGAGACGGAGACTGTTCATTGGAGCAGTTTGTAGAGGAAGCAATGTAGTTGACTCCTGAGAAAGAGAGAGACGTGGCATCAAAAGAGTTTTCGTTTCAGCACATTTATCGTAGCTGGTTTTCACCTCATCGTCTGTGGTTCCGTGGCCATTTGAAGCTCTGCATCAGACAGTGTGCCTGAAACAACACCGCCCCCAAGTGGCCAGGCCGTGGAATACATTTTTGTCCTCTGTGTTAGACATGTTCTGCTGACGTTGGTTGGCGCGATTCTTCCCTCTGTAGAACCGCATGCACGAGAGCATGAAGCTGTTTGACTCCATCTGCAACAACAAGTGGTTTACAGAGACCTCCATCATCCTCTTCCTCAACAAGAAAGATCTTTTTGAAGAGAAGATCACACGCAGTCCTCTGACCATCTGCTTCCCAGAATACCCAGGTCCAAAACAATCTTTTGTCCAGCTGTAGAAATGTAAACGATATTTTTCGTTAATAAATGATATTATTATGTAGGACTGTCTATGCATTTTTCCAAGATGTGAAAAGTCTTCGGTCCAACGTGAGATCATTTCAGTAGCAGTAGGGTTTTCTTTCGCCTGTACCTCCAGTGCAGCAATATTTACCGTTTCGGTTTCATCCGCTCTCTACAGGAGCGAACAAATACGACGAGGCAGCCAGCTACATCCAGACCAAGTTTGAGGACCTGAACAAGAAGAAGGACACGAAGGAGATCTACACTCACTTCACCTGCGCCACGGACACCAAGAATGTTCAGTTCGTGTTCGACGCCGTCACAGATGTCATCATCAAAAACAACCTGAAGGACTGTGGACTGTTCTAAGACACACACACACACACACACAGCACATAAGTTACATGTGAAAATGACATAATGCTGGTTTTACCTTGTAACACACATATGACTAATTAAAATTCTCATCATTAAAAAAAAATTTACTATCACCAATTCACCCTATCGATCTTGGCTTCTCTCCATTCCATGCGTCATATATTTAATTATAAAAGAAAAGCTGTTTCTCTATTGGTCTGTTGACTTAAAACACAGACCAGTTTTTTATTCTGATATTTCTTTTTAATTATCACAAGACGAAAAAGAAAAGAAAAAAAAAACTTTTGTATTTTCACTTTTCTTTAACAGATGTGAATTTTATCAAGCTTTATTGCATATAATGCTTATTTTGTAATGGTATATTGACACAGCAAAAAGTGACAAATAGATAAACATGCTTGTTAAAAAAAATGAAACTAAATCTTTAGTTCACTTAAATTCTACACTCTTAGCTAAAACTGTGTAAATGTACTGCATGTGGCCCATAGACAAACTCTAGTTGTAGCTGTCTTCACATTCCTTAAACTTGTTTGTGATTTGAGGGGAGGGGGTATCCACACCGGAAATATGCACTGTACATTCTTTGACCAATATTTAAAATGCGAGAATCTTCTCTCTCTCTCCCTCTTTTATTCATAGTTGCTTTCCACATTTTTACTGTATGTTTGTGCCTTGACTTCTGTTTACACCTGTCTGTAGATTCAAGTTGTCTATAATGTACATTTAGGGATGGTGTTTTTCACATTACTGATAAAGTGAACTCGTGTGGCTTATATAGATGAAACTGTGTATACAATGTCAAACCTGGCATCAGGGGAAATGTAACAGATGCTTCGAAAGACCAACGTTCAAACGATTATAATAAAGATTGAGTCACTGGTTGCGTTGGCTGGTTTTTGATCCTAGAGACTTGGCAGACTTGGCTTTTCACCCCGTCTTTCACTCACTAACTCACTCAGGTTCCCACTCAGGTTTGCAGATGCCGAAGCCCATTCCAGGATGAACGGGAGAACCCAGAGGAAACCAGCGGCAACACGTGGAGAGCATGTAAACTCTGTACACACATGGTCCAAGTCCAGGTTCAAGCTGTTCGAGGTGTGAATGCCATCAGAGGCATTTCATTTATGAAATATGCCTTTTTTTAAAAATGAAACGCAATGTGACTTTTATATTCAATTATTATCTTCATAACATGAGTTTAAATATCAGTTTGAGCATTTTAAGTGCAACATGTGCAGCAACTTGCATTTACACACACAAACAAAATGTGACATTTTGTCAGTGATTATTTATATTATAGAAAATACATAAATACTATTTGACATTAAAAAAATATTATTATTCGACTTGTACCGGTGTAGTAGCCAAGTGGGTAAGACATTTGACCACAAAGTCACAGGTTCAAACCCCACTTAGGACCATTGTGTCCCTGAGCAAGACACTTAACCCTGAGTGTCTCCAGTGGAACTGTCCCTGTCACATCTGGCATCTGGTAAATCCTGTAAATGTAATTGAAATGTTCATAATGATATACATATTAAATGAGTAAGATGGGTCGTTGGTCATTGGCCACATGTTCAAATTCAAATATGTCTCAGCATCCAGCAGATAAACATAATTCTTAATATTCATCATTTGATTAGTTTGTCCTTCACCCGTTTACACTCATCTACAGGAGTAAATTTGCGGGGGTTGTGGAATGTGTCCATTTACAGGATGGCAGTTTGCACCCTAAATTCACAGATTTGACCTTTTATGCTGATCATGTTTATATGAACAGAAGTGAATTCCTTTGATTTGTTAGGGAAATGAAGCTTTGATTGTCTAATGGTTTTAAGATGGCTGTCTTTAGAGCTGTGTGATGCAGTGAATGGCTTGGAAATGGTGGACAGATCTCTTGATAACTGGGACATCACCTGAACCTCATGTAATCTGTGAATTTAAAGAAAAAAAAAAAGACAAAGTACTTTGTTCTGTATTGTACATCAGCCTAAAAGCACAATGATGTCAGAGGTTTTCCATATTTTTTAAAATAATGTACATGCTAAATTGAAGATGGAAATGGATCTTATGCTGAACAACTATACTCGTACCATTTCACACACAAAGCAGCATGGGGTCGGTACCCTGTCATGGAGGCCTAGCGGAAGGAAGCAGACCTGGTTCGAACCCTGAGCTGCCAATCTGCCATCCCCACACACTGCTCCCCGGGTGCCTTTCATGGCTGCTCACTAAGTTTTTTTTTTTCTTAAACTAATTTAGGGATTTCTAGGTTTATTTTTGCATGATGCATATGACTGGAAAACAGTTCTATTAATCAGCAGATCACCCTAGCATTGTGTCACCGTGTGCTGGGCTTCACCATGACAATCACTTCACATTAAAATGGCCTTGAGCTTCTGCTCTATGAAAGCACATAAAGCCCATCATTAGCATTGAAAACACTCATTATAATAAGACTGTCTGCAAATACTTCACCCAACAATGGGTTCTTCACACCTTGAACCATGAACAGCCACACCACTAAAGGGTATTTACACACAGCGGCCACCAGGAGGCGACACGAGTCTCCATTCGGTCTACTGTCCGTGCCAAGCTGTAAAAGCTGAGAATAAAGTTTCTGACAGACATTTTCTTCAGTAACATACAGTACAGGCCAAAGTTTGGACACACCTTCTCATTCAATGGAATTTCTTTATTTTCATGACCATTTACATTGGTAGATTCTCACTGAAGGCATCAAAACTATGAATGAACACATGTGGAATTATGTACTTAAGAAAAATTGTGAAATAACTAAAAACATATTTTATATTTTAGTTTCTTCAAAATAGCCACCCTTTGCTCTGATTACTGCTTTGTACACTCTTGGCATTCTCTCGATGAGCTTCAAGAGGTCGTCACCTGAAATGGTTCTCCAACAGTCTTGAAGGAGTTCCCAGAGGTGTTTAGTACCTTTTACCTTCACTTTGCCGTTTGCCCCTTTGCCTTCACTCTGCGGTCCAGCTCACCCCAAACCATCTGGATTGGGTTCAGGTCTTGTGACAGTGGAGACCAGGTCTCCACTTTTTGTTAATTACATAACTCCACATGTGTTCATTCATAGTTTTGATGTGATAATCTACCAATGTAAATGGTCATGGAAATAAATAAAACACATTGAATGAGAAGGTGTGTCCAAACTTTTGACCTGTACTGTATATTTTTGGAGTCATTTCTGAATGTGTTTATTTTTGCATGAAGCATGTTGATGGAAAGCAGGCCTGTCAGTCAGCAGGTCTCCCTCGCATCACTAGAGCTTTGCACAGGAGAGCTGTGACTGGATGCATCAGTGACAGGAATAATAGTGACAAAAGCAACTATTCTCGAACTACAAGTAAGGAAATACCACCAACGTAAAAACTGATGTAAACCATATTGTGAAATGGAGGATTTGTCCTCCTTTCCCAATACGACGATGAATTCAGAATTACTCACCACTTACTAAATTCACTGTTGTGCGTATGTATTGTAGATCATACGTAGTCTACAAAAGGTGCAAAATGACGTTTATTTAAAAAGTTGTATACAATTAATAATTGCTCTTTTAAAAATTAATTTCTCTTTTGATATGGACCAAAACAAATAACGCAAGCATCAATTCGAGGGGCGGGGCCGTATCGCGTTTCACGCGACTCCTGATTGGCTGGCGCTGCGATGCAGTTCTCTGATTGGCTGCGGTTCTATTGACAGGACGTCACGGCGCACACAAAGCGTCGCGAACTCCGCTGCAGCCGTCAGTCTGGGGCGCAGCTGAGCTTTTCACGCGTTCACCCCGGATTTACCCAACTTTAACCGGTACGTACTGCAGACCAACACCAGCTCGTATTCTGCGCGACACTGTTCACATATCTGTTGGCGTTCTGAAATAAAAATAAAACTGTCCTCCGTTCTTTCTTTTAGGAAAATTATCTGACTGGTCTATCTGGACCACAGGGGAAATATGGTAAGTTATCGAGATTTTACTCCTCTCTCCTCTCTTATGAAGTTTGGATGTATTTACACTCAGATTTAGTGGAGTATGAGCTCCGAACCCGAAATTGTTATCCTTATTCTTTTTCGAGACGGAATTCGGGGTAAAATCCCCCCGCTCAGCGCTTTCTGATAATTCAAGTCGTATGTGAACTGATCCGCACTCCCCATCCCGCTTCCTGCACTTTCCACACGTTCATTTATTTTAAGACGCCCAGTTCGCGTTCCTCTATTTAAACACCGTTAACTGGAAACCGAAGCGTTTTCCCAGCTGTGACAACACCAGACGATCTCAGATCGAGACCCCGTCCCCTCGGACCTTCGGCCACGAGGGTCGTCATGTCCGTGTTTGAAGGAAATCCTCTCAGTATCCTGTTCCCACGTTACCAGCACTACAGTATCAGTGCAGAACTTCAGAAGTAAAGGAGTCCAGGAATACGTTCGGAAGCTTTAAGCAAGTTCCCCAAATTAGAAAAATTGTTAAGTGTGTGAAAACCTGACCGGTCTGCTGTTCTCCAGCTGTGCCTGCAGGATTCTGGGGACTGCTTTCGGGACCAGATGCGGCACATGATGAGGTCCCTGCAGGACCTGAAGCAGATGAGGGATCCATGCGAGCCCCTCGCGGTGACACGAGCCGGCCAGAAGCGGGCGCTGCACCGGGAGCGGCTGACCCGCCTCCGCATCTCGGAAGCAAGCGACGCCAGCACCTACGACTCGGCTTGTTGCCTCGCCAGCCCCCTGGAGGAGGAGGAGGAGGAGGAAGGGGGAGGAGGCGGCGGCGGTCACCCCAGGCAGGGGTCCCCCAGCAGCGAGAAGAGTTTGGAGTTCGATTCCGGGTACTCCGAGGCCTCGTGGCAGGACGAGGGGGTTGTGCTCCGAAGGACAAGGAACGTTCGCGTCTCTTCGTCTGCTTGCGTCCGTACCAACCGGATTCGGCCCAAATCCACATCGGACGCCTGTCTGGAGCGCTGGACCTCCTTCGAGGCCAGCGACCCCGAGGACTGGACCACGTCTCTTCTGACCCGGGGCAGGAACCGCCAGCCCTTGGTGCTGGGCGACAACAGCTTCGCGGACCTCATCAAAAACTGGATGGACTTACCGGAGTGTCCCGAGTCGGCAGAACTCAAACCCAACCCAGGTCGCAGACTGGCGAAGGACTTCCTGGTGAACATGCGGCGGAAATTGGCAGGGATGTCGAGGGGGAAATCGTCAGAGGCGTGTTCCAAGCGGCTGTCGTGCCCAGTGGGCCTGCAAACACAGAAGCCCTTCTTCCACCAGTCACACACAGGACTTCACCACCTGGGGACGGACTTTTACCAGTTCAGTGCCCTGATGAAGACGGGCAGTCGCCAGCCCATCATATGCAATGACATTATTGGATACATCTAATTTGCATAAATGCAGAGGGACTCTTATTTTTATACGATGCAGTGTCTATAATGTTAATCTGATCCAATAAAAGCTGTGTTTTTTTCCCACAAACGTAGAAATGACTCTGAACGTTCATGCAGAACATCTTCTATGTTAGATGTTTTGTCTTCATTCTGCTGTTCTTTTTTTTTTTCTGGGATGAGCTGATTTGGGCCAGTTTATGGCAAAACAGGAACCTCCCTGGTGCATCACAAAGGACTTCCCTTTATCACGTACAATGTGAAGCAGTAATTCAGACGATCAGCTGAGCTTATTTATCCACGTTTACCAAAAGCAGATGTCGATTTAAAAAAAAAAAAGTGAACTGAGATTATAAAGCTTTATGGTCCATAAATGCTAAAATGGTAACGATAAATCCTAAACGCCCCTCGATGTTAGTTACACCCTCGCTCTCGCTGCCAAGCCAGGCGGTCATGGTTAGCTCGGAGTACAGCATTCGTTGTGGATGCGCCCATTGCTCTGGATCAGGACTCAACGGACCATTGATCCAGACTTCAGTGTTGGTGCTTCGTAGCACCATGTTGTGATGTTGTGGTTGCATAGTGTGTGGAAATGCTTTTACTTGCACGATACTTCCAGAGCTGTGAGATCAACTGACCGTTTTCTACCACACAACATCAAACGCTCTCTGATCATGCTCATCCAAAAATGCTTTCCGGTGAGATCAAGGTTTCCCACTATCCGTCCAGGTCTTAATAACACATCAAACGGTTTTAAACGGAACTTTATTGATTTCATGGCCCTTTAGACCTTTGATGGACAATACCTCAAAACTTTTAAAATGCAGTGCAGTGATGGTGATGTTCTTCTGCCATGTCTGTGTAAGAAAGCATGTTTCCAATCTGAAACATCTTCATCACTGCAGTAATTAACCAGTTGAAGCATGAGTATTTACTTATTTAAACCCCAGTCCCATGGCAGTGTATCACTTCCAGATGATTGCAGAAATGGCTAATTATTCAGCAAGGAACATCCTAAAAGCAGCTTTAAGATGACTGAGTTAAAGGATTTAATGGGATTTCACTTTGTGTTTGTTTAAACTCGGGCTTCATCCCCCAACCGCTTCTTCACTGGTCCCAGAGGAGGAGAGGGACGAAGGAAGAGACGTTGACATCACAGGGTGAAGGGGAAGGCCATGTCAGCACCTCATCTGAAGCCTCCACCCAGGGGCTTATGATCCAGTTCTTCCTCTTTCTCAAGGTCAGCTAAAGGCCACTGGATTAGACATTTGGGTCCAGGTGGTGGACGAAGAATCACTACTTCCACTAAAATGGAGGCATAAAACATCAAATCCATCAATAATCAACAATGATAAACAAAGAATAAAGCAATCAATGAAATAATAATTATTTTTTCACCATGACAACATATTTAGCAACTGTGACAAACATTTTGGAGAAGAAATAAACTGAGAATAGTTTTCTTAATTTGAACAGGCACGTGTTCCTTGTTATAAATTATACCAAGTATCTGATGAAGGGAACATCTTCATGGTGTTCATCCTCCTCAGCAAAAGAGGGTGTGAGCTGCAGCACGTCCTGATGTTCTGGGCTCTTCATCTTAGTGACGCTGCAGACCACATCAGAAACCCTAGACAGACAGACAGACAGACACCATCCTGTCAGGCCGCGGACACCCTCCTCGGGACAGACTGGGGCCTGGCTCTGCCGCTGTCTCTTCTGCTACGCTGCAAGCTGACTCTAGGACTGCTTTTAATGGCGGTTTTAGCGCCATGCTGGTAATGGAGGACAGGAAAGGGACGTGACTAACAGCTCGGGGAGGTAATGACTCAGTAGGTGCGAGGGGGTCGCGGTGCAGCAGTGCAACATTGGCTGTTCCACCCCGCACTGGAATGTAAGTAAACAAACAAGATGACCACAGTGGACCTGACTGGTTAACAAAACCAGTCCGAGATCAGTCATTTCCCTGCTCATGATCAATGTTCTCACACCAGCCACACTATCATCCGTGCTAGACTGTAACAGAAGCTATAATACAGGACATTTAATACTTTTTGACACATTAACGTTTTTTCAAAGTGTCCCTTCTCTTTACCTTCACGACTGCACTGCACAGTGTCGTCATCATCATTAGCAGTTTCATGAGATGATCATGAATATGAGAGAAGGGAACGCCTCAACCAATGATCAACAACTCTTTCCAGACTGTCGGAAAACCATCTCCATAGTCTCACTTATGATGAGAAAAGCCAAGAGTGGGAAAAGCTGTCACTATAGCGAAACGTTGAAGGTCCTCAGATAATGAAAATCGTTATTTGTTTACCATTTTTGTGCACTGCATAACATGTATTACTTCATAGTTTTGCGCCAATTAAAAATTGTCTATAAAAGTCACATAATAGGTCCAAAACTCATAAATATCCAGACAGCAGCTGTCTTGAGGCCAGAATCTGACAAAAGATGAAGGACTAGATGATCTCATGCACGTGGCAACAGTTGGGCAAAGGTCTACATATAACTCTATAGGGCTGGAAAACACGGTTACCCCTTGCAATGTAAAATTTTGACTAATTTCAATGAAATTCAAAGCAAATTATCATCATAACCCAGGCAACCCAAGAATAGCTTATATGTTATATTGAATAGTGCATCAGGCTTAATTAAAATATTCTTTTAGTACTGGCTCTCATATGTTAAACTTAACTCGTGTAGCTTTTAGACCAGTGACATTGTTGTCCTGTGCATCATACCACCCTGGTCATTTTAACTGCATATATTCGTATTGGCATATACCAGACATGGTCACCAGGGAACTAGTGGCAAAGCAGCAAAGGGTTAATTAAGCCAGAAGTGCCATAAATAACCCAAAAATCCCCTCACATCACTCACTGACTCTTACATAAACCAGCTAAAAAACAACACTCTGTCTATGATAAAATCCTGTTGTGACGGGGACAAGAAGTAAAATATGAGCCAGAATGAGGTTGCATTTGTTTACATAATTATGTCATAATCTCCACGTCCCTCAGTGGAAGTCCAGCATCTAAACACAACAGATAAGGATGAAGGAATGTCATACTTCTGCTGCAGTCTGTTACTGTGGCAGGGTCCAGCGCTGTACAGCAAAGCTGGTCCATAGAACAACCCCGTTATCTCCAAATTGTATGTTTCCTAAAACAAGGAACATGCATTTGTCCCAGAAGATAAACATTAATAACATGCATTTTGTAGCAGGAGTAATATGTAGGTGGCATTGGGATTCCCTTGTACAGTGTGTGGACGTTTTAAACAGTGGATGCAAAATATGAATAATATATCAACGACAAAGTTTGAAATAATTACGTAGTTGAACCCATATCTGTTGATGAGCAGATACTGTGCCGGTGTGAATTTTTATTTTATTAAGTGCAACTGTTTTTAGCTCTACTACGGTCGTTGACAAAGGTTTTCGAATAATCAATGAAGCTTTTAAAGTGGCACACTGTGGTTAACAAACACAACATTCCATTGGAAATCAAGACTAATTATCTTAATTTTGTTGTAAATGAAGATGGGACATATCTTCATGGTTTTGAGCTGACACACAAAGGATGATGAGAAGTTATCCATTGTATGTGCAAGCCAGATGCCACTGGGAACTTTACTATGACATTCATTCAAAAGGATTCATGATATTGTGGAAAGACGCGATTGGCCAGATGTTTGGTTCCACGCTTCCATGCTTCAAAATTGTACCATAAGAAAATATTAGTGATCCCACTTACTACCATTGTGTCCCTGAGCAAGACACTTAACCCTAAATTGCTCCAGGGAGACTGTCCCTGTAATACTGATTGTAAGTCGCTCTGGATAAGGGCGTCTGATAAATGCTGTAAATGTAGAATAACCACCCTTCTGTTATGCTGGGTAATGGACACCCGCCGATGTGTCATGTACATTCTGAGCTCGGTCCCTGTGAACGTTTGCCCACGATCGGATGCGCTGCCAATGCCCGGCTGATGAGGGAAGGTGAACGAGATCTTGAGCAGTGTGCAGGCAGCTGCACAAACCTTAATGTGCTTCAGCAGCTCCCCCAAGGTCATTTCCTCCCCGTCGCCCCGCTTGCCTTGAACCAGGAAGTCGTCCCAAAGGGAGTACTCCTTCCCTGCGAGCTGCCGACAGACACAACACACTCATGAGTTTAGAACAACGATATACTCTGTAACAATGCAGCCGTGACAAAATTGGTGTTGCACACTTCACCACAAATGCTTGTGCCTTTTTACCTTCATCTGTTGTGCTCTGCAGCACAATGCACCATCTGAGCGACAACACACTGAGACGTAACGCGGTTCTAGTGACGGAGGTGTCTGGTACCTGCTGGTCGCCATCCGCCTCCTTCCAAAAGACCCTCTGGCACATTTGAATAGTTTATAGCGATTCTCCCTGAGAAACTACAGCCACAGAGCGCAACCCAAACACAGCCTACTAAGGGGTTAAAGGTCACTTCCTATGGTAGCTAAAATATGAGTTCAAGGGACGATAGAAAGTTGTTTTGTCTTTACAAGAATGATGAGCCTGAGAAAATACACAAGTTGTCGGTCAGAAACCTCAAGGTCACGGAAAAAATAATCACATGTGTGTGCGGGAGTGTGTGTATAATCATACATGCATTTATAATCATATTCCTCAGTTCAACTTCAGTCTTTATGTGAGCGGGTAACTTTCTCTTTCACAGTCGGAGTAGGAACGTATAAAAACCTGCAGTCATAATTGACACTCGAGGGAAATTATTCCAAGAAAATATTCAGCAGGGCTTTGCCAAGCGTCTCAGAAACAGTTGTGTGAGCCAGTTTCTACGGTTGTGTGGGGCACAGTATCTACTGTCAACTCCTAAAACCTTCACTTCAGAGTTTAGCAGTAGAGTTTCCAGAGGAGCCCGGGCTGTTTTGCCGGCTGCCGCAGTTACGAAGATGAGTTGTTCACAGTGTGACAGTGATTTAAAACCAGGATGGAAACTCATCTGGAAGAAAAAAAAACGGCGAGAGCATTATAAATGAGCGAGCAGGTCCAGAATAAACGGAGCTGAACAGGTCCGTGCTGAGATCCGTCGGTGGACCCGCTGGCCCTGACGCTGGGAATACGGGAAGCTCATTAACTCACTAGCGGTCTGGAATACGATGGCCTGGATGTATGGAAACACAACGAAGTGGAAAACAAGGACTCTGAATGTGATGAATTCTGGTCATGCACACCTCCAGCTACGAGGAGAAATTTAAAACCCTTTACTGAACCATATTAAAAAACTTGTGAACATTTAAAAGGCTAAAAGAAAAGGGCAGGATCGGTTTTACTGATTAGCATCTGGTCTCTTTTACTAGATGAGTCTAGGAGTCAAGTTTTCCAGACATCCCGAAAACACACCTACAAGAGGGTCCAGTGGGGCGCTTTGATCTCCAACCTATTTGGTGAACATCAGTCTGGAACAAAGCCCATCCTGGCTGACCTTGTGTCTGAGCTTTCACTTGAGTTAGACACACATGATAAAGCTGGGGAGTGGCTGGGAAATGGGTTCTACAATACTAGGGACGTGACCTGCTTAGATTTGACACAAAAACGTGGCTCACAGAAGGTCTCGCCTACAAATAGAGACATTGGTAGTACCGGGGTTATATTGTGTCACACTGGTAAAATCCACAGATACACAGATGTTCGCTGAATCCCCTCAGCCCCTAAAACATGACTAAACCCCCAACAATCAACATTCCAAATTCTTTTGCCACAGAGTTAGACTGGTAAGGGGTGTCACATGACACAGATTTACCATAAACACTGTAATCTGCTACACACTGCTGCCTTCAGGTGAGAGAGGGTCCCCTGAGCATTTAGATCAAGTCCGGGATAAAACTGCACATCTGAATTTCAAACCAGAATACAAATGTTCATATTACAAATATCAGTTTATATGTAGCATCAAATAACAGCTTGTGTTATTGTGTTATAATTTTGTGAATTTCTAAAGCAGTGGAAATGAATGTTTAAATGAATGACATGTGACCTCTGATACCCCCGTCTCATGTTATCATGACCATTATGCCAACAGTTTAGTCATTTCCAGGAGATCTCTTGGCTGCTCTTATTCTCATGCGGGCTTCTTCAGACCTACTTAAAAGTGAAGTGATTGTCATTGTGAAACACTGCAGCACAGCACACGGTGCCACAACGAAATGTGTCCTCTGCTTTTAACCATCGCCCTGAGTGAGCAGTGGGCAGCCATGACAGGCGCCCGGGGAGCAGTGTGTGGGGACGGTGCTTTGCTCAGTGCCACCTTGGCGGCTCGGGATTTGAACCGGCTACCTTCTGATTACGGGGGTATTTGCTTACCCGCTACTGTACTGCCACTACTGTGTCCTTATAATTCCCATGATTATTTATTTCATAAACACAGTGCTCGTTGACTAACCTCCATTGCTCACAATTATTCACAAGATACACAGTATGTGAACCCTCTGGAGATCAATGATCATCATTGTTCAAGTTGAGTTCAGCATATTAATGCAGAGAAGCTATCAGACGCAACGGGACAAAGGAAACCTTGTTAAAGTCAGCACCAAAGGACAGAAATCAATAAGATTGGTTGGTTGGGCTGTTTCTACAGGCTGTTCATTCGGTGAATGATTGACACACCCAAAAAGCCACCCGAGAGCCACTGGATAATCTCCGGGCAACAGCAATTCAATTCAGAAATGGTCATTTTAAATATCCTGTTGCTGAGTCTAAAATCTGGGCTCAGTTCCCGCTGACAGTCCTTAAAGCTGCACGTATGCAGACATGTGTTTTAAATTATAAAAGAACTTTAAAAATCCACATTGTTCTGCCACAGGAAAAAAAAATATCTGCAGATCCTGATCTCTCTGCAATAACTTGTCTCACATGCTCACCTAAATCTCTATAGATTCTGGTATTGTTCTATCAGATGCACATCCCCTTCCATAAATGTAATGCATGCATAAATGCATACGAGAAAAGGTCATAGGTAGAGGTTTGTGTGGATGGGAGTTGTTCTGCATGTCTGGACTCTGTCTTCTTCACCCGCTTATTAAAACGTCCTGAGGTTTTCCTGTGGGACATGTTTGTCATCGAGGTTCATGGTGTACAGTTTACATAATGTAAAGGCTGGTATATCTATACCCTTAATTCCAGGAATTGCTATTCAAGGTTGTCTGGGTTTTTTGAACTCATTAATCATATAGAAACTATTCTAAATTTCCGAGGTTTATGGTCAAAAGTGTCGTTAAGAATGGATTTGACTGAATTTGAGATTGAGTTGAGGTCTGTGCTATGTTGCTCAGGGTGACGTCATACCCAAACCAGGACAACGCAATTTAAAAATAAGCAAGAATGGTGGAACCAGGCCAGTTTCTGCAAACAATTAAACAAAAGCCTTTCTTTCCGTTTTAGTTCCCCAAAAATCTTCACTGTTGGATTCTGCTTAAGAGTGAGCGTCATGACGATAACACATGAAGGCGTACTCCGCTAATGGCAGCCAGGGACGTAGGACCTTGGTTTTCTTTGGGTCTAACAGCACAAAGTGTTTTCCTAAGGAAAGTCATGCAGGATTCCAGAGGAACATCAGATATGGCGTGGCCCAGCCATACATCAGCCCCCCTCAACCCGAACGTCTGGGCTCAAAGGTTTATGTTATTTTTCCAGGCTGTTGTTACCTATTGGCTCTAAATGATGTCCCCAGGGGACACACAGTCGACTTTACAGTGGAAGACTCTGAAAGTATAAACCTTTTAAAGGCTGAAGTGAAACATGACGAACGCCATGACAGGGCCCTATAAACAACAGGGATACGTTGGATAAACCTTGTGTTTTTTTTCCTCCAAGTAGAAGCCAGTCTGTACTGTGTTGTGCTGGAGGAGAGCTTGTGGTTCCACGGAAACTGGAATGCAGAAGAGGCCTTGGCCAAAAGTTCCGCAGTCAACCTTCTTGGCCATGGAAGACGGCCAAAATTCTCATCTGTTATATCCACAGCCTGCATCAGAGCGGTATTGTGGACGGGGATTTTCCCTTCCTTAAGCATATGTCCCTACTGACCTCGCCACAAATGTGACTAAAGACACAAGTGTTTATAGTTCAAACCAGCAACTGGTTGTACTGTATCTGCTGTCTATGTTTAGGCTGCATTACCAGGAAATTCTACAAATCTGAGCTGTACTTCATTATTTTAGCTTTAATTTGGAATAGAATTACAAATGAACATTCTCATTCTTTTCTGTTCAGTTCTAATTCATGCATTGCATTTTTTTCCTGGGTTAGAAAAATTCTGACAACTGAATACATTGAATACTGAATACGTACAATATATTTGGTTACAATACATAAAGAGTATTCAGAATAGTTTTAGAATACATATAAATTACATTATTGAAACAAATGTGTAAAATGTTTCTGGGTAGTAAATTCACTCCCTTTCCATAACCGCTTAGTCCTATTCTAGGTCACAGCTGCCGAAGGCCATTCTGGGATTCTGGGCACAAGGCGGGGAACTCACCCATCCCAGGGCACACACACACTCACACACACACACACACACACACATACATACATACATACATACACACAACTATGGACAATTCCTTTGCATGCAAGAGGAAACCGGAGAGCCCGGCAGAAACCCTCACCGACACAGGCAGAATGTGCAAACTAAGGTCCAAGCCTGGATTCAAACTAACAACTTTGAATGTGTGACACCATGTTGCTAACCACCATTCAGCCGCACACTGTCATCCAGAAAACAACATATGAATATTCTAAGTGGACATAACTGGCTTATTTATCTGAAAAGGGAACTTCTTTCTTAAAATTTCAGCCTACTTTTGTTTTTCTATCTATATGCTGTTCTCTGATATGATCAGCACCAATAATGTTTCTTCAAGAGCATTCTGATTATGGGAAGTTCTAATTGTGTTTAAATGTGTGGAACTAAGGCTGCATTTTTCTTGCATATCTTTAAATATCAATACAATTCCACACAGCAATAAAGTCTATGCTATTTTGCTTGCTATTTAATTGCAAATAAATGCTTCCTACATTTACAGAGCTATATATTTTGAATCCCTCTTTAAGATTATTGTTGTTTCTTGCACTCATAGCTATCAAAGTCATGCAGCTCAGCCAAATAATATCACTAATGTCACAGACCGAGATCCCACTCAACACTGCAGAGCGCAGATCAACTCATTCAACCCATTTCCTGATTGGATGAGTAACGAATGTCCGCCTGCAGAGCCAAAAATTCCCAGGCAGGGACATTGTTCTCCTCTACGGCCGTGATGCCTTTAATTACAGCCTATGCTCTCGTTTCTCCTGCTGGTTCGAGAAATGCAAGCTGCTTCCTCACATTCTAATGCTGTGCTGCAAGTGAACTGTGGCGCCCCTTGCCATTTAAGACAGGAAGACAAAATCGGTCAAATATGCACGCACACACCCAACTTCACAAGGATGCCATAAAATCCCAAAGTTTAAACTGTCCACAGCGTTGCAATGTTCCTTTCTTTCAACCTTCCCGGAAGTTATGGGGAGATGACATTCACATGCATCGCCGCAAATGCAACTACATTTAAAACATAACTAATAACTCTTATTATTAATATTATGTCTTTTACTCCACAAGTGAGAAATATGAAACTTTGGCCTCAGTTAAACTTCACACACAATACAGATTTCAACACAGGAAAAGAAAGTGATTTGTTGTCACGTTACACACCACATTACACCACCCAGTGCACACAACGAAACGTGTCCTCTGCTTTTAACCATCACCCTTGGTGAGCAGTGGGCAGCCATGACAGGTGCCGGGGGAGCAGTGTGTGGGGACGGTGCTTTGCTCAGTGGGACCCCAGTGGCGCCTTGGCAGGCAACCTTCCAATTACGGGGCCGCTTCCTTACCCACTAGACCACCACTGGCCAAAAGGTTCGACTGCATTGGTCAGGAAACGAACCCGGGTCAAATGCTTGTAAATAAGATATGCTCACCATTATACCACCAATGCAAGAGGGCGGCCAATCGTTCAATAAAGAGAATATACATTCTGGAGAGCGAACAAAGTCTCATGATCAGAGCACACAGCATCATCCATGGAAATCTGAACGACCATAAATTTGAACGTACAAGATCATACCTTTTTTATTTAAACTTGTGGAGTTTCGGTGTAATGCCTGGAGTATATGCATGCATTCACATGTTTTATCTGAATAGGAATTATAAAGCCCAACCCTAGAGCTGATAAGGGAACAGGAACAGAAGGGGGTTTACGCAGCCTCTGGTGGAGATGATGTGATTAATAGGCCGACCCGCAGGGGTCTGCATGGAGGAGTGGACAGTGGACCCACTGTACACCCAGAACTGTGGCCTTTAGCACAATGGCCTATTCTCAAGGCAGGATGTGACGGTCAGAGGTTGAGGCGTGATAAGTGCCTCTTCCTGCAGAAACATGGCGGCTTCGCCCCGAAGCCTCATCAGAGACCTCAGATACAGCAGACGGTGCAGGATGGGGCCAACAATGGCGGTTTCTTTTCTTCATAACTCCAAAACAGATGGAATTGTTTTTACATGTTCTGTCCCAAAGCGGTTCAACTCGAGAAATGAACTTCCTGGGTTCGTCAGATGAGGCAGACAGATACGTGACTATAAAAACTGGTTATAAAACCACTATGCAAAATTGTGTGCAAACTTTCTTTCAACATGCATGCATAATTATAAAGCCATGCTTCCTTTTCATAAGTTCCACCCTGAATTTAGCCACTTCCATAACTGTAAAACAATAAAAGACGAAAGTGAAGGAATAAAAACCTGTAACGAGATATAATAATATATAATATACCTGAACTGATTTCGGTCTATTTAGAACAAGTGTATAATAATGGGATTTATGATCACTGATTCTGATCACGAAGTATAAATCATTTCGGACCTTTTTTAACTCAATGGAACTGATGTTAATGGAAAAAAAGATCATTGCACTTCATGGAAAAAACACAAAGACTTTGATTCAGGAAATACATCCCTTCAGGCACTGAAAAAAGCAAACAATCCATTTCCTCTTCTGTTAGTCTGATGGTCATGCTGGCGTATTTGAAAAAGCCTCAGCTGACGTACCTACCGCCCGAGTCAGATCACATGCGTGATGTAGCGGGCCTTTTCTGACGTAACTGACATTTCGACAAATCAATAACGCCCCGGCCAGTCAGCTATGTGGAATCCCTGGCGACCCCCTCCCCCTTTAGGATCGCTGATCACGTTGTACATTAAGATAATCACATTCATTTGTTCACCAGCCACATTTTATGGATACCTTACGGGTGCTTTCTCTGAACATCTTAGCAAGAGTATGTGTCCTTCACTCTGTGTTAAGATATGTGCTGCCTCCACCTTCTACCTCATCTGCCCCGACAATTCCCCCTCCAAACAGTCCCAGTGGCTTCATTTGTTATCATTTTAATATTTAACACCGAATGCTTTCTCTGTCTGTGCTGTGCTTGGTCGGGACTGTGAGAAACGTCAGGCAACATAACATTCCTACAACTAGACTAGAATGAAAACGGATGGGTCGGGGCAGCTGACGACACTGTGGCACATGTTTCTCCATAAAATTACAGAGCAAAAGGGCAACACTGAAAAAAAGCCAAAAGGTCTTTAATAACCCAGCATTCTTTAAATATCTTGTTATTGAACCACACACACCCCAATCCATGTTCATTTTTCTTAACTTACCTAAACAGTTTTCAAAATCAATATTCACAAGCAGACACAATTTTGAAGAATAAAATACATATTTATATCAAATAAAAACCATCCCCATTGTCCCCACTATGTATCTGAGGCTTCAGCACAGAAATCTAATTTCCCCAAAACATTTTCTAGAAAATTGACTGTAAAACGATGTCTCCACTCAGCTCTCTAATCGTCAAGATCCTATCCAATAAAGTTTTCATCGGCGGGTTTTCCTTGAAGGAAATCATACGGGTGCTCAAAGAAGTTTGGAATTATAGTGCCGCCTCTCGAGGTATCTGAAAGCAGGAGTTGGTGTGAGGGCACTTTCGCGCGTCTGCTGCTGAAACTGTTCACACTAATGAAAGTAAATGTGCTTTAAGTAGAAAGTGCAATAAACATCACTGTCAAAATGACTATTGATTTTCTTGATTTCTGCGGCAGATGGTTCAAAGCTCAAACACCTTCTGCTAAAGTAAAGGACCTGCAAAGGATTCAAAGTGAGACAGCCTGTGTGACACAACCTCATCTGTCACACACACACACACACACACACACACACACACTACAAGAATATGACGCCCACACTACAGACTGTCACTAATTTGCCCTTTCACCTCTACAGCCCTTTTCATGCTTATTCGTCAGTCCAACAGGGATCAGAGACAATGGAGAGCTATTTCTCCAGGGGCTGCGACACCCGGACCCTAAAACACCCCTTTCCTTTCACAGGCGCCCATTGACGTGTAAAAGAGCAAACAGGGGCCTCAGTGACTGTCTTCCCAACGAGCTGCCAGAGACCTGGCACCCGAGTGGAGACATGTGGCAGAAGGACGGAGTCAATAAAAGCCCACCACCTCCTCCTCCTCCTCCTCTCGCATCTCTACATTTTAACAAATGGCACGTGCTGCTCCTGACAGGGCGCAGGAGCTAAAAGGCCCCGAGGGTCTGTCAATGCCTCGCAACCATAAAACCGCTCTAGTTGTAGCATGTCATGCCGTTTGTCTAGGTTAAAAGTGGGACGATCGTTTATTTCATTGTGTGGATGAATCTGGCGTCAACGTTCCTGTCTGTGCTTTAAGAGTCGATCTTGTTGGAGAAAGTACTCATCGATGTCATGCCAGCTTGTTGCATTGATCACTAGATGTATTTCTATTTCGGGCCTGAAACCGATAGCCAGCTCTCAGTGATGTAATTTCCATATAATACTATTAACAGCCTGGTGATGATATAATCACTGGGGGTCCGAGGATGATCTAATCAACACCTACAGGACACATGATGCACTTTCACCAGCGAACAGCTTCCCAATTATTGAGTATGTGTACGCAAAAGTATTTATATTTATAGTGATATTCATTTTTTATTTTTAAGGCACTGAACATGAAAAGTAAATGAAACTCTTATCTCTGTAGTAAAGAAGTCACGGATGAGCCTTTGTGGTGCTTTGAATGAGAGGTAACAGTCCTGAAAAATGGCTGGAATCAGGATGATTGATTGATATTTACCTGAACAGAAATGTTTCGATCATTTCTAGATGCCTGACAGTGTGAACATATGTGGACAGGATGTGATGTAGTGGTGGCCTGGGTTTGGGTCAGGCTGACAGCTGGAACAGGGCGCAGGAAGTGAGCTGGGTTGAATCTCGGTATGGGCTGGCGTCTGCTTTCCCTCTAGTCACCCTGGGTCAGTTACACTTACAAACAAACGTACACACACACACACACACACACACACACACACACACACACACACATTACATGCAGACAGAGCCAGCGTGGGAACAGCTGTGCAGACTGCTGTCGACCCTGACAAATACCACGTGGCAAAGAGCATGAAAAGCCAAACACACACATACATCCAACACGCCCCTGCCCAGAGCAGTGAGAATAGAAACTAGAGTCTACTGGCAGTAAAGTGCAGTAAGAAAGTAGTCTTACTTTGTTCCTTTCCATCTCTGGGAACCGGCAAGCTGGAAACAGAATTAGGGTTTCGGTGCAGAGTAGCCGAGTCGCACATACTAACATCGTGTCCCTGAGCAAGACACTTAACCCTGCGTGTCTCCAGGGGGGGACTGTCCCTGTAACTACTGATTGTAAGTCGCTCTGGATAAGGGTGTCTGATAAATGGCATAAATGTAAATGTAAAAGACAATTCGTCTTTCCATACGATGCAGGAGGAGACTACAGGTGAAATCACCAACTGTTTTTGTGGGATGCATCACCATGTCTACTGCTATTAATAGGCTATTAAATGTTGCAAATGCCTTGTCATTTGTATTACTATGGCATGACATCTGGTCTTTCATACTTTGATACTTAAAGTAATTTTCAGAGCTAATAATCCCACGTGTGCCACACTCACGTTCAGAAGCTGACCTTTCCGCCACTTCGCCTGTCATCTCGCACAGACAGGTGCACCTCAGTAAAGGTTAGACCTGCAATGCCAGTCATGTGCTTTTCTGCCGTGGCACCTCTTCCTCTCCCTGCTTTGAGTTCCTGTTTGTGACAAGAGCCTGAAGGCCACTGTGTACAGAGTGGCAAATAACTGAGATGTTTCCTCTTTTCATAATACACCTGTCCTTACTTACGTAATGACAGCAGCAATTTTCCTATTCCATTTTCCCCATAACAGGCTACAGTGGGTATACATGTTCACATTGATTTTTTTAACGAATTAATGCATCTGAGGACTTGTCATGATTTATATCAGCTTTTTATTACTATTAATATAAATTTATTCAATATAATATAATTAAGTTAAAGTTGATTCAATAAGTGCGGCAGCCAAGAAAACATTAAAACACACAGATGAACCCAGGTCTAGAATAATGTATTTGATCTTATGAATATCATATTGAAACATAAACACTGAAGAATGAATGAATGCCTATTTTATTGTTTTGGCCCGAAAGGCCGAATACATGTAAGTGATTCTCAGCACCATCTGACATGATGTTTTCGGTTCCATTATGAACTAGGTCTTAAATCAGCATCAGGTTATTGATACAAGCCTCACTGACCAGTTCTGGTTCTGGGTCTCCAGGAGAAGGATTAAGAACCTCAGAATAGGACAGTTCATAAGGAGCTTCCTCAGTTCCAAATCCTGCTCAGCGATGAGAGAGTACTACTATTCTTTTGGGTACTACTGTGGAAAGATCTTGACAACTGCTTTGCATGACTTTCTTTCTATCAGGGCAATCTGTCAGGTCTCAAACTGTTCCTTACAGCCCAGCACAGTTACACTGTGTTTAACCACAACGCAGACCCAGAGATGCTTTAAAGTTGGCCTCACTCTTTCACTTTTGTACAGAAAAACTATTCTGAAATACTCTGCAGGTATCACATCCTTTTGGCCTACACTTCTGTCATGTAAACCAAAACAGAGTTACAGTTCGTTTTTCTTGGGAATGCTTACTATTCCCACTTGGACACCCCTCTAACAACAAACCTGCCTCCCAACAGTGAGTGTGCATCCATTTCTATTATTCTTTTAATCAGGGAAAGGATTTTCATTAGTATACCATTAACATCAAGCAGAAAAGGTTTCAACACCAAGATAATAAGCCGCTTTGCACTGAGAATTGCTTTATGAAATCTGCAAAGGAAACCTAAACGTTTAGCTAATTTTACCGGATTCCACTGGTAGACCACTCCAGCCAATTAAATGCTGCCGTCACATTCCAAAGGGATGCGTATTTGTGGAAACATGCTTAATGAAATAAGTGTTAGCATCTGTCTGGGTTTTATTATGAAAATTCCTCTTTCCATCTCAAGTACCAGAGCTGGCAGAGCACAGCGATCAACCGAGAGCGAGTGTTAAAACAAATATCTCCAGGGCCGAGCTCACAGGTCCGTATCCACTGTTGACAAATGGCTGGGGAGGTCATTATGGTTCTCACTTTTCAGAGAAATCACTGGCCAGGAACATGTCCAACTGCAAGATGAAATCACTGTGATGAGGCAACCCTGAGGACACAACAGAGCCAATCCGGCAGTTGACATCACTGAGGCTCTCGCCTGGACCAAAGGTGTCCAAGCTCAGTCCAAAACAGACAAGGCAGAGTCTTTACTTTACTTACGTTTGGGGAACTATGTATGTGACAAATAATTGAAAATCTTGAATCGAGATAATACTGAATGAAGACTGAAAGCTTGGGTGGGCGGGTATGGGGAGTTGGTTGCATCTGAACGCTTCGACAGCTCCATTCCTCATCATCCAGGGTGATGAAGTGAGGCCGCCGTCTGTGGCCGTTTTCATCCAGACCATCAACTCCAAACCCGCCGTGGGACCGGGCCATTTCTGCAACAGCCATGAGGGGAACACATGGAGATGGTAAGGGAGTCTGGAGGGGAGGGCACAGAGGGAGTTTTCTCCGCCAGCCTAACGTCCCACAGAGAAACATCTGGAGCTAATCCTTGAGAGAGAGAGAGAGAGACAGCTATCGGCCCTGATTACAAACAAATTTTGGCCTCTTCTCTCATTGCTTCAGTCGCTGAACCTTCGGCGGACAGACGTCAACCAGGTTATTTTAAGAGTTCATTTATCAAATATGCAAAATTTATTGCAGCTACAAATCTGGTGCTGTGATGTTGGTGGTGTATACAGAACACAAAAGCATCTGTATCCAGTCCATGTTTTTTATTTTTGATATTTTATTCATAATGATGGTGATACGCCAGTCTGCCCCAAACCATGTGGACCACTGTTGAAAGTGTTTGCCGTACATCATTCGTCCATGAAAGAGTGTGTGTACGGTACATTTCTCACATTCAGCCTGTATTCCTCAGTGCTGTAGGTGGTGGGAATGTCACACACTTCCCACCTGGAAAAATCCAGATGCAAACAAACCCACTGGCATGAGAGTAAACCGTGTTAATTCCACGTGTCTCTTTTAACAATCTACTCTTGCAATAACAGAAATCATGTAGAGGATTTTTTAAGCCATGAAAGAGAAACAGATGAACAAATACTGTTGTTCTGTTTTTAAAAAAGAAGTATGTCATATTTACAAGACTTAAAGGTGTTTGTTTCTCTCTTTTTTGAGACTGCAGGGCCAAGGATGTGAGTTATTAAGGGAAATAAAACTTGAGACTTTAGGGCCAGCATTTGTGTGTGTGTGTGTGTGTGTGTGTGCCATTGCTGAGCCGAGCCTGTGAGTGATTAGGGGGTTAAATGTGCCACATCACAGAGCTGCTCTCTGAGAAAGTCTGCTTCCAATCCTGCCGCTTCCTGTGATGGCAGGAAATAGCCGTCAATCCTGCAGCCCATTGTCCAACCCAGTGCCGGTGGGCGTGGCCATAGAGCCAGCATCCCACTAGTCATTCAATTAGAGGAAAGAAAAGACGGGAGGAGAGATGACGGAGGAGGAAAAAAAGAGAGGTAACGAAAGGGACAGGGGGGTCAGCAAAAATAAGTGGGGCGGAGAAAAGGGAATGAGGTGTGACCGTGATCAAGGAAAGTGTGTGTGTGTGTGTGTGTGTAGGTGAGTGTAAAGAGACACCACAGCAGGTCAGGCTGGTGAAGGTTGGTAATAAAAGTAATCCAGGACGGAGCAGGCAGGAACACGAACAGTATGAAAAGTGAGCTGTTGGGCACCAGGGAAATCACACAAGAAGACCCCCCCACCACACACACACACACACACACCTCCTGAAACAGGGATCCCCCCTCTCAGCCTTAGGATCCACTTTCACACAACAGTACCCTGGGGTGCGCCTGGGCACTAAAGCCTCCTCCACTCTCCAATCAGCCTTTTAGCCCTGTTTTCAAAGCAATATAACAGACTATATAGATAAATACCTGAAACACACTAATCTTTTTGTGTAATTTGTTCTGTCACCCAAAAGATGACTGACAGCTCTAACTGTCTCCCCCTCCAGTTTTCTGTCCCTATAGCGTCATCAGCGTCATTGCGATTTCACAAATGTAATCTGGTACAATCATCTGAGAACTGTGTCCATTACCAAACCACAGAGAGATTATCAGCAACAACCATCTGATTGGTGAAATACCGAATTTGAACACATTACATGCGTTACAGCTTAAATAACATCTCTACAATACCACACAGAGGATCAGCAGACACTGGGACCCCACAAAAGTCAAATGAAAGAACCAAACTCCAGCCTGGATTATATGAAATACGACAAACAAAATATGACTGCATCAACAAAGAACGCTGCAGCTGTGCGTCTGAAGCCCAGAACAATCCCACAGCTACAATTATAGACTCCCCAGGCGCTGATTTATATGGCAGCTACAGGGAAAGTGGCCACAGAAAAATGGATCAAACGTTATGTGGCATGTTCAGACGAGCAGCAGGTCATGTTTAATGTAGGCCACAGGCCATGCATAGAAATGCAGAGCAGCGAACACAATTTAAACAGCTCACCGGTTATTGGTGAGGACACACACACACACACAAAAAGAAAGAAAATAGCCCAGAAATAGAGAGGAGCGGAGACACTGAGAGATCCCATGTGAGGTCACACCTGGGGCAGGCCTTTCAGAACTGAAATGCAGCAGCTGCCCACCTGCATTCAACTTCAAAACGCCGGCTAATAAAGTAGCAGTAGATCCGTGAGGAAATTCAGTCTGGTCTGGGAATAACGGGAATAACTGCAGGACTCCGCAATAATGGCCCAGACAAGCTTAAGCAGTCTAAAACTGTACATTTTAACATGCTACACTCGTCAAGACTTTATTACCTAGTCTCTTCGTTGAGTGGCGTACCATGTAAAAACCGCAGCCAACCAGGTTCTTTAAAAAGAAAAGACGAACCACAGTTGCATGTGTGTAGATGAGGAATGATTGAGGACACAGTTGTAGTGACCGTCACTCTTGACCCAGCGGCAAGTTAGTGGAATGGCTAGTGCTCTATAAATTGTACGTTTGCATTAGAACATCTCACTCTGGCACCAGATCCTTCAGGAGATGCATTTTTGAAGGCTACAGCAGTCTACAGGTTTAGCCTACAATAATTTATAGTTATAGGTTCTCCAGCTTTTCTGTCGTCCAGGATTAGATGTATTTTAAAAGCGTTTTCCAGTGTCCATATTCTGAATTCAAACACACTCATCATATTCTAAATGGAAGCCACTGTTTCATACACACTGAATTAATAATGCATACTTTGATTGCTTATATTTTTGATGGGTCTATTTTGTACCTGCTTGACGATGTACTTCTTATTTGCTGCATTTCTTGCACGTGATGAACAGGATCAGACAACAGTGGCTGAGGACAATTTCTGGACCAAAGCAACAATACATACTTCCAATTAGGAGAAATATGTTTCATGCCAATTCCTATGTCTTCATTTCAGTGTGCCACACATGGGATTCTATATCTGATTCTCCTCAGACCCCGTAACCTCCACAGAGGTCATGCTGGTGATCTATCACCCACGAATGTTTTTGGTTTTCGCATACTTTTGCGTGTATGTGTTATCACTGAGGATGTGGTGTGTGGTCATATCTGACCTGATTAAATATGCTAAGTCCCTCAGGGATTTCTGGACTGTGGGAATCACAGGGGACATGTCTGTCTCCAGAGAGGGGCCTGAGGAGATAATGCTGTCTGGATCCCATTAAGGTACAACAGGACACACATCCTCAGTAGAAGCTTCTCCAGTCACTTTGTTGTCCAGCAGTGTTCCACCGCTTTCATGTAAAGACTCTCTAATGATTTAAACAGTTGCAAGATGAACCGTTAGCCAGACTTAAAGTTGGTCAGCACATCTATAAGCCACACATCTCATTTTGAGCAGGTCCCTAAGATTGCCACCAAAACACAGAAGATATGCTGTGGTTTCTGCTACCAACAGTTTCAGTTCTGTCAGTTGTCTGGGATGCATTGTGTTTTGTGACACATTTCTATCAAATTTAATCTATCAACTTTCTATTGAAGCTAATCTCCAGTAGCTCTTCTATCTGGTCAGAACACACGGGTCAGTATGTGCTCAGATGCCCATGACCCTGTCATTGTTTCACCGGGCCACTTTTGGTAGGTCCTGACCCCTGCAAACCATGAGTATCGTACAAAAGTAGTAGTTTACCTGTCTTGTCATGTTCACTTTCTGCCTAATATACCCCACCCAGTGTCGGGTGCTACTGTGACATTATAATGCATGTTATTCACTTCACCTGTCAGTGGTCAAAATGTAATGGATGACCAGTGTAAATATTTAAATGGCTCATTTTTAAACTGATAAAATCCGAATAATTTGTAGGTGTAAGTTGTGCACTAGATCTACACCGGACACTTCTGATATCTGTTCTTGACAACTATGTATAATTCGATGTCTTCCAGTTGCCAGTGAAAATCTTGTCAGAACAATTTCAATTAGTAAGCAGAGCCTTAGCAGTTAAATAAACCAAAATCTTACTGGCAGGGGCAAGGAGTGCAGATGGAGACCAGCAGTTAAGCCAAAGACAGTTTGATAAATCACTGTTGCTATTTTAGGTATGGTTGCTTTGCAGGCCTGGCTACAGCGCAACCTCCATCATCCCTGAAGGGCCCTGGCTCCAGTTCAAAAAGATGGCTCCAGCCGAGGCACCATTTTCCTTGTGCCATCAAGTTGTCATGCTTGGTCTGTATTTTGGTTCCTTATAAATAGACTATCTGAACTGAAAGAGGGATGTTTTGAGCACATTAGGTGTCAATGCTTTGTTTTGCCTTAAAAAAAAAGAGGAACTTTGATTCATTTGTTTTATTCAGGAACGTGCAGCTGCTGTCTGGAACAGGCCCTGCAACATGTGATGTGGTGGTGTATATATTTGTTATGCTCACCATAACAGATTCCTGTGAAGTTGAACACTTGAGTCTGGTGTGTTGAGTATTCTTGGATGATCATGACTTTGAGCATAACTCTTTTTCATGTTTTTCAAATTATACAATGTATTTTATTTTATTAGCTTTAATTGTTACAGCTGTCAAAATGAACACGATCTGTTAAAATAAATTAAAGCAATGAACAAAACTGCATTTTGTTTACTTCCTTTGTGGATGCAAAATTCATCCTAGCCAGAGACAATTGCGACATAAAGATGGACAGTGAAGCAGTTTTAGGGCTGATCAGATGATGCATCTTTTTTTGGATGTGCATTTACATTATTGCCAATTACAGACACACGGGTGCTCAAGCAGACAGTGAAAATCTGATGAGACCAGATAAAAATATGTAAACACAAATGTGCTTCACAGTGCTTTAAAGTCTTACATTTTATTGTAATTTATTCATAATTTAGTATTTAATTGACAGCCCTAATTATTATATTTAGAATATATTTTTATATTCATGTCTTAATCAATTCCTCTATTCAGCCAATACACCCCTTATCCTAGTACGGGCTGTGAGGAATCTGGCCAGGCAGTAACAACACCAGTGTGGGCCCCAGAACATCATGGGGTGGACACACGCATACAGTACACCCATACACATGCTCGCACAAGGACCAATTTACAGTTGCCAGTTCACCTAACACTAGTGGCTTTGGACCGTGAGCATTCAGCATTCAGAGTGGACTGCCACAAACGCAGGGAGCCAGCAGATGTATGAGCAGCATGTGTGGATGCTGCTGGCACATGTAGCCCAGAGAGAGAAAGAGAAAGACTGTATAAACAAATGGGAGTTAACTTGGGACGGATAAAGTTTTTTCCAAGAAGAGAAGAATCTGGATGTAGGCCAAGAGACTAAATCAGTCCAGAACAAAGCTCACCGGCAGGAGCTCTTCACTGGGAGACTGGCAACATGGGTATAGGAACATTCTGGCATGTTCAGGTTTAAGGGTATGAGAGGAGGCTACAGAAAAGAGTATATCCAAATCTATCAAAATGTTTTATCCACACTTTCAATTTGAAAGGGGATTTCTCAGTAACAATCATTTCTCATTAAAATATTTTAGCTAAATATTATCAGCATTTGATAACTTTAAAATGGCTAACCCCAATTCTAAATTTGCAACTGAGCCATTTAAGGCACAACGCAAACCCCACATGGCAGCCCACCTGGAGTTTACCAAAAGGCACCTGAAGGACTCTCAGACCATGAGAAACCAAATTCTCTGGTTTGATGAGAGATTGAACTCTTTGGTATGAATGCCATGCGTCATGTTTGGAGGAAATAAGGCACCGCTCATCACCAGACCAATGGGCAAAACTGGCCAAGGGTAGGTGTGACATACATAAGATACAACACTTCATTAGAAAAGCCAATACTCCCTACCAGTCTTTTTTAACATAAGTATCTACCGAAGTGATGGATGTGTGTACTTCTGTTACATGCTAAATGTGATATCTGTAGTAGAGTCATTAAACAGTGGTAAGTAAGTCTATTTAAAATACCAGCTTGGTGAGGTGGTGATATTACACTGCCCTGGAATTCTGCTCTTAGGCACACTTGATCACATCGAAGCATGGCCTGTACCATTGCTATGTTAACCTGATCTCATCTGTTTCAAAGGCCCCCATCACTGCCCTCCATCCCATTCTGTGACCCTGTTGATGGGGAGGGGGGCAGGGTGTCAACTCTCCCTCCCCCAAAAAACACCCTTTAGCACGAGAGATCAAATTCCCTCATTGGGCATAAACTCCCTTCTGCCATCCCACAACAAAGATCCCCTGAGCTCAGCTGTTGGTTGGAAGTCCTTGGATTCTTTTTATCATAACCATTTGTAAGCAATGGCCACAAAGTGGAATAAGGTCATAAGCTTGGTTCTAGACTCTGGGAAACTGAAAGGCTTCTATTTCCAAAGAGCAAAAAAAGCTTCTGAAATCTCCTCTTCCTCTTCAAACAGACAAGGAACATGTCTTTCTGCATGGATGAAGAGAACGCGTGGTTTTGGAGTAGACAAAGGAGGGGCGTGTGAGTGGACTGGTGTGGAATTACTGTACTTACTTAAATGTACACTACACAACAAAGCGCTTTTTACACATGTTATAAGGCTTTCAAATAAACTTGATGCCTTTTACAATTTGCTTTTAATGTGCCTTAAATTATAAGATATATACCAAAGTTAAAGGGTATCTAAAAAGGTAAGTAAATAATCAGGATGCAGTATAGTCTGTAAAATGTTAAGCGGTTCAAGAACAGAACGCCCAACCTGTAGCCACAGCCCCTGTCAGCTAAAATATACCTGTATTCTGGGCTTGCCCTCCTCTCACTACCCCGTATCTAATATTTTTGGCCTCTTGTGGCTGTGGAAAATATATGGTAAATTCCTAAATAGATGCGGCAACACAATGGGCTGGATGCTCCCTCGCTGCATGTAAGCACTTAATGAGAGCCTTGCTCCAAGGCATCCCAGATCACGAGCAGCCAACCAGTAATCAATTCATCGTGTGTACAATTATGCTGATCCAAATATACACTCACAGGAATGTCAGAACGATGACTGTAATGGAAAACCGCCACTATTCTGAGACCTTGCTTTTTTCATGTTTTTGTATAGACCTGTGCCACACTCGATTTACATTTATTTATTTATTCAGCTCACATAAATGCATTTAGCACACTAGACCTGTTGCTTTTTAAGTGTAATATGGTCTTTTTATAGGACATTGTGGGTAATAACTCACTGTAAAGAGACGGGGCTTGCTGGGAATAAACAGAGAGTATGTCTGAATGGCCAGGTTGAGGAACGATGAGCGGTACGACTCGATCCTGCGATGGCCCTGTACCAGCTTGTACAGCTCCAAACACATCAGGCCTGCGATGGCAGCCGTAGTTGTGGCGATGGCGGGCATGATGCGGCCTGCGATGAGCTTGCTCTGGAAGGAGGAGAGAATTTCATCGCAAGGCCACACCCACTCCACACAGCACTCTATACAGTTTATGCATTACCCAGTTTTATTGGAATATTGGTGCCAATATATATTGGTGTGTGTGTGTGTCTATATATATACACACACACACACACACACACACACACACACATACATACATACACACACACACACACACACACACACACACAATTATGCACAGTGTAACATGCATTGTGCAAACATGGTTTCGCCCCAATATTCAGGAATGCATGACAAAACATTTGGGACTTCTTGCTAGCTATTTTAATAATAATAAGTTTAATTCATAAGGCCCAATGTCTTTTTTCACATACAGGGTAAAGAGAACAGTAACACACACAAAAAGAAAGGAAAGAACAAAAACACAAAATGTTCCACTAAAGGTCTGTGGGTTTATATCGTTATATATGGTAGTAATAGTAATATTACATTTAAATTGTACTAATGTAAAACTGTGTGTGTGCATATGGGTCTCGGCAGCTGTGAATGAAAAGGTTTGAATAAATGCTGTGATTAGTTCTGCTTCGGAGGGCATGGTAAAAAGGTGTGTGCGCAGGCAAAAGGTGTGTGGGTGTGTTTGTGGGGTGAGGCGGTGGCTCATTTCACTCCTCAAGGGCAGGTGTTTGCAGGCACAAAAAAACAACGGAGGATAAAAGTGTGTGTGCATGTGTATGTGCTGAAGTCAAACACTTACTCAGCTAAATCAGGGGCCACATTATGGAAAAAGGGTGAACAAATTGCCTGAAATGTTGACGCCGCACTCACTCGCTGCTCATGTTTGGTGCGATCATGCAGCTATTCTGCAAATATGTGCTTTAGCAGATTTGAGGCTTTTACCGCAGTGCTTTTAACAGTCAGGAGGCCAGAACCACTGAATATTACTTACCAGGATAGGGTCTACACCTGATTTAGCGTTCCCTGTGAGCAAAATTCACATTTCCTTATTATCAAAATACAAATATTATCTTGCTTGCAAAGGCCACAAATGTGCTGACCTGCAGACGTCTGATTTATCCTGGATACAAAGAGGTAACTGGGGGTCCCTGCAATCATTACGCTAAACAAGCAGAAAAGTTCCGCTCATGGTAGTGGCTCATTACGTGGGTTGTCCTGATGTTGTTGATGGTGATATTAAGTATGAAAATTGTGCACTTTCACGCATACCTTGTGTTTGTCAGTGGTGGGAATGTCGTAGTTCTCTGCTCGCAGGTTGGACGCAGCAACAATGTAGTCCATGTGGAAATTACTGTCGTCATCCTGCACAAAAACAAAACGCTGTTTAGGATTCCATGCAAGCCAAAAATGATTTCAGGCAAACTAAAACACATTGTTATCTGCATGAAGCAATTGTTTAGATGGCTCAGAAATAAACATCCCTTTTGCAAAGTAATTGAGGATGCTATAAAAAAAGAAAAGGATTTACTGTTGATTCTACATATATTTCTAATTGTGACATATTTGTGACATAACCAAATCCAACATTCATAATACATCTATGTATTATGAATTTTAATAAAGCCATAGCCCATGAAGCCTGAGTATTAGACCCGAGAAGTCATTGAACCAGGGCAGCTGAGCCTGGAAGGAGACGAGAGACAAAAACTTATCGCTGCTCTGTACTGGTGCAGGACCAGGTTGGGTTGGCTGCAGGATCAGTGTTTCATGTTACTTTGTTATCTGTAATTTTTCGTAATTTTCATGTTTTATTTATTTTTATAACATACTGTTTTTTTCACCTGTACATATTTGCATGTTTTTCTATATCACCTTAAAAAAAAGGCATAGCAATTCACAGTAAGACAATGCTACCCTAAGACTACCCAAACGGACTAGCATTTTGACACATTTAATACAGTTTAAGTTGTCCAGAATGAGGAAGTAGCATTTGTCAATCATTGCAATGGACCCCTCCCATTTTAAACTGTGTTTAAATTTTAATTTATAAAAGCATAATTAAATATTGTGTTTTGTCTTCTTCAAGATGCATATAAAAAAAATTTAATAGAGAACCATCTAGTTATCTGTGTAAATCCTGAGGACACCTTTGACCCAATACGAGCGAACAAGCCCCATGCTCGTAGTGGCACTTTTAAAACTGTGCCCACAGTGGTTTATCTGTCATGCCAAGAGGGTGGAGTGATGAGGCACAGGAGCACAACATAGTGGAGTATGTGATCATTAATATATGAAAAGAAACAGGCACAATGGCCAAAAACCCACAAACAAAAAGAAAACAAGAACTCAACATAATGTGAGAGCATAACCAATAATTCATAACACAGGGGTGTAAAACAGACTAATATTATTTAAATGGTCCAAATCACCTCTACCTAAAAGGCAGAACCTGAGGGTGATTAGGACCCAGCACATGTGAATGGGTGGGACCCAGGGCTGCCTATTAAATGCAATTACTGCATTTCATTGCTTTTAATGCCAATTAAATAAATCAATAAATACAATAAAAAAAGTAATTTATTAATGAGAGTTCAATAAAATCATTAAAGAGCAAATAATGTAGCTCTAAATTTAACAGTTGCCCAGCATTTAGTGCATTAACAGATAATTCAAGTGGTGTGGAGTTGCAGACTTGAGGTTACTCAGTATTTCACCACAGATTTCAAATTTTAGAACTGGAACCGAGTTCTTGTGCTTGGACCAATGAACAAAGCAAGGCCATGTATTTGATAAGGGACTCTACACCACAATATGGCCTTTCATAACCATTCTTTCCTACTCATTGCACCAATATTGTGAGAAAAATCTTGTTAATTTCTCTTCTGATGTGACCGCATATGAAGTCATGCTGTAACTATGCCGGGTGCACAAAAGCTGGGGTGACTTCATGGTTTTGTTAGCCCTTTCCGAAAATCCAACAGATATTGTGCCTCTACAGATGGCATGCTCCACTCATGAAACCTACACCAGTATAGACAGGGACTTTACTGGCATCCTATAGTGATGCTGATTAGTAACAAAAAAAAAACAGACTCCTAAACATTTTAAACTTTTCACATCTAAAGAGGCTGCAGTTTGAGGTAGTTTGTTGTAACAAGACAGAGTTGCGGACGGCAGGGGCCAGAGGGGTATTCAACAATGGCAACCCGATCAGAGCTTAAGGCACAGTGGCTTCACAAAGGCTGCGGAGTCCTGCAGAGCACAGCGAGGCTGGAGGGGACATGAGGTAGCGTAATGTGGCAACTTGATGCCGAAGGAATGTCCAAAAAACACTTTTTTTGTGCGCCCACACTGACATAAACGCAGTGAGTAATGCAAGCCAGACAAGTAAAGGAATGGTAGCTCTTCCGATTAAAAGCCCACGCTTACACACATTGGATAAAATGGATGAACCCACTTATTCAAAAAGTATTTCAGACTAATCTAACACTTACACATGGACACACACTGCACAAATTAAAAAAAATTCCGCGTCTAGCACTTTTTCTGACAGGTTAGGTCTTATCAGGGCTATGATTTAAACCCAAAATCTATAGAAATTGAACGAGAATTGCTGGTGTCTTCCTCTTGTAAGTCGCTTTGGATAAAAGCGTCTGCAAAGTAAAGTAAAGTAAAGTAAAGTAAAGGATATGGCATTTGCAAGCAATATGCAAGCTGCAATATGGTCATTCAAGGAAGAACTTAAAAAGGAGCTACGGCTGAGCAAATTGGAGCAAAAATGTAAGACCTTTGTCAATGTGTACTGGTAATAAAAAGGCGCACAATTGGACATTGACATTCAGGGCCTTTTTCTCACTAAATAACAATGCAAACTAGGATGTATGAAGCAATATCCACTTCATGTGCACATAAATTATAGAAACAATATAGCCATAAATTACAAAATAATTTATAAAGTACATTTTACGTCACTTCTATTTGGGTGAAGGATGTGTGTACATTTGTCCATTTTGCTGATGGCTATTACAACATTTTAAAAGATTGCTTTCAGTCCTTATTTCCACGCTGCAGACACCGTGACTGCTAATGAAGATGTAATGACTGTATGAATCAGAAAGGTTATGTAGCCTGGGGACCAATGGGACGGAGTCATAAAGATTTGCAAACAGAGCAAAGACAGAGATAAACAGTTCAGACACTCTTCCCTGGGTCATGTGTGTCCGTGTGTGTGAGGGAAGGCATGCCACATCAAAGCATCATTGCGTCATGTGACTGGAGGGCATCCAGACACAGTGGCCAAGACTCACAAAGACCTCTCACAAAATACGGGGCTCCTCAAGTCTACCCTCTCAACAGGGACAGTCTAGAGCTGAATTTCTGCCTTCAAATGGGGCCTGGCTGAGCACAGGACTTCACTGTTCCCCTTGACACCAAGAGGTCACTGAAGCAGAGAAAGTGGCCAGGAAGCCCCATCGGAATCCAGTCGTCAACGTGTCTGTGGCCTGCTGTCCTCCAAACGTCTGTGTTACTGAGGGTGTGGTGGACACGGCGGGCTGGCTACCTTCTCAAACTCCAGAGGCTGCATCCTCGGGGCGTGACCCCTCACAGGACCAGAGGCCAGCTTCTCTCTCAGCTCGTTCAACCGGGCTGGTGGAAGGACATGGAAGAATAAGAACAAGTTCTGGTCACAAGAAGATGTCATGTAGAGGCCATTCAGCAGTACCCAATAGATTCCTTTCATTACAAGAGACCTAAAGCCTTGTTCAGGCTACGTGACTTTAATCCTGATTATGAGGTTGTGAGGTTCCCAACGGCTGCCCACCCAAAACCTACAATCGAAGGCAAATCAGTGGTTCATCTGTGACTCATCATAAAGTGCGACCAGATATCTACCATGTTAAATATCTGGTCCAGACCCTGAAAACTGCCAATGAGATCACAGGATGACATGGAATGAAAGACCACACCGTATGCATGAACCAGTCCATCACTTGACCCATTTTTAAATTGATCTTTCTGTGTGTTTTTTCAGAACTAGTAATTCTGCAAAGAACTTGCATTATACCTTGTGTCACTTCTCATGTGAAACTGTTTTAGAGACCCAATGAACCATTGGGTTGGGTTGAAGACCTTGTAGTGTGTAACTCCCATCACCGATCGGCTGTGTAGATTGAACTGTAAAGTTCTTCAGCCATAAAACAATTTGAGATGAACGGTGTTTGGATACAGAGACACAGGCATAAACGTTTACACCAGACAGAAAGACAGGCCTGCTGCTGTAAATATGAGGGTTGTCAGCTGAGGAGACAGGCCGGCACCACAGTCACACAGAGACCCATGTCCCGATTTACAGAGAGGCGGAGCCACAGCAACACGCCTGGAGCACATTTCTCTGCTTACCAACGTCCTTCGCCTCTTCCCCTTTCATCTCCTCGTCAGTGACGTGAATCTTCACAGAGGACTTGGGGGTGAACTCCGGCACGTGGACCTCCTCCAGCGCTGCCCTGATAGCGGCGCAGTCTCGTGTGCCTTCGATCCCATAGATCTGCCCGTACAGGTTGGCGGCGGCCACCACGTAGTCCATATGGGTGGTCTAGGAGACACAGCGGCATTGCGCGGTCGGTACATAACACAGCCTCTGCACATCGCCTAACAGTCCATGCCAGAGCATGGATAACGTAAATAATTAGCTTACACGAGGGGAGAAGTAAAACACGCGCAACAAAAGCAGGCACATGAGGCCATATGTTAAGAGTGGACTTCCTGATGGGGGGTTGGGTGTGGAAGGTCAGTTTTCCAAATCATGTGATGATAGCCATCCAAAACAGGCTGTGTGAAACATGGGCACCATCAACAGGAAGAAGGGGTCATGGAAAGGGAACAAATGTGAAGAAAAACAAAACGTAGTAAAATTTGCTCCCAAATGTAGCAGACGGGACAGACGGCCTCAGAGAAATTAACTAAGTGCCTCATCAACTGATCGCTTTCATTAACTGCTGGGACACAGGGAAACAAAGGCCCATTGTGTGGAGAGAAGAGCGTCTTTAAGTGAATGAATCACACTGGAGAAGTCTGGAGTCTTTAATCTTCACCTATTGTGTGTGAAAGCTGTGGAGTGAGAATGAGAAAAGGGTGTGAGGAGAGGACAAGAGAGGGAATGGAGGAAGAAAACCATACACTTTTTTATCAGGTTAGGGTGAAGCACTGATATAACTGACGTCATGATGATATTACAGACGTCAGCAGAACTACAATTTAATTTGACCATTAACATGCTGCGTGAATGTGTCAAATGGTGGGTTGAAAAAGTGGATTTTCTAAGCTACTAAACACTTATTACACTTCTTGTAAGGCTGTATGAGTTTATTTTTTATATAGTTAGGAAAACAAAATATATATCATAACAATGGATTAATATTTCATAGTAATAATGGAAAATCATGACTTTCAGCATTACAGTTGCATTACGGCTGATAGCTCAGAAATACAAATATCTTAAATTATTAGAATATTACCGACAATCTACCAAATGGGTTTCATAATTCAAAAATGTCTTCATTTGTATAGTTAGTACTTTATTAGAAAGATTTTTTTTTGGGCATAATATATGTCTGTATTGAGCATGCGGGTGCGGGTCTCTGGATGAGTTGGACCTGAAGTTCCCACCTTGTCTTATCTGCCACAGATAAGCGGCAAATACACGTGCTTGAAGAATGCGCGTCGTGATCAGCTGAGATAGGGACAGCACAGGCACCGCTACACCCGCCTTACTGCCTTCAGGGGACGGTTCTCTGCACCAGACTGAGCCATGAGCTCAGCAGCGGAGATAAAACTTACATTGTTGGGGTCAAAGGTGAGAGGATGAGGACATCTCTTCATATCCATCCAGAAAGGTAAACCAGAACTGGTCACCTGATAGAGACAGAAAAAAACCCCAAATATATTCCTAGATTTCTGAGAGTTATATAATATTCTTAAGACTTTTTAGAGTATCTTTTTTGAAGTGTGTAGCTACAGCTGTAATCTGCATTTTTCAACACATATTTGAAATAAATAATAGATAAAATTTGACTTTATTCTAGACTGAACATCTACTTAAAAGCCGTGTCAGAGCACTGTATGTGAGAAACACCCCAATAGTAGGTAGAACCGGTCGTATAGTAGCTGTTTTACACGTGGTGCTCAGCCGGCGTTAACAGACAGTGGTCTGCCAGTACATATCTGTGTGCTCGACTCTTTTTTTCGGTCCCTTGGGGTAATGTGGTTATCAGGTGTGCGCCTGCCACAATTTGTCCCCTGATAAAAGGGCGGAGGGGGTCCCTGACTGTCGGCAGACGCGCCAGCTGGGCTTTGATCCAGCCGACGGCCTGGTGGTGTGAGGGTTTCCACTCGCTGCCGCGGGATCTCCAGTCGCCAGAGAGGGAAATGCCATTCAGCCAAGTATCGCTTATCTTAACATCATCTCTCTGTACGACCTCTGATCATCTATCTCGGTAGCCCTTATCTCTACAGCAAACATTGTCTGTTAGATCTGCACTCCATATATCCATACCAACATTCTTTATTTCTACAGTTTATGCCGTCCCTACACCGTACAGTCTGGAGAAGCACAGCGTACTACAGCAATTAACTGTATGGCAAAATCCTGATGGTTTCTGGTTGAATGCAGTTTCTGTTGCGTAATCTGCTGGGTGTGTGCATGCTCACCAGCCAGGCAACCGAGATGAGTTTCAACACTCTGTCTCGTAACACCTTACGTGATCTGTTTTGGTCGGTCTCAGCCAGATCGTCTGGCTTGCAGTGGATAGTGACGAAGGCTTAGGGTCTCGGCTTACACTCCCTGACCTCTGAACCAGAGAATTACCTATCAACACGGATCTATAAATTCAGCACTCCAAATGGCGACCGCACAACAGCAGGAGACCAGCAGCTGGAGCCATCTTGCTAGGGACCAGTGGCAATGAGTCACTTTTAAGCAGCAAAAACACAGCTTTATAGGCTGCACCACATCCTCATTAGCACTCATTATCGCAGTTGTGATAAATCAACACACAGACAGATATATAGATATAAAGGATGGTTTAGACACAAGTTGTTTAAAAGTTTTAAAATAACTTTAGTTGCAGGATGCAGTGAATCTGCAATGATAAAAGCAAGGGGGGTTCTAAATTACACGTACATGTTGTTACATTAACAACGTATTTCCAATGTTTTCTGCCAATAAAAGAACGAAAGAGAAGACTCATTTTCTAGTACGTAGACACTTGATTATTTATAGCCTTTAAGTTTAACATATTTACACATGTATGTTCAGTCTCACAGGACGATGCAGTCCTCACGACATCGACTTTGAAATATATATATACTGTTAGAGTGCCAAAATCCACACGACGGACTCTTTTCCTGAAATGAATCACCGCGGCTCCTTGGAATCGTTCTGACAGGCAGGCTCCTGGTGAAGACCAAAAACTGCCAGGACATGTTTTGACAAGAGCCACTTGGCATTTGCAGAGGAATTACGTGACCTGCGGCTGAGGCCTCAAAACAAAAGGGCCAACGTCAGGACAGAAACCGGGATCGCTGAAAGATCTCTTCTTCAACATGACCCGTGCGCTACGTCTTTGTAGAGTCATTTACAGTGCTCGCCCTAATACAAACAAACTTTTAACAAATTCAGGGAATTGGTCATTTCTTTTTTGTGTACAACAACGGTCAGATTATCCTTTCATTGAAGGACCCATTGAATGACCCCCTTCCCTCTTGAGACAAAATGGCACAAATTGGCAGACCCACTTGCTCCCAAACTGCTGAGAGGGCTAAATGCAGATATTCCACATCTGGCAGTGCTAAGCCCATAGACATGGCAGCCCACAGCGCCCCCTGGTGGATGTGACCGGCTGCGGACCAATCAGCGCGTTTCCAGGCGTTGCGTTACCGAGTCTGGGGGGAAGCAGTGGAGCAGCTGCCTGATGTCATTGTTGTAGAGGGTCTCCCACCTCCGCCGGGCCCAGCTGACACAGTCCGGCCAGCTGCGGGGCCGCTGTTCTCCCAAGCTGCTGCTGATGCTTTCCAGCACCTCCAGCTCCTCGGCCGGCCCCCTCTCCATGGTGTGCGACAGGAAGCCGCTATCGCTGTGGAGGTCAGCCAGAATAACACCATTAATCCCGCGCTAAAAATAAAAACCAGGGTGCAAGCCAAAAAAGTGACGGGAAGCTCAGAAGAGGTTGCTTCTCCATGCAGGCAGGCATAGATGCTGTGTTAACTCTCAAAAATGAAAACTAAGCAGAGTTCTCCTAAGAAAAGAAAACCCCCAAACTGCCGTGACAGATTTAAGGCCCCCCTTTTGAGTCGAGAGAGGGGTCATCTTGCAGATGGTAAACAGGAAGTACTTGAGCTGTGCTAGTGGCGCTGAGCATTGGCAGTATCTGGCTGCGACACACTCCCTAGCTTCCTGACCGAGCGTGTCCAGCGTTGCTTCATAAATAAGGAACTGTGAAGAAGTCATGGCTGATGCCTCTACAGGGCCTGAAACAGGATGTGGAGGAGCGGTTTTGGGGGTCTGGCACATAAAACACCCTTCAGGCTGGACATGAGGAACTTGTTATACCCAACAGCCCTTTTCAGTCGTGGATTTAAGTGCACAAATGTGGGAACTTTCTTCACTGAGAAATGTGCAGTAAATAAACACATGTGAAAACTACAGAAGAGCGGCGGTTAAAAAAAACAAACCTAACAACAGACCTTGAATACTGGTTGACGTTCTCAGCAGAATGCTTAAAAAGTCCTTCGAACTGGTCTCTGGCCCACTGCAACCAAAGGGAAAGGACATGTGAAACTATTACTACGGAAGCAGTTATGTTCGTGTTGAAATGTCGCCCTTTCCCTGCAAGATACATGCACAACATAAACAACACTTCAAGATGATATCTGTATATTGGTTCTTAAAAAAAAATTTTTTTTCATTAAAAGAATTAGCAATTTTTTGGAGCTTTTACGAACACCCTATTCAGAGTCGGTTCCAGTCCAAGTGTCTGTCATTGTCATTGTCTCAGTGACATAATTCAGGTTCAAATTAAGGTATCAGTAAATCTAGTAGCCAATGATTTTTACATGAGGACAACCAATACAGTGACTATAAGATTTAATACCCGTTACTCAGCAGTAATTTGTCGCTTTTTTGAGCGTGGTTACCTGCAGGGTGTGCTCTATACGGTGGGGGAAGTTCTTCAGGGTGCACAGTGGGATGGCGTGCTCACCCCCTGATGACGTCGGCCCATAGGACTCGGTGACATGTGGGACCACTACCACAGTGGAGCCCTTGGTCCCGAGGGTTCCACCCTCCAGCATAGGCTTCTTGTATGCTACACAGCAACCGTCCAGGTAGACTCCTGAACAAAATGGCCACCGAGGATGTGACACCAGTCTACAAGGATGTAATGTCTGCCCTGCTTCTAGGACTTTTACACGTTTTAATCGCAGATCCAGATACACATCTACTGCTACATCTACTATACCATCTCATAGTCTATACTCCTTACTCATTATTGATTGTTATGTATATTGTTGTTGTGAATATTACAGTATTAGAAATTGTATTGTGTTATTCTGTGTGTTTACATACAAAATCAATAAATGTGGCTGTGAAAATCGACCTTATTCAATTGACATATCTAATATTTATATGTACGTATGTATGTGTGTGTGTGTGTGTGCACGTCAGCTGCCACTCACTGGCCTCATAGTTGTCCAGTGCAGCCGCCACTCCGTCCAGATTTCTGAAGAAGCTGTGTCCGTACACACTCTCACTTTCTGTGCCCAGTCGGTTCTGGTGGGCTGTGATGTTCATGTCTGGGTTCATCTGCCTCGCGGCCTCGGCAGCCACATTAGCTTTCTGCCTCTGACAGAGGATGGAGCACAACTGTTTAAATATAACAGCAAATAAACTATTCCATAATCAAACAGGACTAATATAAATCTTTCTCTCCTATTAATGTTCATGTTTATATTAAATACACAGATACAAAATCATGATTTATGGTGCAGCCTTAACACAGCCCCCCTAATTCTATTTTGGAGCAACTTTTCCATAATATCCGTAAAACCAGCGGCCGTTAGAGTTGACCAGAAGGTCAGCAGCCACTGGGACGTACATGCAGGGTAAAACTGCTTCATTGAGCTCTGGTAACATGAGAGGGAGGCGCGAATGGCCTTTGTGCTCTTCTCAGCCTGTGGCCTGTGACCTGTGTCCAGACCCACTTAACCAGGGGAGCGCAGGTCAATCTCTGTGTGAGCGGCTCCCATACGTTTTCTGTGGCACCTTTATGATGAGGACATGGGTGGGTCTGACTTCTGAAGAAGCTCTCAAACCATGCTAATATACTGATATGAGAGGTATTTATATGACCTTTCAAAGCAGAAAGTCTTAAAAAGCATGACTGTTTGAAATGCTTAATGTCCAGGGACTGGACAAATACATTGTGATGAAAATTACATCAGAAAATTACTCAGAAAATAATTAATTTAAATAAGTTAAATACATGTATTTTAAATACTTCTTTGTGAAATGTAACATGGACTGAACACAGATTCTTCATTTTCTCATTCTGAACATGTTTCAACATTACATGTATTCTCCTAAATTCCAGACATGAACAAAACCTGGTGTAAAAACAGTACAAGATCTTGAGATCTTAATTCATTGACTCGTATTACAAGTGTGGTATTCAATAAATTGCATACAATGACATTAAATACCAATATGAATTGACACATTGTAGTGCAATTTATAAATGCATGAATGTCCCCACTCCAGTTGTACTCAGGAAACTGTAAAGACCCTTGTGTGCTAAAAAACAGAACGCCTAAACACAATGCGAAGACACAATAAAAACGTTTTTTGTGCTTTAGGTGCAGTCTTGAACTACAATGGACACCTCCCTTACCCCAATATCCTGGGGTTTGAAAAGAAACTGACGATTCAAATTTGATTTTTCTATTGAATCCATATCTGTTACAGTGATGTGGCCACCTTCCCCAGCTCCCAAGCCAATCAGAGCGAAATTCTTCAACAGCTCGCAGCCAATGGCCCCAGCTCCAACCTGTCGGCATAAAAAAAACGTTCATCAACATTAAACATTATACACACACACACACACACACACACACACACACTTGAACAGGAAATGCCATCTGAATCTTAGGTATTTCCTGCTCAGAGCCCAGCCAGCAGCAGCAGGTTGTGGGTGTCAGGAGCAAGGAGCAATATCACCCCCTGGTGGTGAGAAATTAAGAGGACAACCTACCAAAAAATATCTCTGCTTGCCAAGCTTCTCCTGGAAATCTGATCCAAACACAGCAATCTGTCCATCGTAGCGACAGCCTCTCTGAAACAGCGAGGATCTCTATGAACACTAAAGTAATGAACATGCAACATGCATGAATCATTGTAAACTTTTTGTTTTTTCCTGCTTTCTCATCATTTGTTTGCAACTTGCTTTGGTTTTTCTAAGGTCTGAGTAACCAAACAAAAACTTATCCAAACAAAACAGACACTGTGGATGTGCAGGAATGTTGGCTTGAGGACAAATTCCATTTGGGAAGAGCACTGTTTGCGTAGACATAAACCGAGAGGGTCTCGGGGGTTATAAAACCTCACCGATGCACGCATGGCCAGGAGTTGTTCCTCCACCTTCGCAGCCTCAGGAAGGCACTCGAGTGCATGAAAGTACATCCACTGGTGCAGGGGAGTGAACTTCCCACTGCATGCCTGGAGAAGTCGACAGAATGGTGAGGAAAATGGATCCGTGTTGGCACGGTTGAATCATTTTACACAAACCTGGGACTTATTTTAGCAAACTAGATGATTCTGAGGGTTGTCCAAGGTTTACTTCGTAAATTGAACTTGTTTATACCTTTATAACCTCTTGAGCTGCCAAACCTCCAATGAAAGCATTGACTGGGGCCAGGTCTCCTCGAGCAACCATGGCCAACTTTCTAACCATGTTCTCATCCATCTCATCCAGTCCTGATGCAACCTTGAGTCTGGTGGCCAAGGTGACCAGCTTGTCAGCGTCTACCTGTATAGCAGTCAAATGGAAACTGAGGGTTAATCCACAGACTCCATTAATGTATCCAGTCTCACAAGTCATTGGTTTTGTGTTCACATGCATTTATTTAATGCATTTGTATTAAATGGATGAACAGAAAACAAAACTATGTTGACCCATCACCGACCTTTGAACCGGCAGCTGGTAATCGCCTTGTGTCCTTTACAAACTCATGCAGGGCTTGGAAAGCCAGATGCAAGGTCTGGTGCTCCTGCATTTTAGCATTGTCTTTCATCACAAACATATCACCATTCACCAGAGCTTCTTTTATGGCCACATCAAGAGGTTTCTGTGACACATTGCATCATTACATTACATTTGGATGCAGTTTGAGTGAAAATACAAAATAAAGTGAAGATGAAATGTGAGATAAATAACCTCTAAAGGTGTGTGAATACATAATTATCAATACACGTCTGGTTCACTGATCATTGATTATAATCAGTTATTGATCAGTGGTCTTACGACAAAAGGAGACAGTTGCACTGATTAAAGATCTGGCAAATCTGGATTAGTTGAGTGCATTAGCATATGTCTTCATTATTTCAAACTTTGTCATTACTTTCTTATTAATATTTTGTAGAATTCAAGCATATTTAATGTATTATGGGAAGCACAGACATGACCCTAAACTTTGGATCAATACTGTATATGGCAACAAATGTCATTACAATGTTTCACCAGGGGAGTAAAGTAAAAAAAAAAGATCCACGCACAAATGCAAATGTTGCTGAATCTTTAACTTCAGTCACTACTCCTCCCCTCTCATACTCATGAAAACCAGAAGTGTCACAGATGCTGAACGAAAAACCATCTGGGGAAAAAACGAAAAGCAGGATATTAATTTTTTTGTTGTGGATATTGGCTTATCCTCTACTGCCTACTTACTCAGCACTTGAATCGCAACAGGCCCATTGCTGTTCAGTTCCACCATCCCAAAGACCCCGGAAAAGGTGACGGAGGAGACGCCCCTCAGATTGTGCTCCTCTACACATGTGACAATGCCAGGATTCTCCTGGAAGCAGGTAAACAACAATTACTTCATGAAAGAAATTGAAGATATTGTCATTGTGAAACACAGCACAAGGTGCACACAACGAAATGTCTGAAAGTTGAGTCATGGCAACTGGACTTTCTTTCTTTAAGGTAGAGACGTTTCATTCTGCATCCACAGAACTTTGTCAATCTGGTTGAAATGTGTCCTCTGCATTGAACACATAACCAGTGGGTGGCCCAGGGATCAGTCTGTGGGGATGGTACTTTGATCAAGGGGACCTCACTGGCACCTTGGCGGACTGGGATTCAAACCCAAAACCTTCCAATTATGAGTCAAATTCCTTAACCACTCCACTTTTTTAAAGTAATTAGTTGTCACATGTGACACAACACAGCATGGCAACCAATGCACACATAAAAAATGTGGTTTTAATTTAACCCATCCCCTGAGGGAGCAGTGGTACCTCAGTGGCACCTTGGCAGTTCGGAATTCGAACCGGCAACCTTCTGATTACAGGTTCGCTTCCTTACCCGCTAGGCCACCACTGCCCCATACGTTTTTGTGCATATGGCTTAACTTTATTGGGATGCATTACAATTAGGGTACACTGTAAGTACTACAATAGCTGTATATCTTGAAGCCGTGCATCACCTTGGTGATTTTGTCAATCATAGCGGTGATAGGTGGTTCCCCATTACAGTCTGTAACTGTAAAGTCTTCTCCAAAATCACAAAACAACTGCCTGCAGTCAAAGAGGAACACATGGTCTTGCATTCAGACTTAGTCTACAAAATTGATTTTTTTTATCGTAATGTGCATTCTTTAACACAACAAAGCCATGAAACAGACGGAAAACTGCACTTCTGGCATGCCAGTATCACAATTTTAGTAATATTGTGACTGTACAAACCCACAGAGTCCTTTTGTGTCTGCCACAATGAACTTGATATTATGTGAGTGACAGAAAGTCCCAACACGTTGCTGCTCCAGCAGTGTAGAGTTTGTAAGCACCACCACCTTTCAATGTAAAAAATTATAAAATCTTATTGCTGTTATTTCCATACAAATGCCTGAGAATTGGTTGGAAATTGGGTTGCCAATTTACGCTGCAATTCTTGATCTACTTTGATTGGAATGTAGTGCATGCCAATGTCTACACAATGCACATGGGAATTCTGGGCTACCTGAAACCCGAAGAGAAAGTTCTCCTCAAGTGGTCCACAGTGGCTGTGCACCCTCACGTAACTGTTGAGCTGTGACAGCTGAGGACAGCAGCAAACACTTCGGTTCTGGCCAAGGTGAGATTCTCTTAGGTAAAACTAGGGATTAGGGAAAAAGAAATCATTCTATAACCACTACACGCCACTTTGTTTTGGTTATATTCTGGTTATATAGTTCACAACAATATTATGATGATACGTAGTCAGTGGTCTGGAGTAAAATTCAAGGTTGATGACGACAGGGGCCGAAGGTACAGTGACATGCCACAGAAGGACATGAGAGTACCACCGCAACAGCAACCGGTCCTGGTCTTCATTATTTAACAGACCTGCAGCCATCATGCTGCTGATTTATTTTCCCATCATTTATTATTATATAACAACGGCAACCAGAGGAGGACAGGTTCCCCTTGCTGAGCCTTGGTTCCTCTCAAGGTTTCCCTTTTCTGCGAATTTTTCCTTGTCACTGTTGCCTCTGGCTTGACCACTGGGGTCTGTGAGCACTTTTCAGTTGTTTGCCACTTTGTGACAATGTACATGCAAAAAGCTCTGTACAAATAAAATTTGATTTATTGTAACCTGCTTGTCGCAACTCCCAATCTTTGCAACTGTGAACCCTGTGTGTCGGTCACATCATTCTATTATTCTATCATACCACTGAATAAAGGTAAGAAATTGTACATACAGTGTCACAATTGTACATACAGGGCAACTCAAGGACATTCACAGAATTGTCCTGAACTGAAGTACAAGTGATTTCTCAGTTTTTTATTTTTAATAAATTTGACAAAACCTCAAGTAAACTTGTTTTACGTTGTCATTATGGGGTATTGCGTGTAAAAAATTAATTTAATCAATTTTAGAATAAGGCTGTACCGTAACAAAATGTGGAAAAAGTGATGCACTGTGAATGCTTTCCAGATGACTGAACTTGTAATTTCGGTGCACTCAACGAAATGTGTCCTCTGCTTTTAACCATCACACTTAGTGAGCAATGGGCAGCCATGACAGGCGCCTCGGGAGCAGTGTGTGGGGACGGTGCTTTGGCATCTCAGTGGCACCTTAGCGGACCGGGATTTGAACTTTTGCGTACGGAGCCGCTTCCTTAACCGCTAGGCCACTACTGCATTCCAATCATCCTTGGTAGAAGGAAAACACTATTATCAAGAGGTACTGTCAGAATAATTATGATGGTCTATATTCGATATAATGTAAGTTATGGTTTATTAAATACATAATAAACGAGGCATGATTGAAATGGTAAAGAAAAACATGTCATTGTGAGTGTGTGTTCCCTTCTCTTAATGGAAATACTTAGTGTCATAAATAAAATCAGATTAATATTATCAAATTGCATAGTTTTTTATGCATAAATATTTCCCCTCCAGGTGCCAAGTCAGTGGGGGCAGTGGGGGCGGTTCCAATCCTGATCTGCCAAGGTGCCACTGAGGTGCCACTGAGCAAAGCACCGTCCCCACACACTGCTCCCCGGCGCCAGTCATGAGTGCTCACTCAGGGTGATGCGTTAAATGCAGAGGACAAATTTCACTGTGTGCACCGTATCACATGTGACAATTACTTCACTTTCACTTCACCTCCAGGTGACTTTTGTTCCACAGATGGCCACATTTTCAATGTGCACAAAGTCTGTAACGCTTTATTGGTGAAAATGTGTGACTTTCTTGTAAATGCAAATATGTAGATAAACAAGACTATAATAAATATATTTTTTAAAAGCTAGACATTTTCTCTGTCCTCTCATATGATTCCTTTTTAGATTTGGATTGTTTCCTTGGCAAGATCTGGCAACATCGTTTACAGAACGGTGCCGCTCAGAAGAAACCGGCACGCGTTCATTTCCCGAAGAGAACGACATATACTGTGCCGCTGCTGTCATTAAAACGAAATAAAAGAATCACCTGAGACGCCAAATCGCACCATTCCGTCACCCCTTCATCCTGCACCGTAACAGACCGAACTCCGGCCAGGATGACGTTTTTGGCGATTTCCACACCCAGACCCCGCATTCCCGCGACGAGAACGTTCGCCTCCTTCATCCGCCGCATGGCGTCGTGGCCAAGCACGTACCTGTCGGCGACAACGACACCGGCGGGGTCAAAACTTGGCTCACACGGCGTCTTATTGCAACAAACACCACGTACAGCTGCCGAGAATAAAACCCTTCGTCCAGTTCATCCATGTCGCCGTCAGCGAACTGTCCGAAAGGCCTCGTCACTTCACGTATTTCCAAGTCCTGTCACGTCACAACAGTTTACTGCAAGAGAGAAGCACGAGAGAAAAAAAGAAGACAAAAAGAAAAGTTTCACTTTCGTTTCGGCCCAAAGGAAAAATGTCGAATCAGCAGATAATCGCAGGACATCTGTGTATCACCATCAGAATAATCCGCCACCCAACTCTAATGACAAGTTCTTTTCATGCTGCTATCACAACCATAATCATAACCATAACACCAACAGCTTTCATAAAGCAGCACTAATGTTGCAGGGTCTAATTATAAATGTGGGTGAGATTTCATTAGATACCACAAGGGGGTCAAAATGAATCAGTTTTTTGGTCTGGATGTAAAACGTGTCCTCTGTATTTAACCATCACTCTTGGTGAAGATCAAGATGCTCCAGGATTGGCCAGCCCAGTCACCAGACATGAACGTCATTGAGCATGAGGATGAAAAAGGAACATGGAAGATGAAACCAAAGAATATTGATGAACTCAAGACTGCTTTCTTTGCTATTCCTGATGACTTCATCAATAAATTGCATGAATCCTTGCCAAAGAGCATGTATGCAGTCCTTCAATCTCATGGAAGTCATACAAGATATTAAATTTGGATCTCACAGCATGCTGACATATTTTTGTATTTGCAGTAAATTTGTACAATTTCTGTACAGGTGACAAAAGTTTTGTCTTTCCAAAATTTGACCTGTCTGTCTTCATTAAATGATAAATCTTTTTTCAGTGAAACTAATTCATTTCAATGAATTAAACATCATTTGGTAGGGATTTAAATTTTCATATGAGCTATTTCTAACACCAATTGATTAATTAAACGTCATCTTAATAGCAGGTGTTTCCACAAAGTAGATAAAACTAGGACTGTAGGACTGTACGAAAAGCACACCATATTGACAGAAAAACACAGAATTCTTCAGACCATTGCACAGTATTTAGTAGAAGTGCCTATTTGATCGAATACAACCATGAGATGCAACAACAACAACAAAATGCAGCAGCACGACTGATCTTCAACCTTCCCAAATTCTCCCACACCACCCCTCTGCTACGTTCCCTCCACTGGCTCCCAGTAGCTGCACGCATCAGGTTCAAAATACTGATGCTGGCCTACAAAGCCAAACATGGAGTAGCACCATCCTACCTCACAGCCCTTATTACACCTCACACTGCACCTCGTATACTCCGAGCCTCCAGTACTGCTCGCCTGGTCCCTCCATCTCTGAAGGTAAAAGGAAAACATTCATCTAGACTCTTCTCCGTCTTGGCCCCTCGGTGGTGGAATGAACTTCCCCTCGAGGTCAGAACAGCTCAGTCACTGAGCACCTTCAAACGACAGCTCAAGACCTTCCTCTTTAAAGAATATTTAGATTAACTTGTAATTTTCTTATTGTCGAACTTTGTGTACAGAATCTACAACAGAGTGAATTAAATAGATGTATTCATAGTTGGGGTCCTAGTGAACCGGAAATGATCTCTTCATCGATGGTAACTTGAAAGCACGTTGTAAGTCGCTCTGGATAAGGGCGTCTGCCAAATGCCATAAATGTAAAATGTAAATGTAAACAAGTTTTTCACACCTGGATTTGGGGGATCCTCTGCCATTCCTCCTTGCAGATCCTCTCTACTTCTGGCAGGTTGGATGGTAAACGTTGGTGGACAGCTATTTCTAGGTCTCTCCAGAGTGCTCAATCACTCCTTTGTTATTTTAGCTGTATGGATAGGGTCATTGTCTTGTTTTTCATAAAGGATATCGCTGTACACAGTGGTGGCCTAGCGGATAAGGAAGCAACCCCGTAATCAGAAGGTTGCCGGTTCGAATCCTGATCAACCAAGGTGCCACTGAGCAAAGCACAGTCCCCACACACTGCTCCCCGGGCGCCTGTCATGGCTGCCCACTGCTCATCAAATGATTGGTTAAAGGCATCTTTCCCTTTGCAACCAGTCATCATGTTCCTGCAGCTGCAAAGCACCCCAACAGCATGATGCTGCCACCACCATGCTTCACTGAAGTACGGCCAAAAAGTTCTATCTCGGTCTCATCAGACCAGAGAATCTTATTTCTCACCATCCTGGAGTCTTTATTTATTTTTTTAGCAAACTCCATGTGGCCTTTCATGTATTTTGCACTGAGAAGAGGCTCCAGTTGGTCCACTCTGCCATAAAGCCCAGACTGCTGGAGGGCTGCAGTGATGGTTGACATTCTACAACTTTCTCCCATCTCCCGACTGCACCTCTGGAGCTCAGCCACAGTGATCTTTGGGTTCTTCTTTACTTCTATCACCAAGGCTCTTCTTCCAGACGGCTAGGTCTAGGAAGGGTTCTGGTCATCCAAATGTCTTCCATTTAAGGATTATGGAGGTTACTGTGCTCTTGGGAACCTTTTTTTGTAACCTTGGCCAGATCTGTGCATTGCCACAATTCTGTCTCTGACAAATTTCTTTGACCTCATGATTCTCATTTGCTCTGACATGCATTGTGAGCTGTAAGGTCTTATATAGACAGGGGTGTCTATAAGAGTGTCACAGGAAAGGTTCTGAATACTTAGGATCATGTGATATTTCAGTTTTTCTTTGTTAATAAATCTGAAAAAATGGTCAATTCTGTGTTTTGGAGTGCTGTTTTTCAGTATGGGGTGCTGTGTGTACATTAATGAGGAACAAATTTACTTAAACGATTTTAGCAAATAGCCGCTGTTTAACGAAGAGTGAAAAACCCACTGTATATCCGTACCCACTGTATATAAGCAAGCACAAAACTTACACCAAGAGGACCAATCAACACTAGACTGTTAAAATTGATGTTGACATCAGATATTATTAGATTTTAAAAGAATCGTTTTGAGGGTGTGACAAGAATCAAACTGGTCCAAAGTAATTTATGTACTACTGCCTGAGATATTTAATAGCAATATTTATGCAAAATAGGAAAGATGGTCATTACACCTGGCTCAACTTTACAGGCGCTGTACAACCTGTGCCACCTTTGAGCCAGTAGCACCCCCTCCGCTTCGTCGATGTTTTAAGCCCATGACACCTCCAGGGGGCTCTGTGGTATAACCAGAGTCCCAGACTGATCCCCACTTTCCACCACTCGATGGACACTTAATGGCCAAGGTTCTGCTCTAATGATCCATTCTGCTGCAGCTTACTGCATTTCAATAATAATAATAATAATAATAATAATATTAGATTATCATAAACACACAATATAATTAGAAAAAGCAAATGTGCTTTTTGGGTGTGCAGACTTCTATGAAACCAGTTTATTCCTTTTTTTCTCCACAGATTTGTAATAAAAGTTATAAGAGCTATTAAAGGTTGGAAAAGTTTTGAAATGATTAACTGTGGTCAAATTCAATGCATGCCAAGATAATGTTTAGAGGTTTCTAACGAACTGGCGGTGGGTTATGTTGGTGTTCCCACTTAAGAAGTTGCCCTAATGTTCCTTGGAACATTATGTTATTTACTGCCTCTGGCTAAAGGCGACTTTAAAACACCTTCCTCCCAGCTAGCACCTGTGTTCACAGAGATGTTCAACCTCTCTTTATCTCAGTCGGTGATCCCTACATGCTTCAAGGAGTACATCATTGTTCCGGTCCCAAAGAAGAAACCCCATCCCTACCGCCCTGTAGCCCTCACCTCAGTGGTGATGAAGTGCTTCGAACGGCTGGTCAGAGACTTCATCATTTGTTCACTACTGGACACACTCGGCCCACTACAGTTTGCCTACCATCCCAATCGATGCACAGACGAAGCCATCTCTCATCTCATCCACACAGCACTCACCCACCTGGACACTCAGAAGGGAAATTATGTTAAAATGCTTTTCATTGACTACAGTTCAGCATTTAACACGATAATCCCTTCCACACTCACCACCAAGCTGGAGCACCTGGGACTCAGCTCATCTCTCTGTCAGTGGATCTCCAACTTCCTAACCGGGAGACCACAGGCAGTAAAGATGGGCGGACATGTCTCAGCCACCATCACTCTCAGCACTGGAGCCCCCCAGGGCTTGGTTTTGAGCCCCCTGTTGTACCACCACCATCATTAGGTTTGCTAACGACACCGTCGTGGTAGGCCTGATCTCCGACAATGACAAGGCGGCCTGGAGGAGGTTGGAAAGGCGACCTGGAGGAGGTTGGAAATCTGGAGAACTTGTGCCAGAGGAACAATCTCCACCTGAACGTCAGCAAGACAAAGTGGACTTCAGTACCAAGCAGGAGAGGACCTACCAGACCCCTGTCATCAACAGGAGCCCAGTGGAGAGAGTCACATCGGTGTCTACATCGCACAGGACCTGTCATGGTCCTGTCACATCAACATAATGGGGAAAAAGGCAGCATCTCTACCACCTCAGATGCCTGAGAGACTTTAGACTGCCCTCCAAGGTGCTCAGGAACTGCACCACAGAGAGCATCCTGACGGGAAACATCTCAACCTGGTTCGGGAACAGCACCATGCAGGAGAGGCGAGCCCTATAGAGGGTGGTTCGATCATCTGAACGCATCATATGTACCAAGCTCCCTGACCTTCAATCAACCTACAGCAAGCGGTGCTGGACCAGGCCCAGGAAGATAGTGAAGGACCTCAGCCACCCCAACAATGGACTCTTCTCTCTGATGCAATAAAGGAAGCACTTTCGCTCCCTGAAGTCCAACACAGAGAGAATGAGGAGGAGCTTCTTCCCACAGGCTATACGAGCTCTCAACAACAGTACATAGAACTCCAATACACTCCTGCACTTTTAATCACTTCTGGGCTCAATCCCGGACTCACCCTACCTGTTGCACATATTTTATGTTTAAAACATCAATTTGTAATATTTGGTTATGTTTGCAATATTTGCATATTGGTTCCACTTGAATACGTGCAATATTTGCAATATTGAGGTCATTAGCAGTCGCAAAAGCCTTTCACTGCATTTCATACCGTCTATGACTGTGTACGTGACAAATAAAATGTGAATTTGAAATTGAATTTAGTTGTTGTGGATCTTGTGCCTGACATCCTAGCCCTGATGTAGCTTCCTTAGTGCCGAAACATCCCACGATCATCATTTTAATAGTTTGTCGATGGTGTGTGCATGTACAAATTGGTGTCCTTGTCCGAGGACAAAGGTGATGTGCTGGAGGTGTTTATGAGCATCTGTGTTAATCATCAGTCACTCTCCGCACAACCTGGACCAGACAGATGAAATGTGCGTCCTTACTGCTCCTTAATAGTCTGAGAATAAAAAGCAAGTTGTGTTAGGTTTACGTTCTTTCTGTAATATCTGTTAATTCTGGCCCTGGGGGATTTCGTGGACGACTTTCCCCTTCGCGTCCACTGCGCATGCGCAAGTCACGTAATTAATAAATACAAATAAGCAGATACGAGGCGAGAAAAGAAAGAGTCTTTGGCCCACCGTGGGAAAAAAATATAGAGAAAAAAAAAACAGAAGTGCGTGACACACAAGCCCTGCGTGGAGAGTGAAGCACAAAAAGCGCGTAAACCAGACACCCACCTCAGCCGCACGGCGGGTTGCGCAACCAGGCCACTTCCTCAACCGCAGACCGGGCGGACTGGGCGGACTGGTGCCGGGACCCCGCACGGCGGCGCTCTCAGCCGGACACCTTCAAACCAAGACGCCCGACAGGCCGGAGGAGACGCGCCGCGCCGCCGGGAAAAGTTCGACGCGTTCCAGGTACGCGGCGCGCCGAACCGCTGCCTCCCACGAGGCTGGAATTTTATTACGCAAAAAAAGTTATTCTCGTGGATTCATTTCTATAATTCATATTCGAATTACGTCGGGAAAAAGAAATTGTGACGTACTGACGCGCGACGGGGGAACTTTCAAACATGCGCTCGTTTTTATACCTTTTTATTTCGTCTCATAAGACGTGTTAAGTTTAGGAATTGGCTTTTTTTGGCACGTTGTACACAAACGCTTAAGGGCGACGAGGCGCGTAAACGTGTCCGCACCTGCCCACCGTGCAACCAAGATCAATTTTTACTTCTCACGACAAAACGCGTGACGTCTGGGCACCAAAGATGCATTTCATGGAGTATTCACCACGGATATCGCAAATGTGCCGTGCATGTGACAAAACGCGACATTGTACCAGCAACGTTATTAAAAAACACACTCACGGACACATTATACCTGGTTCATGTGGCAAGAACACCAACTTTGTTCAGCCTGCCCTACCTGAACTCGCCACCCATCACTGGTAATAAATCATTCATAACCCTGCGCCTTATAGTGGTTTATAGTATTTATACGTTTATAGTAAGGCCGGATAAAAAAAAAAAAAAAAGAAAGAAAATGTTGTGATGTTCAGTGAGCTTAACCATCTTGAGCTGTTTACAGCAGGGAATGCAAACAGTAAAAAGTCCCTTCCTGTTTCGTCTCATACAGATATCCCGTTTTTTTCTGGTTTTTTTTTTCTGGAATGAACCAAGAAGTCTGAAGAAAACTGACTTCTGGTAACAGATCCCTCAAAAGTGGAGATGACACTGTGGGCATCGGTGCTGGCGACATGCCTCTGGAACCAGATTCACGTGACCTTTGGCCTGGACGCTTGCCCCACCTCTGCTCGACGGGGTGTGGATTTCTCCACCGGCTATTTACCCCGATACTCCTTCACGAGCCGAGCGCCTATCCAGAACATCCTGGTGAATCTGCAGAACCCGGAGCTCTACGTGGCCTCCCAGAATGTGGTGGAAGCCGTGGACTACAGCCTCGCGAAGCGGTGGGAGGTGCGCACGGGCCCCTATGGCAGCTCCGACTGCGAGACGTGCGACTGCGGGATTGGGACGGACCCACAGGGGCCTTCGGACACGGACAACCAGGTCCTGGTCATGGACGACCTGGCCCTGTACACGTGTGGGAGTACTCAGTATGGGGTCTGTCACTACCACGAGCTCAGCGGTGACGGTCAGCCGCCGGCGTCCAAGTGCCTCTTTAACCGAGGCCAGGACTCAGAGGACGACTGCCCGTCCTGCCTCGCCAGTCCCCTCGGCACCAAGGTCCTTATTGCGGAAGATGGGCACACGGTTTACTTTTTCGTCGCTGCCACAGTCAACAGCAGCGTGGCCGCAAAGTACGGCAGGCGCTCCGTGTCGGTGCGACGGCCGCTCTCGTCCAACTACGGCTTTGAGTGGATCGAGGAGGGTCTGACGGTGCTGCCGGCTCTGCGGGACTCGTACCCCATCGATTACGTCTACACCTTCAGCGTGGGTCAGTTCATCTACTTCCTGTCCGTGCAAAGGGAGAATCCCAGCCTGCCCGGCTCCAGGTTCCAGACCAGGCTGAGCCGCCTGCCGTACACGGACATCCAGACGTCCCAGTACCGGGAGGTGGTGCTGGAGTGCCGCTTCAAGCCCAAAAGGAGGAGGAGGAGTGGCGAGTCCAGCTACGTGGTGTACAGCGCCCTGCAGGCCGCTCACTTCAGCCGGGTCGGCTCCGAAATGGCGGACCGGCTCGGCGTCAAGTCCGAGGACAGCATCCTGTACGCGGTGTTCAGCGTGGTGGACGACGGCGGGCGGCCGGTCCGCAGGTCGGCCCTCTGCGCCTTCCCCCTGACGCTCGTCGATCAGCACATCGACCGCGGCGCGGCCGCCTGCTGCCAGAAGAGTCCGGTTCAGATGTCCCGGGGCCTGTGCCAGTTTCAGAACTGTGAGAGCTGCCCCCACGAGGTGAGCACGAGGGCGAGGGACATTCGGGGGAATTTTTGGAATATGAACAGGGTGGGAGTACACTCGTCGGGGCCGTGGTGGCCTGGCGGCTAGGAAAGCGGACCCCGTAGCCGAAGGGTTGTAGGTTGTTTAAACTTCTGAAGGTGCAACTGATGTCCCCTCGATCAAGGTACCATCCCCGCTTGGTCACGCGACCAACAGAATCGGTTCCCACGTCGTCTTACTGGGAGTGTAGAAAAGCACACGTTTTTTTTTTTTTACATTTACAACATTTACCAGACGCCCTTATCCAGAGTGACTTACAACCAGTAGTTACAGGGACAGTCCCCCCCCTGGAGACACTCAGGGTTAAGTGTCTTGCTCAGGGACACAATGGTAGTAAGTGGGATTTGAACCTGGGTCTTCTGGTTCACAGGCGAGTGTGTTACCCGCTAGGCTACTACCACCCTTTTTTGTGCTGGCGAGTTGAGCACAACATCGCAGAGAGCGCTGCACACCCCGCGTTCTATCTGAAAGCATCTTAAAGCTGCTCAAAATCTCCCGCTTTTCATAAAACAGTGGCGTAAAATACGTATTTTTACACTAATAACATTGTAAGAGGAACGTGCAGAGTGTTCAGCAGTGGCAATGTTCTCCCACCTCGTCGTTCAAGGCCGAGCTCAGAAAACGTGAATGGGCTTTTCAACATTTTGCACTTCAGCTTGAACTGATTTGTGCACGGTTAAAGCTCTAATGTAGTCCGGTTTAACACCATTTTCTTGTTTTACTGTCTCTGCGTTTAAGTTAAGGATTTTTGGTTACTTGAATTTTAGTTTCACATTTAATTTTTCTAACTGTCTGAAAAGCTGCAATAAATGGCTTCTTACGTTTACATATAATAGAATGTGTGTCTGGTCTATATATGTTAATATAGTTGTGAAATAATTTCATGTATAATAATCAAGATAATCCTGATAATTGTGATAACCTCTGCAACCCCAGTCCCCACACTCTGCGCCCCGGGCGCCTGTCACGGCTGCCCACTGTTGCCCAAGGGTGATGGTCAAAAGCAGAGGACACATTCCGTTGTGTCACCATGTGCTGTGCTTTCACTTGTATGGAATGATCCAAACCAGAGCAAGTTTTATAATATATTATAATGGAATTGCAGTAAAGGTGGTTCCTTATCGACTGGACAGAAAATGTACTTATTTTCAGTTTCCTTGTGGTGTGACCATGGAGCTATGTACTATTATTCTACTATTATTGTATTTATTTCATACTTTTGATTAGTTGCCTTTTGATCCTCCCTTTAGAACAGTTTTTGACTGTCCACTTCATGATGAAAGTGTAGTTTGTTCGTATCATTAACATATTATTAAGATATAACATTCTGTGGATTCTTTGCCTGGATGGTAAAATGGTGGACAGATGACATAATAACAGGAAATGATTGTTTTATCATTGTTTGCTTAAAGGCAAGGCACTTTATTAGATCCGTTTTGATTTGTAACCACGTCCTACCCTTAGATCGGCATTTAAGTGTAACTCTGGGAATGTCTTTGGTTTTCTTTGTGCTGGGTTCCTGCTTATGATCTGAGTCAGACGGAGCTCTGCCTCTGTGGAATGAGTTTAAAGGGTGAAGTGGAAGTAAAGGGAGTGTGCGCGCTGGTATTTACGTGTGATGTCTGTCGGTGGCGTGGAAGCTCAGTCCTGATAGCGGTGGTAAGGCGAGTCAAAACAGAGCTTTATGAGATTCCACAATGTCTGCATCTGATTTGGAGAGACTATTTGTCAGCAATAACAATCCCTCGCCACATCACGACTCCCGTGCTTACCTTACCTACGGGAGTGAAGTGTGGGTCAGTTCATCTGGACCGCCTATTGCAAGAGTTGTTATGCATAACCTATCGTATTAATATCTTGTCTTATAAATGAAAGTGAAGTGATTGTCATTCTAAAGTGCAAGAAGCACACCACACGGTGCACACAACAAAATGCGTCCTCTGCTTTTAACCATCACCCTTGGTGAGCAGTGGGCAGCCATGACAGGCGCCCGGGGAGCAGTGTATGGGGACGGTACTTTGCTCAGTGGCACCTCAGTGGCACCTTCGTGGCTCGGGATTCGATGGCCGCTAGGCCATCACTTCCCCATTATATTGTGGTATATGTATCTAATTACTGTACTGAAATAACTGTACAAATATACTTGTTATTACAGTTTGGGCTGGTTTTAAGTTCACCACTGAATTCTGATGTAATGTCATTTTTTTGGCATTTTGTTGCGGTTTATTTTTGCTGTATAACAACAATCCGTCTTTATCTTGATCCATGTTTAACTCTTTAACTTCAACTCTGTTCACATTTCAGAATGCCATGAACAAGGACGTGTGTATGAACCATCCAACAATGGTGTCCAGTCCCTTTTTTAGAGTAGACCTGTTTGATGGGCAGATGAAGGACATTCTTCTGACCTCTCTGCTTGTTACTGTCATCGGAAAGGACACAGTTGCCCATATAGGCACTGACCAGGGGAGACTGCTGCAGGTGAGAAAAAACTAAAAATGTATTCATGATTGTAGAGTGGTTGTAGTCTAGTGGTTAACCAGAAGTCACAGGTTCAAACAACACTTACTAAGACACTTTACCCTGAGTGTCTCCAGGGGGACTGTCCCTGTCACTACTGATTGTCACTCTGGATAAGGGCATCTGATAAATGGCAGAAATGTAAAAAATTTACATGAATTAATAGAAATGTAAGAAAAAAGGCAATTAGGTTTCATATGGCTCTGATAACTCAAAGAATTATGTGTTTCCTTATCAGCAGCTCCCCTTCATTTCATGAAGTGGAATGTTCTTGGAACCGGCCTGCGTGCTACGTGAATCATATATTTGTTGACAGGAAGATCTTCTTGATAAATGAAGGACATTAAACAGCCCTTGGCCCACATTTCAGCCAGACTGAAATCTTTGCTCAGATTCAGAACAGAAATGCATGTACGCCTTTCCTCTGCACATGTGGCACACACACCTAGCATTTTATGATGGTACTGACAATCTGAAGGCCTGACGTAGGACAGCAGGATGTGCCAAAGTGAAATAAAAGAAGAGCTGCGTGGGATGGGCATCTCAGGTCTGAGAAACTGTCGAGGCATGTTTACCATGATTCAACATCTGCTTTGGAGTAAAGCATAGGAAACTTTGATGCAATGATGTTGGCAGGGTTTTTGTTGTTTAATTGTCCATAACTGGTCAAGAGCAATATTTTTTTTTACGGGGCCCTGAATTCCGAGCCTTGTTGATGGATAAGAAAATATTGATGAATTATGGATTTGATGAATAATGTATTTAAAGAAAAGGCAGAAATATATCTCATAACAGCAGGTAGCATACAGGAATGTACAACGTCTGAGTCTTGCTCATGCGTTATTGTAGGGTTCTGATCACTTGAGCCAAATGACAGCATTTGTGAGTGATCTGGGCCCTACACTGAATGGGTGCCACCTGGCACCTAGGCATCACCTTCTTGAAGAGCGACATGTTCAAACTGATTAACTTTATTGTTTTTTGCAAATCTTCATTCATTTTATAATATATGATGAGGTTTTTATTAAAAGGATTAAATGGAAGAAAAAATGGAAGGAACCTGATGACTGACAGCTGTTTTATCAATTTATGTAAATCCTGATGATGTGACCTTACACTATGCATAGAATGTGGCACTTTGCTTAGTGCCAGTTTGAAAATAGTGCACTTTGTTTCAAAATGATGTCTGTGTGTAGTGTTGCAGGGAAATTAACTGAAGTTCATGCTCATTTGCTAGCAGTGTCCCACCCTGGTTTGGTTATTGCACTGTGCACCTCAAAAGTTGACAGTTAGTTCCCGCATGCTTACAGGGTTGTGCACTAGGTTTTTGTGATAGCTCTTTATTTTGAGAATGGACTGAGAATTTTATTAGGAGTCAGTGGAAGGGACTCTGTTCTACCTTGTTTCTTAGAATATGGGTGGACAGGAATGATATACAGTCTCAATTTCATGGAGATCTGAAGACATTGTATGCCTAAAGACAGGTAATTCATGTGTGATTTAACTTGACTGAGTATCTGCACTGTACCTGTGCATTTCTTCCTATTTTTTCTTTTGTATGTGAGTGCAGTATATCAACACCTAATTTGACCCAATGTATTCAATATATGTACTCAATGTATTCAGAATTGAATACAATAATGTATTCAATACTGTAGACCTCACAAGTGTGGTGTTTCTTTATGCATTATCCCTGTGAAAATGTACTGGTACCCTGGTACAAGATCTTGCAGGTCACTTTCCCTCTGAATGTTGAGCTTCACAGAAACTATAAAGCACATTTTCCAAGAACAGGCCAGAAGCCAAACTTGACAGGCTCCTGTGGAATTTATTTCTGCTCAGCTTCAGTCAAACTGTCACAGGACCAGAACCATACTCCATACATGCAGACCCATTATTTTTTCATCATGCAGCACATAGCCTAATCAAAATGTTCATCTTAATGTGAAAGCAACACAAGGGAGATATTTGGTTCCTCTTGAGTCAAAAGTTTACCTAAGAAAGAGATAGATGGGGAGCTAATCTGTTGTCTTTTTTCTCTGTAAATCCTGCTAATGTACGTAGTCTGTTGCAAACTAGCCTGTACATGTGTGTCCCCCCCAGTTTGTCCTAAAGAGCTCGGGCGCAACACTGTTTGCCAACTACTCTCTAGGGGAGGACACAAGTGTATCTCGCACAGCAGCTGAGCACTCTAACGCATCACTGCTCTTCGTGGTTGGAAAAAAGGTACTTCTTGATCATTTTTTGTGTGTTATTAAAGAACCTGTCATCTACTGTATTTAACTATATACTATATATTATATATACTAGCTTATATTATGCTATATAGAGACACACTTTTTGTAATTATCTAATTCTACCTGTGTCTTTGTGATGCGACAGTTACGCACGCGTTTCCTCTAGGACAAATAAAGCTTTTCTGATTCTGATTCTATGTTTATATCTCGTTGCTGTCTTGTTTTCTGGCTGGCAGCTTCTGAGCGTGTCCCCCACTGGTCCTGGCTGCACCCATTTCCTGAACTGCCCAGTCTGCCTGGAGGCACCGGCCTTCATGGGCTGTGGCTGGTGTGAAGGTGTCTGCTCCCTGAAGAGCCAGTGTGGAAAGCAGTGGAGCAGCCAGACCTGCCCCCCGGTCATCACAGAGGTACCATTTCAGTTTCATTTTGAATCAGAATTGTTTTCTTTTTTGTCGTGCCACATCACAACACATGTGGACTTGCTTGTACTTGTGCAGTTTTTCCCCAAGACGGCACCCCCTGATGGCGAGAGCGAGCTGACCCTGTGTGGCTGGGAGTTCCAGACCTCCCCAAAAGCAGCAGTGAGTCCAGAGACTCACCTAGTCAACGTGGGGAACACCAGCTGCACTGTGCTGAGAGGCAATAGCACCAGGTCTTTACCTGAAGTACTTTTATTAAGGAAGAAAAAAACAAGCATTGTTTGGACCTGCATAAGTTTTTATTATTTATTTATCTACATATTTTAGCATGTCTTCACATTCTTACATGTACTTGAACAGAATCCTTGCTTGGTTTAAAATGACTTTTCCCTTTTTCCCTGCATTTTTAGCCTAGTGTGCAGGATAGGGGTGGAGGTGTCTGGGTTGCTTGAGACTGTTCCCATCAGTTTGCAAGTAAATGAAGCCAGGGTGGAGGGGCGTTTTACCATAAGTGGAAATGCTCAAACAGAAAGCTTCAGTTTTGTGGTAATATGATTTATTTATTTAAATCTCAGATTAATTCACTGAATGTACAATATCTTTAATTGTAACAAGAAACACTTATTTATGCCATTATGGTGCCATTATAACCAGATTAAAATGCAGTAGAATTGGCATATTTAGATTGTTTACACAGGAGGCAATTTTATTCCTAATATAAATTGTATTTATTATTAACTGTCATCCACTATCAGCCAATTCACAGAACAAATGATGATATTAACCCGACGTTAATAATTATAATAATTACACCACAGCTGTGAATATTAATAATTTCAAGTCTCCCGGTCAGTACCAGTAGGTGGAGCCCAGGTCCCACAGAGCTCTATAGTTTGCATGGGAGAAGTGTATGTGCTGTGCAGATGTATGGTCATGGATATATTGGACATTTTAATTGACCTCAGAATCAGAAAACTTTATTTCAGAGGCAAATTGTTTTACACAATACACATTACAGACGCCAGAAATCACAACCATCTCACCCAGCTATGGACCACTGATTGGGGGCACACTGGTCACAATTTCAGGACCCAATATGGATGCTGGAAAAACTAGAAAAATTATGCTGGGTGGAGAGGAGTGTACTGTCCAAAGGTAGGTTTTTGATCACAATACACTCATCCTATTATTATTTCTTTTTTTTATGAAACATTTTTTTCCCTAATTGTTGTGCTGAACAGAGTTTCTTCTGAGTCCATATCTTCGATCATCTGCTCCTCAAAACCAGCCAGACAGGTGGGAGACGTGACCCTGGAGGCATTTATTGACAAATCACGTGTGGCTAACACTGCCGTGTTCAGCTACAAGGAGGATCCTGTGGTGACGCAGGTGTATCCTGCCTGTGGTTTTAATAGGTAATACATGGAAACATCCCTCAGGATAGGAACATATCTTACCTCACCGTATTATTAATCAAGGCCAAGAATGGCATGTCCTTTTTAAAATGTTTAATTAAATGAAAAGTGCAAAATAACATCTATTGCTTTTCATGCAGTGGCTCCAACATTACCATTGTCGGCCAGAACCTGGACTCTGTAAACAGAGCAATCATCACATATAACAACTCAGTGAAACCAGCCTCATCCTCTGTAAGTCACTGAACGCCGACAAATATGCAAACACACACTGACCAAAGGCCAGACATTTGGGCCTACCTTCTGACAACATACACTGTGAGTGTAATTTAATAGACATGAATGTTTATGTAAAGGTTTCAGAATGCCACCATTGCAGATTCATAGGTTCACTGCATCCATTACAGCAATAACTTGAGTCCGAAACCTCGTCAGCTATTCAAGCAGTTTAAGTATTCCTACTGCATCCTTATAATATCATTTTGAAAAAGCAGCACTTTTGGGTAAAAATATGAGGGTGGGCATAAACCCTTTGACACTGTTTGTGGCTTGGCTACTGTTATGTAGCCAAGATGCCACTGAGGTGCCACTGAGCAAAGCACCGTCCCCACACTCTGCTCCCTTTCATGTCTGCCACTGTGATGGGTTAAACACAGAGTGTGCTTTACATTGACAATCCAGACACTTAATTTCATTTTAGGTCTTTAGGCTTCTTTCTTCTGTCCACAGGAGTGTTTTCACTCTGCCAACGGAACATACATGAAGTGTCTGTCCCCGGTCTGTGAGGAGTCAACGGGAGTCTTGTCTGTGAACATGGATGGAGCGTTGGGTGTCTTTAAGCTGTCTTTCAGCTGCTACCCCAACGCCAAGCCCATCCCATTTGAGAACGATGACCGGGTGCTGTGGCTCCACCCTGGCCAAGACGAAGTTTCCCTGCATGTATGTGACTTAGCAACCAGGCCCAGTCAACAAATACCTTGTGTCATACTGAGCAGTGTTTTGTCATAATCCAAGGTTTTACCTGTTAGATGAACAAAACTACGAATTCATTTTCAATTTGTGGAATATGTTTTTATGCAATTTGGTCAGTGATCAAAGCAATGCTTGTTTTACTAAGTATAAAGCAGTGAATGTTGTACATTTCTGAGGCTAAATTTGTCAATGTTGGCTGAAATAGGTGAGGGCATGTAGGAGCACGCTCTATGCACATGAGAGATTGACTTCAGTCTGAAAAAATAGGGTATTTTAATCAGCTATATAACAAAAAAGACGTACATTCTCACTTTAATATCATTAAGTACATTCCTGTCAGGATTGAAGTTGACTGATCTGCTGTCATTCGCAGCATGAGAGGCTGGGCCTTGTGCGCTCTTGTATGGAGATCACCATGATGCTGGGAGATGTCAGCTGTAATGCCCAGATTCTGGAGAATGAGATCACCTGTAGGATCCCCAAAGGTGTGGCTATCCCAAAGGAGGGACTGCCAGTCAGTGTAAGTTGTGTGCTAATACCTGTAATTCCAACCATAATACAAGACAAATGAAACACATAAAGGCCTGAAAAAATGGAAAGATTTTTGAAAAGTCAAAAGAGATTTTGATTCCTTTTTCATGTTTGCTTCAGGTCATTGTGAATGGTCGGGTCCATGATATAGGCAGAGCAGCTGTCATTAACAACAGCTCTGCAGGATTTGTAGCAGTGGGGAGTGTCATTGCTCTGCTCTGTGGCGCCATTCTGGCTTTTCTCATCATGCACGTACTGAGGAAGAAGAAGAAGAAGGAAATTCGTGACGTCTGTAAGAACTTGAGTTGCATTAAAGCTCTACTAAAAACATGGGTAGAAAAGTAGGAAATGACTAGGGGTGTTAGAACATATCGATACAGTAATATAACGCAATATTTTCTGTGGTGATATTGTTTAAATACAGGGACATCAAATATTTTTGTATAGAAATTTAGTCTACAGTGTTCTGCCATTTTCTGAGGTCAGTGAGGTCAGGAGAGATGGGGCAGTGGTGGCCTGGTGGTAAAGGAAGGGGCTCGTAATCAGAAGGTTGCCGGTCCGAATCCAGATTCGCCGAGGTGCCACTCGGGTGGCACTCGAGTGCCACTGAGCAAAGCACTGTCCCCACACACTGCTCCCCGGGCGCCTGTTATGGCTGCCCACTGCTCACTAAGGGTGATGGTTAATTTCACTGTGTGCACCGTGTGCTGTGTATCACAATGACAATCACTTCACTTTAGATGAGAATCAGCGTGTGACTACAACCTCGACTCCTATTGATGGCGCTGTACAGCTGGGCACTTGTAATTACTCAGCGTGAAATCTCAAAAACACAACCGATCTTAGCATTTTCAGTGAATATGACAATATGTACAGTATCACAATATATTGTGATGTGTACGTATCGTGACCCAGAGAGATTCTGGAGATCCTTGCCAATACACACCCCCAGAAGTGACATTGCATGCAAACTATACTTGAACTTGTTCTTATTCATTAGTGACACATTTCATGTTATTAACCTTTTGAAAACAGTTTGTAAAGACATTAGACATCCATGTCCAGTTATGGGAGCATGGATTAATTGAAACTGTCTTAATTGCAGTGGCCGTTGAGCACCGCTTATCTCGACATTCCACGCGGTCGGGTGGAGCAGGTGCTGAGAGCATCCCAATGGGTGACTACAGAAGAAGTGAGATGATCTGTTTTTTTTTCTTCTTCTTAAGCTGTCGAAGGAAACCGAAAAAATAAGATGAGGTCGTTTAATTACATGTGTACTTTTTTTTGCCAGACCTGTCATTCATTTCCACAACAGGCTCCTCTGGTCAAGCCACACTCCCCAGTCTGACTTATGCTGGGGCCTATGGCCACGCAACCGTGCCACTGTTGACTTCCTTGGCAGTTTCTACTGAGAACCTGAGACCTGAACTTATGGAGGAGATGAATGATGTGCTGATCCCTGCTGAGAGGCTCACAGTGCAATACAACCAGGTCATCGGGAAAGGTATAATCCACCACTCATTTCCTTAAACTTTCCTGCTAGTTTCTATTTTCCAGAAGAATATATAAAGTTAAACAACCTTTTCCCATTCAGGCCATTTTGGAACTGTGTATCATGGATATCTGAAGGATGGAAACGACCAAGAGATCCACTGTGCAGTGAAATCACTAACAAGTAAGAATAAGAATTAACATGTTAATCATGCAGGGCAGTGGTGGCTTAACGGGTAAGGAAGTGAACTTGTTCAAATTCCGAACTGCCAAGGTGCCACTGTGGTCTCCAGGATCAAGGTACCGTCCCCACACTCTGCTCCCCGGGCACCCTTCATGGCTGCCCACTGCTCACTAAGTGTGATGGTTAAATGCAGAGGACACATTTCGTTGTGTGCACAGTGAGATATGCTATGCTGTGTATTACAATGACAAAAAAAAACCACTTTAACTTTTTCACTCTTTCTGTGGAATATAGCCATGTGAGAAAGAAAGCTGGGTAATATCGCAATTACTATGTTTACCTGGTAATATAATTCATAAAAACGATTGACTTGTATGGCTTTCTTTTGAAACACATTAATCGGTCATTCACTTATGTGAAATGAGCCTTTGATATGAGCTTTTATTATCCATTAAATGAGGTATAAGCTGATTGTTGGAATGTGTGTTTAACAGGAATCACAGACATAGAGGAGGTGGAGCAGTTTCTCCGTGAAGGTATTATCATGAAGGGCTTCCATCACCCACATGTGCTGTCTCTGCTGGGCATCCTGCTGCCATCGGAAGCCCTTCCCATGGTGGTGCTACCCTACATGAAGCACGGAGACCTGCGCCACTTCGTCCGCAGCGAAGAGAGGGTAAGTGGACCCGATCATGCAGGGACTGCTCACATTTCAGCACAACAGGAGCATTGCATTCAAGATATAGAAAAGGGTTAGTCACAGCCCTGTGCCCAGTGTCCCAAGATGGGCTCTGGCAGTAGGACTAAGCCGTTATAGAAAGTGACTGAGAACAAAAATGTTGTTAGTTTGTCTTCTAGATTATACAGTTAATTATCAATCGGTTATTTCCTGTTAAATACACGTCTTATGTAAGTTATTGTCATATTAATAAACACCAGTGACACGGTGCACACGTGTCTTCTGCATTTAACCCATCACCCTTAGTGAGCAGTGGGCAGCTATGAAAGGCACCTGGGCAGCTGTCTGTGGGGACAGTACCTAGAACCACCTTGGCGGTTCGGGAATTGAACCTGCAACCTTTCAGTTACGAGTCTGCTTCCTTAGCCACCATTGCCCTGAGGTAATTGTGTGGTGTATAGAAGCTCTGCAATATATTCTGGAGTTTATATATTTTACACTAACGGAAAGGTTGTGTTTAGGGAAGGAGTGATATGTGAGGATTTACATATCAAGAGAAAAGCAGTATAGTGTTGGGGCACCTACTAGACTTTCTGCTTATTTGGTGCTATATTTCTATGTCATGATGATTTTCCTAGATGTAAATTAAGATATTTTTCATTTTCTGTCCCTTTAGAATCCAACAGTAAAGGACCTTGTTGGCTTTGGGCTACAGGTTGCTAAAGGGATGGAGTATCTGGCACAGAAGAAATTTGTGCACAGAGACTTGGCAGCTCGTAACTGCATGTGAGGCCAGGAATGAACCTTTTGGGAATTTTAGATATTTATATTATTTTACAATTAAAATGTGTATTTTATATGTATAATTTTACAATAAAATTGTTAATTACACAAAGCAATAATTATGATATTGTCAGCCATGTAGAACATGAAATATACTGCTAAATGTATTAGTTTTCAGAAATGTACTAAAGCACCTTTTGTTTGGTAGGCTGGATGAGTTGTTTACTGTGAAGGTGGCGGATTTTGGAATGGCACGAGACATCTTTGAGAAGGAATATTACAGCATCCAGGACCATAAAAAGGCCAAACTGCCAATCAAGTGGATGGCACTGGAGAGCCTGCAGACACAGAAGTTCTCTACTAAATCCGATGTGGTAAATTAACATACATATACCTAGGATATGGTGAATGAGGGAATTTTACTTATTAAAGGAAATATATATTTTTAATAGAAGAATAAATGTTTTTTTTCAATCCATTCTCCTTATGTTCATAATTGTTCTGTTCTTTAGTGTCATCGTTGAAGTTGAGCTTTGTTGTCATTTCAGCTTCATGCATGTTAGACAGTACATAGTGAAACGAAACAACATTTCTCTGGAACCTGGTGTTACATGTAACATTTAATTAATGTGTGCTACACAGACAATCTGGGCTACATAGAGTGCAAACAGGGGACACAGGCAGGTGAAATGATAAATAAATATGTAAATATTATTGTGCAAATTGGAATGGTGCATTAATAGATAACATTATTCAGTATAACAGAGGTAGTGTGTGTGGGTGTGTCAGGGTGTGGAAAGACCCTGAGTGTTCAGGTGTCTGGTGTCCTGTGGGATGAAGCTCTTGCGGAGTCTGGCAATGAGGGCTGGTGGCTTTCCTGATGCAGCATGTGTTGTAAATGTCCGTTATGGAGGGAAGAGAGACCTCAGCTGATCTTCTCAGCTCTACTCACTATCCTCAATATGGTCTTACGGTCCGATATGGTGCAGTTCCCAAACCAGACAGTGATGCAGCTGGTCAGAATGCTCTCAATGGTTCCTCTATAGAAGGTGGTGGGGATGGGTACCATCTTCATAAGCATCATAATCTTTAGCAAGATTGAAGTAAAAAAGCCATGAGTTTTGAATGCAGTCATCACAGCAAACGTTAACGACTCTGAAGAGCATAAAATATGAATATGAAGCAAATTGATTTTTTTACTACATAATCTGGCATGTATTGAGTTTTCAGTTTTGTTCTACAAATTATAAAAAAGATCCATAAATGAGTAGGTAAACACAAACACCCATGCAGTGCTGATTTGTTGCCATATTGTCCATCTGCCAGTGGTCCTTCGGTGTGCTGTTGTGGGAGTTGCTGACCAGAGGAGCTACTCCCTATCCCAGTATGGACCCCTATGATGTCACTCGCTACCTGCTGAAGGGTCGTCGACTACTCCAGCCTCAGTACTGCCCTGACTCTCTGTAAGAGGCGTTTTTATCTTATACCATCATTTTCTTTAAGCGCTGATGTGAGGCACACAGTCCTCTGTTCATGGGAACATTTGAAACAAGGGTCAAGATTACTGGAATTTTCTGCACCCCGCGGTGTCATACTCTCTGGATATGGGTATGGATATTAAGGGAACAAACATCATAAGGACGAGTAATTACTTTGCAGAATGTGGTATTGTCCATGATAATTTGGTTTCTTTTTCGTTTTAAGGTGAAATGGTGAAACTGGTTTAAACTTAATTTTAAAATTGATACATTTTCTTACAAAGATGAAGCATTGTCAGTTTTCCTGCCATTTTACAGTTTCACAGTATTTTTACCATCATACTACAAAAATTTTACAATATTAATCAACACTACAAAATTGATTAAAATATGCGACATTTTGCAATTATATCAAAAACTCTCACATGTTATTCCACAGCGCCAAACTTTTTTCTGTGTGTCGTGCAGGTACTCAGTGATGCTGAAGTGCTGGGCCCCAGAGCCTGAGATGAGGCCCGACTTTCACTTTCTGGTGCAGGTAGTGCAGGACATCCTCTTCGACCTGGAGGGAGAGCACTACATCAGCCTCAACGTCACCTATGTCAATGTGGAGCCACCACGTCCGTACCCTGCACTGACCAGCTCTGTCGACACCTTGGCAGATGACCTCACCTGACCCCCAAAACCTGCTGGACTGGGGTCAGAGGCAGTGGACACTGACACTGACTGACACTGGATTATTTACAGAACTGATTGTGTGTATGAGTGCTTGAGTTGGATGTGACAATGCTTGTAAGAGCCAGTACGCAGTAAAAAAAGATAGCATTAGAGTAAAATTTACTCTATGGCCAGTGTTGACTTCAGAGTTAAAACTACTGAATTTATTGTCACGTGCATGCTGGTACTAATCTGCACTGTGTAGAGTTGAATCTTCACTGTGTGTCTGCAGAACTTTACGCTTACTGTTAGAGTTGGTTTACTACTCTATCTAGGTTTACTATAAATTGCCTCACTTTTTACTGTGTACAGTGTCAAGTTTACAAATTGTATTTTTTTACATGCACACAAGCTTTTGTTTATCTGACTGATGCTATGGGTGTGTGTTTGTGACAGTTTTATTGTTCTCAGGAAAGCTTTTTTGTCTGGTCTTATCTTGTGGTTACATTACATGTCCTAAAGGTCTGCAACTATTCCCAGCTGCAAAAAAGTTCTCTGTAATGTTTCTATAAATACAATCTGTCTGTACATAAAGTCCTATAGATTCTCAAAGAAAAAATGTAATTTTGAATAATTGGTGTAAATATTTAAACCCATTCACCGTAAGACATTTTTTAAACGTGGATTGGCAGTCACATCTGCTAATAACTTCTTAATACATCAAACCAAAGTCCATGTGAAGATGTGTGCCAAGGCTCAACAATTTACAGTATAAAGACATTCCCGATAAGCTGTATTTACTTATCAGGAACGTATCAGGAACGTCTGACTGACTATTGAGTTCAGAGTGGGAGTAGCCTAGCGGGTAACACACTCGCCTATGAACCAGAAGACCCGGGTTCAAATCCCACTGACTACCATTGTGTCCCTGAGCAAAACACTTAACCCTGAGTGTCTCCAGGGGGGACTGTCTCTAACTACTGATTTTAAGTTGCTCTGGATAGCGTCTGATGAATGTTGTAAATGTAAATGAGTTCATCTTTGAAACCATTTGTATGCTTTTTGAAAAAAAGACAAGAATGACTGAAACCATGGAGATGTCCGGAAGGCGCAAACACAGAATGTAGTGGTAATAAAAATCCAGGCTTCTCTGGAGGCCTGAAGTGCTCCCCTGCTATAAAGGTGCAGACGTTGTGAGCTGATGCAAAGGCGTGCTCGAGCTGAATAAAGTGTGAAAACATTTAGATTCTTTGAATTCATTAACTGGTTTGTCACGGACTGTTCCTGATGATCTTGATCACCGGTTTACAAAGCAGAAATGCAGACAACAGATGATGCCATGTAGGCCACAGTATATTATTCACTCAGATCGTGAGCCATGAAATTTCCCATTAAATATTAAATGAATGACCACAGTAAGACTGTGTTACTGCATGACTACTCTATTTAATAATACAGATGAAAGCCTGGTGCCTTACTAAGATCTCTGATTAAATACAATCAGGACAGCATCTCACCGACAGCCAATGCTGGTATCAAAGGCTGTTTACACCAATAAATGCTGAAATGTTCAAACGGTTCCTACTCTTTTGATTTGCATAGTCCTAAAGAAGAGCACAGTCTTTTAGTTTATGTTAATCAAATTTACTTGTCAATGTCATAAGAACATTCTCTACAGATCTGTCCTCAAGTGTCACGAATGAAGGAGAGCACGACTTACAGGTTTTTATTAAATTGAACCATAAAGAGAACATAAAGTGAACACAGCACGACATGGACTGGAGACCCTCAGGAACGTTAATAAACGGGGCGACTAGACACATGGAAGTCAGCAGGACCCCGACGGAGACGGACCAGGATGTGGCGCCATGTGGTGGGCAACAGGCGCCTGGACGTGACTTTAAGACTTCAGTCCAGAGCAACAAGTAAACGCTGTTCATCGCTTATATATAATATTAAGAATAACAGAGAACACTGGACAATCCCTTTCTAAACAACTTTTTTATTCATTTTTTATTTATATTTCCAGATTGATCGGGCTGTACATTAATTGGTTGGATAATTGCGTTTAAAGTATCCCCCTGCAGAGGTCAGTGTGATACCAGCTCAATATATGTTTTGTTTTTTTTCAGACACAACTGATTTAAACAACAGAGGTGAGTGCTCGGGCCCCCAAAATTAGCCGAGGTCAACGGACCTCCTCACCAAGGGTGATGGTTAAAAGCAGAGGACACATTTTGTTACGTCACTGTGTGCCGTGCTGCAGTGTATCACACTTTATTATTATTATTAAACTGTTTTTTGAACAAAACAACTGCACCTGGTCTCTCCCCTTCCTTGGTGTCCTGACACAATGTGTCCACTTTTTATGTTATTCCTTCAACATTAGCAGGTAAAATAATGCCAACAACCAATACATATGGTTAACTATCATATTTTTAAGCAAGTAATTGCCATTGTCCTCTGGTCTAGTAAGTGTTATATCCAAAATAATACTGAAAATACAGTTATACCCCAAATAATACTGAAGCTGTGCATAAAATGCTAATATTTTACATGTGTTTTTTATGCATCATACACAAAATGTTAAAAAAAAATCAGATTACATTAATTGACAAACAAAATGAATTAAATCGGTTTCTTTTGAATCTGCAGAGGAACGGCAGCAGAAGCTGTGGAAAAATAATACCTGCAGTTCAATAAATAAAAAGAAGAGCAGAGAAAGTCTATAACAGGACATACAGGCAGTGGGAAGACTGCACAGCAGGTAAGACTTCAAAAAAGAGACTAGAGAGAGACAGATACACCACACTGCTACCTGGCCTGTCTGTTCTTCACCAGGTAGGGCCCTTCAGATGCATCTCCATGTTGCATCTTTCATCCACCAGATCCATAATTTACACCTCTTCTCATCCAGTCAGCGCCAACGAGATGAGGCTTAGCAGGAGGAAGAGCATCTGGATCATGCTGCAGTAGAGACATCAGTCTGGTTAATTGCAAGGAAATCAGAATGGACGTCACTGTCATATTCTCCTCACGGCAAGGTACTTATTCTTTTATAAACTTGGGGAGTGTGACGTTTTAATGGAAGCTGAAAAGTTTATTTCATTATCAATGATCCCTGGTAATTAAAAGAATTTCAGTATTCACTGAAACTAAACTAAACCAAGACATTTCAGTGCAAACATTTCAGTAAAACATTAGCAATACCTTTGAACCTTAAAAATAGATACATAGAGGTCAGATATGAAGCAAAAACAAAATACATATAAAAATGAGATGTAAGTGTAAATGTGAGTTTAGTGACAATGTAGTCAACTGAGTCTAACAAAACAACAGATATACACAAAGGCTATCACAGCAAGAAACCTGTAGTCCAGAAGCCTAGTGATAATAGTAGTAATAATACTATAATACTATCACGTGTAATAATGTGAAACAACACAGGAAATTAGTACTAAACACATGAAGAAAAGAAGGTGCAAAAGGGTATGGAAAACCAAGATGCCAGCAACCTTTTTATGACGGCCCTTAAAATGGTTTGCCATTGGCAAGAAAATATAAGATCTCTCTCAAGATTTTCGCAACTATATTGTAGATCATGCTGAACTTGGAACAATGGCATATCAGGTGTAGGGTGGTAGTAGCTTAGTGGGTAACACTCTCCATTGAATCAGCAGACCCACTTACTACCATTGTGTCCCTGAGCAAGACACAGAGGCATCACAGATGGGACTGGTTGCAGACATATTTCAAAACTCCCGAATTTTCCAGGGAGCTGCATTTGGTCCATAATCTGTAAGTAAAAAGGACATCATTTCACAACAAACTGCACACAATCAAAAACTCGTCGCAAAAATAATCAGAGAGCTGTCCAATGTAAATCTCTGAGTTTCAAAAAGAACCAGAGGTAGCAGATACAATAAGTTATGCACTCGACCACTATTGGTGGAAGGCATGTTGAAGTTCATTTAAAGTTTGCTGCACAAACTTGAAAGTGTGAATATCATGTTGTGGGGCTGTTTTTGAACCTATGGAATTGGCCCACTTCATGAAACTGAAGAAAGGATGGGTAGAGGAATTGAGAGAGAAATGCTCAATGATCTACCAAGATGGACAATGGACTCTTCTCTCTGCTGCGATCAGGGAAGCGCTTTCACTCCCTGAAGTCCAACACAGAGAGAATGAGGAGGAGCTTCTTCCCGCAGGCTGTCCAAGCTCTCAACAACAGTACACAGAACTCATGCACTTTCACCCCCAATCACTCCGGACTCTTTTGCACAAAATCACTTTGCACAAAATGACTGCGCTTTTTACCTTACTGCTCTTTTTTTTTTTTTTGTTTATGGCCCTTTTCTCCTTTCTTTAAACATTGTAAAAAAAAAAAAAAAAAAAAAAACTGTAACTCATTTGCACACCTTCACCCCACCAGTTACACATATTTTATGTTAAAGACGTAAAAGTGTAATATTTTGTTATGTTTGCAATATTTGCATATTGGTTCATTGTTTACTTGCAACATTTGCAATACTGTGGTCTGTAGCAGTTGCAAAAAGCATTTCACTGCACATCATACTGTGTATGACTGTGTATGTGACAAATAAAATTTGAATTTGAATTGAAAATGACAGGGCAGACATTTAAACAAGACAATGATCCCATATATAACTCAAAATTGGTTTCAGAGAATGAAAATTAAGCTGCTAGAATGGCCCAATCAGTCACCTGACTAGAATCCAACTAAATATCTATGGAAAAATCTGAAGATTAGAGTTCACAAAAGAGGCCCATGGAACATTCAAAAATTAAAGGCAGTTTGTGTGGAAAAAAAACTGGCCAAAAATCACACATGGACAATGCATGTGATTACTTTCTCCACACATGAGAAAATAGCATAAAATAAATTGACTCATTATGTTATATACTTTTTCCATCTGTCTCTCCACTTTAAGAAAAAGATAAGATCAAAGTGCAAATTTCAATTCTGCTGGAATTGCAGTTCTGTTAACAAACCAGAAGTTATGACATTTTCTAACACTGTAACTGCCATTTATTTACTTGTTTTCACCATTTTGAAGTTAAAGTGAACCATACAATCCAACAACAACAGCAAAAGCTAACAGTGCTATTAAACTCAGTTCCATTTTTGCTTCACCCATCCCAAAATGGGTTTTGGGTGGCACGTCACGTGCATGTTCTCTGAACACACTGGTAGACAGCATATCACCAGTCACGATTCTCCTCTCTCGCCTTGTTTTGCTCAGCCTTGAGTCTCTGTATAAGTGCGAAATAGAAGAGTTTTTTTTCTTCGCCTCTCTCTTCCTCCTTGTCTGTGCTCCAGCTCTCGGTATCCTGAAGGGCACTGAGGAGCCTGCAAGGTCATGGGCAGATGGAGCATTTATTGACTTTCCGAGCAGCCGAGTGAATGTGCTTACAGACAGTGGCAAATTGAAAAATTTCACTGCCCTGCACAAGCTTTAGAAGGGGAAACTCAAGGCTATGCAAGGCAATTGTGCCATTGTTGAGATGAAGGCCCGCGTGGCTCACCATCATCGTCATCACCTGTGCCAGAATGTTCCTCTGCAACAAAAGGACACGGCACCCTTACATAATCAAGACAGGTTGGATGAAGTTCGCACGCTCTATGTGGTTTTATTCTTTGTGATTGGAAAAGATGGAAGACATGTTTCATAATCATTGGAGACATGCTAGAAAATACGCATTTTAGAAGATTGCAAGTGTATGATGGAACTCCAATCTTCTATTTTTTTTATTCAAGTTAAATATCTGTTAAATGTTAATTGTATTTTTTACATAGATGGGTAACTAACTCTAACCCTAACCCTCTCTAAATGAATAATTTCTTGTGTTCTGCTGTCATGCCACCTGTCAAGAAATACTGTCCATCCTGAAGGGATAATATGTATTTAAAAAAAAAACTCCGCCATAACTGTATAACGAATGATGTCACGAATGATCATTCAGTGTGATCATTCAGTGTGCACTTCATGGTGGATCTGAGGATGGATCTGGCTTTGAACTCTTTCTAGCCAAAAAAATTGGCAATGGTTTCTCTAATAAAAGATTCAGAACTATGACATATATCGGGATCAGGTGTCAAATACACTAACAAAATGCAAAAATTAATCAAACAATAATATGATAAATGTATGCCACTGACTGGACTGAAAGCAAATTCAGAAATCTAATTGGACTTTTGAGATCATTATTATTACCTCTGTCTGGGGCAGTGGTGGCCTGCCAAGGTGCCACTGAGCAAAGCACCGTCCCCACACTCTGCTCCCTGGGTGCCTGTCATGGCTGCCCACTGCTCACCAAGGGTGATGGTTAAAAGTAGAGGACACATTTTGTTGTGTCACCGTGGTGTGTGCTGCAGTGTTTCACCATGACAGTCACTTTACTATTATTATTATTCACTCACTCTCTCACTCAGTATCCATATCCTATTAATTCACATCAGGGACAAGGGTACCAGATCTCATCCATGAACAGATGGGTCAGGAACCCTTGGCAGAGTGCAAGCCCTTGGATGGTGGGAGGAACCCAGGACACATTATTATTATTAAAATTGTATTGGATATTATGTGTGCACAATGAAATACGGCATTTGCATCCATTTCTCGTCAGAAGAGCAAAAACATTATTGTCACGTTATGTCACATTATTGGCTGGACATGGCGAGGAAGGAGGACACGTACACACAACATCACAGGACAGGGATTTAATACGTAATAAACAGGACTGGGGAACATCACCAAACAATGACGTAACGGCGAACAGACACGAACAGGATAGTTTTATACAATGATACACAGGTGATAACAATCAGGGAACATTACACAGGACCAACATGAAACTCCGGTCCGAACTCCGGACCCGGAGTAACCCCTGCCGGATCGGATCATGAAAATTATTCACAAGTCACATGAGTGGTCAGACCCATGCACATTGTATACTAAATAGTTCCCTTTCATGCTTTATACATTTTCACGCTATTCATGTGGAACTTCAATAGGTCTGTCCAAAACTGAATATAATATTTTCCTCTTTTCCTCCCTTAGGTTTTTATATAGGTTTTCATTAGAATCTTTTTTTTTTTGCTATGTAGGCTCACACAGACTCAAATAATTTGTAGATTTTCTTCCAGAATATTCGGACACTCTTTCCATGACACAGCAAAGGTTTTCCCAACCCCATATCTGGAAATGCATTTTGGTACATTTGCTGCCATAACCACATGCATCATATGAAATACAGTATGCATTTGACTTGCATGTGGATAGTGGCTCTCGCTCTTGTGATTTATTCAGAATAACCCCTGCCAAGCCATTAAATCTTCATAGTCGTCATGAAACAATTGAAATTATTCCGTCAAGAGCATTCTAATTAAAGTGTTTTTTTAATAAAATGCCCTTGGGAGGACTGCATCTTACTGACACATGAGGCCATTACTGCATAATCACGCATATCACATATGCAGAAATGCATGTGAATTATTAAGATTTTAAGTTTATGAAAAGATTGGAGCAATCTGATTAGACCCCTGATGTCAGAAAATATTTGTATTCTTGTCCTCATTCTAGAAAACGGCTTGCCTTGTCAAGGATACATCTTTCTCATGACGTTGTGCGTATGAGTCCTCCTTCCTCGCCATGTCCGGCCACCGTGACAACTAGTGTTACAGGAAGGGTTGGAGGGGCATTAGCAGACTTGTTAGAAGAGGTGGGCTGGATATAAGGAACAGGGGCGCTTAGTCTGGCTTGAGGTTGGGGAGAGCCGGACTGTAGGAGCTCAGCAGCGGGTGTTGGCCCGAGGGACCACATGGTGGAATCACAAAGAGAAGGTCAGAGGAACAGAAGGACTGGGCTGGTGTCCAAATGGCAGGCAAATGGGCAAATCCAAAAGAGTCTGCGTGAAGCGTAGTCAAAAGAAAAAGTAAAAAAGATAAAGTGAAGTGATTGTCACTTGTCATACACAGCACACAGTGAAATGTGTCCTCTGCATTTAACCCATCACCCTGAGTGAGCAGTGGGCAGCCATGACAGGCGCCCGGGGAGCAGTGTGTGGGGACGGTACTTTGCTCAGTGGCACCTCAGTGGAACCTTGGTGGATCGGGATTTGAACCGGCAACCTTCTGATTACGGGGGCGCTTCCTTAACTGTTAGGCCACCAGTAGAAGTGAAAAGGGCGAGCAGCACACTGGAGAGGAAATGAGCTCCAGGGAGCCAGGAGATGCGACTGGCAGGCGTTGGGATCGGTGGTGGATCTAATTAATTTGTAATTAAATAAGTAATTTAAAAATATTCCCCAGTGTAGTACAGTTAATATCCTGTCTTTTGTGTTTGATTCCACCTAAGGAAGGATCACAATATATGACTGTCTTTAACATTCCACTCCAAGCAGGCCGCTCTAATGGCACTTCCTTATGTGACACTCAATATGACAGACCTTTTATTTGGGCCTGTCAGAATGACAGACCATTTACTATTGTGCTGGGAACACGTTTTTGGCTCCCTGAGGCTAACCGCTGAAGCTAGCGACCCGAAAATCGAGGCGAGGCCAAAGGCCTCACCGAGTCCTACGTTCTGACATATGGGACGACGGGGGTTTGGAAAACCCGGAAAAACATGGAAAACTGGGAAAAAAGGCAAAATAGGACATGTGTTACATTGAAGGCTGCCAAAGGCCTCGCCGAGTCATACAATCTGATTTATTGGATGTGTTGCCACACCCAACAGGGGTCAAGAAAACCTGGAAAATAAGGAAAAAAGCAAAAAAGCCATGCCGTACATTTGTGGCTGCCACACTAAGACCTTGAAACGCACAAAATGACATATGGTTGCTTCATTGGGGACTACAGGAGGGCCACAAATCATGACCAAACCATTAAAAGTGTGAAAAAATCTGGTTTCTTAGAATTTTCGATGACACGGTTCACAGCATTCTCAAGATTTTTCTACGGTTTGACATATGGCTTGGCTCGGTCGGATTTACGGTCTGCGCGCAATTCCCCAAAAAGTGTTTTTGGAACGCGTTTATTATCCTAGTCCAAAATTGGACTTTTTTGGACTTTGTGTCCAGATGGTTTTTCATACAAAAAAGTTTTTCACGTTGTCTCGTAGAGCTCACCAAGACCGATGTTTTGACATATGGTTTGTCTCTGTCTGATTTACGAATCATGCACAAATTTTAAAAAACAAAAAAGTGTCAATGGGTAAAAAAAAAAAAAGTATTTATTATTTATTACTTCAGCCTTTTTTCGGCACTTAATGCGGGTCGTACTGAATCACGCACACCAGGGTGCTCTATATAAAAAATGTGTACTTTATTGTGTGAGGTGTGCTATTACTTTTATAAGCGATTCGGACTGGGCGTGGCCGAGCAATTAACGCTCAAACAGGGTCATTTCCTATTGAAATGTATTGAATGCTAGTTTTAGCATTGGTAGCATTTGTAAAATGGGGGCGCTTTTAAGCGGGTCGTACCGAAGCATGCACAGCGGCGTGCTACATATCAAAAATTTGTACTTTATTGTGTGAGGTGTGATATTACTTTTATAAGCAATCGGACTGGGCGTGGCCGAGCTATTAACGCTCAAACAGGGTCATTTCCCATTGAAATGTTTTGAATGCTAATTTAAGCACTGGTATCATTGGTAAAATGGGGCCCCTTTTAAGTGGTACTGCTACTGTGTCATTGCCAGCAAAGGGGGTCCTACAAGGGGTACTGATACAGCAGCAGCGCCAGCACTGTAATTCAATGGAATCTCAAACCAACAGCTTCATTAGTATGCCAATCAAACACATTATTAAGACAGCCTGGTCCGCTTTATTAGGGACGACCTTTCTTTCGGCCACTTTATTAGGGACGCCCTGTCCTTTGTCCACTTTATTAGGATCGCCCTGTCCTTCGGCCACTTCATTAGGGACGCATTGTCCTTCGGCCACTTTATTAGGGACACCCTGTCTTTCGGCCACTAAAATGCTACGCCTTGATCTAACATGCAAATTTTTTTAACATGACGCATCTTGGCCACGCCCTGTTAGCATTTTTGATGTTAGCATGCTAGCATTAACATGCTAATTATTAAACATGCTCTAAACGTCACCAAATTTAACGTGACGCATCTAAGACATGCCCTCTTAGTGTTTTTGATGTTAGCATGCTAGCATTAGCATGCTAACATGTTCATTTTTAAACTTGCTCCAAACGTCACCAAATTTACAGTGACGCATCTTGGCCACACCCTGTTAGTGTTTTTTATGTTAACATGCTAGTATTAGCATGCTAACATGCAATTTTTTTTGACATGGTCCAAACGTCACCAAATTTAACATGACGCATCTTGGCCACGCCCTGTTAGCATTTTTTATGTTAGCATGCTAACATTAACATGCTAATTTTTAAACATGCTCTAAACGTCACCAAATTTAACTTGACGCATCAAAGACATGCCCTCTTAGTGATTTTGATGTTAGCATATTAGCATTAGCATGCTAACATGTTCATTTTTAAACTTGCTCCAAACGTCACCAAATTTACAGTGACGCATCTTGGCCACACCCTGTTAGTGTTTTTTTATGTTAACATGCTAGTATTAGCATGCTAACATGCTAATTTTTAAAAATGCTCTAAATGTCACCAAATTTAACGTGATGCATCTTGGACACGCCCTGTTTGCTTTTTTTTTAAGGTTTGCATGCTAACATTAGCATGCTAACATGATTATTTTTAAACATGCTCCAAACGTCACCAAATTTAAGATGATGCATCTTGGCCATGCCCTGTTAGCGTTTTTTATGTTAGCGTGCTAGCATTAGCATGCTAACATGTTACTTTTTAAACATGCTCCAAACAACACCAAATTTAATGTGATGCACCTTGGCCACGCCCTGTTAACATTTTTTATGTTAGCATGCTAGAATTAACATGCTAACATGCTATCTTTTCAACATGTTCTAAACGTCAACAAATCACTGCCTGCTCTATCGGATATTTTAATAACACTTGATTTCACAGCTGAGACCAGCTCAGGAGGTTATGCCCGCTCTCCTACGCCCGGACAGGCCCGTCAAAATTTCTCTTGGAATTTTGGTTTCTAGTTTTTTCATTTTTTTTATTTCAGACTTTTTTTCGGCACTTAATGTGGGTCGTACCGAAGCACGCACACCGGCGTGCTACATATCAAAAATTAGTACTATTGTGTGAGTTTTACTTTTATAAGCGATCGGACTGGGCGTGGCCGGGCTATTAACGCTCAAACAGGGTCATTTGCCCATTAGAATGCATTGAATGCTAATTTTAGCATTGGTAGCATCTGTAAAATGGGGCCCCTTTTAAGTGGTACTGCTACTGTGTCATTGCCAGCAAAGGGGGCCCTACAAGGGGTACTGGTACAGCAGCATTGACAGCACTGTAATTCAATGGAATCTTAAACCAGAAGCTTCTTTAGGATGCCAATCAGCCACATTATTAAGACCGCCCGGTTCTTTGCCTGCTTTATTAGGGACGCCCTGTCCTTCGGGCACTTCATTAGGGACGACCTGTCCTTCGGCCACTTCATTAGGGACGCCCTGTCCTTCAGCCACTTTGTTAGGGACGACCAGTCCTTCGGCCGCTTTATTATGGACGCCCTGTCCTTAATTAGGGACGCCCGGTACTTTGGCCGCTTTATTAGGGACGCCTTGTCCTTCTGCCACTTCATTAGGGACGCCCTGTCCTTCGGCCACTTTATTAGGGACGCTCTGTCCTTCGGCTACTTTATTAGGGATGCCCGGTCCTTCGGCCATTTCATTAGGGACGCCCTGTCCTTCGGGCACTAACATGTTACACCTTGAGCTAACATGCACATTTTTTCGACATTGTCCAAAAGTCACCAAATTTACAGTGACGCATCTTGGCCACACCCTGTTAGCGTTTTTTATGTTAGCATGCTAGCATTAGCATGCTAACATGCTAATTTTTAAACATGCTCCAAACAACACCAAATTTAATCTGAAGCACCTTGGCCACGTCTTTTCAACATGTTCTAAACGTCAACAAATTTCACATCACTGCCTGCTTTATCCGATACTTTAATAACACGCCTGATTTCACAGCTGAGACCAGGTCAGGAGGTTATGCCCGCGCTCCTACGAAAAACGCCCGGACAGGCCCATCAAAATTTCTTCTGGAATTTTTGTTTCTAGTTTTAAAGATTATTCTCGTTGCTTTTATAGATTTATAGATTTTTCATAGATATTTTTTCAGCTATGCATTATGAGATGAACACTATTGTCCCCTATAGAAAACATGATTTGTTGCTTCACTGCTCCCCGGATGCCTGTCATGGCTGCCCACTGCTCACTAAGGGTGATGGTTAAATGCAGAGGACACATTTCACTGTGTGCACCGTGTGCTGTGCTGCTGTGTATCACAATGACAATCACTTAACTTTAGTTGTCCTCAACTGACGAAAGTGAGCTTGTTATTGGAATTTAAGGTACAATTTTCCACTTTACAAGGTACAGACTAACGCATGTTCTCTGTTCTCCGAGGAAGCCAATAAACTAAGGTAACATATTCCAGATTTGTTTTGGCACTGCTGAGAGCAGCAGAGTGTTCCCGCGCACATGAGTGTTCTGAAGAAAATGACAGAGTGTGATGTGTTAACTCGCCTGAGGTAACCATAGTAACCTACCTGTGGTAATGGGCAAAGAGAACACGCTTTCTTTCAATGCAGCCCGCTAATACAGTTCAAATCACTAAGCTCTCAAATTAGTATTCAGAGTACAGCGGCAGAGAAGACAAGTCTTGGGAAGATTTGAGGGACACAGTGATGCTGAAAACTGGACACGTAAGAAACAAACAAACAAAAAATGTCAATCTTCACTACTAGTTCAGCTGACTGTGCTGGAAACAGCCGATGGTTTGTGTTAGTCATGATCACAGACATGGTGATGCTGTCAGACCATCCAGTTGGATAAAATTGGTCTAGTAATCACACTAATTATCTGACCTGATTATTGATTTTTGCCTACATAACTTGTCTTGCTGGTGTCTGACAAAAGTCCAGGTTTTTCATTGTATTAATTTATAAAGTGCCAATTTGCAACAGGCACATGTATATATTCTCCCCTGAGAATCTAAAAATGTTTTCCATCCCATTATTCTAACAAACCACCTGTGATCCTGATTTGCATATCAGTTTTCAGCTATATCAGTAAAGTGTTGAGTCACTGCGCTACTCAGAGGCAGGTCTGCGGTAAAGTGGTGGTGAACATGTGAAAATGTTTTCTCAGTGGTAAACTATTTCATTTTTAAAGATACAAGTGGCTATATGTTTTAAGGGTTATTGGGTTTTAAATATGTAAAAAAGTTGCTTTTGGTTCGAAAATCTACATGCAGATGTCAAATAAAGTGTTAGACATGAATGCTGATAAATTTGTCATTTATTTAGTTTGAACTAGTGGTGTTCAATTAAAGATCCAGTTGTGATTAGTGTTGCATATGGCCTCCAACGTTGTAAGGCTAAATCCCAACTCAGACATTATGAGTGGAGTTTGCATGGTCCCCTGGTCTTTTATCCGGCTTCTCTGGATCCCACCACCCATAAGCATGTACACTAGGTTGATTGGCAACTCTGGATTGTCCATATGTGTGAGTATGTACAGTACAGGCCAAAAGTTTGGACACCCCTTCTCATTCAATGTGTTTTCTTTATTTTCATGACCATTTATGTGCTTAACAAAAAGTGGAGAGGGTGGTAGTAGCCTAGTGGGTAACACACTCGCCTATGAACCAGAAGACCCGGGTTCGAATCCCACTTACTGCCATTGTGTCCCTGAGCAAGACACTTAACCCTAAGTTGCTCCAGGGAGACTGTCCCTGTAACTACTGATTGTAAGTCGCTCTGGATAAGGGCGTTTGATAAATGCTGTATATGTAAATGTAAATGTAATGGAGACCTGGCCTCCACAGTCACAGGACCTGAACCCAATTGAGATGGTTTGGGGTGAGTTTTTGTTAAGTACATATAGTACAGGCCAAAAGTTTGGACACACCATCTCATTCAATGTGTTTTCTTTATTTTCATGGCCATTTACATTGGTAGATTCTCACTGAAGGCATAAAACTATGAATGAACACATGTGGATTTATGTACATCTACCAATGTAAATGGTCATGAAAATAAAGAAAACACATTGAATGAGATGGTGTGTCCAAACTTTTGACCTGTACTGTATGTTAAGACATTTCATCCAAATCCACAGCTCTTCATCTTCTTTATAAAATTCTTCATCTCATATTTCTTTTAAGTTCCTGACCTCTTGATGTTCTTTAACGTTAGAGTTTAGTCTTTAAAGATTTCCAGAACCAAGAATTACATCGTCACCTGCCTCCCCGTTGGCTGAGCATTGTTCCATATTTTGAAGAATCATGCGAGTTTCTTCATTATGACAAATAAAATGCATTTAATATTCAATTTTACCTAATGTTGTAGATTAAGAATTGTGACGGGTGGGCTGGACATGGCATGAAGGAGGACGCATTCGCACGATCACAGGACAGGGGTTTAATACAGACTTCACAAGACAGGGGAACATCTACACGCACAGTGACCCGACGGCGAACAGACTTGAACAGGATAGTTTTATACAATTATATAAATATACACCAGGTGAACACGATCAGGGAACATTACACGAGACGAACGTGAAACTCCGGTCCGGACTCCGGATCCGGAGTAACCCCTGCCGGTCCGGATCATGACAAGAATGGATAATCTTAATACAACTACTACTTTATATGAGACCGAAGTTTCACTCAATTTCACAATTCCACTTAATTGGTATCTTTTGTTTTACTATTTTAGTCACCTTTTGCTTTATGTACAGTACAGGCCAAAAGTTTGGACACACCTTCTCATTCAATGTGTTTTCTTTATTTTCATGACCATTTACATTCGTGGATTCTCACTGAAGGCATAAAAACTATGAATGAACGCATGTGGAGTTATGTACTTAACAAAGTACATACACTGTTAGAAATTACCAGCATTTCACAATAATTAACAGTATTATTTTACAGTAACTTCTTGTAATTAAGTTTCCCTGTAATATCCCAATGAATACATGTAAAAACTACAGTATCCGTGGATTTTACAGCATTTAACTCTTATTTTACAGTAAAATCTTGCAATCTAAAACCTGCTGTTATATCACAACAAGGTCTGTAATATCACAGCAACACAGTGAAAAAAAATAAGGATTTCACAGCATTAAACAGTATTATTACAGTGAAATATTGTATTGAAATATGCCTTGGGAAGTCACATGACATAACCGAACTGTTTTAAACTGAAGGCGCCATCGTGTCCCTCTTCTCTTCCGGGCTGAATGGAGAAGGTGAGCAGCATACATGTTTGCAGCATCCATGCTATTTTAATATGATAACAATATTTACTTTCAAATGAACGTTTATCGCATGACACAGTTCACATTTTGTTAGCAAGTGCCCGGAATTGTTGAAAGTTCTCTCACAGCATTTGCTAATAGTAGTTCGTAATGACGACAGTTTCGCTAATAATTTTTCATGTCACTATCACCGTTTAGACATACCTGGTGTTTGTTAAGTTTATAAAACCAATGATGGGCCAAACATTACTATTTATGTGTGCACATTTCTGTAATTAGTCAAGGTTATCATGGATTAGCAGGGCTAACCGTTAACGGTTATTACATAACTTCAATTCAAACGGTCCATTAAAAAAATCCAGCGGATATCCTAGTTACAACATGACTGAGCCAGTGTTTATTGTCGCAACGTGTATTTTTCCATCTGTTTCATGGTTAGGCCATGTAGCCCATGTTGGATTTGAAGCTGAACTGGAGGATGCTGGTCAGTTGTGTGCTCGTTCCGGACTCAGTACTACCTGTTGTATTCGTGTTCGTTCTCGGGGTCTAGTCTGCTCTAGAGTGAGAGCCTGCGGCGGTACATGTAAGTGTTTTGCTGCATATGTAGTGCCCTCAGTTCGATGTAAGTGATTTGAGAAGAAAGATAACAGGGATGTGGTGTACAGCAAGTGTATTTTCGTTTCATTATATGTTCAATATAATATGTTATTTCTTGTTTAAACTGTACAATGGTATGCAGAGTTTATTTTGTGCTGTCTTATCATAGAGTGGGATAGAGAGCATGTGACAGGAAGAGTCGGAGAGAAGAGACAGGAGACAACGTGGTGGCGCCAGTTTTTTTCTTAGTTTTTACCCGCAATTTAGTTAGCGAATTTACACGTTTTGAGTTAAGAGAGCAAGTGCATGCACATGTATATATGTTTTATTCATTCGAGAGTTAAAATATTTTCATGCATGAGGGTGCATTGTGCACGGCGGAGGTTTTCCGACTTTTTGGAAAAATAGCAATTGCTATACAGGTCAGAAGTGCACGGACTTGTGTTGCAACTGTGCACGTGGCAGAGACCGGGAAACCAGCGGGACGCGGGACGTCCCGGTTCTGCGGAGACCATGGACCACGCGAGGAGCGTCACGGGTACATTAAGAACTGCACCGACGAAGGGTTTATTCTGCAGCCGGCAGAAGTGCAGCGGATCGTGGGTACAGTACTGGAGGAAGTTGTGAGTAGACTCAACACACATATTGTCCACCAGTTTGAGCTTCACCAAGCGTTCCAACGTGAAAGGTACCAAGACTGTGATCATTTAATACCCGGGTATTTTATTTTATTTGGGTTATTGTTTTAATGTTTATGTGGTGTGGGTTTTTCCCTGGTATAATTGTGGGGTATGGAAATAAATGTTCAGTCGTGATATATAGTTCCATTGTACCTGTGATTTCATGTGTTGTGGTTTTCTGTGAGTTTCACTTCTAAATTATGGTATAGGAGCTGGGACCAAAGATATAAGGTTACATGGGAAGTGAATTATAAATTAGTGCAAGGGAGGTTAATTGCATACAGCAGTAGCGCATTGCAACATGCTAGCCTGAGCCTCTTCGACACTGTGCGAGATCATAACCCTAGACAAAATTAAATGTGCTTTGTAACTTACACTTAAACTCATCCCTTGTATGATACATAGGTGAATCTGGTGGTGGGCTCTCTAAATTCTGGTCATTGTAAAAACAAGTTTAGTGGGAGTGTTACACCGGTAATTTACTTCCTTTGTATCTATTTATTTGCAGTGTTTCTTTTATTGAGATTACCGGTAATCACGTTATCTACTACCGTTTGTTTGACATGAAATTCAAACTGAAATTCTTATTGTTGGTTGCCTTTGTGTAATTTCTCCTTTTTCTATTCTTTTCTTTCCAGGTCATCAGACGGTGAGGCTACCCTCCTGTTCAGTGCCAGGCTAAGAGTAAGGAGAAATAGATTAGGTATGTGACTAGTTAACATGCACCACAATGTTCAACTGTAAATTCGTTGGCTGTGAGCATGTGTCTGAGAATGTGTGTGACTATGTTCAGCACACAAAACTGCACAGCAATGGCCCCAATTATCACTACCAGTGTGGGGTGCCTATCTGCTCACGGAGGTACAGAAAACACACAGGACTGCAAATTCATATGTATAGGCAGCATAGGTCCTACCTGCAGGCTGCTGGGCCTATACTGCCTGGCACATCAGCTATACCACCTGACACACCCTTGAAATGTCTGCTTGAGGCTTATGCATTTAAGTGTTACACTTTGGCCTCTCTTATTAAGCATTTGAAGATGCACATAAGGGGAGGAATGGAAACTAGATGTCCATTTAGAGGTTGTGATTGCAAGTTCACACACGTGATTACTTTTGCTTCACATATTTCCAGAAAACATAGGTGTGCAGAGAATTCAGTTTTAGATGACTTTACATAGCCGTTGCCAGGACCCAGTCAGTCATATTCAGAGGCTGCCGAGGAACATAATGAACCACAAATGCCTGGTCTCCCTGATGACCTTCTTACCACCATGCTGGATGAGCTTGAGGTCGAGTCTATTGAAGATCTGACCATGGTGGAGGAGAGGGATCTGGTGAAATACCTCAAACCTATCCAAAGTCGGAAGTTAATGAAGGGCATCAAGGACGGTAAATTCATCTGTTCACCCATTACACTTTTCACTCTTTCATGTCACTGAACTAGGGCCTTAGAACATTGGCACAACTGGTAGACACCAGGACTTGGGACTACAGTATAACTGTTTATTACCTGTCAGATACTATTGGATGAAGTGATTAATCTCAGGTGTGCGGCACAGCTTATAGACTTTATTCATGTGTGTGGCATTTGTTCAGTGTGTTGTAATGGGTTGGGGGAATGTATAATAGGCATAAAAAAATAATAATTGGAATTACAAACTCCTCAAAACTGGGCTGTTTTTCACTGCTGCTGTTTTCACATCTGGAAATACATAGATGTGAATGCAGCTGATGCTTATTACTTGCATGCATTTCCAAACTTAATAACAATAGCAGTGAAATACAATCAGACCCTGTTATGATGAGTTTGTAATTCCAATAGTGTATTGGCCTGTTATTTTAACTATTGTTTTTTAAGTGGCATTATCAGAGCAATGAGTCAATGGACACTTCTGCGTTCTCCCCACCCATTATGTCACATTCGAACAAATGGCACTTCCGTGAATGAATTCAAATTGCTTCATCCAATAGTGCTGACAGGAAACCAATGTGTGTGCTTCCTCCAGGAAGTACTGGAGCAGGACTACAGTTAAGCACACAGCCTATTGACCCATAGCCCTACATCTTGCCCTATCCTATTTAATAAATTGTTTTTGTGCCTTCTAGGACTTGTTACTTAATACGGAGTTGGTCTCTGCTCCTGATCCAAGTGCTCCAAGTTCCTCAACTCCAAGTTCTCCAAACATAACATTCCAGTCTCCAAATCAACTGTTGCCCAGCCCTCCATGCACTGCCCCAAACACGTCAAGCACTTCACCGCCTGGCGTACCATGGCATGTTGACTTTCGTCTCAACTGGGACCAGGTGTCATCAGCCATTCGACTTAGAGTGGAAAAAGAAGAAAGACCATTGCCAGACGAGAGAAAGGCCTTCGTGATCGTGCTCGTGGACCAAATAATGCAGCTTGACCGCAACACAACCAGAGCCATGTGCCACAGTGTGGTGAGAAACATTGTTTTTGTCGTAAGTGCCACAATCCTGACATGTTTTCTAATTATCCCACCCACATTTTCAGGAGCCATCCAAAATCATTTGGCGACATTGGCAAGCACTGTGATATTGCTGGAGACGGATGTCAAAACTTACGGAAGTAAAAACAAGAGTGTAGTACAAAAACAGGAATAACACTCTTGCTGAACACCGCAGAGAAAGAAGACCGTGTACGGGAATGGCAGGAGAGGCCAGACTGGTAAGAGGCCCTGTTGACCAATACGGGTATGTGACAATATACATGCAAAGTCCGTCAATGTTTGTTTAAAAGCATTGTATATGACCATGAATAACCCTGAAACAGGACAAAACATACTTTTCTCTTGACTACTTTATTGACACTTTGACATGGACCCTTTTCACAGCAAGCATGTTGCGATGTTAATAGTGTAGTAAACACAGGTGTAATTAACTGTGATTATGGCCTTTTTATATTCCATTTAGGATTTAGCTGAGCCAGGGTGCTGATATTGTGCATATTGGCTCTCTGGCATGTATGGTTGTGGTACACTAAATACCTTGACCTTAATTAGTTTGATAAAATACACCTATGTTTACTACACTTTTACACTGTAACATAACTTCTGTGGGATAGGACTATTTAAACAGTCACAACAGGGAATCAAACTGCTGACCCTTCAGTCATGAGACGACTTGCTCCAACTTCTGAGTTATAACTGTCCCCAATAGTATTGTTACTAGTGGTGCAACGGATAAAAAAAAATAAATAATAATGGTTCGGATCGGATCGTGGTTTTAAGTCACGGATCGGATCATGGTTTTAAGTCACGGATCGGATCAATGTCCGGATTGGCAAAAAAAGAAAAAAGACAAGACAAATTTAACTCTCCATTTAGTTATTTAAGTATTTTTTGCCCGTTAAAAAGCATTCAACTCAAGACTCATTTTATATAAAAACAAATTAAGGTGCAATATGTGACATGATAATTATTTTTTCTTTTAATGTGAACACAATTAAAATCAACTTAAAATTAGGGATGCACCAAGATGCAGAAATAAATGATCATAAATAATTTTTTTAATATTATGCTAAATTATTATTGTTATTGGGTCTGTCAGGAAGACAGACCATTTATTATTGTGCTGAGAATGGCAAAAAAGAACATTAAAGAACGTTAAAGACCGCCACGCGAAGACCGTCAAACGTAAAGAAACAACGGATTTGTAAAATAAAACTTCTTTGAAGTGATACTGCAGTACCACAGTAAAGAAGCCCCATTTTACAAATTCCAGGCCCGCAGCTGTGACCAATGCCCGGACAGACCCATCAAAATTTCCCCTGGAATTTTGGCTTCTAGTTGGGTCTGTCAGGAAGACAGACCATTTATTATTGTGCTATGAATGGCAAAAAAGAACATGTCTCACGTTAAAGACCGCCACGCGAAGACCGTCAAACGTAAAGAAACAACGGAGTGGTCAGACCTCTCCACACACAATGACGTATTGGTTGCTTCTTTGGGGATTACAGGAGGGCCACAAATCACGTCCAAAACATTAAAAGTGTGAAAAAATCTGGTTTCCAAGAATTTGCGATGAAACGCTTCACAGCACACACACGAATCTCATATCAAATCGTGCGGCTTGTCGTTACGCACGGTTTGACGTATGGCTCGGCTCGGCCGGATTTACGGTCCGCGCGCAATTAGCGAAAAAGCGTTTTCGGAACGCGTTTATTATTCTAGCCCAAAATTGGACTTTTTTGGAGTTTGTGTCTAGACGGTTTGACATACAAAGAAGATATTGATGTCGTCTCGTAGATCTCGCCAAGGCCGACGATTTGACGTATCGTAGATCATCGCCGTCTGACTTACGGATCATGCACAAATTTGGGAAAACAAAAAAGTGTAAATGCGCGAAACAACGGATTTGTAAATAAAACTTCTTTGAAGTGATACTGCAGTACCACAGTAAAGAAGCCCCATTTTAAAAATCCCATGCCCGCAGCTGTGACCAATGCCCGGACAGACCCATCAAAATTTCCCCTGGAATTTTGGCTTCTAGTTATTATTATTATTATTGTTATTATTATGAGGCAAACCTCACCTGAGACACCTTGGCTAAAAATGGCTAACGAAAAAGTATGGTGAGAGTAAGATCTAACAAGTTTGGATTATAAATCTATTAAGGTTTGATGTGGGGGGGAAAAAGCACTAATGCTGTCTGCAATATATACTGTAAGTCTATTTAAAACTGAAATCTTTGCTTATTAACAGGTGCTTCCTGGGCATCACCCTGAAAGAGGCTCAAAGACCAAGAAGCGGACAACAATGAACCCTCATGTGAGCACTCTTTTGAGGAAACTTATTGACTTTAAGTGGGCATCATAGTTTTTTTTTTTTTTTTTGCAGCGGTAGTTGTCAAGCTCAGTTTTGAGTAGCCTTGTTCTTTTTGTAATTTTTCAAGACAACTTTGCACTACAAGATTTTTACACAATGCAGTTGTGTGTGGACTCATTATGTTTGAGATTGAGAGGAGCGCCTGACCCGTTTACGACATTCCTTCATCGCTCTCTCCCTTGCTCTCTTATCTTGCCATTAAGGCTGTCCATTATTGTTATTGTGACACAGCTATGTGAATAGTTGTGAGACAGGTAGTTGAATTGCAAGTTTGCACAATTTGTCTGCATTTTGTGTATGTGTACTGTAATGTACCTGTACATTGAAAAATATTTATTTTTTAATAAATATGCCATTGGGCTAACATTGACTTTACCTCAGAGTTGTTTGTTGGGGGGAGGGGGTTAATTGTACAATGATTGTAAATTCACAGTAAATGGAAGCTTCATCTGCATTACTTTTACAGTAAGTTACTGGACAATTTTAGCATGACTTCCACAGTGTACATTGTAAATTCACAGTAAATTATTGTCAACTTGTACATTACTTTCACAGTACACACTGTAAAAGTACAGGGCCTTGTTGTAATGATGTACAGCAAAAGGTTGTAATTCCCCAGTAATGTACAGTAATATCACAGTAATTGCTTTGTCATTGAAGCTGTGGAGTTACAATATACAGTTGTGCTTTTACAACAATGCATTGTAATATCACAGATATAAAATTACAGTAAATTGCTGTGAATATATTTCACAGTATATTGCTGTAATCCTTACTGTGAAAGTCATGCAAAATTTATCCAATTATTTACTGTAAATTCACAACGAAAAATTTTACAGTGTAACTTTGCTCTGATTACTGCTTTGTACACTCTTGGCATTCTCTCTGTGAGCTTCAAGAGGTCGTCACCTGAAATGCTTTTCCAACAGTCTTGAAGGAGTTCCCAGAGGTGTTTAGCACTTGTTGGTCCCTTTGCCTTCACTCTGCGGTCCAGCTCACCCCAAACCATCTCGATTGGGTTCAGGTCTCCACGTTTTGTTAAGTACATAACTCCACATGTGTTCATTCATAGTTTTGATGCCTTCAGTGAAAATCTACCAACGTAAATGGTCATGAAAATAAAGAAAACACACTGAATGAGAAGGTGTCGTCCAAACTTTTGACCTGTACTGTATGTTAAGACATTTCATTATCTTTAACACCAAATCCAGATCTCTTCATCTTCTTTATAAAATTCTTCATCTCATATTTCTTTGAAGTTCCTGATCTCTTGATGTTCTTTAACGTTAGAGTTTAGTCTTTAAAGATTTCCAGAACCAAGAATTACATCGTCACCTGCCTCCCCGTTGGCTGAGCATTGTTCCATATTTTGAAGAATCATGCGAGTTTCTTCATTACGACAAATAAAATGCATTTAAGATTCAATTTTACCTAATGTTGTAGATTAAGAATGGATAATCTTAATACAACTACTACTTTATATGAGACCGAAGTTAGCTACCCCTCCCCAAAAAATTCCAAGAATGGGAAGTTCAAGCGCTGGAGGAAAAAAATGAAGCCCATATTTTCTAAAATGTGGAAAACATTTGTTTTCATTTTAATTGTATGCAACATTATAATGGCAATATTCTTCCTTTGATTTCCTTTCACTATAATGTTGGTACCTCCTCTCATATTGTGTGCCACCATTCAGCAGCTCTGGAGGGATGTTGGACACATGTGTCCCCATGACGAACCTCCAACTCTTCACGACTATCATTACTATTTATGATTAATAAAAAAAAGGGCAAGATATAACTGCATAATCGCATTTTCTTCACTACGGATACATATATGTCTTACTGAATAAATCGCATTGCTTTACCAGATTGCCAAAAGCAAAATTGCCCAAAAGAGTTTATTTTGCTAATTTATGCTATGTGGAATTGGTTCAGACCAAGCCCACATATTCTTTTGAAAAAACACTTTCCCATCAACATGTTAAACATCTAACACTTTGAAATACTTATGAACATCATAAACTAACAGTATCATTAAAGAAAATCTGAAATTTCATGAGTTTTCAGCTTTGTTTCTGTAAAACTATGTTTGACCTTGAACAGAGTGCTTTAAATGGGTGAAACGTGCTGTGGTTTGAAGGCTGAAAGTGTGACCATTGTTGATCTTTGAAATGCATGGGGGTGAATTGGAGAATTGAAGGATGAAAAGAGGAGTGTAGGAGAGGGGGATGAATGGAATGAGAGTTTAAATGTGGTTGAATTTGTGCAAAAGTCGCCTCCGATTTACCCGGCGTCGTGAAAAACATCCGGACCTCCATGGACCTCACTGGCTTTTCTGTTTTAAGTGGTTGTTCATTCAAGCTTGTTTATTAGTTACATTATTGAGATACTGATAGTAGGTTATCACTCAATTTCACAAGTCCACTTAATAAGTATCTTTTGTTTTACTATTTTAATCACCTTTTGCTTTATGTACAGTACTGGCCAAAAGTCTGGACACACCTTCTCATTCAATGTGTTCCATTTACATTCGTGGAACACATGGAGCCCATATTTTCTAAAATGTGGAAAAAATTTGTTTGTGACGAACCTCCAACTCTTCACGACTATCATTACTATTTATAATTAGTAAATGAAAGGGCAAGATAATGTTAACTGCATAATCGCATTTTCTTCACTAAGGATACATATATATCTTACTGAATAAATAGCATTGCTTTACCAGATTGCCAAAAGCAAAATTGCCCAAAAGAGTTTATTTTGCTAGTTTATGCTATGTGGACTTGGTTCAGACAAGTAACAGTATAACAGTATCCTTAAAGAAAATTAGAAATTTCATATGTTTTCAGCTTTGTTTCTGTAAAACTATGTTTGACCTTGAAAAACACACTTTCTCTTCTTTCCCATCAAAATCTGTCTAACACTGTGAAATGCGTAAGAACATAATTTCTAACAGTATCCAATTGAAATTGAATGTGTTTTCAGCTTTGTTTCTGTAAAACTATGTTTGACCTTGAACAGAGTGCTTTAAATGGGTGAAACGTGCTGTGGTTTGAAGGCTGAAAGTGTGACCATTGTTGATCTTTGAAATGCATGGGGGTGAATTGGAGAATTGAAGGATGAAAAGAGGAGTGGAGGAGAGGAGGATGAATGGAATGAGAGTTTAAATGTGGTTGAATTTGTCGCCCCCGATTTACCCGGCATATGTGGCCCTTCCCAGACCTGGTCAGCCTGCCGGAACCACTCGTCCACACGAGCAACGCCAGACAGCTCCCCATCCCAGGGACACAGAGGAGGCTGGTGCCCAAGCAGGCACTGGAAAGGAGTCAGGCATGTGGCGGAGTGACGCAGGAAGTTCTGGGCGTAAGTTCTGCCCACACGAGGTTCTCTGCCCAATAGTGTTGATTGTACCGGCAGTACGCCCTTAAAAACCTGCTTAGCTCCTGCACCATCCTCTCTGCCTGCCCGTTTGCCTGTTGGTGATACAGCAACAGCAACTCCTAGCCTCTTAAAGAATGCCTTCCACACCCGGGAGGTAAATTGGGGGCCACGGTCAGAGAGGATGTCCTCTCGGATGCCATAGAACCAAAAGAGGTGTTGGAATAGGGCCTCAGCCACCTGGAGGGCAGAAGGGAGGGACCGAAACGGTACAAATTTACACCCCTTCGACAATCAATCCACGACCACCAAGAACCGTAGTGTAGCAGATCAGTCACGAAATCCACTGCTATGTGAGACCACGGTCTTTACTGGTACGGGAAGAGGCATTAATTTCCAGGCGGATAGGCTACGTGGACACAAACAGCACAGGAGGAGACGCTGGTCTGCACATCCTTCTGCAAAGAAGGCCACCAATACTTCCTGGCCACCACTCTGCGAATGCCCGGATGCCCAGTAGCTGGTGTCGTGTGGGCCCATTCTATCACCCTCCCACGAAAGTGCTCCGGTACATAGGTTTTATCCGGAGGACATCCAGGAGGGGCCGGGTGGTTCCGGGTCTCCTGAACAATCTCCTCGTCGAGGTCCAACATGACCGGGGCAACAATCATGGAAGGGGGCAGAATGGGAGCAGGTTCTTTTACGACCTCGCCTGCAGAATACTGTCGGGAGAGTGCGTCTGGTAGGTAATTTTGAACGAGAAACGGGAGAACAAAGTCCACCGCGCCTGATGAGAGTTCAGATGTTTCGCCTCCGGATGTATTCGAGATTCAGTAATGACCTCAAAGGGATGTTGCACTCCTTCCAGCAAGTGGCGCCACTCCCCGCGATTACCTTGGGTTCCTCCATAGCGATTCCCGCTGAGCTTATGTGATAATCAAGAAATGCCACCTCCTTCATGAAGAACGAGCACTTCTCAGCCTTCACATACAACTGATGCGCAAGCAAGCAGGAGAGGACCGCCCTCACACGCTGGAGGTGTTCCGTCTGGGTTTTGGAGAACACCAAGATGTCATCTATATACACCACCCCAAAGCCCACAGGGCATCACCCTATACTTGTAATGCCCCGACGCGGTGCTAAACGCAGTTTTCCCATTCATCTCCCGCTCGAATGCGCACCAGATTGTAGGCACTCTGGAGGTCAAGCTTTGCCCCCCCCGGAGCCGCTCGATGGTAACGGGAATCAGTGGAAGAGGGTATGTATACATCCTTGTGATCTCATTGAGCCCCCAGTAGTTAATGCATGGCCGCAGACCCCCGTCCTTCTTCACGAAAAAGAAACTGGCGGAGGTGGGAGAGCATGAAAGCCTAATATAATCCTGACGCAGGGCCTTGGCCACGTAGTCCTCCATTGCCCGCTGCTCCGGTTCGGACAATGAATAAATACGGGACCAGACCTAATATTAGTTGGTGGGGGGCTGGGGTAAAACCATAAATTATATCTTCTCTGAATGAAAAGGGGGGATAGAAACAAAAAGGGGGTCGGTTACTACTGATAAAGGTTCGTCTCCCAACGGTCGCCCATCCAGGGCTTGTACAGAGATCGGGGACTGCAGAGGATGGGTGCAGAGGGATATGACAGGTAGACACAATAGACCGTGTGATGAAATTACCCGCGGATCCAGAGTCTACAAGAGCAGGGAGAGAAACACAAGGATGGTCAGCAACACGCACAGACACCTGAATAAGGAACTGTCCACAGTTAGTAGGGCAGAGAACCTTCCTCTCTTGACCCATCCGACCGGGGGCGGCGTTGGCAGCTGTCCCTCCAATGATCTCGACTCCCATAGCGAAGACAAGCCCCTGTGTGGAGACGCCGCCTCCTCTCCTCCCACTCCACACTGGATGAAGCGACTTGCATCGCCACCAGGGATGGTGACCGTCTGTCGCCTCCCGTCGCTCCAACCCGGGGCCTGAAAGTACCCACCAGCTCCTGGACTGCTGTGGTGAGTGCAGTGATCTGGTCCCTCTGTGCCACCACTTCTGCCAAGGAGTTGGTCAGCAGACCCAACTGTTGGTGATGTGCTGCCACCACTTCCTCCAGGGTGGTGGGGGAGTGATCAATGGCAATGGCACTGACGAGCCATCCATCTTTTTAATGAGAGCGATTCTTCTGTCATGCTGGGGAAGGATGATGGACGGCAAGGTGTCAGGGGAAGTACAGTTTATTTACAACGAAACAAAAAGTCAGGGAAATGTTTAAAAAAAAAATAAAAATAAACCAAGCCACCACGCTGTGCGCTGAACAGAGGGAAGGGGCGGAGTCCCACTCGATTTGGCAAGTCCTCCCTCACGATCGCTTCTGTGTGAGACGTCAGGCAGGGTCGTGAGACTCCACCGAGGTCTTAGACATTTAACAAACAAACAAACAAACAAATAAATAAATAAATAAACAAACCTCACTCCACAGCCAGAAAAAGGGGATAAGACTCTGTATGTCGCATTGGAGAATCGCTCTGTAGACTCTGGATTAAGCGGGTCTTTTATAACGAGGCGGATTAGACGTAACCAGCCGCACCTGACGCTTGTTATCCCATGAGGATCACTATCGTGCCGAAGGAGCCTGGGGAGGGAACGTGTTGAGGAAACCATGACCCAGTACTGTGATAAGAGACACGTCCAGTGCACACTAGGGAATTTGGACTTACCAGGGCACACAGGGCTACACGACATAACACGCAGACACGGACACACAGTCTAATACTATGGGGGAAGCTGAGTGTGTTGGGGGGAGGGGGTGCACGAACGTGACACAATATAACTAATAATCTAGATTGACCTCTTAAACATAAAAGCCAGCGAGGTCCATGTTGGTCTGAGGATTTTTCATGATGGCGGGTAAATCAGGGTGATTGTTGTTCATCTGGGTTCTTGGGTTCATATTAAGATGAGGCTGATATGGAACACCTGTCTGGTACCTGGTGGTCCCACCCATAGGGGACTTGTTACCTGGAAACTCTAAAACCTTGTTTTATATTGGGGAGGCAGTTGACTTCAACATCTGATTTAATGTTATTTGTAAAGTTTTTCCATTTTCCAACTATTCAAAATTGGGAAAAGTTCATATTTAGATGAATTCTATTGTCACAAATACATAAGAAACTTGCATGGTTCTTCAGCATAAGGAACAAACCCCATGAGTACAAATACCTAGGAGAGCATTTAGATAATAAACTGGACTGGTCAGTTAACACAATGGCCCTCTAAAAGAAAGGACAGAGCAGGCTGTACTTTCTGAGAGGCTCAGATCTTTCAACATCTGTAATACCATTCGATTATGCAGTTAAATTATCTTGCCATTTTAATTTCTTAACCATAAATAGTAATGATAGTCACGAAGAGTCGGAGGTTGAGCGAGCAGTCGCCATGTTGTTGGCCAGTTCAGTGAAAAATTACTGGTCGCATCAGTCCTGGTTAAGCTTGTCAGGGAGGACTAACCTGAGGTTCAGAAGTAAAGATGCCTGTCCTGATTGCCTCCACTTATTCTGTATAGACTATACCAAATATAACAAATATGTTGTCAGTCTTGGCTGTCATCAATGGTTTTATTTGCAGCATAATCTTTTTATATGTTTGCAGGAACTAGTTGACATGGGGACATGGCCATCGTCCCTCCGGAGGTGCTGAGTGGTGTAACGCAATATGAGAAAAGGTAGTGACGCTTGAACAGGATGACATAAAAGTGAAAGTGTACTAAAAGAGGAAGAAAACTGGCAGGAAATTAAGAATTCTGTTGTGTTTTCTATACAAATGCAGCACTAAGTCAGGACGCTCACTTATGGCTTGTAAAAACACAGCAAATAATGAATGCGCTTTAGTAAATTTGTGCTTGATATTTTTCTTCCATCGCTTGAAACGCCTGTTCTCTGATTTCGCTTTCTTCCATCGCTTGAAACGCCTGTTCTACTGACGGTTAACGTCAGTATCATTTAAAGTAATATTTTCAATAGGGTTCTTCATTTTTAGTCTATAACATTGGGAAACTCGCAACTTAAAGTTTTTTTTTTGTTATAATGAAGCAACTTGCATGGTTCTTCAACATATGGAACAATGGCCGGGTATTTCTGGGTACTGGAAATGTTTAAACTGTAACATTAAAGAACACCAAGAGATCAAGAACTTCAAAGAAATATGAGATGAAGAATATTTCACATGACACATCGTGGCCACGCCCTGTTAGCATTTTTGACGTTAGCATGTTAGCATTACCATGCTAACATTGACATTTTTAAACATGTGGGCTTGGTCTGAACACCACTCTTTGCAACTTGGTCCTGGACTTCCTGACAGAAAGTTTTATAGACTGGAAGTAATATATTTAAATGGATGTGACCATATAAACACAGTACAGTGTTATATAAACTTAAAAATTAAACTAAAATCGACTGTTAAAATGTGAAATGTGCAGTTTATTGGTAAACCAATGCTATTTATTCAGTAAGACATATATGTATCCGTAGTGAAGAAAATGCGATTATGCAGTTAACATTATCTTGCCCTTTTTTTATTCATCATAAATAGTAATGATAGTCGTGAAGAGTTGGAGGTTCGTCATGGGGACACATGTGACCAACATCACTCCAGAGCTGCTGAATGGTGGCACACAATATGAGAGGAGGTACTGAAATTATAGTGAAAGGGAATCAAATGAGGAAGAATATTGGCATTATAATGTTGCATACAATTAAAATTAAAACAAATGCGGACCACGATTTAGAAAATATGGGCTTCATTTTTGTCCTCCAGCGCTTGAACCTCCCGTTCTTGGATTTTTTTTGGGAGGGGTAGTTAACTTCGGTCTCATATAAAGTACTTTTATTAAGATTATTCATTCTAAGTCTACAACATTAGGTAAGATTAAATCTTAAATGAATTTTGTTTTTCCCCTAATAAAGAAACTTGTATAATTCTTGTCACGTCGGCGAGCTGACGGGGGAAGGAAGCGCAGAGGCAGGACATTCTGGGAAAGAGATTTTATTACAAATAATAAATAAGCAACGGTAAGGGTTTTGAAATTAATCGTGTAATCGATGCATCGCGATGCAGATGTGGCCGATATTGCATCGTAGGAGTGTTAAAATTAATCTTATAATCGATGCATCGAGATGCAGACGTGGACGATTTTGCATCGATGCAGTGCAGTACATAATCAATAATATCATGATGAACAAAAACTAGCTCGTAGGCATGTATGTGGTGATTGCCAGAACTTAAACTATACACATAAGACGTTGGCAGGTCAAATTCACACAACAAGTTCACTAAAATGCCGTCGCTGCAGAGGGGCGGAGTCACAGGCTTTTAACAGCAGTCCGGATTGGCTACAGCTGGCAAGATCACCTGGAGCCAATCCTGACACTTCCAACTAAGAAGTTGACATGTCCCAAAGGCCACCAAATTTCAGGGCGACTCTTGCTCCATCTGGGTTCTTGGGTTCATATTATGGGGCATATGGACCACCTTTGCTGTTTGCTGTTCTCTTTTGGAGAATTTTGCTTTTGGCAATCTGGTAAAGCAATGCTAATTATTCAGTAAGATACATATGTATGCGATTATGCAGTTAACATTACTTGCCCTTTCATTTACTAATCATAAATAGTAATGATAGTCTTGAATAGTTAAATGTACAGTTGGGACAACTTCAAAGAAATATGAGATGAAAAAATGTATAAAGAAGATGAAGAGATGTGGATTTGGGTGTTAAAGATCCACAGCGTGGTTCAGACTGATAATACCACCAAAAGGAAGCCAAACACTGTCACCCTTTACAACACCACAAAGTGTGGCGTGGATGTGATGGACCAGATGGTGCGGGAGTACACTGTCTGCAGAGGAACACGGCGCTGGCCAGTTGCCGTGTTCTATAATATGATTGACACAACCCTCCATACCTAGCTCTGGAAAAAGAGCCACGTGCCAGACGGGAGATGCCATGCAGACGGGAGATGCCATGGCAGTGCCAAGATTGTGAGTGATTGCTTGAATGTACTGACTCACTTTTTATTATTATTTGTAAATATTTGTACAAATGATTGGTTTGTTGTTTATTTTATTTTGTACTGTTTTTATCAATCAATATCTTCAACAAAGGAAAAAAACCCATGTGTGTTCATTTCTCCCTAAGATATCAAAGTGAAACGCAAGTATCCTTGAAGTGGCTCAGCATGGCCCCGCCTTGATTACATATCAAAAGCATCTGTTCACAGGTGATTAAGGATATTAGTTAAAAGTCTTCCAGCCCATCGGCTGTCCTGTGGGTTTTATTGGTAGAAAAGTTTGTTTATTTATTATATTTGATTTATTATCCAGCCACTGTTCGCTGATCAAGACTTATTAAAGTCAGTGCAAATCCAGAGAGTCTTTAGTTCCCCATAACCTCACAATTTGAATACAGTTATCAACACATTGATTATCGATGTATTACAATGCATTTGATAAATTTTTCTACATTACTTCACATTATGTTTTGAATATTTCAATGAGATGAGTTAAGGGTGAGAGGAAGGAAGAGAGAAGATTGATCGAATTGCCAAAAGGTGTCACGATTGGGTGCACGATTGGGTGCCAATCTGATTGACATCAGGGCTCCAGCCATGGAACAGTTGTGAGTAATTAGAGAAATGGCTGGAGCCTGGTTATAAGGAACTTCGGAGCAGCCGGTCGGGTCTGTGACTTTTTATGTGGACTGTGCAATCCATGTGTAGTGTTGTTTTCAGTTCTGTCAATCGCCACACGCCTTTTTAATTTATGTTCTCCCCTTTTGTCTCCCATGTTTTTGACCCTCAGTTTGATTTGTGTTGTTAATAAATCATTGTTTCCAGTATGTCCCGTCACTGTGCAGAGCGAAAAGGCAGAGGAGAACGACAAGGAAGAACTCAGCCATTCGTGGTGAGTACGGGCGCCAGCGGGGAGCGCTGGAGGATCATCCGTGGGATCGGGGAGTTCTGCGGCGAGACACACCAGGACCGGGATACGACCCCCAAGTACACCAGTTGAACTCCAGGAAGCCCTACATAGTATGCCCAATTAAACCTATCCACCTAGATGAGCCTTGGCTGCAATAATATAGAGATTTCAGAACTACCGTTCAAAAGCTCAATTCAGCTCATCTCTGACTGCATGGTGGATTTGTAAAAATGACTGGACCAGCACTTTTCAAATCATGCAAACGTACACCCATCTGGAACAACCCAGACATACTACAAAACAATAATGTGATAAACTTCTCAAATTAGAGCTGCAAAGGTATTAAATACTTGGAACACATATTCAAAAGAAAAGACTTTATTCCCTTCAATATGTTAGTTAAAGAATTTGATATGGTAGCATAAATTGAGCTGAAATGTTTGGTTATGAATATATTTGTAAATTGATTCATAAGCTCATGGTTTTTAGAAAATTATTAATAATTCCACTAGTTTGACTACTCATCCGCTGAGGAAGTGTTGTGGTAATTTGAATAAGAATGTAACAAGGCGTGGACAGAAGGGCATCTCCAGAGGTCTTCCATGATTATTATAAGAAAATTTATGTTAGAGCAGGTTTATTCATTATCAGTGTTGGAACCCTAGATTTTAATGCAGATATTAAACATACTCAGGAGAAATGCCTTTAGGGAAGTTTATTGTATACAAGATCAAAAACTATTACAAGCATTAAAGAGGACAGTGAGGGTACGTTTCATTCACACTCATTCATACAGCTTGATAAATGTTAAGGTGCCAGATTTTACCTCAGATAATCAGGTACAACTTAAGGGGAAGGCTATGATGTTATAATGCAGTTTGGCTTCACAGGTACCATGGAGGAAGACTTATGATATGAACAGTCAATGCTAATATACTATGCATGATTCACCATGTGTTTTCTGTCTGACGGGGTGATACTTTATAGGTGATAAGGCTCTTGTGCTGCTGGTCTCTCATGTCGACTTGTGAGGGCAGAGTGTGTCATGACAATAAGGCAGAACAGGGTAATGAGCGCATGTATATAGGAATGATAACTCCAATGCAGAGAGGCACAAGGAGTTAGGCAAATTTCCACCACTTTGATCTACGAACGTGAAACCGGCGTGAGTCGCAACATCCACGGATGTTGATGTTCGCGTTAAAAAAAACAGGACAAGGAAAGAGCAGGACAAGAAGTCAGATGAACAGTCAGACGAGGAACAAAAAGTCATTGTTCAGTCTTACTTGAAAAAGCAGGACGAGGATCGTCACCTCGTTTCCACGTTGCTCGCGCTCACACGGATGAATTACGCCACACCCCTTTTTAGTTTATGTCTCCCCTGTTTTAACGTCATGCTGAAGGACCAAGTCGACAGTCATGGCAGAGTATTATTACCATTTTAAGTTTAAATGTGAAAGTGAGTAATTGTCACATTTGACACCACAGCACAGCACAGACTGTGAAATTTGGTCTTTACCATTTACAATTACTAATTTGGATGTCTGCAACCAGGCAGACAGGGGTAGGTCAGCAACCACTGTGCCACAGACCTACCTATCAGATCAGCCAATTCACACATCAGCAACTTGTCAAATAGGAAACCTTTTCCGTCAAAAATGCAACATCTCTTTTTAGACGTAGATTCTTTGTGTGCTCACTAAGACTGATCGGATCAAGCTTATTGATTTTATTTGACATGGCAAAATATTTATGTTTTTCATTCTTCTCCTGTGTTTCCTCATCAATCATAGCCATTGGCTTATCTATGTAATTTTTTCTAATAATTTTTGACTATTCCAGAAAATTTTCTTTTTCTCTGGCAAGTTCAGCCTTAAGTTACTGGATCAGCTGCTCATCATTTTTGGCTCCTTTGTCCTGATAGCACAACAATTGCTGCTTTTTAGCTGTTAAGGTCTAGACCTGCTCCTTTAGCCTGCTCACTTCTGCTTGAAAATCTACCAACATTTTGTCCTTATTGCTAATGGACTCCAAATTGTTTTGTTGAGTCTCTTTTAGCTCAGTTATGTGATGCCTCTTTGTCTGCTCTATCATCTCCTTCTGCACCTTCTACTTGTCTGTGAAATCAACAACATGAGACCTGTATTCTTCTCTAAGCTGTTTTATAATTTCTTTCAGTGATTTTTGTTTCATCTGCTGCTGGGACATCTCATCTTGAAGTTCTTTAACATCTTTTTTCTTGACATCAATTTTAAACATCAATATGGACATTTCTTTAGAATTACTCTTTTTATTCTCCTCACTTTTGTTTTTAACCATTGTTTCTTTTTAGTTATTAATGACAATAGCCAGTGCAAATCGTTATATATATTATTGGTTTATTTTTGATGTTCTTTATTATTTTTGCAGTTTATGTAGCACCTGGTTCCAAAGAAACTTTTTTTTTTTTCCGTTTATGCCAGCGACCAACCACCACAAACTGAACTGTGTGTTTGTCTTACATGCTCTTTTGATTTTTCCCCGTCTTCACACAGAGAGCACCTGCAAGAACACCATCCCTGAATTGGTGCTGGGTGAGCGAGAACCCTGGGGAGAGGCACACAGCACACATCACCATTTGCCCTACCACAAAAGACCTGCTTAGATCATTTCCGTGATTCTCGAGTGTTGTCATGCTGATAGTTAGAATAGACTGGATGCTTGTAAAGGGGGGTGATGCTTGAAATCATTTGGACTCACCACCCACCTTGTACACTATTAATATACGGACTTTGCACATTTAAATGATGTTGGTGCAAGGCTCTAATTGGTAATTGGTCAATGTCGCTGACATGTTTATACTTTTTGTGAAATAATTTTTTAAGCCTTGCACCAACTTCATTTAAATGTCCACTCCCCCCTCACAAGCTAATTTATTCCAACATTAAAGGACTATACCTAGTTTGTATTCTGTGATTCGAAATGTGCTTGCGCCCAGCGCCAGGGCAAAAACAGAGTCACTTTACCTCTGTTGGGTACACACCTTAAACTAAATTAACGTGTCTACATACATGCACATGACACAGAGGACTTTTGACTTTCTAGGTGACTAGGTATTACAATTGCAAAGACACGGGCATCTGAAAATATATATATATATCGCTGTTAAATGTTGTGTTGCCAGCCCAAACTAAAGGAATGTAACTTCACTTATTTCTGACAACTGAAATTGCTCTACCTTTCAGATTTCCAACCTGGAGAGCAGGATGAAGAGTGCAGGGCACACTCATAAATGTATTACCAACACTCCTGGCCTTCTTCTGCAACCCTACAGGCAGATTTTGTTTTTGTCTTCCAGGAATGCTGTTGTGGCTTGCAAGCCTGTTTCCATGGCAACAGCAGTTTGACGTGGCACATGTAGGAAGGCAGAATAAGCATCGCTTATAAAAATTGGCAGACAACACAAAATGCTTGTTTAAAAAAGATTAGCCCAGCACTCAAAGGAACGGTCTGCCGCTACGGTGTGTCTGTTTTGTTTGTTTGTTTTAAACGAAGCTTATTAAAAAAGTATACTCCTGATATGGAAGGGAATGCAATTTGGAGCCCAGAATGGGGAGAGATGAGGAAGAAATTAGTTTTTTCAGGCTGGATAATAGACATGCAACCCAGCTGGCTCTCTCTAGCACCAGTGAGTTTTGCTGGGAGGCATCAGGCCTGAGATGAATGTGTCATGAATCTGTTACATCAGAGCAGAGGGTCATAGAGTTGCAATAAACCCAAGGCCCAAAAGGAGCCATGGTGCAGTTATAAGGACTGCTGACTGATAGGCTCCACAATTGAGGGTGAACTTTGTTTCAGAAAATGCGGTTTTCTTGGTGCACCGATATATAAAAACACAATCTGATTCCGCTGAATTCTACAACCTACACTCATTTATCTTGCTATTGAACAGTGGCTCATCCTATCATTTCTGTGATTTCAGTATGGCATAATTAAATCAGATCATGAGTCTTGGCAAAATAGAACAAATTGGAATGTTGTAAGGGACCCATTGACAAGACTGAGAGGAAGACGATGGTGATGAGAGGAAGATGATAATGACAGAGACTATGTGTGGTCATGAACCACACACAAGCTCTTAGAACTGTTAAAGTAGAAAGCGGCGTTCATTTAAAGTGCTTTCTCTCTCTTGTGCGACTTGTGACATGCCACCACTTATGGCATCGGACAGAACTGGGGCAGCTGGGTTGTGGTAACCATGGCAACACTTGAGTTTGTAATCGCAGGCGCCAACTGTTCAGATGGAATTACAGGAAAGCATAGGAAACATCAGCACTGGGTTTAATAACGCTGAGTGCTCAACATTTGCTGTGACATCCTTGGTGGCCTGGTCAGCCTCAGTGACCATAACCCATCACCACAGCTGAGTGTGGTGTTTTCATTCCAGTCCGGCAAAATCTATCAATGTACATAAACATGTAAAATGAATATACTTTAATCTTCTATGTTTGGGTGTGTATTTGGGAACATACTGAATAATGATTACTTATGGGGAGCCTTTGGGGACATGTGTGGAGTAGAACTCAACTGACTTCACACACAGAGGAGGTGATATGTGCCAACCCCCCCTCCCTCCCCGATGGATGACACCGTGCCATGGTGGTGACTGAACAATACTTTCCGCTAGAAGGAAAAGCATACAGCCAGGTCAGGTCCCTCTCGGGTTTGGTATTTAATGCATAGAGAAGTGACTGCTGCAATGCAGCTTTCCCTGAAGCTTCTTCTGCCTGTAGTATGTCCAGAATTCAGCTGCTCCGGTTCTTACCATTGCCAGACCCAACCCTTACACATTATCCTACCCTTCATATATATTAAATATTTTACTTCAGTGACATCCATGAACCGGCTGCTAATGATTTAAGTCTTCGTCCATTTTGCTTCCTTAATGCTTTCATTACTCTTATGATTTGTTCTAGTTTTGTTATTCGTGTACTTTTACCTACTTTGTAAGCGTCACAGCCGGGATGGAGGACCCAGACGCAACAGGAGTTTTATTGACACAAAACAATGAAAATACAAAAGGGTCCCAAAATGGAACTAACAAAACTCATGAACTGTCGAAGAAGTGGGCAGGCAGGAATGGGACTGGGGCAGATAAACATTGAAGATATACCTAAATGTTTTAGCAGGATCCAGGAATGTGATGCAAAGCAAGCACACCACGGCGTAGGCAGGTAAGAGTTGGCGGAGGGGTGTTCACAGGCATGTCCTTGTATAGTTGTGGTGGTGCGAGGTACAGCAGGGAGCTGAACAGGACAGACACGTGCAGGTGATGATTGGAGTTCAGTTGGCAGGACTGATAACATGCATGTTACTGGGCAACACGCTCAGCTGAACCAGAAGTCTCCATGTCTCCAGGGGGACTGTCCCTGCAACTATTGATTGTAAATCACTCTGATAAATGCCATGAATGTACATGTTTACATGTTAAGGAGCTGATGGACCCATTCGATTGCATGCTTCCTAATGTATAACATGGGGATCCACAATTCAGGTTGCACAAACCAAGACCAATTTATGGTTACTGAAATTTTTGCATGGTTACAAAAAAATGCACCATTTCCAAGATCTCCTGTTTAATCCAGGCTGTATTATCCATGTTCAGACAGCAAAAGTGGCAGAATGTCCCACTGGATGATGATTCTTAGGACCTCTTAAGAATCTAAACTTACCAATAGTCTTTAAAAAAAATCTCCACAAGCCCCTCCTGAAGCATTTAATTCCATTCACTACATGTTCTGAAAGGTATTTTCATTATGGCTATTGTAGATGAGTGGTGGTTGCCATGACAACCGAGTTGGCTTGTTTTCCCTAAGCTTTGTACCAGCATCGAAAGCGAGAGAGAGAGAGAGAGAGAGAGAGAAGGGGAGGGAGGGAAGAAGAAACGCAAAACCTGTTAATACCCAACATAGGCGAGAAACCAGGAAGTACACTCTGTCACCAGCCTAGGCATTTTGCAAATTAATTTTGTGCAAAGGATAAACAGAGATGGAAGGGCAGGGCGGGTAACCTCACACAGGGATGAGATTGGTTTGGTTATTCAGTTATCCTGTAAGCACTGCCTCTGACGCATGGTGATGAACAAAACGTGTCACTGTGTGTCAGGGAGATGACTATGTCTTCCAAAAAGAGGAAGTGCAGGAAATTATTCAATGTAATCAGCCAATGAACCACTTTTAAGGCAAAACATAACCAAAAAATACACATTTTCACCTATAAAATAAAAAAATGTCTGCTGGCTCAGAGTAAATGACATTGAGAGAAGCCATTGCTGGCATCGTGTTTGTTCACTTTTACTTAATTTGAATTGTCCACGACAAGACGTGTGTCTGCACAAGAACTGGTCACTGCAAAGTGTTACGAGGCAAAAGCTGTGGTTCTGTGGCTGTGAAGTAATGTCGGTAAAACGAGGGGAAAAGCTGCTGACATTACATGCTTCTTTTCCTTCAGCTGACGCCCCCTCTGTGCCTGGCCGCTATGCACAAACTAAATGACAAGCGTGCTGATTGAATTAAAGCTATGGCCTAATTAACAAGCGCGAGAGAGCGGTGCAGCATCCATGAATCATTATTTTGTAAACAGAACATTGTAAATGTGAATAACTTTATATATTTTACATGTTTAAAGGTGTATATAAAACAATATGTGCCTGGTGCAGTTTTGACGTGGCGCATATGCCAGGATTATTCTGTAGTTTGGTGCCTGTTGGTGGTTGCCCACACTGAACACGGGCCTGGCTTTACCCAGCAGATGACTCACTCGCGGTTCTGTTCAGTTCAGTAGTGTGCATTAAAATACACAAGCATATCACATTTTATCACAGTTCTAGGTGATCAAACCATATAAAGAATAAAGAACTTCTATATCTATAAAGAAGTATGTATGAGAAAACGTAGGTTTTCTGCATTAATTTGTCGTAAAATGAGATCTGAGCCTGATCTAAGTAAAGGGTACTGACAAATATAATGTTCCTAAAATAATAACACAAAAAAATTTTATTGAGAGAAACCATAAAGCACGTTTTTTTGCCAACATCTACTTCTTTTGTAGCTTCTTCCTTATTTGTCCCAATAGGCTTGGCCAGGCCCTGCTTTTGAAACCTCCCCACATCTTTGATCACAAAAGGATCTTTCTTGGCCCTCTCTGGCGTCACACTTGACGGCCATGAGGATCTCTGCTGGACAGCCCACCGGTCGCTGTTGTCATCGTTTGGCTCCTCCTCCCAAAACGCTGCTACTACAAAGTCCTTTCGACGCAGCAGAGCAGTATGCTGTGTTGACCTCTGGTTGACCTCCTTGCACCCCACGGAGGGGTAAATGGCTAGAGTCCGCCCACGCAGTGTCATCTTCTTTCCCGATGTCATGTCAGGAAGCGAGGGAGGCACAGGCACTAAATATCATGAAAATAAATGAACGTACACCTAGATTAGACACCAGTCAAAGCTTGATAGGGCAGTGAAACACTCTCCGACATTTAAAGGGTCCTTATCAACCCAGATGCTCCTTTCAGACCTTTTTCCAAAAAGGAAAAGAGGACAAGCTGAAAAAAAAGAAAAGTTGTACCCCTGTACACCTATTGTCCCACGGTTACTGGTAACCTGCCAGTAACAAAATGAAAAAAATAGGATCAATGAAAATTAAGCACGTCAAAAAGATTTAAAATGAACACTTCCTCATGTTTGTCTTCTGAATCCTGCTAAATCCTCACGGTGAATCAGAAAAATCATACTGAGATTAATGATCAGTCAATTTTAGTACACATTCATATGTCTATAATGTGTGGTTTATTTTCATTTGCTGCACTGTTGCGTAATGGCTTAGAGCGAGACTGCTCCTTATGTGTGCTTTCACACTCTTGGGCTAGAAACCTGTCCACAGTCGCCTCAAATGTTGCCACAAACCAAGAGGTGCAATTGTACTTGGTATTCATATAGAATATACTTATCTTCCAGACATTGGATATGAACACTATGAAAATAGAAGGTACACAAAGTGATTGATCCTCAACTGACCTCGTACTTTCCGTATTCAGCAGCACAACTCGTTTATTGACATTGGAATAACACTGCATGCTGTGGATCATGCGAGACGTGGCCCATCTTCCCCAGGCTGTACCAAGCAGCTGGCTCACCTGCAGATGTCCTGTGAAATCTTAAAAATGATCCAGGCAGTTTACAAGTACAAAAAGCAGCGCAGAAGAACAGGATGTGCTGTCCGTGTAAAAGAAATGTTAACACGCTGATGCATTTCTTTATATAAATAAGTCTAATCCCTTATTCAAATTGATTTTATGGTATTATAGTGGGTTTTTAACAGTTATCTTCAATTATTTTCAGCTATTCAAAGGTTGATCGCGCCGTCAAGCCGTTACTTCTACAACATTGGGAGAAATGAATGGGGCATAGGTGTGAGATGATAGAAGAGATCCCACTTTTAGTCTGCTAACAAAAGCTCAAGTAACATGCAATACATTCACAAAAATAAGCAAATAAAAATATATGTAGTTAATCTGATTAAATCTAACTGGAAAAAATACAAAAAGCACTCCTAATCTGCAAAGGTGATTTGCTATTGCTCATCTGATTCAGCAAACAATGTCCCATTGAATACCAATGTGAATATCAGAATATAATGTTGAAGTAAAATTATTTTAACCAAACATACTGTGGGGGAACATATTCAGTTCGCTATTGGTCTGTCACCTTTCAGTAGCAGTTTGCTTCTTTCCATAACAGCTCAACAAACTCACTAGTGCAAAATTTTGCACTTCACAGAACCTATAAATAGGCCTAAAGTGACACATACAGTCGATGACAAAAGTCTTGTCGCTTATCTATTTTGCGTTTGCAAAAATGACTCAATGGGCTTTACCAAGCTTTGAATACTTATTGACAGTTTCATTTTGCACTGAAACATTATTACAAAAGCTGTTGGGAATAAAATGAGCCATTTCTTGATTAGAACTATATTTAAACTTGATTACAAAATATATTTCAGCAGCACTTGAGGTCAATTTCTACACAAGTGACAAGATTTTTGTCAGGGACTGTATATGTAGCTATGTGCAACAAAAAATTACCAAGAAGAAAAAGAAACATACATGCTTTGGTCTCCAGCTATTTTTAAACATACCTTTAAACATGTTTAATTAAATAAAAGTACATTAAATAAAAAATGTGTTATAAATGTGTATCTTTTTAAATGGGTCTTTAAAAGGAGTACAAATGAGTACTCAGTGAGGCTACTGTTTCAATGACAATCCAACAAATTTCAATGTACTTCAACCATGGCAAGACAGTTCATGTTAAAATCAACACAAAAAATTATGAATCCAAATGTTGACAGTTCATTAAATTGTATTTGCAAAAGTCTTTTTATGTATAAAAAAATCTTTTTATAATGTGCTCATACCTGTGTTGTGTTCTAAAGTTACCTGTGTGACTAAAGCTACCAGGCATGCAATAGGGCTGCTGTCATGGACATTGAGAGATGGTGCTCAGGGTGCATCAGGGATCCTCTTCACATCTGCTGTCACCAGAAAATGCGTGTATTCCGACATGCAGATCTGCCAAGTTCCTGCACTAGCCACCCGCATAAAAATAAACCAAACTATTGTTTGTTCCACCTCCATAACAATGAAATTATGCATATATTTTAGTTTTTTTTAATCGTTTGATTATAATATTATCATGCATTGTTCGTTATAGTCACCCTCTGATACCACTGTCTTGTCCACTAACATTAGTTCTATAGATTTATACATAGAAATTCAATTTTGTCTGAATAATGATAAATTGACATTTTTGTTAATGTTACAAAAGACAATTTTTCTCCCAATAGGTAGCGTTTTATATTTCAGATGTATTCATATAGAAAATAAATTATATGACATTCATTTACAATAAGTGATTTTATTATATCCATTGGGAAGGTGTTGACTGCTTGGTATAATTTGTATGTCTTTGCAAAATTGTTCAATTAATTACAAGTCAGAATTCAATTAGTAATGGGTGTGATACTCTCAATACTTTCAACTATTTCTGCACATGTCCTGAGATTCAGTTTCCATAAAAACAACAAAGGCAATACAAGAACTCTTCATGCTTCTTCCCCTGTCCATATCTAATGAGATCAAGAGCCATTCAAAGTCTTCAGATGCGAATTCTTGTAGGTGAAACAAGAAGCACTTCAGGGTTGGCATCAACTGTCTACGTGTCAATCACAAACCAGTCATTTTACATCTGACCAACAAATCCAAGATCAGACATAGATGTGTGCCAGCGCCTCATTCAGTCAGACAGCAGCCCACCAGCCCACAACAGCCTGCGTTGTTATTTTGGCCTCTAAAAATGGACTCAGGGGAGCCTTTTTGACAGCAGAAGGAAGACTACCTACCGGCAAAAATAATACCCTTAGCTTGGAGCAGCAGCGATCTTGAGCAGCCATTTCACTGAGACAGTTGTCTCATACAGTTGTAAATGCATAAAATGTGCAGCTAAGTGTCAGTGAGACATTTGCTTCAGAGGCACAGAAAAGCAAACAGGTTATTCTAGTCCCAATTAAAAAACAGGCTATGCAATAGCCCATCCTGCCAAAAATAGCTTCATTTTACAGTCTTTACCTGAAAAAAAACCTATGAATGGACATCAGTTTCAACAGGTTTAATCAGTACACTACTGATGAACTGTACTGTAAAACACTAACAGTAACCTCTACACTGAATCCTTAAGCAAAAAATAAATAAAAAAATTGACATAAGCCACGCCTGCAAGGTTGTAAGAGACTGACAATGCAGTGTTCAGCACATTTGATAAAACACACTTGCTAAATTACTATGTTTGCATTCGGTGAAGTGTATCCTATAGAATACCAGTCTATGCTGAGGGCATACAGTTTAGGAAAAATGAAGATGTTTGCATTAGACACCTTTTCTAGTTCACCATTACTGATATACATAAAACATTAATAAAATTATTAATCATTTTTAATTCATATTATTATTATTAAACCCAATCAGGTTTTATGATGTAAAAAATGAAACAACAATAAAAAGACTCCTATTAACCTTGATATACTCATAGAATATGTTCTGACATTTACAGTATTGATACATGACACATGCATCTAAGGAGTGCACTGGAGGGTGGGACACCTGGCAGCCACCATACTGGAGCACCTGGGGGCCGTGACAGAGGAACTGTAGGCTCCATTGGCAGCTGGACACGTCCCCAGGCAGACCGGTTCCTGGGTCCAGCGAACCACGGACTCAAGGACTCCTACTCCACTCCCAGCTTCAGATGATGAGAACCACCAACACACCGGCAGTTGGGGGCATCATCACTGGCACAGAGTGTTGAGGGGGGAATTGGGTCCCTGTGATGTGAGGTGGAGTCCAGGACCCGACCTGTCACAAAGTCATAGTCAAGCAGGCAACCACATACACCCAAGTGAAGTGAGAGTGAAGTGATTGTCACAGCAAGCACAGCACACGGTGACACAACGAAATGTGTCCTCTGCATTTAACCATTCTCTTACTGAACAGTGGGCAGCCTGGGAAGCGGTGTGCTCCCCAGTTGCTCAGTGGGATTCAATCCATCAACCACTGCCACAAGCATACATTCCCAACCTCATACACATATGCCAATGTTCACCCATTCACAGAACATGGAAACCTACAAAAATAAATAATGGTGTGGGGCAGTAATGGCCTAGCAGTTAAGGAAGCGGCCCATGATCAGAAGTTTGCCGGCTCAAATCCCTATCCGCCAAGGTGCCACTGAGCAAAACACTGCTCCCTGGGCACCTGTCATTGCTGCCCACTGCGCACTAAGGGTGATGGGTTAAAAGCAGAGGACACATTTTGTTGTGTGCACCGTGTGCTGTGTATCACTTCACTTTCATATGTTATTGTAAAAAAGACCGTGGTAGGGAGAGACCAGAGTGTAGAAAAACTCTTTCTCCCTCCACACAAAAGCACTGTATTCAACCACTCCAATTTGATGTTACCTGGCAGAAAGGGGCATGGCACAATAGAGGTTAAAAAGGAACAGTTTCTTAATTTATTAATACCGGTAAATAATTATTGTAGTTACATGTGAATATTGAATGTAAAAAGGTACCAAGGTTACAGAGAAAATAAAAATGAGAAGAAAGAGTAAAGGGGGAGAGAGAGAGGGAAAGAGGCAGAGCCATGGGAAGAAATAAGATGATAGAGCAGACTCAAAACCAGAAGATCCGGTTTCGATGGAAAGACAGCTATGGAAAGAAAAGAAAAGAAAAAGAGTCCTAGGTCCTTCCCCACATGTGAGCAGACCTTTATACCCCTGGCCTACAGGAAGTTGTCATTGGCCTACAGGAAGTTGTCACAGACCAATCAGAACCTGTTGTTTCTGATGTCACGCCCCCGGTGCCTCCCATATGGGGAAGACAAAGAGAGTGGGCGATCCTGACGGCCGACACTTCACACGTTGCCGCATGAAAAACAGAGGTGTTGAATCTTCATGCACAACAATTGGCACAGGAATGTCACAAATCTTCTTGTAGACGGTCGCTATGCAAAACAAAAGCATTGTCCTGCGACGGCCGCAATGCAAAACAAAAGCATGGTCCTGCGACGCCCAATCTTACATTATAAAATGCTTTTAAAATAAGGGAGGGGTATGGAGCTGACAACCCACTGCCAAACTGCAGTTGGTGTCACCTCGGTCCCTCTAAAGAACCCTCAATGTCTAATTGCGATTAAAATTGAGAAGTGGGCACAGGCACCAGAGGAAAGTCTGAATGAATAGACCACGCTCTGGATGCCATTCAGTTTGGAAAAGAAGAGTCCCCCCAGACCCGGCCAGAATGCCAGCCGAAAGCTGAGCTCAGGACCCCAGCCCTTGATCCACCCAGTCCCTGACAGCCCTTGATCCACCCTAACCTATGTCCACTGGCACAGGATCCCCCAGCAGCACTGCATGCAACCTTGCCAAGAACTTTACATCCCTCCAAAATGAAAAGGTACAATGGAAACTGGTCAGGTCAGCCTACAACAGCTATGAAGGTTCTGCAGGACATCCTGTGACATCAAGCTCCTGTATTCTTTATATGCCTGGACTAGTAGGGCATGTGAGACAGAAGCTTTTCTCACTAAGAAAACCATTCAGGTCGATTGGATAATAAAACACACCGATTTATATATATTTTTTTGTGCAAACATTCATTTCCTGTGGTGGGCAGTTGCCCCACCCTGGTTACGTTTCCAGCCTGTAACCAAGCTCTTGCAGCCGTGACCCTGATAAAAGCTAAGCCGTTTTGGTAAGAGAAGTTTACAATGACTATGTACAGAATGCATTTACATATATGGGGTGGTAGACTGTCAGGATTGACTGCAGCTGGGCTCATCACCGGTGGCCAATCCTGACGGCGCATAAAAGCCGGACATTTCCGCCACTTTGGAAGGGACGACATTTAATAAATACAAATAACGACATTTTAGTGGACCTTAGTGCACGTATGTGAATGTGTGTATTTTTTAGTTCTGGCAATCACCACACGCCTGCTGACTCGTTTGAGTTCTCCCGTTTATTTCCAGTTTTTGGCCACTGCGCCATTGTTTATTTGTATTTATTTATTGTTTATTATTAAAATCCCTACCCAGCATGTCCTGCTTCTGCGCTTCTCTACCCCCTCAGCAAGCGGGCGTGACAAAATGTCGTCCCTCTTGACAAAAGCGCAAAGGAAAGAAGCAGAGGAGAAACACCGCGAAGGACTCAGCCCGGCGCGACGAGCGGAGGCGCTGGGGGGAGAGACACACCACCCGTTCTGGTAGAGCGTTTCTCCCCAATGAGCAATGGCACCCGGCGCCGTGTGATGGTGTCACCACCGGGAGAATCCGCGAAACCCGGAAGCGACAACGCCGGCGGGTGAGTGGGCAGAGCGAAGACGATGGCGTCGGCAGCAGCGAGGAAGTGATGTGGGCAGCGAGCGCAGAGGATGTGACCCCCACGATCTTCGCCATGTCGAGCCAGGAACTCTGCGCTCTGCTGGCAAGGCTCCCCATGGACTGGGATGACACGGACGACGACAAGAGCACGGGAGACACGAGTTGGGGACCCATGTCACTTCCGGGGGTGTGAGAGACGACCACAGCGGTGTTCCTCAAACGAGGAGATGGGCAGGCTCCAGCCTGAATGCCCAGAGTACTGCCCATGGGAGCTGATCGCGCCATGGGTCCAGGATGTCCGCTGGGTGGACGACCCTTGGAGTCACTGGTGAGAAGACACAGATGACGAAAGCGGTGATGACGTGGATTTTCTTTGGGCGGTCGGTCCCGGAATGGCTCCGCCCATTGCGTGTGTCTGAGATCGTCGCGACATCCGTGATGACCCACGTGACTTCCGGGCGTATGAGGAAGACGAGGGAGACACAGACGGCGACAAGAGTGACGAAGACAGTGTGCTCGTCCCAGATCGTCGCAAGGTCTGTGGAAACCCACGTCCCTCCCAGCAGTGTGAGGACAGCTGGTGGAAGAGGGCGACGGGAGGTCGCCAGCCAGCAACTGCGCTGCCAGGACTGCCTCGCGGGGAGTACGCCTTCCCAGCTCCAGCTCCAGTCGCCTTCCCTCTGCCCGGACGTTCCCCAGCAGAATGGTAGCACAGCACCAGCGCCCCTGCCTGCTGGAGAAGACGTCCACCACCCTCCATGCCACACACCCACCACCATCTTCAGCGATGTGCCCAGCCCCGTGTGGGACAGCCCAAGGGTCCCGGGACCCTTCAGTGGGGCAGCAGACGCAGATGGGATCACCACCATCCTCACGTGTCTGCTTGGGTCAGCATGGGGCTGGAGCACAGCCCTCTGGCAGCAGGGAGAGACCGACATGAGTTTTCAGGACTTCCTGGAGAGACTGAGGGCGGAGTTTGATCGGCCAGAGCCTGAGCCAGGGGTCGAACTCTGCCCCTCCACCACATCCAGCACCAGTCAGGATCCGGGGCAAGAAGACCCAGCACTGGCGGGCGACAAGAAGGTCGCGCCTCCCAAGATCCTGGCTGTGCCCCCTGATGAGGTCCCGAAGTGCCCAGAGAGGGAGCCAGACGACCCTCTCTTCTGTCTGTCTCTGTCTGTGTGTGTGTGCATGGCATTTGTGTCTGTATGTCGCCCCCACTTCCCCTTTTTGTGTCCACCAGACGGCGACCCAGCAGCGGAGCCGAACCCCAGGGAGGGAGTTCCTAACCTGGCTGCACTGGGCCATGACGAGGTGGACGAGCCCCAAGGTACCCCTAAGTCCATCGGGGGGGGGGGGGGGGGGGGGGGGGGGGGGGGGGGGGTGCTCCCCCAAAGAATTTTTTGGGGGGGTGCAGTTCGGGTTGGGGGCTCCTCCTGAGGAGAGGGTGGTCGCCGGAGGCTTCGGGACCACAACCATGCACAGTGCAGGGAAAGACACAAGACGCGTCAGAGGGGACGTGCGGAGACAGGGCCCGTATCAGGTCCGAGGGTCCGGAGCTGCCATGCGGGACCATGCTGGGGAGCCAGGCCAAGGGTCCGGGGCCGCCAAGCGGGACCATGCCGGGGAGCCAGGCCGAGGGTCCGGGGCCGCCAAGCGGGACCATGCCAGGGAGCCAGGCCGAGGGTCGGGGGCCGCCATGCCTGACCACGCCGCGGAGCCAGCCCGAGGGTCCGGGGCTGCCACGCCTGACCTCGCCGGGGAGCCAGCCCGAGGGACCGGGTCATCCAAGGGGAGGATACAGCAGGGCAGGAGCCCTGTGGTTGTCGCCGTCCACAATGCTGCCTTCACTGATGGTACTGCTTGGGCTCCGAGGAGGGGGGGCTCTGTCAGGATTGACTGCAGCTGTGCAGCGGTGGCCAAAACTGATGGCGCATAAAAGCCGGACATTTCCACCCCTTCGGAAGGGACGACATTTTAGTGGACCTTATTGCTCGTATGTGAATGTGTGTATTTTTGAGTCCTGGCAATCACATCATTGGCCACCGCACCATTGTTTATTTGTATTTATTTATTGTTTATTAATAAAATCCCTTCCCAGCATGTCCTGCTTCTGCGCTACTCTCCCCCCTCAGCAAGCGGGCGTGACATAGACACTTTCCAAAAAAACAAAGTCACAGGTTCAGAAGGGCGGATTAGAGCATTTGTAAGAGCAAGACTGTAAATGTAACCACATAAATGTGCTTTGTACTAGATTTAGCTCATTTTCATCTGCAGAACTGGTGCATGTGAAGGACTATGAGGTGCATCTGCATATCCATACACAAACACAGACACACACAAAATGAAAAAGCAGACACAGAAAATCAGAAACAAACACTTAGAGCAGTGTTAAAAAATGTATTAAAACAAAAAAATCAGCTGTATGTCAGATTTAAAATGGAGAGTAAATAACCTGACCCACTTCACTTTAGTGCAGGTGCCATGGCTACAGAGCTACTGTGTGAGCTTTTGACTCAAAGGAAGAATTTAATTAAAGAACGGACACAGATGGGGTGAAAGGCAAAAAAACAAGACAGCCCATTCTTAAAGGGCAGCCAACTTCATCCGGAAAGTTTTTATTTCCTTTCTTTCAAGTGAAAATAAAAAGAGAATGCGAGTCACTTTTAAAATCGCAGACTTCTTTGAAAGGACACTAACATGACCAAAAATTGGACTAAAAAGGGCTTTATATTTACCCTGGCACTAATTGAGAACATTAAGAAATTATATTTTTGTTGACAGACTGTGGCACAGAAAAATTGGCAGATAAGTGCCAGAAGTAGGTCCATTTCAGGAAATGGTACAATAATAGTGCTTTATGTAAGTACAGATGAGGAGAACCTGCACTAACATGCAAAGTTCCACCAACTGTCCATCCAGTGATTTGCCGTTCTCTGAATGATGCTGGTTGCCATGGCAGTCTGTTGGGAGTGGCCTTGAGAAAATGTAGAGCAGCAGCAGGTTATCTTGCTATTCTGAATAAAGTGTGTCGTGATGGAAGGTGGACTGCCCTGGTGGGTTTCTCATGATGACCAGATTGTTTGTGTCAGGGATCCATCAGGACAGGGAGGAATGGACGAAACCCTCGCGAACCAGAGGGTTTCGATTATAACATGGCACATTGACATTGACACACAGAACAAGGTAAAACACAATGACTGAAGGTGGACTAGAGAGAATGAGGACTATACACATGACAGCAGGAGATCACAATCAGGAGACCACGAACACACACAAGGAACTTCAAACACAGGCCTAAAACCCCCAAAAGTCCGGTTAAAGCAGACTGGGTAGAACTTTGTTAAAGTCTCAACATGAGGATGGTGTCCTTCCCGTCCACGGGAGGGAGACCGGTGACAAAGTCCAATCCCACATGTGACCAGGGGCGCGGGGAAACCGGGAGAGGACGCAGATCACCAACCGGAGGAGAGGGAGAAGACTTCGACCGAGCACAGGTCTCACAAGCGGAGGTGAATTCTCGGACGTCTCGCCGCATGGAGGGCCACCACAAAGCGCGCTGGAGGAGGCGAAGGGTCCGGGCCGGACCAGGATGCCCCGAGAGCGGAGAGGAGTGGGCCCAAAGCAGAGCCTCTTGGCGGCAGCAGGAGGGAACATAAAGACGACCAGGTGGCGTCTCCGGAGGAGCCGGCTCCCCAGGCAGCGCACGCCGGATGGAGTCCTCCAGAGGCCAACGAAGAGGCGCGAGGATCCGCTCGGCAGGTATGATGGGGTCCGGATCCGGATCCGGGACAGACGAACAAAATTGCCGGGAGAGGGCGTCTGCCTTAGTGTTCTTGGATCCGGGATGGTAGGCCAGCTGGAAATCGAAAGATTAAAAAAACAAACCCCAACGAGCCTGGTGGGGGTTGAGCTGTTTGGCTGAGCGGATGTGGATCAGGTTCTGGTGGTCGGTCCAGATCAGGAATGGCTCAACAACGCCCTGGAGCCAGTGCCGCCACTCCTCCAGAGCCCACTTGATGGCCAGCAGCTCACGGTCCCCAACCCTGTAACGTTGCTGAGTGGGAGAGAACTTACGGGAGAAGAAGCAACACAGATGGAGCTTCCTGTCTAGACCACGTTGTGAGAGGACAGCGCCCGCGCCCACATCGGACGCGCCCACCTCGACAACGAACTGCTCGGCCGGGTCCGGGTGGCGAAGAATAGGAGCAGAGGTGAAGAGACTGATGAGGTGATGGAAGGCCCGAAGTGCCTCTGGAGGGAGAAGAAACGGCCGGGGTTGATGAGCTGGTTTAGTGAGAGTCGTCAGGGGTGCTACAACTGAACTGAAACCCCGGATAAAACGGCGATAGAAATTGGCGAACCCCAGGAAGCTTTGCAGCTGCTTAAGACTAGTGGGTTGGGGCCACTTGGTCACAGCTTTGACCTTCTGGGGATCCATGGCCACGCCCTGGGTAGAGATGGTATAACCCAGAAACGTGGTGGAGCGCTGGTGGAAGGCGCACTTTTCCAGTTTACAGTACAGCTGGTGGGCAAGCAGACGTTTCAAGACGGCTCTCACATGAAGGACATGATCCTGTTCATTCTGGGAGTACACTAGAATGTCGTCCAGGTACGCAAACACCCACCGGCCCGCAGGGGAGGTGGAGGGCCGGATGAAGCCCTGTTGGAGGGCCTCCACGATGTAATCCTCCATCGCCCTGTTCTCTGTGGGGGACAGAGAGAACAGCCGACCTCGAGGCAGCACTGCCCCAGGTAAGAGGTCGATGGCGACGTCATAAGGACGGTGCGGAGGCAGGGTGGAGGCTCGCTGTTTGCTGAAGACCTCAGCGAGGTCACGATAAGATGCAGGGATGGATTTGATGTCGGCGGGCGGGGGGGCTGGGGACTCTCTGGAGCACGTGCTTGTCCTGGGAAGCAGACAGCGCTGGCGGCAGGCAGGACCCCAGTCCAGGATGCGGTTTTCAGACCAGAGGACGTGTGGATCGTGGAGCTGGAGCCATGGATAACCCAGGATGAGAGGTGATGAAGGTGCCGAGATGACCAGGAAGTGGATGTGTTCAGTGGAGGCCGATGGACATCAGAACTGGCTTGGTCTGAGACTGGACTGGATAAGGTTGGAGAGGGTGTCCATCGACAGAGGTGACGGGAATGAAACGGGTGACTGCCTCCAGGGATATTCCCAGCTGGGAGGCTAACCCTTGGTCGATAAAGTTGTCGGCTGCTCCTGAGTCCAGGAGAGCCTCCAACTCGACCCGCTTGTGTCCCAGCTGGAAAGTTACACTTAGCGAGAAACGAGAACTAACGACATGAGTGGACGTGCCAGGCAGGGCTCCCCCAACACCTACCTGGCTGCGCCGTTTCCCGGACGGAGAGGGCACTGGGGACGGCGATGTTCCGAAGAGCCGCAGTATGTGCAGAGGCCCTCTCTCCAGCGGCGGTCTCGTTCCCCCTGCGGCAGTCGTCCAAGCTGCATGGGTTCCTCGGCCGCTGGGCTAGCGCCCGCGCTGGGAAATGAAAAACGAGGCGGAGACGGCATATGAGTGGAAGGTGGTCGGGACCAATGTTGAGCAGGTGGAGGCCATGTCAGAATCCGCTGATCTATACGGAGAGCCATGTATGACTAACAGACAAGAGATTTACTGAAACTCAAGAGACAAACACTCAAAACCCAGGAACACACTCTTATGAAAAAAAATTCAAACCCCTGTGTGATACACAGGAACAGCGCAGTGGTAAAAACGTCATGTTAAGCATAAAGCCAGTGTTCCCTGAGGAAGAGGAACGAGGTGCAATTAAAGAAGTATGGGATAACCACGCCTCTGCATCCCCACTGAAGACATCTTTAATCACGCCTACAAGCAGGAGATGGGGCATATAAATAATAAACAGCAAGTCCGGCCTCTCTCTTTCGCCAATCATCTCTCTCTCCTAACTAAAACCATCACCCAGCCTTTATGGGGCTGGACCAAACCATTTCTCTGAACATGAAGTCAATTATTAACATAAAACATTTCAACAGGTAATGAAAATCAAATTATGCACCCATAAATTAATCAATTAGTATGCCCTTTAGAAACATTTCCAAAAATATTGACATTAATTTATAACTGATTTTGCACCGTTACCACTCCCCCTCTGACCAGACACCATTTGGTTACACTATATGGCTGTTCAGAGTACTGGTAACAGGCGCTAGATCTGTTACATCCTGGTTGATATTGTAAAAAAGACCATGTGGTGTGAGAGAGAACAGAGTGTGTAGGAAAACTCTTTCTCCCTCCACACAAAGCACTGTATTCAACCACTCCAATTTGATGTTACCTGGCAGAAAGAGGCATGGCACAATAGAGGTTAAAGATGAACAGTTTCTATTTTATTAACACCGGTAAATAATTATTGTGGTTACATGTGAATATTGAATGTAAAAAGGTACCAAGGTTACAGAGAAAATAAAATTGAGAAGAAAGGGTAAAGAGGGAGAAGAGAAAAAGAGGGAGAGAGAAAGACTCAGAAGCCTTCCGGCTTCTGATGGAAAACCCCCTGAGCAAGAAAGCTCAGAGTCCCTTTTTCCACATGTGAGCAGACCTTTATACCCCTGGCCTACAGGAAGTTGTCACTGGCCTACAGGAAGTTGTCACTGACCAACCAGAACCTGTTGTTTCTGATGTCACGCCCCCGGTGCCTCCCATTTGGGGAAGACAAAGAGGGTGGGCGGTCCTGACGGCTGACACTTCACACGTTGCCGTCAGACAAAAGGCATGTAAAACAGAGGTGCCGAATCTTCACGCACAACCATCGACACAGAAATGTCACACCTCCCCCTGCAGACAGCTGTTATGCAACACAAAAGCAGGCTCCCGTGATGTCCATTCTTACAATATTCAGATCATTTTTATTTTTCCTGTTCATGAGGTATGCTATTCTCTTGCATAAAGCGGTAAAAGCCATGTGGACTGCATTAATTTTTGTGGCGTCTCAGATTCACAAATCCTGCACCAAAACCTCTGAACAGATGAACAGAGCTTAAGAGAGTGGATAAAATCACATCAAAGAAAAATTTACACACATAAACACAGATTCAGACAATTAGGAAATCAGGGCTACGACGTTGGGCAGTACACGGAACCGGAGCTGACTTTGAACTCAGGTTCAAAGTCAGGTTTACGACATTAGCACACACCTGCCTATTGTAATGCCAGTCACACGCAGACAAGAGTTCTTATCATCCCCACTAGCTGCTCATCTAGCATGGGTGATTAGAACCCTTTATATGTTGGTTTTCTCCATGAATCCCATGTCCTCCATTGGCAGTGTTATGCTTCTTTTCTGTTTATTAATGTTTATAATATTTTGGCCATCACGCCTTTTCCTTTTTTAACTGCACATATTGACATGTCGAGCATTTTGCGCCTCCTTCGCACCCCGTAGCTTGACAGAATGCAGGACTGATCATGCAGCTGATGTAGACAGTGGAAGTAGCGGAGATTGGGGAAGACAGTTTTCCCCTGGTCTCAGTGCGGGTAGACTCGAGCTGAGAGAACCAGAGTGCCACCCATGGAAATGGGTTGAATCGCGATGACATGAACCACGCCTCCACTACGAGCCCCACAACCTCATGGGAGTGGTTTGTTACGAATGTACATGGGGAGTGTTGGGCAGTGTACGTTTTGCTTGTGTTCTGTGTGGCACGGGGACTGTGGGCAGTCATCCCCGGCAGCCTACAACCTCGCATCCTGGCCATGGCTCATGAGGGACACCTAGGCATCGTAAAAGTCAAGCAGTGCTGCTGTGACAGGGTGTGGTGGCCTGGGATCGATGGGGATATTGAATTTGCGGTGAAGGACTGCTCAGCCTGCCTCGTCAGTGGAAATACGGGCCCTCCCACACCTCCGCCACTGCAGTCTGTGCAGTGGCCGGCCGGGCCATGGCAGCACAATCAGCTGGATATCTGTTGGCCATTACAGGGTGTCCCATATCATCAGCGCTTTCTAGTGGTTGCCTATGACCTGTACTCAAAATTGCCCGAGATCTCCTCTCCTGGCTCGGTCACGTCTCAGGTGGCCATGGAGTTCCTCGACTGTCTGTTCTCAAGGTGGGGCCTTCCCAACTCCATTACAACAGACAATGTGCCTCAGTTCACCTCCATGGACTTTCAGACGTTCTTCAGGGACAGAGGGATTAGACACACACGCACTGCTTTCTACCACCCAGAGGCTAACGGTGGCGTGGAAAGATTTAAGCAGACCTTGAAGAACAGTGTTCGGGCTCACCTGGCCAATGGCTTGGCCTTTTCCTCAGCCCTGCAGCGCACCCTGCTTCATTACAGATCATCTCTCCATTCCCCCACTGGTGTCTCCCCAGCTCTCCTCATGCTGGGTAGGGAGCTGCAGCTTCCGTTAGACTGGCTGCGGCTCCGCTTACTGCAACGGCCCTGCGCCACAGGGTTTCGACTTCTCAGTGCCGGATGAAGCAATCTTTTGATCGCCAACGGAAGGTGACACCTTCCCGTCTGGCAGTCCATGATTGGGTCAGGGTTCGTTGGCCTCACTGGGACAACACGCTCCTTTCCTTTTGTTCTGAGCCAGTGCAGATTACGGGGCGGCTGGGCTTGGCCACTTTCCGCCTGGCTGATGGTACGAAGTGGCATGCGAGCCGGCTCAAGAAGGTACAGAGAGGATGGTGCAACGACGATGCCACTCCTGCCCACGCTGTCCATCAGGAGTTGTGCATCATCATCCTGGGAGCCCAAAGAAGGCAGGAAGAAGCCAACGGAGAGCCGGAGCCATCCAGAGAAAACAAGGAGACCAGCAGCAATGAGGTAGATTGGTGGGGACCGGAAGCAAAGATGTCCCGCCTGGCAGTCCCCACATCCTGTCGCTGGGACAGCAAGCTGCCCCACCGCCCAAGTGCTCCCCAGTAGGTCTGTAGCACCTGACTGCAGCAAGCCTCTGCCTTTCCAAGGTGCCGTGCTGTCTCGTCGAGTCCAGATCACTGACCCTGCTGCACCAGCCCGAAGTCGGGATGGCTTGTCCTCAGTTGCCCCTCCAAGTGCGCTTAACCCAAGTCTTTTTTGGGGGGAGGTGCAGTATGGGTTTGGGGCTCCAGTCAAGGGGCCAGAAGGTCAGAGGGGCAAGAAGGCTGGAGCACCATTGTGCTGTTGGGGAGGATAGAGCGGGCACTGGAACAGATGAAGTTGAAGTTGAGATTTATTGTCATTTCAAGTATGTGTTAGACGGTACATAGTGAAAGAAATGTTTCTCCGGAACCTGGTGCCTCATGTAACATTTGAACGATTAGACAAAGTTACATACTGACAAAGTTCACATGTCCGACAGTGACAAACTGGGCTACATAAGGTGATATTACAGATAGATAATCAAACAATATAATAGAGGTAGTGTGTTTGTGTGAGGGTGTCAGTCCAGAGGGGTGAGTCCCTGAGTGTTCAGGTGTCTGATGGCTTGTGGGATGAAGCAGAGTCTGGCAGTGAGGGCCCAAATGCATCAGTACCATTTTCCGGTTGTGTAGAGTCCTTCACAACGCTGGTGGCTTTGCTGATGCAGCATGTTTTGTAAATGTCCGTTATGAGAGAGACTCCGATGATCTTCTCAGCTGTCCTCACTATCCGCTGTAGGGTATTGTGGTTCGATGTGGTGCAGTTTCCAAACCAGACAGTGATGCAGCTGGTCACAATGCTCTCAATAGTCCCTCTATAGAAGGTGGTGAGGATGGGTGGTAGTAGATGGGCTTTCCTCAGCCTCCACAGGAAGTAGAGATGCTGCTGGGCTTTCTTGGCTGTTGAGCTGGTGTTAAGATTCCAGGAGAGGTTCTCCTCTTCATGAACACAGAGCAACTTTGTGTTCTTGACGATCTCCACACAAGAACCATTGATATTCAGTGAAGAGTTGTCCCTCCGTTGTCTTCTGAGGTCAACAATCATCTCCTTAGTTTTGTCCATGTTCAGAAATAGATTGTTGACTTTACTCCAGTCTGTCAGTCATTGCACCTCCTCCCTGTACACTGACTCATCTTTTTTTCTGATGAGACCCAGCACAGTCGTGTCATCAGCAAACTTGATGTTTGGAGATGTGATTGGAGATGTGGTTCTAGGTGTGCTTCGTGGGTCAGCAGGGTGAACAGCATTGGACTGAGCACACAGCCCTGAGGAACTCTAGTGCTCAGTGTGGTGGTGCTGGAGATGCTGTTCCCAATACGGACAGACTGAGATCTCTCAGTCAGGAAGTCCAAGATCCAGTTGCATTGTGTTGAATGTTGAACTTAAGTCTATGAACAGCATTCGTGCGTATCTGTCCATATTGTCCAGTTGGGTGAGGGTCAGATGCAGGGTGGTGGCGATGGTGTCGTCTGTGGAGTGGTTCAGACGACTGGCAAATTGCAGTGGGTCCAGGGTGGAGGGCAGCAGGGTCTTCATATGTTTCATGACCAGCCTCTCGTAGCACTTCATCATAATGGGTGTAAGTCAAACAGGACAGTAGTCATTGAGACACAATACTGAAGACTTCTTCAGCATGGGCACGATGGTGGTGGCCTTGAGACATGTAGGAACAACAGCAGCCCAGCAGCCATTCGTGAGTTAACTTTGTGAAGAGTTTTCCTCTCGTCCGACACAGCACCTGATCAGTGGAAGAAGGGTTAGATTTCCTCACAGTCACAACATTCTGTTTGTTGAGAAGTCATTCACTGCATCTGGTAGGGAGGGGTCACTGTCACAGGTAGAGTAACGAATAATATTTCCAAAGTAATCTTCCCAACACTGATAAGCGAACGCTCCTTATGCACTACGTCTCTTATGTCGTCGCAAAGGATTTTTAAAAAGTTACCAAGTCGGTTGGTATTCTATACGTTTCACCAAAGGTTTATGGGAATATTGAATAGTTCTACTGGATAACAATGGGTGTTCTGTTATATATGTTTTATGTGATAAATTCTAAAAAATAAAGTTGCTCAAACAATACAAAACCTCGGGCAGAAGCCCGAAAACTGTCAATGACGCACACGCAAAGAGAGAGAGAGAGAGAGAGGGAGAGAGAGAGAGAGAGAGAGGGATAGAAAGATAGAGAGAAAGAGATAGATGGAGACATAGAGAGAGACAGAGATAGAGAAAGAGAGACATATATATATATATATATATATATATATAGAGAGAGAGAGAGAGAGAGAGTGAGAGACACAGAGAGAGAGAGAGAGCGATAGAGAGAGAGAGAGAGACAGAGAGGGAGAGAGAGAGTCGCTCTTTTCGTCACACCGCGGTCCACGCCATCGTGTCGCCGTGCGCGCTGTGTGGGAATACTCTCTCCTCTCGCCCCGCACCACAAACTTCCCAAATTCTCCGTTCGACGCTGGACTCTTTTCTGGTCGGTAAGTTTCGGATTGCGCGCGGCGTGTTTCCGAATTAAAAAAAAAAGAGACGCGTCTAGGTTTCTGGAGATTATTGATTATCGATTTGATTATTGATTTCTGACGAAAAAAAAAACATGGTGCAGGCCGCAAACTTCTGAACTTCACCGGGTACCTTTAAAAGGAATGTGCGCAGACGCCAAGCGCAGATCCCGGTTCGACCGAAACGCTGAATTCAAACGCCGGCGTCGGCTTGGATGGAGAGGTGGAGACCTCCTTCATCTTCTCTCTCTTCAGCACATTGTGGGGCAGTGGTGGCCTAGCGGTTAAGGAAGCGGCCCCGTAATCAGAAGGTTGCCGGTTCGAATCCCGATCTGCCAAGGTGCCACTGAGGTGCCACTGAGCAAAGCACCGTCCCCACACACTGCTCCCCGGGCGCCGGTCATGGCTGCCCACTGCTCACTCAGGGTGATGGGTTAAATGCAGAGGACAAATTTCACTGTGTGCACTGTGTGCTGTGCTGCTGTGTATCACGTGTGACAATCACTTCACTTTTCCATACTGGTGAGGTGGAGACCTCCTTCATCTTCTCTCTCTTCAGCACGTTCCATACTGTTGAGGTGGAGACCTCCTTCATCTTCTCTCTCTTTAGCATGTTCCATACTGGTGAGGTGGAGACCTCCTTCATCTTCTCTCTCTTCAGCACGTTCCATACTGGTGAGGTGGAGACCTCCTTCATCTTCTCTCTCTTCAGCGCATTCCATTCTTCACAGTCATATTAAGAGGGAGGGAGATGACATCAACGTAACTTGCTGATGCTGACTGACCACGTTAAATATGCAGGTGGCCATGGAGCGACTTTAAATACGATCACAGCATGGACATGTGCCTGAGAGAGAGACTCGAGGTCACCGTCATTAACATGCCTGCTGTTGTTAAATTCTTTTTAATTATGCCTGTTAGGTCCTGGTAAATACAGCCCCTGTGCTTTAGACACTATTAATTTTATTACTTTATTAGAATGTAGGGTCGTACAACGCAACGGAGAGTAGATCCCGTACAAAGATTAAAACACGCTCCATTCCTGACGTTCCTTGTCGCGTGACAGGTGTCTTCCTACACTTTCCGAGGGATTTCCACGCCCCTTACAACCTCAGAAAAACCACGACTAATCCCCTGGGAATAAAACAGCGGAGAGAGCAGAGCGCTCGCCAAAGTCAGTAAAGAATATTCCCTGGGCTTCTAATTAATGCCGCCGAAATTCAGGATGTAGCCGTGTTCTGTGAAATGCCTGCCTAAAATATTTGGTGGAGAAGAAGGGCACTCAATATTTTGAGCATAATATTGCTTACTGACATATGGACTTGGCTGTAGTAGAGGGAGTTTTGTTAGAAATTGATCGAAAGCGGTAGATCAGGGTGGCGGAGTGATCTTTTGGTGTTGGTGTCTGTAGGGATTTAGATGTTCATGTTGTATTGAGAAATGCAGGTTAAATGGGCCAAGATGTCATTGGAAAATCATTAAGTCACTGTCTGATCATTTTCTTTTTTCACCCACTTGACCGCCCTAACACACACACACACACACACACACACACACATACATGCATACTCATACACACACCCCACTGCAAAAAAAGCTTCCATTATGCATCCTGAATCTGAGCTGTTTGCTTCTGTTCTAAATTTGATGCATTATAATAGAAGAAACGAGATGAAATGAGTTGACTAGAACAGACACGTCCGACTGTATGCCATGTCATGTGAGAACTTCACGCTGAATGATTTTATTTTTTGGCCACTGTGCTTGAAGTAAGTGTAAATGAATCGAATAAAGTACGAGTCAACTCGAACCAGAACCATGACACAATTTTGGGACAAGACCAGGAGAGCGCTGGACAGATCTAACAGATTTAGAAATATTTTTAAGATGAGATAAGACGATCCTTTATTAGTCCTGTGTTTTTAAAAAGCCATTCATTTTACTTGCTTTAACACTAATGCTTTGCCCTGCTGGCCAATCAGGGTGTCCAACCTACAAACACTATGGGCCCTTATTTTGGTAATCTGTTGTTTGGCAAATTTCTTGGGGCACATTGCTCATTATCTTGCCATGCGCCATTTATTGTGTGCTTTTCAGTGAATTGACCAAGGAAAAAAAATTATCTAAAGAGAGCATTATTATTATAAGAGAGCATACATTATTTGTATTCATTTCTTATATATTAGGGCTGTGGATTGAATGAAAAAAAATTGACTAGGGAGGAGGTTGACAATTGAGACAAATGTTCTGGATATTTTGGTGGATGAAATAAATAGCAGGTTAATAGCAAGTGACTTTCATGTTGACAATAGATGTTCCACTGAGATTTCTGATTATATATATATATAAAAATCACACATAGCCAGATATATGGGTTTGAATTCACCAACCATGTTCCACTGTGGTGTCCTTGCACAAGGTATTTTTTTTTTATTCACACACTGATAGCAGGATTTCATTTTGTTCCAGACAAAAACAACTGCATTAAAATATCTTGAACTAAACTGTTGAAAAGTCATTGTTTCTTTGTTGCCCGGGAAACATTTTTTTCGTCTTAAAAAAGGATGTTTCATTGTGTTTCCATCTTTTTTTTTTGTCCAGTAACCGGGGTGTAACGCTGATATGAGAACCTAGTTACACAACTGACAGATGCACTCGGCCAACAAGCAAGGGTTTAAAACACGGCACATGGGCACATAAATAAACAAGTAAAAACTGGACATACACACACAACCCAACATGGATGTGATGGAGGACAGAACAAGGACAGGACACGGCACAATACAGTCAGGGTCTGGAAAGTGCGAAACGGAGCATCAGGAAATGTCCTGGAATTGTGACAACAATATTTGAATTTCCAGTTTTCTGTAACTTTTTAATACTAAGAATTTGCTAATCGTACATTTTAGTGAACTGTTTTAATGTCAAACATCCTGTAATTGTAATGTCATGTGTGCTGTAATAAGTCATTAAGAAAGGTCTTTTCTTACGTAATTACAACAGATCGACCAGATTGTAGAGTGGCGGTGATGGGAGTTCTGTTTTATTGGACTCAACCAATTGAGTGCTCCTAAATTTGGAGATGTTCTTGTCCTCCAGCTTGCCGTGTACTAAACACAACACTCACAGAGACCAACCCCCCTCCCCTCCCCTTGTATTCCAAAGGAATCACACAGTACTGTACTGATACGTATGTAGGACTCTGTAACCAAGGCAACAAACAACATCAGAGACCGATTGGTCAGATTATGTGTGTGTGTGTGTATGAAAATGATAGAGGGAGAAAAGAGGTAGAGAGTGTGAAGACGAGGGATTTTGAAAGAGACTGTGGGCACTTGTTCCAAATTTCTTAAGACGGCAGGCTGAGGCTTGGTAAGGACAGCTGTGAAATCCAGCGCGGTCTCTAACAGGTAGGATCAGTCGGACTCACCTGCTCAGAACTGCAACTCCCCTGCTCCTTGGTGCCTTGCACAGCTTGCTAGTAGGAAGCTGCTCTGAGCCGGGCTGTGCCTTTTGATCGTAGACATAGACCTAATGTTTTATCCCGCGTCTAATAACCGCGCCGGCTCGTCGCGGGTTGCAGTGGAATTTCCGCCTTTGCCTTCCTCTGCATTATGCTGCAGAGCACATGAGGTGGAAAAGCACGAGTGTGTGTATAAGAAGCAGCAGTCTGTTTTCTTTGCACAACCAAATGCATTCAGAGATTTTACAAATATGTTAAGTGAGTGTTGATGCACACAAAAAAAGTGACTTTATTTCAGAAACGGATGTGCATTAGTGCATCAGACATGGCATTGTGCTTTACATTCTGCATACCTCATTCTAGTCAGATGAAAGCTGCAGAACTAAAAAGTGAAGTGATTGTCATTGTGATACACTGCAGCACAGCACACGGTGCAGACAACAAAATGTGACAGGCGCCCAGGGAGCAGTGTGTGGGGACGGTGCTTTGCTCAGTGGCACCTCAGTGGCACCTTGGCCGACCGGGATTCGAACTGGCAACCTTCTGATTACGGGGCCACTTCCTTACCCGCTAGGCCACCACTGCTGCAATTATCTGTGATATGGTGATGAAAGTTGCTAGAACATGTGTGCAGAGGTCTCATTGTAGATTCTTTTCCGCTGTATCGGCTTTGTTTTTCACCCATATACAGTTCATACAGTACTAAAAGTAAAAAAAATGCTATAAACTAAGAACACTTTCAAAAGTTAAAGAGTTAAAATAGCAAAATGCAGTGAATGAACAGAAGCAAAATCGACCAAATCAGTTTTTGGTGTGGCCACCCTTTGGCTTCAAAGCAGCGTCAGATATTCTACGTATGCGTGACACAGTTTTTGAAGGACCTGACCACAGGCCTTCTGCGGTAGACTTCCTTAATTCCTTTGGTGTCTTCGTGTAATTCCGGACAGACTTGATGACTTTGAGATCAGGCCTCACTGATGAAGTAAAACTATGTTGCATCGTACCATGGTGTGTGCCCTGTGTCTTGGTAGCAGGGTTGGGCTGCTCCCCACCGAGTTTTAAGCCTCCACCTTCACAGCTGTTTCTGGTTCAGTAAGTGACCGAGTTTCAATGTAAGTTTTACGTAAGATTGATGATCATTAGCGCCTGTTTGGTGGCCTGAAAACAATCCCACACAATCTTTGCCTTTGTGCAAGTAATTTCTATTTAGATTTTTTAAGCATTCTTAGTTTACAACATTTTCCGCTGTCACGAGCGGAATGGAAATTCAATATAAACGCGGCAAACAAACACAGAAGTACATAAATAATCCCATCATTACCGTTAATAAAACGATGAATTGTCTTGCATTAATAGCTTGTTGATTTTCTTTAATCATTTCAATTATCGGCAGCAAAATAGTTGCATGTTTAATCGTCCGGTTAACTGTCAGTGATGTAGCCTCCTGTCTCGGACCAGAGTGCCATGATCCGCTCCGGCATCCCTAATCATTCCCTAATCGTGTTAACCTGTGTCTAATGTTCGTTCCTGTTCTCCGTTGGGTCTTTGTTACGCTACCCGTCCACCATGTTGTCGGATGTCACCTCTGTCCTGTTCTTCACCAATTAAAGCCCGGTTTCGTGACGTCGTGCGAACGCGTCCTTCTTCCTCGTCATCTCGTCATCATCTCTGTTCTCCTGCCTCGTCATGCCAGATGGTTGTGACACAAAGTCAGCTTCACTGAATTTTTACTTACATATATAGAGAAGCAGAGTTTAACCATCTGGCAAAACAGCAGCGGGGAGCCGGTGATGCTCTGGCGTCTGAAACAAATGTATTTATTTATTTAGACAGACATCTTGACCCCCCCCTTTCAATGCACAAAGTGTGACACCCACACCTGCCAAAAACCTTTGCACATAACCGTATGTTACATTTATGCATAATTTTTGGTCATTCAAGTCCCCTGTGACCCCTGCAAAACTTTAGAACACACTTTTGGTTTTTAGTTTTAGTATTCTGATTTCTGTGTATAATTAGTCTCATCCTAATGCAACCTTTTAAGTACTTAACCCAGTTTCCTGGGTGTCTTTATCTACAGTCTGCCACTGTCATTGTCACGTCTACGGACTTACGGGGGAAGGAAGCGCAGAGGTTTGACATGCTGGGAAGGGGGTTTTATTATAACAAACAATAAACACAAAGAAACAATGGCGCGGGGGCCGAAAACAATTTAACTTAAATAAAGAACATAAACTAACCCGTAGGCGTGTGGCGACTGCCAGAACTCAAATTACAAACATACACACTGTTGCCAAATGAAGTTCACGAAAATGCCGGAGACCTGGAAGGGGCGGAAACATCCGGCATTTATGCGCCGTCAGGATTGGCCACCGGTGTTGAGCACAGCTGCCGTCAGGAGCTATGGATTTATCACTCGCTGCAGCTCAGCCTCTGGCTTCTGAGTGTAATACAGTTATACTGCCTGACCTGTAGATGGTTCGTTGGCCACGTTTCCTGATTCGGCCTTTTAATTGTTGGAGACTATAATAGCTTTAGGATCAGACAGCAGATAGCTGGCAGATGTAGCTTGTGATAATCATAATTATCTCTTTGATTGCATATCTAGGAATATGTCTAAATGTTGTCAACAGTGTGCGAGTATAACACGAATGCCCAATGAGAGTCTGTGCATTCACTGTCTGGTATAATGGATGGACAGTATGAGCGTATCAGATACCAAATCTGCAAATGAAGTACATTTTGAGAGAAAGCTGAAAAGGCGCGTCAGCAGTATCGGAACCACAACAGCTTGTACAGCTCTGGACATAAACCACTGCACCATGGGCTGAAAGATATTATTATCATGCTGGTTTCGTGGTTAACGATGACCTCCCATTTGCCTGTTGACCTGCTGCCGGTCACATTTTGACGTGCTCTGATTGTGAAACATTGAACATAATGAGGGGTTTCGCAGTGGCGCCGGTTAGCAACGTGAACTCACACTTTCAAGGTTGTGAGTTTGAATCTCGGCTCGGACCTTGAGTGTGTGGAGTTTGCATGCCCTCCCTGTGTTGGTGGCAGTTTGTTGCTCCGGTTCTCTGAATTGTCCATTGGGACAGGATCTTAAAGTAACTGTATCCAAATACACAAACATTTATTGAAAATACAGATATGCAGAGTGTTTTACAACCAATTTAGTCAGATGGGACTTTAGGAATAAAAAAAATGTATCTAGATGCATAAGGAAGAGGTATTTGACATCAGAATATGTTATTGGTTTAACAACTCTCAGCAGATGTGTTGGCTAATGTACCATGAATATGAGCACTCTTAGCGTCTGTTTTATGATTCTTTTTGGACTCCTATCTTATAATGCAACTTTACCATCAGGTTTAAGACTGAAATTGGAGACCTGTGATTCGCAATTTACACCAAATTTCTGAAGTACTGTAATTATTCAGTGCACATCTATTACACTACATAGCCATAACTCAATATGCAACTGTAAATATGTATTTATAAACTTTTTAACAATATAAGGTCTGAGACACTTTAATTTCCATTGCACTGATTTCATTGTAAAGCACAATAATCCACTTTAAAAAGCAAGTAGGGCGCTTTGACTAATTTTATGAGTCGGATTTTCTGCTGAAAATAAATCTGTAAAATGTTTGAGCTAAAATGTAGATAAAACCGTAGATTGCAGACTGCAGCAGGTTTGAAGACATTTTTTTAAAGTGACCCCTGAGCCAGCACTTCAGTGTTGGAACATGAGCATGCTGTGAGGCATAATGGAATTGCGGAACAAAGTGTCACTAAGGGCAGCATCATTGGGAAGCTTCAGTATAATATCTTGATTTCATGTGTTTATCTCAGGGCGTGCAGTGCACATCATCTGTGCAACATAAGGCAGAAAGGCTGAGCTGTTTGATATCAGAATGTTACTTGAGCTGCAGTTATATTTATGAAAATGGCATAACAACTCTCAGCGGCAGATGCGTTGACTAATGTGCTATGACTAAAGGCCTTTTCCCCTCTTTTCTCAACACTTTTATCACCGGGCAGCCTGAGGTACATTGCAGATTTTCAAAGTTGATCTCGAGCACATCACACCTTCTTGCTATTTAGGATACAACATGCAGCGAAATGCTTTTTGCAACACCCAGCCATAAAAAACAAAAGGCTGGTTGTGTGGACACAATAAAAGCAGTTCTAGATAATAAAGTACTGGTGTTTTATGAATGCATGGGGTACTTATGGGAATTACAGTATATGGCGGTGAGTATACCAGATGCTGCAGATGTAAAAATGCAGTTGCATAATTGTACTGAAGGCAGTTACAGGGTCCGGATCATCACCTGCACCGGCATGATCGCCGGATAAAATGCTCGGTTCAGTTGTTCAGTCGTGCTCAGATTGTTGTGGTTTAATGTCCGGACCTTCAGTCTGATTGAGCCTTTATGTGTGAATTTAGTGCAGGAATATTATGATTTACTGCATTTCTAACCAGTCAAAGTTTAAAGGATGGATTATATATTCCAGGCAGATGATCTTTAATGCAACAGTTAGATTGTGCCAAACATAATTTCTTCAAACTGCAGGGCTGCACACAACACAGCCTGAGAGCTGCATTTATGTTATGGATGTAGGGGTGTGCATGACAAGAGTGGGCACAACTGTTACATGAGGCATAATTTGTGGTGGCCTAGCGGTTAAAGAAGCGGCCCCGTAATCAGAAGGTGCCGGTTCGAATCCTGATCCGCCAAGGTGCCACTGAGGTGCCACTGAGCAAAGCACCGTCCCCACACACTGCTCCCCGGGCGCCTGTCATGGCTGCCCACTGCTCACTCAGGGTGATGGGATAAATGCAGAGGACAAATTTCACTGTGTGCACCGTGTGCTGTGCTGCTGTGTATCACATGTGACTATCACTTCACTTTATTATTATTTGTGGACAGATCAAAGAGAAACCAGATATGACGTTTGTCATGATGTAAAGCCTGCTTGATATTATGTTGTCACGTCTGTGTCCCATCACACGTGTCCTCTTGCCGGTTCGGGGTTCCGATTACGGGTCTGTTTCCTTACTCACTGGGCCACCCACTTTATAACCTTTAATTGTTTCCCCGTATTTAGTTGTAGCTGCAGCCCCAGTCTTGCCCTGCTCCTTACTTCAAAGGTTTCAATTTACTGCTGGTTTTGATTTACACTCTGCTCCCTGCATATTTGTTGGTAATATTTTTTGGACTGGTGAACTATATAAATATAATTGCATGAGTACTTGCCTTCCACCTAAAACCAGTACACTATTACAGTATTTGACTGTGATGGTTTTTTTTTTTTTTTTTGTTCTATCCTAATGAATGGTTGACTACTGGATTTTCATCATTTGAGTTGCTGTGAATATAAGAAAATGGAGAAACAAAATAGGTCACGCTAAGCAATTTGAGATGTTTCAAACATTTTTGACTTATGAGAGTGAGTAGTGAAAAAAAAGGAAAATCTTTGAGACCTTGAGGAAGAAGCCAGGATGAATCATAGCTGTATAATGGTTATGTCTGCTCACTTGTCTTTCATTTGAATAAGTCATTTTTTTTTCCTCTAGCGCAGAGCAGCCTTGCAGTTCTTTCACAGACAAAAAGAGTAGATAAAGGTCAACGCTGCGACTCCCCACTGAATGAAAATATAACTCACACTCATTCTTTGTTCGGGAGATTTATTATATCGGCCAAACATCGAATTGGGCCAAAGTATCATTGTTTACAGTCCTTTAGAAGGCTGCTGTTCTGAAGTTCTTTTTTTTTTTTTTTACTGGAACAGTCCACCTATAATGTTCCTTTATTTGACTGGGTTGGTATGACCAACCATGGTTTGGTTTAAACCAAATGATTTGAAGATAAATGATGCTTGAATCAATCAGCTAAATGTGCACCATGGAAAATCCTGAAAATTTAATTAATAATAATAATAATAATAATAATAAAGTGAAGTGATTGTCACATGTGATACACAGCAGCACAGCACACGGTGCACACAGTGAAATTTGTCCTCTGCATTTAACCCATCACCCCGAGTGAGCAGTGGGCAGCCATGACAGGCGCCCGGGGAGCAGTGTGTGGGGACGGTGCTTTGCTCAGTGGCACCTCAGTGGCACATTGGCGGATCGGGATTCGAACCGGCAACCTTCTGATTACGGGGCCGCTTCCTTAACCGCTAGGCCACCACTGCCCCATTGACAGAGAAACACTGAATCATAATATTCCTGTTATCGTTTATAATTTTTTTGCACATCACAGATTATAATGGTGTCAATAGAAGGGACATGTATTCTTCTCACTGGATAATCCTCACAAGTGTGTGCCATGCCATGAGGCAGAAGAACTTGTAATGACACTGTGCCGCAGGAGCCTATTTGGTCTTGCCTGTACCTCACCATATCCCAGTATCAACTATGCCCTTTCATAAACCCCATTCCAAGTCTTGTGGTTACCATGGCTTTTTGGACCTTTCTGTTGGTATGAGTTGTTTCTCCTACCTGACACGTTGACCTCCGTTCAATTTGTGGCACATCGTTTGGCCATTAAGAAGATTCTGTGAAAAGCAGGATCAACCTTTCCCAGCTCTGCACTCCATGATATCCTCAGGGTCCAGTTCAACATCAAAAGGCCATCAACAGTGCAGGACTTTTGCTTTATTATGTTCTGTATACTTCTCAAATCACCATTGTTTTGACCTAGAAATATGGCCTTTGAAATCTCCAGTGCACAACCTTAACCTTCACTCTCCAGAGCTTTGATATAAAGCACAGCTTGGACTCTGCAAGTACCGTGGCTCAGAAGCCCCCAAATCCCCACCTGAAAAGGCACACACAACTGCTGGATGGATACCTTGTTGGATCAGGCGGCATCACACACATTACCACCACTCTTTCTCACACTCACAATAAAACCCTCCAACTCTCCTATAGTATATTAGCCTCCACAGGTGCCAGATGTTTCTCTTATCTTGGGGCAATGGTTGCCAATAAAGCACATCAGAGCAAGATGCCATCCTTGCATGCACTGTCCATGGAAGTTCTTTAAAGATAGGATCAATGCCATGGAGAGGCCATAGAGAGGCCTGAGATGCTCAGACAGGTCGTCAGTCATTGTTCCACATCTCCAATTTTTTTTACTACCGAGGTGACAAAATCTATGAAGTACAATTACAAACTCTTATTGATTCTATTGATCTCTGGAGATGTGCACCTTCCTCTTGTTCATCCTGGAGTCACATAGACTGTCTGTTTGTTGGTCAAACTAGTGCCCTAATGAGGCAGCGGTAGCCTAACAGGTAAGGAAATGGACAATTACAATTATTTCACTTTCACTTGCTCAATCATCCCCAGAAATGCTCTACAATTGCAGGAAAGCCTCAACCACTCAAACTTCCTCAAACTTTATAAACTTTATAAGGTCTCGACATTGGGAACAGATACCAGATACGTTTAACAGACCCACCCACCTTAACTCCTCCCTTTTTAGGCTGGTTTCGAAATCACAGTGAAGGTGAAGTGATTGTCATTGTGAAGTTTGTGGGGTTTGATTCTATAGAGCGGAACTGGGTCCTGCTGGGGCATTTCGTTGGAAATGTCCATTTACAGCTGGAAATGTACTTTGGAACTTAAACAATAACCCATCCACTTGTTCATTGTTGCCAGCTTCCTAATCAATGGCCAATCCAATTCAGAACCAGATTCTATACACATTGTTAAGCCTTGCAGTACGGAGTTTTTGCAGTACGCTTAAATTTTGTTGCGCCCTTGAGTTTGATATAAAGTTCTCACCTACCTCATGGTCAGATCGTGGGTATTTTTTGAGTAGCCCTTCTAATAAGTCGTAATTCTGTGCTCTGCAGGGCAGTAGCAGCCATGCCGTTTGGCTGTTTAACCCTGGGGGAGAAGAAAGATTATAATAACCCCTCGGAGGTGACTGACAAGTATGACCTCGGGCAGGTCGTTAGATCGTGAGTATGCAACCTGGCATGTTGATCATTTTTTGTCTCACTTGTTTGCAGAGAGAGTTTGACATACTGTGTCTGTGTGTTTTTTTCAGAGAGGAGTTCTGTGAGATTTTTCGAGCAAAAGACAAGAACACACTGAAAATGTACACTTGTAAAAAGTTCCACAAGAAAGATGGGAGGAAAGTGCGAAAAGCGGCTAAAAATGAGATCCTCATTTTAAAGATGTAAGTTAGGACAGATAATAAGATGAATACATCTGTAATTTTTCTAGTCTTTTACTATCTTTTCTTGCACATCTTTACTGATGTACTACGCTTAGCAATAAATGAACACTTGATCTGGTCAATTTAGCAATTTAGTTCACATTTTGCTTGGTTTTGTTTCCTCCCTATCTCAATGTTCCTGATGCACACACACACACACACACACACACCCAGGGTAAAGCATCCTAACATCCTGCAGCTGGTTGATGTTTTTGAGACTAGAAAGGAGTACTTCCTCTTCCTCGAACTGTGAGTAGCAACTGAATTTCATAATTGTTCATCTTTGAATGAGGTGGGGTTCTGACAGAAAATTATTTTTAGTCTGATCTATATACACCCACTAGATTTTGTTGGATTAACATATTTTTCTCTATTTAACTGAATTATTTTTAATTATTTAAATATGTACTGGCTGTGATGAAGATTCCAACTCATATGGAGCCTTTGCTGCATATTATACATCTTTGGCCTGAGTTTAGGATTATACAAATTAAGAAAATGCATGATGCTAGTGTTTAAATGTCTAATCCTATTTTTTAAGGATGTGATGATCTGATGAAATGACTGAAAACATTTATATTAGTTCAACAAAACCACTTGCACTTTCTTTAAATGAAACTGCCTTGTATTGTGTGGACCTGTTCTTCCTCACAGAGCCACAGGAAGGGAGGTGTTCGATTGGATCTTGGACCAAGGATACTACTCAGAAAAAGACACCAGCAATGTCATAAGACAAGTCCTGGAGGCTGTTGCCTATCTCCACTCGCTGCGCATCGTCCACAGAAACCTGAAGGTACCCAGTGATATACTCCCATCTGGTGGATGGTGGTAGGACTGCACAGTAAATTAGTTCAATAAATATATTCTTTAGGGCCGGAGTTCAGTTAGAGCTGGCTTACTGTGTTTTGACTTCAGTGTTTCAAGGAAGTTCTCTTCTATTCAGAAGGACTGGCTCGTGCAGTTTTCAAAGCAGTTCAATTCTCTGCTCAGAGTGATGAAAGTGGCAGTAAACTTAATTCCTATCTTTTGATCATTTAGTTGGAGAACCTTGTGTACTACAATCGGTTGAAGCACTCAAAAATTGTAATTAGCGACTTTCATCTGGCCAAGCTAGAGAACGGACTCATCAAAGAGCCCTGCGGGACACCAGAGTATCTTGGTGAGTGGAGCAAACATGGAGTATGAAAATACTCCAAAAATAACTCTTAGAGGTTAAATTTAGAACTATATTGCAGATTCTTAAGCCCCTTATTTAAATTTTCATATTTATGTCTGTTGTATTGAAGTGCTTTTTATTTTTTTTTTTATTAATCAAATTAATACTATGATATAAAAAAAATAAAATTCTGAAATTTTTCATTTCTAATTTGTTTTTCATCTCTAGCTCCTGAAGTTGTTGGAAGACAGAGGTACGGAAGGCCTGTGGACTGCTGGGCTATTGGAGTTGTCATGTACATCCTGTAAGTACATGTAGATCCCTGCCCTCATACGCCATCATTGTGTACTTCATCTGTGGATCATTTCCTGTGTGACGTCCCATCATTCCACATTCACGCTTACCATGTTGAGCATCAGGAAATCATTTTCTTGACCTGTGAGTCAGTCATGTGAGTACCTTGGAGTGCTAATCTATCTTTTATTTACAGTATTTGGATCATATATAGGGACTTGCGATTGTGGATGTGCTGAGCGCTTTGCATTTTGTTGGGCAGGCTGTCGGGAAACCCTCCATTTTATGATGATGCAGATGATGATGACTATGATAACCACGACAAGAACCTTTTTCGGAAGATTCTAGCAGGAGACTATGAGTTTGATTCACCTTACTGGGATGAGATCTCAGATTCAGGTACTGAGCCTGATTTTTGTGGTGCTATTAAAGGGGTAATACATTTTTGCCTGATGTTACAAATGTGAACATACCGTACCAAAAATCTAGATAGATTATCTTACATTTACGGCATTTATCAGACGCCCTTATACAGAGCGACTTACAATCAGTAGTTACAGGGACAGTCCCCCCCTGGAGACACTCAGGGTTAAGTGTCTTGCTCAGGGACACAATGGTAGTGAGCGGAATTTGAACCTGGGTGAGCTAGTCAATGGGCTGTGTCTTAAATATCTGATAAATATGTGATATTTCAATTTAATCAATGCAGAGGCAGTCAAATCTGGCAAGTGTATTAGTAGGCACCACAAGTCAGTCACTTTTGAATGAACTGATGGCCTTCACTGCAATTTTTTTTATTATTCAAATATATCCTCTGTAAAACCTGGACATATAAATGTATCTCTAACTATATAAATGGATTTGTGGTTGAGGGGAAACAACATCTAAGTAAAGCTAATAAGAACACAGATTAAACAAATAACAACATTTGGCATCCACCGACTGTGCAAAGATGAGAGAGGTCTGTCATTTTCATCATAGGTATACTTCAACTGCGAACATTACAGAGGTCAAACGTTTCCTGTAGGTCTTCACCAGGTTTGCACCCACTGTAGCTGGTGGCCCATAATTCCATGCAGATGTTCTAAAGAGCTGTGATGCTTTGGGGCTGTCGGGATTGGCTAGGCTACTCCAGAACCTTGAAATGCGATTTACATAGCCGCTCCTTTGTTGCCCGGGTGGTGTGTTTGGATCATTGTCATGCTGGAAGATCCAACCATTTACATTTACAGCATTTATCAGACGCCCTTATCCAGAGCGACTTACAGTCAGTAGTTACAGGGACAGTCCCCCTGGAGCAACTTAAGGTTAAGTGTCTTGCTCAGGGACACAATGGTAGTAAGTGGGATTTGAACCTGGGTCTTCTGGTTCATAGGCGAGTGTGTTACCCACTAGGCTACAACCACATTTCATCTTTAATGCTCTACCTGATGGAAAGAGTTTTTTGACCAAAATCTCATGATACATGAGCCTGTTCATCCTTTCCTTAATATGGACCAGGTGTCCTGTCCCTTTTGCAGAAAAGCAGCCCCACAGCATCATATTTCCTCCCCATGCTTCACAGTGGGTATGGTGTTCTTGGGATGAAACTCTGCATTCTTCCCCCTTCAAACATTCTTCAAAGTTCGGTTTTAGTTTCATCTGACCCCATTACAATTCTCCCAATCCTCCTCTGGATCATCCAGATGGTTTCTGGAAAACTTAAGATGGCCCCCGACATGTGGTGTCTTAAGAAGAAGGACCTTTTGAGCACTGCAGGATTTGTATCCATGACGACGTAGTGTGTTACTATCAGACGGCATGACCTAGGGTGCAATTGCAGGGGCGGAGCTGTCTGTCGGGAGCCTATGGTTTGTGTGGCTGCCAGAGCGGTGGTGCTTGGTGGGGCTTAACACCGTGTGTTACCTCTGAGTGGTCAGGCTGGAGAGTAGTCAGGCCGAAAGGGGTCAAACACAAACAGGTAAGGAATATCCAGACTTTAAGGTCGGGGTCAACAGAGATCAACAACACAAGTATCAAATCCAGGAAAGCCTTACAACTATGTAACATGAACCAACAAAGAGTTCACATTGTTGTTTACATCTCCTTTTATGCCAGTCTCTGTCTTTGTGGTCTTCTCATGGCCTGATGGGTCCGTGGGGGTCCTCCCCCTGGTGGTCCGGTAGTAGCAGCCCTGACAGTTACTAATAGTAACTTTTGTTGCTGTGGTCCCAGCTCTCTTCAGGTCATTGACCAGTTCCCCTCATGTAGTTCTGGGCTGTTTCCTCACTGTTCTCAAGATCATTTGTACCCCACGAGGTTAGATCTTGCACGAGCCCCAGGTCGATGGATATTGTCAGTGATTCCATTTTCTAATAATTGCTCCAATGGTTGATCTCTTCTGACTAAGTTGATTGTCTATTGTAGATTGGCTTGTCCCAGTCTTGTGCAGGTGTACAATCTTGTCCCTGGTGTTCTTAAACAACTGTCTGGTCTGGAGGTTGGAGTCTGACTGTTTGAAGGTGTGGACAGGTGTCTGCACCATTTTACAAATAAATTCTTTAAAAATTCTACAGTGTGATTCCCTGGATTTTTTATTACATTGTCTCTCACAGTTGAAGTGTATCTATGATGAAAATTACAGAACTCTTTCATATTTTTAAGTGGGACAACTTGCACAATTTTTTTGCCCTAAATAGCATATTTTAACAAATAAAACAGTTTCCAAAGTGCTGAATAAAAAGACAAAAACCAGAGTAAAATGCGTCATACTTGGAAAACATTAAAACTAAATAAATACAATTAAAAATGAACTAAAAGTATGAACATAAACAAAAATAATAAAAAAAAACCATAACCACAACTCACTGCATGTTAGAAGCCAAAGAATAAAAGTAGGTCTTAAGATGAGGCTTAAAACACTCCACAATGGGGAATGTTCGAAAGTGGATTTAAGTCTTGTCTTAGGCACCACATGCTGAAGCTGGCCCTCTGTCATGGCTGGGTGCAGCTGGGGCCACAGCCTGCGCCGCTCAGCTTGACAGCAGGGCTCTGATCATTGACATGTGCTGCTGGTTAGGGCCCTGTTATGAGGAACTGTTTGGCAGTAGACTGACGCTGCTGCATTGAGGTGGCACCCGGGGGAACAGTGTGTGGGGACGGTTCTTTACTCAGTGGCACCTCAGTGGCACCTTGGCGGATCGGGATTCGAACTGGCAACCTTCTGATTACGGGGCCGCTTCCTTAACTGCTAGGCAACCACTGTCCTGTCCTTCTCCCGTCACCCTCAGTCCTCAAGGCACCCTGGGGGTGTATATATTTGGATGAGGTCTATGATGTACTGAGGTGCCAGTTCATTCAAAGCTTTAAAAATAAAAAATAAAATCTTAAAATCAATTCTAAAACGAACTGGGAGCCAGTGCCAAGAAACTAAAATCACGCTTTTTGCTCCCAGTTAAAAGACGCACTGCAAGGTTTTGAACTAACTGTCAGTGGGAAAGTGAAGAGTGAATAATTCCCAAATAAAGTGCATTACAGTAGTCTAGCCGCGAAAGTAGAAAAGCATGAACAACCTGTTCAAAAGTTTTCAAAGAGGAAAACAAGGTTTATTTTGGCTAAAAGCATAAGATTATAAAAGCTAGACTTAACAGCATTTACTTGCAAGTCAAATTTAAACTCGCTGTCCATGGTGATTCCAAGGTTCATGACCAAGGGCTTGAGGAGATTATCAAAAGCACCTAAATCTCTGGTCCCAAACACAATCACCTCAGTTTGTGTCAGGGGGCTGGATGAATGTTTCTTGAGTGGAAGGTAAATCTGATGGTCATCTACATAGGGATGATATTGTATGCTGTGCTTCTTAAAGATAAGGCTGAGAGATAGGAGGTAGAATGCAAAAGGAACTGGTGCCAGAATGGATCCCTGGTGGCCCCCCAGCCTCACAGAGCATGACCTCCCCCCCAAATTAGGACCTAAACCATTCCAGAACTGTCCGCCTGACACCCACACAGTTTTCCTAGCGGTTTAAAAGAGTTGCGTGGCCCACTGTGTGAAATGCAGCAGTCAAGTCAAGAAGCACTAAAATGGCTGAATCGCCAGAATCTGCTACTAAAAACAGAAGTGCAGACTCAGTGCTGTGGAAAGCATTATAGTCTGATTTGAAGATATCAAAAATTGACTGTGCTTCTTAAAAGAACTGTGGCTGCTCTAGAACAGTTTTTTCCACAGTTTTTGGCACTAGTGGAAACTTGGAGATAGGCCTGATTTGTGCCTTTTTTTTCAAATAAGGTTCAATTACAGCCTCTTTGCAAAAAAAGGCACCACACCAGTGGTAAGGCTACTGTTTATAATTTCCTGAACAGTAGGGCACATTGTTGTCCACATTAAAAAAGTGTGGGGGGACAAGGTCAGTTGGACAGAACGAAAGTTTAAATTTACTGACCATATCTGAAAGATCTTCAAAAAATACTCGCTCAAACTTGCTAAAAGTAAAGGAGCAGACGGTATCAGGGAATGGATTGGATGGGGGAATAACAATGTTAAACCTAATCTTGGCAACTTTTCAGAAAATGATCTAGGACATGATTTAAAGATTCTGTTTGTTTTTCTAAATGCATTTATTTTGCAGCTAAAAATCTGGTGGCCTGTCTGATGGAGGTAGACCAAGACCAAAGGCTGACTGCACAGGAAGCTATAAACCATGAATGGTAAAAAAATGCTTGTGCCTGGTGTAAACCTTTAATCCACAAATGTCATGCTGATACCACCATAATTCAGGGTATTTGAAATGTCCCGATGGTTGAAACATTAAATAAATTTTTTGACATGAAGCAAAGTAAAACACCATGTAATTCAGGCAATGGTTCACATCAAACATGTTTATATTGGCTCAATGTGTGACATTTAATGGCATGCAAAGCAGCTCTGTTTATAAGTAAACTACGGTTAAAATGACAAAGTGCCCTGTAGATAGTACAAAACAGCAGTGAATGGCATTCACATTTGATTTAATCATTTGTTCCTTATTTATTTACTTTGCTGATTTATTTTGTTCTGAATCCCTCCCTACCGTGTACAGCATTTTTTTTTATTATTTATGAACAGGATATCTGGAAATGCTGCATCTGACAAGAATATAAAGGACGGTGTGTGTGCACAGATTGAAAAGAACTTTGCCAAAGCTAAATGGAAGGTGGGTTGTCATGATTAAAATGAAATAAAAAAAAAATTTAATAGTGCAAAGGAAATTAAGTGCTTACAAGTACACGAGTATACTGCTAGCCTCTGTTTGCATCTGATGTGTGTGTGTTTTTTTGCCCAGAATATACATAACTACTACTTACCACCATTTCATGTGAACTTCTTTTCTAGAAAGCTGTACGAGTTACGACTCTCATGAAAAGACTCCGTGCTCCAGATCAGAGTGATTCTGGGGCTTCTAGTCCTGCTACCGGAACCTCTGCTGACCCTATCACCCCCAGCAACACCCCTCTTCTCCTGGCTGTGACCACCGAAGGCCCAAACTCAAGCACACAGGTTCCCAACCCTCAGCCAGATCACCAGACATCCTCTACAACGGTTACCATGGAGACTGGGGTCCCCTCACGATGTAACGGTGACCTGCCATCAAACCCTGCAAGTGGAGTCTAGGCAAAAGAGGGCAAGCACACACACATACACACACACACACACACACACACACACAAACATACGTCACAGAGGTTTTGCTGGAATTAGAGTAAAGCTGTGGTGCCATTAAACTCTGAACCTACTAAAACTTTATTTCAGGAGTCTGATTTATGTATATTAAATTGAGACACTGGTGATATTGAGTTCACAACATGCTCTGTCAATTAATACAATTATACATCAATTACAGTATAAACAGTTTGTATTTAAACAGGGATTTCAAATTATAGGATGCAGTTAAGTCACAATTTCCATAAAGCAGTTGTCTGGCCCCTATACAAATGCAAAATGGGTTTAAACCTTAACAGTCTTTCTCATTTGTACCATAGAGTTTTCACCTATATCTTGTGGTGCATGTTGGTAATTACCTGAAGTAATTAAAACACACAGTAGACTAAATGGCATATTTAATTCAAATACTTTTAAATAAGGTAGAGATAAATGCATGGAAGGGGCTGCACATTACAAATGTGTGCTCCAGTGTCCTGTATATTCAATTCCAACTTCAAAGCGCCAGTTTCAACCTAAAAACAAATGAAGAAATGGCATTTTGCACATGTCATTTCATAGGATGTCCATTAACTAAAAAGAACCCCAGACCTAAGTTAATGATGATAATAATAGCATTTATAGACATCCAAAAGCACATGAAATGTTGCCTGAAATGTATTCACATGTTCCAGTCTTGAGTTCCCAGCCCCATTTGCTTCACACCCAACATAACACTGTGTAGATGGGTGAAGAGAGTGACTGATCTGAGTGGCCATCTGAAACCGAATCTGAATTTGGGAACATATTTGATCTGAAGGGTATTTAACTCCAGCATAAGCCAACACATCATTATTAACCTGACATGTTTTATGACATACTTTGTATTTATGTATTTTACATACTTTGTATACAAATACAAAGTATAGATACTTATTTGACCCCTGAAAAGCTTTCCGTGTGGTGAGAGTAAAAAAAAAACACAATCCAAGCAATGTAACACACTCTGACAACACACTGACATACACAGGATTTGAAATTCATAGAGCAATGACCGCATCTGTTGTGTCCTGGTTTTTGAGTGTTTTGTTGTGTGGTTTTCGCTTGCGTCAAGTGGTTAGGACAACCGCGTTACATCCTGAGACACAAGAGCATCATTGACATTCGCCAACAGCAAGCACTAAATGCACATTTTTATTCACAGCTGCACTTCTGCTGTATGATGTCTGTAATAATTTTGTAGGGACTTGTGTATGGTACATGTGCTTATGACAGCACTTATGAAACACTTATAATTAAAAAAAAAAAAAGTAGTTACCCTTTAAAGGAATGTCGCCATTTACCATTTTTTTTCAGCACAAATCTGTTTATGGGTAGCATTCATTTTGCTTTCTGTGTGGAAGCTTAAGTCCATCTTCATTCATTTCAAATATTTTCAAATATTCTATACCTTTCAGGAATATGTTTTTTTTTATATCATGCGATTTAATATCACATTAACACATTTGTGTTGTTTACTCAAGATTTCAGATGACGAGGCAGAGCTTTCGCCTGCGCGGAGCAGTGTGTGAGTGTACTGGTAGGAAATCTGACTTTGTATGGATATGTACTCTACCATCCCCTCAGTGTAGCAAATCGAGATAAACATTCCGGCAGCCTTTTTCTGATGCCTGTACAGATGTCTGCAACCCTCATCTATTTTCTGTAGTTCTACCGTATTCCCTTCTGCCTGTGGAAGCAGTAAGACCGTAATCCTATTGAACCCCCCCCCCCCTCGAATGACTCCTGAGCTGACAACTTGAATCGCTGGGGGGGTGGGTGGTTTTGGGGACACGGTTGCTTCTGAAAATTGTTTGTTTGAACACTCTTCTGCGTAAGAACTAGAGAACTAAAGGAATTATTTGTGTCGAAATGTGTATTGGTTCTAGCTCATCTTGGTGACCATCTTTCTCTTTATTGATTTGATGGTGGTTGCTGACATTGATGTATTTTATTGAGCACTTTGCATAGTAAATGTCGTTCCTGCTGTCTGCTATATTGTGCCAAACATGACTCATTTTAACGGGTTGGTATTTTTCTTAATGTGCAGTATGAATTAAGCAATATCTCTGTTGCTAAGATACTGTGACATACGTTAATTTACGGTGACCTCACAATAGATTTTTTTTTACAGCCAGTGTTATGGTAGACAGTGATGTTCAGAAGAATTGATGTGTCTCAGAAGTTTCTTTCAGATTCTAAAAATAACTACCAGTTCATGTAGCTATTTGTTGATCTAGCAAAATGAAGCGTCATTGATTTTTACATTGATTTGTGTTTCTGTTTCATGAACTGTTTATGTTTGTGTTTAAACTCCAGAGGGAAAAATATATGATTATCTTAACAGGGTTATATTACAGCGCTTTCTGTAGTTTAGCTACTTAGTAATAAAGTGTTTATGAATCGATGCTTTAATCACTGCAATTTTGTGAATACATTTTCAATTGCACTGATCAATCTTTTCAGCTGTTTTGAAGATGTGTATGTGTCCATGTCTCTTGTTTGGTTTTCTCTGTATTTCTTGTTTGAAATAAAGAATAATGCGTAATGTGTATTCCGAATGTCGAAACGGATTCATGATTTATTCATTTGTGATTGATTCATGTTGTTGTTATGCAGAAAAGCATTTGCAGTGATCATAACACAAAATGAACTAAACCAAGGGCGGCGCCACTACCTGAGATGATGCTCTCAACTAAAGGATGCATTTTTCAGGAACAATCCCACCACCATCTGTATAAAAAAGATCTAAATACATTAAAAAAGGCAAGAACTACAGATATATTAAATCAGCTCTGATTCATATGAATTCGTCCATCATAAGGACCAAATCCTCAGGCCAGATTTATTGATAGAAATGACCTTTTTACGGTTTCAACCTTAGTGATTGATGCTGAAGTTGGGTTTTGAGACTGGAGGATTGGGGCTCTGGGCTTTTCCCTAATGTTTTTGCACAGATTATTATTATTAGTATCCTTCTTGCAGAGTTTGCCATTTTTAAGTTCTTCCTATGCACAAAATCTCATTTTTATTGCCCACACACAACTATTCATGAAGCTGAGAAAGGTTTCGACCGGATGTGGTCAGGGGGCTCAAGAGTGCCACCTAACATTTTACCCCTTCTGGTGCACACACACACTTTCACATATCGGCATCTAAATTAATAAACATGTCTATCTCATTTAGACAAACTTATGATTCACACAACAGTGATAACAGTGAGATGATCTGGATTGTTAAATGTTCTCATACAAAGTAATTTGAAACAAAGATCCTAGACCCTTTGTCTGATTCACTCCAAATTCGGCTTGAACATAGAACAGCTTCACCATGCTAAACTTTTTTTGATATCTTGAACAGTCTTCAAAAAAAAAATTATATACATTTATATAAATTATATAAGTATAAATTATACTAAACATTGAGTAAGCAAGATGAAACTTCACAGAATTTTTTTTGTCTCACACATGATCATATCCATTGATGAATTTTGTCACCTTGGTATAGTGGCACCAACTGGCAAGAAAAAATACAGTACTTTGCACTTTCTATGTTCGCGCTCGTGCAAATTATCATGAAATTTGGTCAGTATGTTGTGAACATGTTCCTTATGAAGTTTATATGAGGAATTTTGATATATGGCATGGAATTTTAAATCCGGTCTCTTTTGAGGTTTGGTGATAAAGATGGTAGGCCGGATGTGCCCCCTAATATAGGGGATGTTAACAGACCAGCATTCAGGCCTGGAGAACATACCCTAAGAGACCGAGAGTTCCCAGAGCAGCACGATGGACCAGTATGTTTTAGAGGTATGGAGGGTGAGTGGCGTAAGCACAGTATGAGGGACAGGGACTCTTTCACGGGTCCTCCACCTCATCCCAGGGAATTAGCAGGAGAGCGGTTTGATCCTGGGTGTGGTAGGGATCACTCAGTGTTGCACAATACATTTTGTTATATGCTTCGTACAGAAACACTGCTGAGTAGCACGCTATGTGGCATCATCCATCTTGTCTCCAGTCCGGTGGGGGCAGTAGAGCATTATTCTATCTCGCGTTTGCCCACGTTGACACGGACAGAAGAAACAGCGACCGCCTCTGCCCACTGCAACTTATTTCCTTATCCGTTCGTAAGCGCTGCACGGATAGCAGGATTCGGTGAGTCTTTTGTAATATAGCTTTCTTCGAGGCGTGAGCTACTATAGTGAGGATATATATACTTGAAGAAAATACGTGTGTCTCAAGTCGTTGGCTACGAGACCTTATTCATTTATTTATTTGTTTTCAATGCTGCGTTTAGCAGTTTTGCTAAAGCTAATTGTGTATTATGGCCTGAGTGGACGCTCTTTGCATGGCAGCTGCTGGTGTTGTTTTTACACTTAGACTCTTTGAACAAATACCATATTTTTGCAACAAATAAGTTCTATTCTGGTGATTATTAATTTGCAACGTCATCTGTCGTGTTCAATGTGCTCCGTGTGAACCTTGTTTCTGGCTATGTGGCGTCATCCAAAAATGCTAAAATGGCTGAAGTGAGGTCTTCTCCAGTCGAGCGCAGCGGCTGTGCGCTGTGTTCCCTCTGTATTGCGGAATTAATAATCATAATAATGGTAATTTACACATCTGCTTTTTTTTGTGTAGTGTAGTTTTGTGTGTAGTTTTTTTTTTACCATCGGAGGGTCTCACGTTGAATGTTGATTCGCTTTATTGACATATATGAATGCATCGGACTACATTTATATAATTATTGTGAAACGTTGCGTTTTGATTGCAGTCGGAACTTTTGTGTGACTGTAGTTGATTTCCCAATTGTGATCTAAATGCAGTGTTATCGCCTTTTTAGTTTTATAAACATCCAAACGTAAAACTGTTGACGCTTTTTAAAAAAAAAAAAAAAATTAAATCATGGGCATTTCTTTTTTCCTCTTCAGATTTTTTTTGTTTGTGCGTGTGTGTGTTTGTGCTGATCTTGGAGTTGAAGTATGTGGAATGGTTCAAGACCAGGTCCACGGGGGGGACACCACTTTGGGTGAGTCAACTGCAAACTGTTAATAAATAAAACCATTATTCTGTATAGTTCACCTTTATATATATATATATATATATATATATATATATATATATATATATATATTCTCGTGTTACAGAACACTTATTGTATTAAATCATAATGTTTGAATTAGTGCTCCTTAGATGTCTATTGAATATTTTGCACTTGTGATGTTCATTGACTTCCCAGTTTAGTAGAGGCGTATCTAGGAATGAGCCACATGGCATAGAACCCAGGTTGCTAGATTTTAATTACTTGCTTGTTTTAAACCCCTTCTATACATTTTTCTGCAATATATAAGAATATCCTTTATAATTATTAATTGGACTATTCAAACATAGCAACATTTTACAGCATTTATGAGACGCCCTTATCCAGAGCGGCTTACAATCAGTTGTTACAGGGACAGACTTCCCTGGAGCAACTTAGGGTTAAGTGTCTTGCTCAGGGACACAATGGTAGTAAGTGGGTTTTGAACCTGGGGCTTCTGGTTCATAGGCAAGTGTGTTACCCACTAGGCTACTACGACCCCCCATGGTGTTGCTATTTTGAAAATTCATTATGAAAAGTGAACCTAGTTTGTATTGGTAGGTTTTCACACTCAGTACTGTTTTATCGCAGTGGGAATCCTCGTGGTGAAATGTTCCAAGGTAGAGGTGGTCCCATGATGGAATTCAGGGGCAGAGATGGGATTAATATGGGTCCCAGGCCTCAAGATCGGCGCCCTATGGACATGAGAAGGTTTGATGGTCCACCAGATATGAGGGCGCGCAATATGAATCCACTTAATATGGACTTGCGAGGAAGAGAACCAAATTTTTTCAGACAAGGTGAGAATGCTGATATAGCTCTCAGAAGGCAGTATGAGCTTGATATTAGGAACAAGCTGAAAGGATTTGTGCCACCAGGCAGACACCCTATGGAAATGGGTGGAAGAGACATGCAAGGAGGAAATTCATATGATCGGTTCCCAGATGTCAGAGATCAGGAAAGGAGAGACATGCATGGATTCAATGCTGCGGATGCTAGGAGAAGGCTTCCGGGGGAACCCCTGGGCAGAATTGATGGGTTTAGAGATATGTGTGACAGAGATAGGCCTCGTATGGGCATGGATAACATGAACAATTTCAGAATGGACATGCCCCAGCCAGACCGAGGGCTGATGGACTTTAACAGGAGGGGAGGTATGCAACCACCGAACCCCAGAGGGAGATTTGAATCTGACATGGACATGCGAAACCGCATGGGACCTTCTGGAGAGTTTAAGGATCGGTCTCCTTTGAGGTTTGGTGATAAAGATGGTAGGCCTGATATACCCCCTAATATAGGGGATCTTAACAGACCAGCGTTCAGGCCTGGAGAACCCACCCTAAGAGACCGAGAGTTCCCAGAGCAGCGTGATGGACCAGTAGGTTTTAGAGGTATGGAAGGGGAGTCACTTTCAGATGAGTGGCGTAAGCACAGTATGAGAGACTCTTTCACGGGTCCTCCACCTCACCCCAGGGAATTAGCAGGAGAGCGGCTTGCTCCTGGGCGTGGGAGGGAAGGAATGGGTGAACCTCGTTTTCCTGACAGGAACAAGCCCTCTGAGTTCCCAGCTAAAGATGACAAAGCTTTTGGCTATCCTTGTCCAGAAAGAGATGGGAAAGTTGCCAAAAACTGGGAAAAGAACATCGCTTCGGATAATTTTCCAGGTCGAGATGCTCCCAGGGGGGCTCCAGGACAGCCATTTCCTCCAGTGGATCCTGGGCTGGCTGGGTCAAACAGGGAAAATGACTGTAAACCCTGGCAAACACAAACTGAGGCCGATAGGGGAACACAGAGGACTCCTTACCTCCACGATAAGGGCCCAGCAGCTTCTAAAGATGGTCCTTTCTCCAATAACATTACGCACATCAAAGAATCCAAGGATATTCCACTTGAACCTACACCTCACATGGGAGCTTTAGGTTCTGGACAGGAGAATATTCAGATGAAGAGTGGAGGAGAAGGTAAAGATCAGGACTATAGGGACATCGACTACAGAACTGCCTCTGGACGCACCCTCAGTTACGACATTGGGGATCTGCCTCTAGCAGAGAAAGCTGTGAAGGAACCCAAACTGACCCCGCCACCAAGGCCCGGCAGCTCGGGGTCCCAGGTTAGTAATGCCTTCGTATCTCAGATAACTTGTGTTGCCGGTTGTATTTATTGTGCGACTTTTAAACATTTTATATTAAACTTGTAAACCAAGGATCAGGATTACAGGAGTGCGACTGTGAATGACTCAGTCTCTAGTACAATCTCCATCTCTGGGATTCCCAAGACGGCCACAATGCAGCAGGTAGGAATGTGGTTGGAACGTTTGCTGAAGGCTGTTAAATGAGGTAGAAGGATTAGTGGTGTTAATTCTTTTTTTTTTTTTTTTTTTTCCTTTTTGGGCCAGATATTGGGTGCTTTTGCAGTTCGAGATGGTGTCCCCACGCAAGGAATGAAGATAAAGAACGTTGTGCCAGGTGAGATTGCGCTCGCCATGTGTATGCCATGTTCCCGCTGTGCTGTATGTACAAAAATCCTGCTGATGCAAACACAATTTCTTGATCGCTCTGACCTATTTGTTCGTCAGTATCATGGGATTATTTTTTTTATGTATTTATTTTAAGTAGACATTAGATTTTTTTTTTCCTTATGTGAATTTATGGAGTTGTTGGTCCTGAGCACCTTTCATTTACAGAATGTAATTTCCTCACTGATCATCTGGAAGCTATGTTTTGGTTCCTTATATTTTTCAGTACATGCAGTTAAAAAGAGTATTAAACAAGAGAAAAAGCACAGTGCCTTGTGATTGCAATTCCCTTGGTCCTTGCTCAGCTTAGACCTGAGTGACTGGAATGTAATAAAATTGAGGGCTCACGTCCAAGACTTCAGGGGGTTTTTACATACTTTTGCTATGGTGTCTACTACTTACTTTTTTAAAATATACCTTCGTTCCATCCTAGAAGCAAACTCATCATATCGAAGTGACATCCCCACCAGTCAGTTTTCCCTGTTCATTCACTGTCACTAGACTGTATTTTTGGTGAGGTACACAGTGAGCAGTTTGTCAAACTGCATCTGTTCCATCTGTCTTTTATTCTATTGTGAATATTGTGTCTTGGAAAGGTAGATTTAACATTTTTCAACAAATCATCATTTAATGGAAGTTAATATGAACACACACCAGTTATAAATCAAAACTTTGAATTTTTACGTGGGCCTTCAGAAAGATTTTCATGTGATATTTCTTTTTTTGAAATATGATACTGAAGAAGGTGTGAGTGATGGACATTATTTGAATTCTACGGTCACTGAAATTAACCAAATACGCATTTTTTCGATACGCTTTATCGCTCGACCTATTTTTTTTTTTTTTTTTTTTTTTTTTTTTTATAAACGTTATTTTTGCTTTAACATTTTTACTAATGGAAATCCATCTGTATTTCAAATGCTGTCCCCAGGTTACAGCTACGATACGGCCTATGTGGAGTTTTTAAACCTCGAGGATGCTGTCGGCTTCATGGATTCCAACCAGGTGGCCCATCCTCACCACTCTACAACTGCTGTGTCTACAAGCAGGAAGATGGGGGTTGGGATTTGGGGGTGCAGGCCTGTGGCCCGTCCATTTAGGTGTATGGGAAGGCATGGAGGTGATGTTGGGGCAAGAAATGTATGGTTTAAATGTAAGTCACTTGCTTTTCCAGCAGGTGACTTGCTTATACATTCACTTAGGTTGAGGTTTATCTCATACTGATTTCAGTGCTCGTGAGGGACACTTTCCCAACAAATACAAATAAGATACCACCTGCAAATGGGAGAGATTGGGAGGAGAGGCCGTCTGCCACTTGTCTCCTACTGTAGTAAGGAGTGATGCAAGGGACTCAAACTGTTCTAGAACTGTATTTGTGTATTTCTTACGTTGCTGTACTTGATGTCAGTACTCAATGTTTTAAAAATATTTGTTGAAAGACTGTCAAACCATCACAAAATTTGACAGCCTTTATTTCTTTCTTTTGTCTATTGTTTTAGACAATAGAACAGTTCAGTTTCTTATTTTGCTCAAGGAACTGTTCTTGTGTTTATATTGATTCTTTGCAGTGACCTTGCATATTGGTCCAGCTTCGTTCTCTCATTGTGAGAATCATATCGATGTTATAGATTTCTTTATCAGTCACATCCTGGCTTTTGTTGGCTTGACCTCCTGCATCCTTATCACCCATAACTTTGCACTTTTCCTTGGGGATTGGATTCTGCACTTCTTCCCAGACCTCCGCTCTTACCCCAACGCTGAAATCCAATTGTTGATATGAACTGTACTTCATGTCTCGCTTGGCCCCATTATTTCTGGATTCTGTCTTGAGGTTTAACCTCCTCCATTCATTCTTGAGCCTGGTGGACCCATTTGAGCCAGGCACTTTATTCTGCTGCATCACAAGTTCCTGACCAGTCAAACATGATTGGATGTGTCTTTGGTGTCTGGTGTAATGCCAAGTTCATAAATACTTCATGACTAATGAAACAGCGGTACTTTTGGTTGCTTGTTTTGATGGTTTGGTCTCAGAAAGGGGTGAAAAAAAGCGGTTGCTTGACTTTGTATTGCACTATGATGTTTTAAGGCAGTTATGGTGAATGCCTCGATTTGGTTTAGAAGCAGTTGTTACTGTATGATTTGATTCAGATCTGCATGGGCAGTGACATCACATGTTGAACTTTGCTTGAATGTGTTTGGCAACGTGTGCCAGCACAGTGTACAATTGTCTTGTATTCAAAACCACCAAGAACCCTCAATTTGCTGTACACTGCACCTTTGTTGTTAAATAAGGGTCCAAGTTTAACCAAATGGTCAATACTTGATTTTACATGGGTCGATGTGCTTTTACCGAGGTTTGAAAGGAATTATTGATAAGCCACCTGCTTTTGTGTAGGTTTCCATTATGAAATCTGCTGAATCATGAACAAGATGTGAAGAAAGAGGATTTTTTTTCAACTGTTAGCAGTGGATAGATCCTGTATCAGCATGAAAGGGTTTAGTTCAGCTGCAACAATATTTAGGTTTGCGGTACATGGGGCGTGGGGCAGTGGTGGCCTAGTGGTTAAGGAAGCGGCCCCGTAATCAGAAGGTTGCTGGTTCGAATCCCGATCTGCCAAGTTACCACTGAGGTGCCACTGAGCAAAGCACCGTCCCCACACACTGCTCCCCGGGCGCCTGTCATGGCTGCCCACTGCTCACTCAGGGTGATGGGTTAAATGCAGAGGACAAATTTCACTGTGTGCTGTGCTGCTGTGTATCATGTGTGACAATCACTTCACTTTCACATATCAAATCAGCATCCAAATCAAACAAAAACCCAGCTGAATGTAGTCCACAACCTTGCTTGAAAAACTGTGATACCATGTGTGGAACTCTGGCTTCAACTAGTACACCAGGAGTGTTTGAGATTATTCTTAAAAAAAAAAATTGCAGCTGCGGCATGTGCAGTAACTATACTTCATTTCCACAATGTAGTCCAGTTTATGAAATTGAATATCATTTACTAACAGCTAATATTCATATTAAGAATGGCCTCCCATGCAAATTAGGAGGCCTGTGATACTGTGTTTTAATGTGGTTAGGATGGTGGTACTTGGAGAGCCACCTCCTTTTGGAAGTTCATCAGGGCAGGCCATCTGCCATTACTCTGTGATCCTGTTCTGATTTGTTGAGCACAGGAGTGAGCATGGCCCATCTGACCAGTTTGCAGCTATACAGAAAGCTGTATTCTCTGTCTTCTGACACCTATCATGACCAGTGTTAAGTTTTGTCCATCTGTAGCATGTCTGTGGTGTTGGTGTCCATCATCTGGAAGTCTATATTAACTACAGCATAACAAGAATTTCCCATATGACCTGCAGTTTGGATATATCTTGTATAACAGTTTGGTCCTTGTCAAAGATCCTTAAGGCCCAATTATGCTGATCGTTAAAGACATGGGGCAGTGGTTGGCCTAGTGGGTAAGGAAATGGACCTGTAATCAGAAGGGATTGTCACAATGACAATCACTTCACTTTTAGTTCTTGTACAGAGAGTGCTTTCTGTCTGTACTCTGTGTGGGGGATGAGGACAGTATGGACCTGAACAATATGACTGCGGACATGTGGAGCATATCGAGGGTTGTATAGGCACAAAGAAAGGTCAGTTGGACTGTAGCGAGGGGGAAATGGTGGTCCATCCTATGCTCAACATGACTGCTGTCCAGTGGGTGTATTGCTTAACACCACCAGTGTAATGAGGTTTGGAAGAACTGTCAGTTGAAACCTCGCAAAAGTGAAATCCATCTCCTGGGTTATGATTGATATCTATTTTACCTGTCAGTGGTTTTAATGTTTTATGAAGGGGCAATGGTGGCCAAGCGGGTAAGGAAAGGACGAAATGTTACTGGTTCGAATCTGCCCAGGTGCCACTGATCAAAGCACAGTCCCCACACACTGCTTCCTGGGCACCTGTCATGGCTGCCCACTACTCATCAAGGCGGTGGGTAAAACCACAGGTTAAAAAAAAAAAAAAAAAGCAGTGGACACATTTCGTTGTGTCACCGTGTGCTGTGATTCACAATGATCACTTTCACTTATCAGACACTCTTATCCAGAGCACCTTAGTCAGTAGTTACAGGGACAGTCCCCCTGGAGACTCTCGAGATTAAGTGTCTTGCTCAAGGACACAATGGTAGTAAGTGTTTTTTTTTTTTTTTTTTTTTTTTTTTGTGTGTGTCTTGGTTCTACTACCACATCTGCATGGCGGATCAGTGTACGTCTCTAATCATAATGATTAAGACTCTGAGTATTAGTGAAGTGCTGAGTATTAATTAGCCAGAAACACTGCGAATCATTATTAACATTGTCAGTCACAATGCAATACCTGTTCAAAGAAAGCTTGCTGTATTAGCTTCAAACAGACATGTATCGGTGGATCAACATCAACACAACTTTCATTCACAGACCTTTTTGATTGTAGAAGCAAAAGCTTGTTCGTTTTTTTTTTTTTTTTTTAATGGCTGCATGGTTTGCTTCTCATTGTAAATCCCTTTGAACCTTAATAGACCTTAACCGGTGAAATGAATTTTGAGGTTAAGAAGGCAACTTTTATGCTGTGATCTGTAAACATCACATCCAAACGTGGGAATATATCCAGCTGTGAGGTTAAGTTTGTTACATTTGACACAAGAACTCCTTCTCTCCCAAACCCTACTGATTTACTTATTCATCCTCAGTTTGATTTTTCTGACCAGACTGATTCATTATAACCCACACAGGACTCCTCTCCATGTGATGTCAGGCAGCCGGTATTTGGAATGTCACCAAAAGGAATCCATCAAAAAGCAACTTTTTTGAAAAAAAAAAAAAAAGAGTACAGAATTCTTAAGCCAACCAAAGTTTATTAGCTGCCCCTGCACCACAGGGTTTTAGCACACAGATACGAAGCTTTAGTACTTCCTCAGTTCATCCATGTGTAAGAGGGTGTGAAAAGAGCAGCACAGGACCTGACCAGTTCTGTTTTTTTTTTTTTTTTTTTTTTTCTCTTTTCTCAGGGATCCCTAAAGGTTGGCAGTAAGATGGCGCTGATGAAGTATGTCCATCCAGAAGGAAACGACAAAGATGTTCAGGTGAGTTATACTGCTTGTAATGAAACATTATTTGCTAGAGGTCTGTGTGTTTTGTATGAACCACAAATATCAGTAAATGCAACATTACTCCTCATGCTTAAAAGGCATAGTCTGGGCAAAAATGCCAAAAAGGGACAATTTGTTACTGGCTTGTCATGCAAGTATATTGTATATTGGGCTGTCTGTCTCTGTAACTCACTGGAGACACAAATTCTTTGTGACATGTAAACTTAAGATCACACTGCATATATAATTTGTACTTTTATGCTATAAAGTAAAACAGGCAGTGGTGGCCTAGCAGTTAAGGAAGTGGCCCCATAATTGGAAGCTTGCCGGTTTGAATCCCGAGCGTTTGACGCATGTGTGCTAACTTAGCGGCTCTGTGCTAACTCTACACAACTTATCAACTTTAATGATTTGCGTATGTTGACACTAAATATTGCAAACAGCAGCTTGCTCACCCCAAGAGGCATCAGATTTTGGAACACAACTTAAATTGAACAACCTAATTAAAAGCTGTGCTGGGTTGGCGGCTATATACGCATTTACAGCATTTGTGTGTGCCAAAAACACATTGCATTTTAATGTTACAAAATCACAATCTTCAAACTACAATAAAAATGTTAAAAAGGAGTGTAAGGATGAAAGAGCTGCGTGTTGCCGACCCCTGGTCTAGATAAAGAACACAAAGCAGTAATGTCACCAAAGGCAATTTGTGTTTGAAGAAGCCTAAAAGAAATATGGGGGTGCATCTTATTTTTGCAGTCTAAATGTTTTTTTTTTTTTTTTTTTTTTTTTTTTTTTCTTCCCCTCCCCCTCTTAGCAACAGGTACCTGACTACAAAGCACCCCAGGCTCCAGAGGAAGCCCTTCTGCCAAGTCCCATTCCACCAGCTAAAACACAACCCAAACAGGAAGAGACCCAGACTCCGACCCCTGTTGACCCCCTGTCTCGAGGGGCATGGCAGCGCAGCTGCGATCTCACCCCGGAGGCATGGCAGCAACAGGTGGATCAACTCCAACAGCAAGAGGCTGAGCAGCAGGCAGAAGCTTGGACCAATCGGAGCGCAGCACGCCTCACACCTCTCAAATCGGACCCAATCTTCAAAGAGAGCAAGAGTGAGGACAAAGGGATAGAATAATTTTTTTTTTTTTAAACCACTTATTCATAATGGGGCAATCACAACTGTTTAATACCTGGCCAAATTAAATTACAGTCTTCACTAAACTAATGTGCCAGAAGTTTGGACCTGTCTAGCTGAGCTCAAACCTTTTCACTTATTTTTGGCTCCCAATAGCAATGATCATAAAGAACGTGAAACCATCCACAACGGTGGAGCTTATCCTGAAAGCCCTGGACCCCTACGCATATCTGGATGATAAGAATGTCCGGCTGGTTCGAGGAAAGCCACCTGGATCAAAATGCTTCTGCTTTGTTGACATGGACTCTCATGAGGTCTGACTTTTTTTTTTTTTTTTTTTGTTAACCAATTTGCACAGTTTCGTGAATATTCTAATCAATTCACATTGTTTTGCAGCAAGTCACCCGTCTGGTGGAGCTGCTCACCAAACCTCGGCCTTTGATTATTGATGGAGTCAGAGTTTATGCAGAGGTCGCCAAACCACTGAAGAACCAGAAGTGAGTTGAGCTTCATTTTACATGAGTTTATTTAAAATGTCCAGACATTCTTTATTTTAAAAGTGATTTGAAAAGTGTTTTCAGTTACAGGAAGGATTTTGATAAATCCACCTCTTCTATCCTGGGTTTCCCACCAGACATAATGGAGGTATGGGGGGGGTTAATTTATTCATGTTTTTATTTTAGCCTTTTATGGATTTATTTAAAATTTTTACATTTTGTAAATAGACAGTTGCAGTAATGCTTAAAGATACAAAAATAATCCAGTGTTGTGCTCATATCTGCCTTGCAGCAGCACCACCAGTACTTTCCGTCCCAGCCCCACCACACTCCTGTGCCCTCTCAGCCAAGTGCTCATGGTATGACCTCACATCTACTCCATCAAATTTAATGGAAGGTGCATACACTGAATTTTGGTAATCTGAGGCTTGTATGTGCTCCTACTACAGCTGACTTTGCCATGCCTTCCAGTGGAGACTCCCAAGCCATTACTGACTCTCATATAAACAATAACCTGATGCAGGTGAGTTTAACGTAACTTTTATAGCTTTTTTTCTTTCCACACATTTCTTACAAAATCTGCCAATGATAAGGATAATTCGTCAGAATTAAATTGATATAACCTGAATGGTGTAATTTCAACTTTCTTTGTCTCTGACACGCTATAGCCTGTTGGATATGCAGACACTATGGGTGTGAACCCTTCCTTCATGACAGCAGACCTCACAGCGAGCACCGTAGGCACAACTGCACAGGTCACGACCCCTAACAACACAGATTCCTACAGCTATGGTAAGAGTGACAAGCTGACTGTCCAGTTGTCAATAGTCCTGTGTAATGTGCTTGAGCTGATTTTTTTTTTTTTTTTATAAATGTGTATATATATATTTTTTAATTTAATTTCTAATCCCCAGTGTAAATGCAGAAGTGACCTTTGTTGGAAATGTTTTGGAGGCATTTCTGTCAAATAGTCTGTTGTCTTTAGGGTCAGAAAATCCAGACCTGTCTGCATACCTGTACGATGCCACATCTGGCTTCTACTATGACCCCCAGACCACGCTATATTATGACCCTAATTCCAGGGTAAGGGGAGTAAACGCCTGCTTTTGAAATGTGTTTGTGTATGATTCTCTTTTCTGATTGTTTTTGTGCATTTTTCATTTGTTTGCAGTATTACTACAATGCTGACACACAACAGTACCTATACTGGGACAACACATCCAAGACCTACATTCCAGTATCAGGCTCCACTACAGATACCCAGCCTAGTGTCCCCATTCCTGCTGTTCCTGAAGAAGTATCAGTCCCACCGCCTTCGTCCTCTTCTTTACTGCCCACCCCCTCTTTGATGCCACCCCCTGCAGTCTGTCCTGCAACAGATGATAAAATGAAGACTCTGGAGAGCCCACCTGAAAAGAGAGAGGATGATGATACCCTTCCTCGTTCAGAAAAGAAAGATAAAGAGGACAAACCTCGCAGCTTGGCTGCATTTAAGGTGAAGATTGCTTTGTATTTTTGCTATTTGGACTGTCAATTTAGACAACAGCTATCACCAGGGAGCTGAATTACTGAATGAATGCCGTTCAGGTTTACTTAGCCCATTATAGTGACTGTTCCCAGGCTGAATTTTGACCTCTAGCACATCATGGAGTTTATGATGGTCTTCAGTTCACGACCTGAACCAACATTTAACATTAAGACTGACCTACTTTTTTTTTTTTTTTTTTTTTTTCTTAACTAGATCATGAAAGATATGGAACGTTGGGCGAAGATCCAGAATCGTCAGAAAGACAGTGTCCGAGCCCCTTCTCCAGTCCTAAAGACCCCCATTGGCTCAGAAGATAAAGCATCCAAAGCTGCAGATGCTGCCTTTGCCATCTTTGAGAGGAAGGTGTGAACAATTGATACACATTTTTAAAGACATTTATTATCATTTTAATATAAGTTTGTTCATTTAAATTGGGAAATGTACATAGTCATGGCACAAAGACAAGAGCAGCAAAAAAAAAAAAATCACAATGTCGACTGTATGATATAAAATATCTAGCTAATTTTATTGCTTTTTTTCCCCCCCATAAAAACTTTTAGGGTACTGCTGATGATCTTTTCAAGAAACCTCTTGCACCACCCAGAAAAGATGAGAAATCATCAAAGGTGAGCATTTCCCTTTTATATATATTAATCACTGTAGCCATGTTAATTTTTATTCATCTCTTCTCAAAGAAAGGTTTAGTGCCTGGTAACTTCTCCCAAATTGTTTAATTAGTGGTCAAAAAAGCCTTTCTCTTGTGGTGCAAATGTCAAACATTGAATATGTAAGCAGTCACTTTTTTCATAATTTTTTTCTTTCGTGCAGCGCCCAATGGGATCGCTTGGCATGCTGGCTGCAGACTATGCAGCAGGAAGTGATGAAGAAGAGGAAGAGAAGATGCCTGTGTCTGAGACCCAACAGCTGCCCAAGAGCCAGTCTGAGGAGAAGGAGGACAAGCTTACGGACTGGAAGAAGATTGCGTGTCTACTGTGCAGGAGGCAGTTTCCAAATAAAGATGCTCTTATCCGTCACCAGCAGCTGTCAGACCTTCACAAGGTAACCAGGCACCTTCAGAACATCATCACATCCACTCACCTTCACATCCAGTTACATTACACTACAGACTATTGGTGGAAAACATTCAAATCAACAGGAATGTCAGTAATATTTATTTCATTATGTGATTTATAAATTATCTTTATCACATGATTTAACTGAAACAGTTTACACACAATCCAGAAAACAGTTACTACTACACTGTCAGTGATGTTAAATATTGTATTTTCTTCAGTAAAATCTAATTATCAGCTCATGAATATTTGCAGAATCAACAGTATTGTGACAATATAATACTCAGTGAAATCACAGGATTATTATGTCTTTTAGGTAATTGCCCTGAGGCATCCAGCTCACAGCTTTCCTCATTTTTCTTTTTTTGTACCAGTCACAACCACAGAAAGACACTATCATTCATTTATGAAGCTGTTAGTGAGCTGTGACCAGTGGTGTGTATTTAACACTGCACACCAGCAGAATCCAGTCCAGCCAACAGTGTTAATCTAAACCAGGAAAAAAGGTTTTAAAATGTGTGCATTTTTGTTCTTCCACATTCTAGCAAAATATGGAGATCCACTTAAAAATCAAGAGGTCTAAAAGGGAACTAGAGGCTTTGGAAAACCAAGAGAAAGAGGTGAGATCAGCCTTTACACTGATACCAACCCCCCCCATGCAGTGTGTGTGCATATACATATAAAAATAACACACACACATATACACACTGCTCAAAAAATAAAGGGAACACAAAAAACAAGATATCCTATAACTGATTTGAATAAAATATTATCATTATATTTTATATATGTTCATTACATAGTTGAAAAACACACAAACTTATCGATGGAAATCAAATGTAAGAATTCATGGCGGTCTGGATTTTGACTTGCACTCAAAATTTAAGTGGAAAAACACTTAAAACATGTCAAAATGAGGCCCTGTAGTGTGTGTGGCCTCCACGTACCTGTATGACCTGAAGCGGTGGCGGATGGTCTCCTGAGGAATCTCCTTCCAGACCTGGACTAAAGCATCTGCCAAATCCTGGACAGTCTGGGGTGCAACATGTGCTCAGTTGGATTCAGGTCTGGGGAACAGTCAATAGCATCAGTGCCTTCATCTTGCAGGAACTGCTGATGCTCTGGGGCAGTGGTGGCCTAGCGGTTAAGGAATCGGCCCTGTAATCAGAAGGTTGCCGGTTCGAATCCCAAACCGCTGAGGTGCCTATGAGTTAAGTACTGTACACACACGCTGCTCTCTGGTGCCTCTCATGGCTGCCCACTGCTCAACCACTGGTGATGGTTAAATATAGAGGACAAATTTCACTGTGTATCACAATGACAATCGCTTCACTTTCACTTGTGTGGGTTGTAGACTCCATTCAAAAGTGACAAAAACATCAGCCAGAGGTCATAGGAACTGAGAAATGGTCTGTGGTCACCACCTGCAGGACCACGCCTTTATTGGGGATGTCTTGCTGATTGCCAATGATTTCCACTTCGTTTCACAGCATGTGAAATTGATTGTCAGTGTTGCTTCCTAAGTGGACAGTTTGATTTCACAGAAGTGTGCTTGACTTGGAGTTACATTGTGTTGTTTAATAGGTCCCTTTGTTTTTTGAGCAGTTTACACACACGCGCACATACCTTTTTTCTAAAAATGTGACATTAAAAAAAAAAATTCTTTTGCAGCTAACAAGAGAATGTACAGGAATGCCTGAGATGAAAAGGAAGAAACATCAGAACAACTGGGCCAGCAGCTCCAGGTGAGGGGTAGCATTTGATTTAAGAGAAAATAAGACTTTAGTCAATATACTCTAACAGAAGACTTTTTAAGGATTTAGATGAAGAATGTCATTTAATGTATTTGTGCATATTTTAATCTTGTTGTCTGTACATAAATGTACTGTGTGTGTGTTTAATTATTTAACAGCTGACATCTCTTGTTGCACAGGGATATTAATAAAGGCAGTGAGAGACCAGGCCTGGGAGCCGAACCAGTTGAGGTTAATCGAACACTTATTCAAACCCATGTAATATTTTCAGATCTTTTTTCTGTTCTTTAACTTAGTCATCTGGTTTCTCAAACACAGAGGAAGAAGAAGGAGCCGGTTGTTTGGAACCATGCTACATACAAGCAGGCTGTACGCAACGCCATGTTTGCACGGTTTAAGGAACTTGACTGATCAGCCATTTGGAGAAAGAAAGAGACCCACAGCATATGCCTCGGAAAACCCAAAACCCACACACCCAACCCTTCAGCTCACTTTTATGATAAACCATTTTCAGTATAGTTTTTCATGAACAAGCTGTTGTCCTGTGAATTTGATATAGCGGTAGGTTTGAGGTTTACACTGTAGCTTAAAACCTCTCTTATGTGTTCAGCTTGATAAGAACAGTTTAAAGGTTTTTAAGTGAACTGTCGCTTCTCATTTTGGTTGCAGATTTCGAATCATCTATGTAATTTTTATGTAATTTTTTTTTTATATTACAGTATATGTGCCGTGAAGCGGTTTTGAGTTCATGGTTTATTGCTTAACTGAATTATGGTCATTGTACAGATGCAATAAACATTTTCAGTAACAGTTGTAAAATGTGTAAAAAAAAAAAAAAAAAAAATTCTGCATTTGTTTTTAAAAGAGCAATAACGCACTTTGAAACCACTTTGAATGGAACTCAAACAAAGGCAATGATATCCTTTAAAATGTCTTTTAGTTAAGCAATTCTCTGCTTTGCCTCTTGGGGGCAATATTACACTGGAGGAATTGAGTCTTCTCTGCACTTCATAGGATTCATTCCGATTCAGTTTACTTGTGATTCCAAAGGCTAAGGTATCTTAGTGTAAATTATATTAATACAATAAAAAGCAAGTAGTCTTTTATAAAGAGCCCGCATGTTCATGTTCTGTTTATTTTGGGCTGAGAGATGAAACCTTATTGCTATAATTTCTTTTTAAATTTGGGCTCCTTGCTAAAACTGTATTGATATAAATGGTAACATGGTAACAATTTGGGTGTATTGTGCAAGATTTGAGCATTATTTAGTCCAGGTTCAGAGTGGAAAAAGGAATATATCTTTTATTTGGTAACTTTTACCAAAGTTTCAGATCTTAATTTGCTTATTGTCTTGTTCCAAACATAAAGCCATCAAAAAAGGTCAGTGAAACAGATCTGGAAGAACAAAAAAACTAATGTCTTGTTTGAGTGAGGGGAAAAAATCCTGTTTGACTATAAAAGATCTTCAAGAAGATTTAGCAGACTCTGGAGTGGTGGTGCACTGTGCTCTGCAGTAACACCTGAACAAACATGACCTTCGTGGTACAGTCAGCAGAAGACAACCTTTCCTGTGTCCTGTCTTAAAAAAAAAAAACTAATACAATTTTCTAATACACCACTGTGTTTTAAACAGAACTGTTTGTTAACTGTGTAAAGGTATATTTGGAAGAGGACACCTTAATTTTCAGGATGGATGTAGACGGACTATGCCTTGGTCTTTTGTTGCAGTGATACAGAGAACATTTCATTCCAGTTAGAGGAAAGAATGAATTCAAATGAATTCTAGCAAAATCTGGGATGTTAACATCGTCTGTTAAAAATAAGTTGAAAGAGGGTTCCTACAAGATTATCATGGAAAAATGTATGTTTATATCAAGATAATCAATTTGTGCTTAAACTACACTGCTATGTAATTAAAATGACTAACAACAGCACATTACTGCTTGCTACAGTAACACATCCTTTTACAGGAACACAACATTTTGCTCCAGTACGCATCAGAGAGCAGCATTACGTGGCTGGTTTTCTCTTATGTCAGTAGAACGGTGGTAGTAGCCTAGTGGGTAACACACTCGCCTGTGAACCAGAAGACCCAGGTTCCAATCCCACTTACTACCATTGTGTCCCTGAGCAAGACACTTAACCCTAAATTGCTCCAGGGGGGGACTGTCCCTGTAACTACTGATTGTAAGTCGTCTGATAAATGCTGTAAATGTAAATGTAGAAGGCTGTTTCTGACTAAAGTGCTTGGCATAGGAAGCACACCATAAAAGGGTTCCCTGCCACCCAAATCACATGTTCACATGTAGTCATCCACTGGCTGGAAGAATTCATTTTCTGGAATCTGCTGTCCAATTGCTTAGGTGGCACTTTTTGAAAATTGTAGGTTGTAGGCTAGGGGGTGGATTTTGTAGGAGATCCGAAACCGGAAGCCAGTGCTAATAGATAAGGGTGCTGCCTTGGATCGGGCAATGTATTGTATGACTGAGAACTCTGGCAGCTGAGTTTTACACATACTGCAGCCTGTCATGGACTTTGCTGGGAACCAGGCCAGATTCCAAAGAGTTGTTAATTATACTGACCATAATAGGAGATAGAGTAGGGACACATGCCTTGACCATTTACATTTACAGCATTTATCAGACGCCCTTATCCAGAGCGACTTACAATCAGTAGTTACAGGGACAGTCTCCCTGGAGCATATTAGGGTTAAGTGTCTTGCTCAGGGACACAATGGTAGTAAGTGGGATTTGAACCTGGGTCTCCTGGTTCACAGGTGAGTGTCTTACCCACTAGGCTACTACCAGGGATGTGGGCATGGTGTTTCATGGATCAGTGAAGGCTTTACCTATATTCACCAATTCAGCAACAATCCAGCTGTTTTTGTGTTCAACTCTAGACCACTGCAATAGGCCATGAATGCATCCATGTAGATAGTAAAAAGGAGAGGTCCCAGCATAGAACCTTGAGGTACACCTTGGCTGACTAAGGAGCAGGAGTCTCTACAGGTTGATGTAATGTGTCCTGTCACGTTCTAAGTCTAGTCTAGGGGTTAAGAAACACAACAGGCTAACAACAAGGGATCTATCACCCAAAGCAACAAAATACTCCTTGCAGATCTCTGTGCACCCTGGGGACCTCCCAAAAGAGTAAGAGCCTAGCAGACCCTGGGGACCTCCCAAACACCATCTGAAGTCACTTCATATAGGTGGAGGTGACCACTTGACAGATGGTAGGTTGTGCTGGTAGGCTTCAACTCCTCCCATGAAGTCAACCTAAAAGAGACAGGACACAAAAACACAGAACATGTGGGAGCATACAGTAACAGTCCTGTTAGGGAGACATGTCAGTAACCAGGTGAGGGTTGTACCTGTGAGGTCAAGTCTACAAGTCTGGTCTTCCATGTGACATTGAAATGATGGACAAAGATCAATATCACTACACGTATGAGCGCAATTAACACTTTTGGTTAAGAATGGTCTGCAGTCTTCTTCAGTCTTTTGGAATTTTTTGAAGGGTTTTTACCACAAATTGTCACAACACAAAATAAATAGGAGGACCCAGGTACAGGTGTGATCAAACAATCTATTTATTATAGTCCGGGACAAACATAAAAATTAAATAATCATTTTTAAATCAGCTTTGGTAATTGGCTTTGGGAAAGGGAAGGTTCTCTCATATGATCAAATCAGAAAACACGAGAAACCAAGACAGTTAGCACACAACCAAGGCCCTGAGTCTCCCTGACTCAAGACGCATGACTGGGAACGGAACCGCTGATGCAGACCGCACTGGTTCTGTTCTGTGGGCACACAGCAGCACACCAACTGTGACAGGCCGAGAAGACCTGACCCTGAACACTGGTGCAGGCATCCAGGAAGGAAAACTGGCTTGGGGAATAATGAGGGGGGCGTGGCCTGCACTCAGTGCCCCAGGACCGGGAAATGCGGCCTGCTCATGCTGAACGCCGGGGACAACCGTCATTGCACAAATATTCACATACCAACAAATCAACGGTTTAACTGTCGAACAGGGGGTGAATTAAGGTTGTAAATGTCCATTTACATTAAATAGATTAAATAATATAAAAATGAGATGGAATATGAACTTTAGCATGTTTCTGAATGGATAGCATGAAAGGCTATGATGCTTTATTAAAGTCAGAATAACAGAATAACAGATTATGTGCCTTGTGTCTAACATGGCATAGCAGTCCTATACCAAGATTAGACTAACAATTTGAAGAACCCTCTGCTTATCTACAGTCATCCTTTGGCAAATGTGGATTCAATTTTTACATTCTGGAAAATACATTTTCCAGCTCATTCATTTGTTTACATTTCAGAGGTCAAGTCTTCCTCCATGTTGTACAGAACCCATCTTTATGCCACACTGCACAGTGACAAAAGAATACCCCTTCAGCATTATTTTCATATAGATGCTTGGACCTTGTGATACTTTTACATGATGTGACCATCATTTAATCATTAGTTGTTCTTTCAGTAGGTCCAGGTTCTGATTTATCAAAAATTATCACCTATGAACCAGAAGACCACAAAGTCACAAGTTCCAACCCCATTTACTACCATTGCATCCTTGAGCAAGACTGCCTGTGCCCCGTATTTGCACTTTACGTTGCCAAGTTAGTCTCTGTCACACACGTGCACTTTGTTTAAACGTTACATGTAGCACCTGGTTCTGTAGAAACATTTGTTTTGTCCCATTATGTATTGCCTAACCTGTATGTTGCTGAAATGAGGCTCACTCAAACTTGAAGACAATTAATCTTGATATGTCTCTTAATCTATAATTAGACGTGTAACTGCTTAATCCTAATTACAGTTTAATCACAGCTGCAGTACCCCATCCTGGGACCCCATCCCAGGGGATCAGCTGGGTCAGGACACCATTCACAACATTTCATTGAGCATGCGTATTCAAACCTATGACCTACGACCTCTGCGACGTTGTGTGGCTCCAGTACAATTTATATCTAAGTTATTTTTTTTATATATATATTTTTTGTCATTGCATTTTTATTCCAGTAATTTTGTTCCTTGTTATTATATTGTGTTATTGTGTTCACATTTCAAGATACGTCCCTAGTTTTATATAACGTAATGTTTCACTAATGGAGTTTTTTAGCCTCAGTTGTTTCATAAAGCCTCTTTTAAAGTTTGCTCTTACCACTCACTTTGCCATTCACTCATAACCATTGTTCCACCTAACTCCCTCCAACCCCCACCCATTGTGACAGATGTCATTATCACCAAGCCATTATGTTACTGCAGAGTGAATGTAATTAATGGGCTCGACTGAAGGCAGACCCTAAAAGGAGAGAGAGACAGAGAGAGAGAGAGAGAGAGAGAGAGAGAGAGGGGTTGGAGGTGGCTTGAGTGAAGCAGGGATGGTCTCTGGTTTTGCAACCACAGCACGTGCTACCAGAGCTTTCAGGCTCTAGGGGCATCTGAGAGGCTGGACAGGGGGTATCATTATCAAATACAAAAAGGCTCTCCAAGTGAGAAACGTCGGGGTCCTGAGGAGACACAGGGATGCAGTTCAAAAGAGCAGATCAGACTGTCAGCAGAGCCCCAGAATACGAGACTTTTTATCACCTTCAACAAACCTTCACTGACATGAAATTGACTTTGCAGAGCTACACCTTTTCGTATGTCCAGGATGTGCATGGCGGTGGAGTGCAGATATGTTCTGACCTCACACAGAGGACCGGAAGCAAAAATAGTCCATAATTTCTTCTTTGTTAAATCACGCTGTGTTAAAATTCCCACAGTTTGACTGGATGAGTGAAAGGAAGTTGCCATGTTTGAAATGTGAGCTTGTTGTTAATTCCATGCTGTCCAATAATTTGGGCTTAATCATATTAAGTGGTCAGAGACTACAGCCTGAGGGATTTTTTAAATTGGAAGGAATAATACACCTGATGATAGCATTTATCCTAAAAGCAACATACAGTTTCACTCTTTGTTATATTGCAGCTATTTGCTAAAATAATTAGAAAATAAAATTAATTTTTACTCATTAATGTACACACAGCACAGAATAACAAAGAGTGAGATTTTAAGGGAGTCTGAATACTTTTCCACAGTAGTTATCCTAAATAGCAATAGATTCTAACATTTCATCAGGTCCAGAGCATTAGTCCATGGGAGAATGGACAGCAAACTCAATTTCATTAAGTTAAGAAAGAAGACATGCTTGTCCAACAGACAGTTAGGCAAGGAGAATAGATATAGGCCAATCCTGCCTTTTAAAAGGGTTTATTAAACTGACCATGCCTTAGTGTCTTAGTAAGTCTGAAGGGACCTGCATGTCCTCTGCTGCATTGTGTCCCATTAACAGCACCTTAGAGTCAAAGGCGAAAAGAATAATTTTGGCTGATTCAGCAGAATACACATGTGCTAATCCTCGCCCCTCTCAGAGATAGGAACACAGGACCGTTGTACAGATAATGAAAGTGTGAAGGCTTTGAATTGGCATCTGTCAGTGATGGTTGCAGAAAAACAGAATCAGTTCAACAAAGCAACCATTTAAAGGAACAAAAAAAGAACAGGTGAAGAATGCGTCATGATCTATGTAATATCAGAAGGTAAATATAAAGATTCTCAGTTTCTTTGCCATTTTAATCTTTATTCTGTGCCATTATGAAACAGTGAAGGTCATGCTCTATCATTAGATATATCAGTGCAGTTTCACATGCTATAGTGCAACTTCAAGTGTACCTATATGGTACACAAACTAATCATACATTGATCAATGATCAATCATATCATAATGACCTCCAATCTAATTTTGAGTAGGCCGCCATAGACTCCACTTGATCTCAGAAGGTATGCTGTGATATCTGTCTCCAGCACATATTGCATGAGTGGCAGATCATTTAAATCGTGTAAGTTGTGAGATTCCATGGATCGAACTTTTCTCCAGCTCTCAGTTACAAATTTGTGGGATGTGCTCCAGGGAACACCATTATTTCCAAGAAGTGGAGGTCAACAGCCACAGAAGAACACTGTCCTTACCCATCAAGCATTGTGCCTCACTAGGATGCCTGCAAAGACGTGAATATATTTGAAGTTCCCCGATAGAAGAAGTTGTTTATATTACACTGGCTAATGGTGACGGTGCCGAGTCTTCCAAATGGAGCAATTTTGGGAAGGTTTTGACTGTAACGAATCCCACCACTGCAACAGCAATATCAGTTGTTATTCACTTCGCCTGGCTTCATGTCATTGCTGATTTGTGTAGAAGTATATGTGAGTGTTCACTGTGCAGCACCATTAGAATATTTGGGACTGTCGTCTCCGGCCGTGTGATGAGCGCCGTGACATGCTCAGCTGCTCTTTTTCCAGGCCGTTACTTCAACAATACAGAAAAGAATGCAGAGTTGAGTGAACAGCGCTAATCTTTTACTTTTATGTATACATCAAGTTTTGCAATGGTGTATTTTGATGTGTTGCCCCGGGGTGTTTACCTTTCCATTAAAGGGAAGTAGCTGTCCTGGTTCATGAACATGAAACAGTTTCAGGTTTATAAAGCCTTGTCCTCATCAAAAAAGCCTTTGTAAACAACCATAAATCATTTGAAATTATCTTCATACACACGCACGCACCCATAGAGATTTTAAAGAACAACATGAAAACATGATTTATGTATACAGTCATGGGTCAGCTGGGCCACTCCCTGAAAGTGAGCACTCACTAATCCTGCCTTCTATATTTCAGTGAAGTACTCTGTGTCTCACATTCATTCACGTTTTTAAGGTGACGTGCTGCATTTGGAACATGGGATTTTGCTCATATCGTCATGTTGTAGGCTGTTTTACTGCTTTAGAGGTGTACACTTTAAACTTGTGTTGTGTTCCTTTCAACTAAACAATGTGGAAACACTGTTTATATTTGAGACATATTGTGATGCCCAGCAGCCACTGGGCTCACACATTAGGTGCTGGTTTCCATGAATAATGGGTCCTGATGCCAATTAAGCAAAAGTGATAAGGACCCGTTAAAAGAGAGCATGCAGCACACAGTAGTGGCTGCAACATTAACGTGGCCGTTCATGGTTTTATTCAGTGTTTCTGTTGCTGACGTTTTGTCACACACCTACAGGTTATCCTTTGTGATTATTTAATATCATTTATTGTGAAAATGTCAAGCTTCTGCACCTCCATCCCCTGTGCACCTGGAGTTTTGACAAATATAAAAAAAATATGACATACCTGAGGACACCAAGCCATAAAAAGTATACACACTTAAGGGTTGTGCCTAATGTGTGTGGAGCGGGGTCCTTCATGAAAAATCAAGTCAAGATCTTTAATCTTTAATGTCAATACTACCATAAACACAGTATACAGTTGTTGTTGGGCTTTCTTCGTGGTGGAGGTGATGGTGTTCAGGTTCCAGGAGAAATCATCTCATACGTGCACTCCCAGGAACTTCACACTGTTGACCATCTCAACAGTTGATCCATTGACATGCAGTGGGGTATGTGTTGTTGGTGATGAGACCCACTACTGTTGTGTCATCTGCAAACTTGATGTAATTTAAGCTTTACTGTGCAGTACAATCATGTGTTAAGGCAAAATATATTTGCTGCTCCATTGCTTTTTTGTGCAACTCAAAAATTAACAGAAGAGATACTGATACAGATTCGGAAGTACCTGTATAATTGTATAGGGGCAGTGTTGCAAGATCTGCACTCAACATTTGACTATTTTAAGATAGAGGTATTTATTCAGGTTTTTTTTTTTTTTGATTTTATAGTGTACTGAATGGATTCATCCAAATGTTTTTTTCTCCTGTGTATTAAAATATCTATGTAGCAAGAGGGTGGCACAGTGTCATTGTTTCCTCACAGCTCCAAGGTCAGGGCTCAACTTCAGGTCTCAACTTTTTGTTTCTGCTTGCCCTCCCAGCATGGGGAAGGTAGGTGACCCGACCCAAAGACAAGTGGCTAAGTGAATTGCTCAGTGGAAGCTTAAATTGGCCATGGATGTGAATGGTGTTCGATGCTGAAGGTGTGGCAGTGTGTCCCTTGTGTCTGCTGTCCCATGATGGGCTCCAACGGCCCTAGATTTTGGACTGTTTGTCCTTTTCTTGACTAATGCACTCTGTAGGCAGATGATGTCATGGATAGATCTATTGAGGAGATCCCAGTGGGAATATATGTCATCAAACGTGATACCATTAGTTCATCAGAGGACATAGGGATTGTACTGGATGGCCAGCAGGAACTGCATGATCTGGAAAATGTTGCTCAAGCTGCTGCCATGTTATTTGGCTTAAAGTATGCTTTGAATCTCAACTACCCTCCTGAACTGAAGTACTTCTACAAAGTGCTCCAGGAAATTGTGACAGAGTTGGATGGTAATGCACTCTCAAAGAAAGCCCAAACTCTCAAAACAAGACTCTACGAGGGAACTTTTTCTATAGACCATTGCTGCTCTTTCACTGGGCAACTGTTTTCTGTGTTTTTTTGTTTGTTTGTTGTTGTTTTTTTATTCACTAATACAGCTGTAATTTTTTGTTTTAATGCAAGTTCAATATTGCACAAAGCTGTGACTAGAAACCACATCACATTTAATTTGTTGCTGCTGGCTAAGACTGCAGTACTTTCTGTTCAGATTATCTGGCATGTTAGATTTGCCATTTGGAATACCAATGTTGACTCTTACTAATTTTATATTGTACATTCACTTTTCACTGTGTTTTATTAAATATGTTATAGAGTTTATCTATTGCATATTTTCAGATGATTGTGCTTCATCTTCCCTGACATCTGATTAATGAGGTCACCCACTCTGTACCCACCAAGGCTGCCATAGAGCTGGGATGGAGGGATGATCTACCACTTGTCATCGAGTTCTCCTGTGCTGGGCCTCAGCCCTGACTGCATCAGGAGAAGGTAACATCTGTTTCCATTTAGCCATTTGTCCGCCAAACACACTTCTGGAACTACAAAAGCTAAAGTGATCTAGGTATTTTAAAGATAGATAAATTTAGAATCAACTCAGGGTGAGTTGATACTTCACCTTCATTGATGGACCCACAATGTTTTCAATCTTGCATTGAGTCCTTCTGCACCTCAAGTTCTGCTTCCAGTATGTAGGCGTGTCTCTGTTTGTAAAAGCAGTACTTGGGAACTGGTGACCTTTGAGTCACCCAGTGACTTGAGAGCACTTTCCCCCACCATCTGCACACTCCACTGGCCCCCAGCAGCTGGCTCCATGCTCAGTGAGGGACTGATGCTCAGATCTCAGGCCCCATAATTCAAAAGCAACGCCTAGCCTCAAAAATCTGCACTGAATGACGCACACAAGCATTGAAAAGAATGTCCAACACCAGCAGGTCTCTGGGCCAGAGACACAAACCTCTGGGAGAGCTGCTGCCGTACAGCATGGTTTCATCTTCAAGGTTATGTGTTCATTTTCCTCTGCCGATACAAGTTCTCAGCACCTTGGCATGGTGGTGGAGTGATGATGGGATTTTGGCAAGTTTCCTTAAGCCATCCAGTCAGCAGCTGAAGTCATGTTGTATTGTGATAGCTCTCTGCTACAAGCCTGGAATTAAGATGGATGACAGATATGTTGTCTCATTTGATCACAGCTGGAAGGGTGAGATGCTCTCCTGTATGGGTGTGGGTTTTCTACAGGTTCTCCCATTTCCTCCTTCCATCCAAAGACATGTACAATAGGTGAAATGGCTATTTTAAATTGTCTGTGAGTGTGAGTGGATGGTGTATCTCACCTATTACCTCATCTGTCATATGCAAAACACTGGAAATGATGGTTTTACTGCAGACATGGCACCCTGTCAGTAAATTATTAAATACTTAAAGCATTAGGACCTGCAGGGTGAAATTTTCCTAACTGACGAAACAACAAAGGCACAAACAAAAAACAAACCTGCAGGCATGTGTTGATTGCTAGGAACTGAAAACATACAGAAGGTAAGTAACAGAGTCCACATTAATGACGCCGCATTCGTCTGCTGCCCCACAGGTCCTTATAACGGGGCTCCGGCCATGTACGCCTAATCGGCCTGTCCATGGCCGGAGCCCTGCTGTCAAGCTGATTGGTGCAAGGTGTGTCCCCCACCCAGCCGTGACACACCCCTTATCACTCTAACAGGAAAACACAGACTGGTGAAATGAGTAGTTTATCCATTGCCTTGATGTGTTCACTAATCACTGTTATTTTTTTTTAGATATCTGTTCAAAATGAATCACAATTAAAATATTCTTCTTTATCAATTCATAAGAAATATATTTTTGCACTGCTTGGCTGTGCTTTTTGATTGTCCATTACACAGGTTAATTTTTCATTTTCATACTTGCAACCAGAACATTTGAATGTTAACACAGAAATGACAGAGATGCATTGCATGTTAAATGTTACATTACTGGCCTTTTATTTTTAACAATAATGCAATGATAATATTTCCAATGCATATTCAGGAGTGAAGGAGGGAGCTGGAGATGAATCGATGAATCAAGGGGATAGCTTCTAGGATTCTGAGTGAAGGCGAAGGTTCTGAGGTGACATCCTAATCCTGTTACCAACCCAAAAGTTGGTTGATGGTGATGTGCGGCAAAACAACAGATGGAGGAGAGAAAGGCAGTGCATGCTTTTGTCCAGGTCATTTGGCAGTCCTTGATCAGCTGGCAAGTGGAAGATGCCTGAAGATGGTAAGATGATAACCATAAAAGAATTACAGGGGCTGCAACCTTTGGGGGTTTGTTTGCTCTGCTTGGCTGTTGGTCTGAGGATGGTAGCGCAAGGAGAAACTACAGTAGCAGCCAATTTGATGTCAGGACACCTTCCAAACAGCCAAGATGTATTGAGTTAGATGGTCATACAAAATGTTCTGGGGGAATCCATGTTAACAGACGATGCATTGTAGAACCAGCAGTGTTGATGGCAGATGGGAGCCCCTGGAGTGTGACAAAGTGGCCGGCCTTGGAGACTCGGTCAACTAGTCAGGATGGTGTTGAGGACACCTGACTCAGGAAGTCCTGTGACAAAATACAGTGCCAAGTGCATCCAGGGGCTTTGAGAAATTGGCAGGTGACGAAGTGGGCTGGTGGGACACTTTGTGGGATCTTTGGTCCTGGCACACACTGCACAGGCATCAACATAGACGTCCTGGGTGAGGCCACCAGAATGCCTGGCGGATGAAGGCAAGACTCCATTGACTGCCTGGGTGACCACATCACATTTAGGTAGATAACTGGAACATACAGGCAACCTGGCGAAACATTGGGGCCTTTGTGGCCCAGATCTGTGTCTCCATCAATAAATTGTTCGAGCTGTTTGAGTGTTGTGGGTAGGGGCCATGATGCCACTGTTTCCTTCTTCTTGGGCACCATGACCACACCCTGGGATGAGTTTGTGAAACCCAGCACCATAGTGGAGCGCTGGTGGAAGGTGCACTTTTCCAGAAAAATGTCGGGATAATCCAGGATAATACAGTCATAAAGAAAAGGTTTGGCTTGAGGCAAAATCAGTCAAGGAATTTAGCAGCAACATAGAGCAGAAACTACACTGATGAGCGAGCAGGGAATCAAGATTGGGGCAGTGGTGGCCTAGCGGGGAAGGAAGCGGCCCCGTAATCAGAAGGTGATTGAGGTGCCACCGAGCAAAGTCCCCACACACTGCTCCCCGGGCGCCTGTCATGGCTGCCCACTGCTCACTCAGGGTGTTGGGTTAAATGCAGAGGACAAATTTCACTGTGTGCACTGAGTGCTGTGCTGCTGTGTATCTTATGTGACAATCACTTCACTTTCGAAGATGGGCTCTCATTGTGCCCGGTGGATGTGATGAAGGTTGTTTTCCTCTTGTCCTTCTCCCTGATGCGGATGAGATTGTATGCTGATCGAACGTCCAGTTTGATGTAATGTGTCAGACCAGAGAGGGCTGTTTAGTGAGGGGAAATGGTGACCAGCTTTTCACATTGTTTTGTTAAGACCTCTTTAATTAAAACAAGGTTGCAAGTCTTGGGACATTTTTCCATGGCCTGTTGCTCTGCCCCCAACAAGGCGTATAAATGACTGCATGGCCATGCAGTCATTGTCTCCTGGCCATTGTGGTGGGAGAAGGACTGCCCTTTTGGTAATAAAGATGGCGGACAGCTCTTGGTAGCAAGGAGGGACTGCATCGAGATTCAGAGGAGGAGAAGGAGGGATGATGGCTGAAGATGGTTCAGGTTGGGGCTGGAGGCAGTTTTGGTGACAGTGAGGCCCCCATTTGAGCACAATGCCTGAGGACAGGAGATATGAGGTTCGCCATATATGTTTCGCCAGCCGGGGTTGGGGAAGTGACTATGGAAGTGATGAAGAAACGTGAGTCATGATGAAGTGGTGATGGGGTTATGATGCCAGGTCATACCAATCAGCTGGAGAAACTGTCACCGAGCGTTAAATAGTGGCTCAGTCATTCTGTCATGCAGGGATTGCACAGCAGAGCTAGAGAGCGACTGTTGCGAAGTACGTTAAATCCAATTGTGATATGGTGGGTGAGTATTCACCTTTTGTTCTCCGAACGTATGACATCCATAACTGCAACATGCCACATGCTGAGGACAAAACAATAATTATGGGAGAGGAGAGTAAGAAGAGGGGTGATGAGGGTTGGGCTCCTAAGATATTAAATATTAGAGTCGAGTTGTCATGTGACAATTTAATCTCAAAGTCTACAGTTCAGGACAATTTCAATTAGAATAAAACAACATAATTGATTCTGAGTAGTATGACAATGATGTGTGCATCATGACACATATAATTCATGTGTCATTATTGTTTGGGCTGGCGAGGCAGGCGATCTGGAATGATGACTGGACATGACAAGCTAGAAGGACGCATTTGCACGACGTCACAAAACAGGGGGTTAATACGTGATGAACTGGACAGGGGAAACATCCAGTATCAATGAACATGTGACAATGACCTGATGGTGAACAGACACAAACAGGGCAGCTTTATACAATCAGAAACAGGTGAACATAATCAGGAAACATTACACAGGACGAACATGAAACGAACATGGTAACCCCTTCCAGACTGGATCATGACATCATGTAGTTTATAAAAACGAATGATTCTGAGTAACATAAGCTTGAATATGTCTTACGATTCTTAATCTGTTTAGGTCCATGTGGTATAAAAATGTGCAGCAACAAGTTCACACATGGTTTTCTAGTTGACTAATTTGGGTTTAGATGTATTTGCCAATGGAAAATAAAGACTTTTCAGTGCAGTTTAGGTTTTTGTATTAAATATGTATTAAAATACATTTGACAATTTGTATACTGCTTATTTTTGATTAAAGAGTATTACATTTCAGTGGAAATTATTATGTAGTAACACATGAAACACATGACTTATGTCACATATGTTTACAATATGTAAAAAATATGTTACATTGTTATTACAAAGCACTGGTACCATACACAGCAATCTTCCAAATACATATTACGGTCCACATCTGCCCCAGGGAGAGATTAGTACTCATATATCTCTTTACAAATTCAGCTGTTCTCCAAACAAAAAAAAAAAGCAATTCTGTTTCTGGCCCTGGGGCAGAGTGGAATTCGGCAGCAACAATGGGTGTCTGGACGCAATTGAACAGACTCCTTCCCTGGGCTTATCTAAAGAATTCAGTTGTTGTAGTTTAGACATGAATTAAATTGCATGTTCAGTTTTGTAGCTGCTTTTTAACATACATTATTGCTAAAACTGTTATGATGTCTATAAAATCATGTAATGATTGCATGATAAAAACTTAATTACAGTTAACTGCAAAAGTAAATGCCTTTAAATAAGATTTTTAAGAAATAAATATGTTATATAATTGCATAGTACGTTTTAATTGTATTCATTTATTATTTTCTTTTGTTGCATATGCTTGAATTCTTGCCTTGGCCTGATTGGAACACTTAAGACGAATGAATGCAGACTCCTGCTTCAATGTCCCTGACCTGTGAATTCACATGTGGTTGGTGGCAGTCGCGACATTTGACCTGCAGGGGACGGCCTGTCAGGTGTGAGGCTGCTCATGACCCCGGCCAAGGGAAAGGTATCTTGAAACCCTGTCAGAGCTTGTCCCACTGTCCCGCTTTGATTGTGTGTAGTTGGACTTGTGTTTTTCTTTGTGTAAATGATTAGTCAAAAACGTACTGTTGTAAATAAATTGTGTTCTCAAGACAACTAAATCCTTCAGATGGGATTCATCAGTAATTTAGTGCTTGTGAAAATGGAGACATCATCAGAGATGCAAATAGTGCCTCAGCTGCTGATCCTTAAAATGAGAGGCAAAAAGAAAAATAACCCGACATAATTGCATCAATTATCTGTATTTGTCAAGTTAAATGAAGCATAATAATGGTGATTAAGTTCACATCAAATGAAGGCTTCTCAAAGACAACAGGCACCCACAACTGATGTTCTCTGTGCTTTAAAAAATGTGGACAGATTTGCTGTGTATAAAAAAAAAAGTCTTTTCAGCGTAGAACAAAAACGGTGAAAGATACTTCGTAGTTCTCTAACATTGCAGGCCATGTGTATATTTGGAATTCTACAAAATGACAGCTATTTTAAAGTCTAAAAACTGTTATTAAAGGAAGACTGATATTGGCGTACAGCCATGTACGTATGTTTCTTGTTTGAGTTGAGCTCAAAGGGCACTATTTTCAAACTGTCACTAAGCTAGGAGTTTACAGTAGTGGGAGACAAAACCCATATGATTGACAGCTCTCACACACACTACCTCCTCGGCCTCTTTCTGTTTTATATACAGTATTTATTCATCTAAATCCTGAGGATGTTTTTGACCTTACACTAGCACACCTAGAATGTAGCACTATGCCTCTCACCAGTTCAAAAATAATTCTAGAACAATAATAAGGTAATTTTTTGGGGTTGACTTGTGTAAGGTGTACAAATCTGTGCCAATATCTGATTCCTTGACGATTTGTTTACATTTATGGTAATTCATCTGGATATTTTGATTGTTTAAAAAAAGTCATACCTTCACAATGCAGAAACGCGCGGCACTGCGCCCAGCCTGTTGTCAGAGGTGCATGACAAGAAAATTTTCAATGCATCTCCAGAAACTCACGAAAAACAACTGGCAAACAGTGCAAGGTAAGGTGGCAGTGTTGCAGGATCCTAAATGTCAAAGTATCATTCCAGCAGCTTAAAATGATCGTGCACATGTAATGATGTTGCTCAGAAAATCTGCTTCGATAACACATATCGTCATAGGTTGTGTAGAGATTGTGTAGTCATAGATTATATAGTGTATGATGCAACTTTTACCTACTCGGTGTTTGTAAAACCCCCCTCTCGGCAGAATAGTGCCTCTACCTGTGTTTAGTAATTCCCTTCACTGAACAGCCCAGAATATCGGTCATACGTAACCATCTTCCACGTGGCTTCTGTCCATCATGTATCAAGGTCATGCCTCTGATATTTGAAAACCATGTCATAAATGATTTACAGTTTTATTAAGAATCACAATGCAGTGACATTTGAAAAGTGCAAACAGTAAGAACAACTACTGTAAAAGGCAATTCATCATGACACAGATACCCCTTTAAAGCCTCTTGTGCATTTAAAGTCCATTTAAATGGCTACATTCGATCTGAGCTGAAACCCTAAATGCAAAATATGTCTATAGCACAGTTTTGCATTGCTTAACGTAAAACACACATACACAACTTCAAAAAGCATCTTATTTCATCTCAACATCCTGTGCAGAAAATATGCAAAATAGGACTAATAACATGTCACGATTGGGTGCGGCTGGAGACGCACGTGGCGCCAATCTCCCTGACAGCAGGGTGGTTATAAGGGACATTCGTGGCTGCGACATTTTATGTGGACCCTGTTACTTACCTTATGTCTGTTTTCGGCACACGCCTGCGGGTTCGTTTTTGTTCTCCCCTTTGTTTACACAGTTTTTGGCCCATTTTTCCTTGCGCCAATTATTAAATCTTCCTTCCCCTGTCAGCTCGCGGACGTGACAACGTGTTAGCGTTGTTCTGTATTTTAAAATGAAAATAAATAAATAAATAAATACATCCCAGCTCAAAGTATGTTTTGAACTACAACCATCTATTTGTATCAATGTTACTAAATGTGCTACAAAAATAAAAGCAAAAAAGGACGCTGTTGTTTAGAATATGTATAATATAGCAACATGATTATATGACAGCATGAGGAAATCTGATTACAGTACATTTACATTTACAGCATTTATCAGACGCCCTTATCCAGAGCGACTTACAGTCAGTAGTTGCAGGGACAGTCCCCCCCTGGAGCAACTTAGGGTTAAGTGTCTTGCTCAGGGACACGATGGTAGTAAGTGGGATTTCAACCTGGGTCTTCTGGTTCATAGGCGAGTGTGTTACCCACTAGGCCACTACCACCCTATACAACCAGGGCAGTTGTTCCAGGAGTAGCAGAGATGGCTGCTCTGTTCGTGCACTGGTCACAGTAGCAGGAGAAAGGCACACAAGATGTGTTATGAGGGGATCATCAAAGTCGTTTCTTAATTTCTCTACATGCAGCACGAAGAAAACGTATAAAATTAGATTCATGAGATTGATTCTGAGATTGACCTGACTCAGTGTGGTGTGTAGAACATAGTCTTTTTTCATGTAGGTCAGCAAGATGTCTCTGTAGGCTTCACACATGTTGCTCCTCGTGAAGCAATCACCACCTTTTCACTCTCAAAATCCTGACTGAGGTTGGCATTCCAAGAGGTACTAATACAGTCGGAGAGACTCATCATTCAGTCCGTGAAAAATGTTCTGTGCTGCTTTTAGTCTGGCATCAAACCACTGGTTTCAGGGAATCCCACATGCGACCAGGAAAATCCTGTTAGCATGATTGGAGACGGAATTGTTCTTTCCCAATTTTGTGTTGCAGCCATCTGACCCACAGCCTGCACTGTCACAGTGGCTGGACATGGTGAGGAAGGAGGACTGTCACGGGTGGGCTGGACATGGCGAGGAAGGAGGACTGTCACGGGTGGGCTGGACATGGCGAGGAAGGAGGACTGTCACGGGTGGGCTGGACATGGCGATGAAGGAGGACTGTCACGGGTGGGCTGGACATGGCGAGGAAGGAGGACTGTCACGGGTGGGCTGGACATGGCGAGGAAGGAGGACTGTCACGGGTGGGCTGGACATGGTGAGGAAGGAGGACTGTCACGGGTGGGCTGGACATGGCGAGGAAGGAGGACTGTCACGGGTGGGCTGGACATGCCGATGAAGGAGGACTGTCACGGGTGGGCTGGACATGGCGATGAAGGAGGACTGTCACGGGTGGGCTGGACATGGCGAGGAAGGAGGACTGTCACGGGTGGGCTGGACATGGCGAGGAAGGAGGACTGTCACGGGTGGGCTGGACATGGCGAGGAAGGAGGACTGTCACGGGTGGGCTGGACATGGCGATGAAGGAGGACTGTCACGGGTGGGCTGGACATGCCGATGAAGGAGGACTGTCACGGGTGGGCTGGACATGGCGAGGAAGGAGGACTGTCACGGGTGGGCTGGACATGGCGAGGAAGGAGGACTGTCACGGGTGGGCTGGACATGGCGAGGAAGGAGGACTGTCACGGGTGGGCTGGACATGGCGAGGAAGGAGGACTGTCACGGTTGGGCTGGACATGGCGATGAAGAAGGACTGTCACGGGTGGGCTGGACATGGCGATGAAGAAGGACTGTCACGGGTGGGCTGGACATGGCGATGAAGGAGGACTGTCACGGGTGGGCTGGACATGGCGAGGAAGGAGGACTGTCACGGGTGGGCTGGACATGGCGAGGAAGGAGGACTGTCACGGTTGGGCTGGACATGGCGATGAAGAAGGACTGTCACGGGTGGGCTGGACATGGCGAGGAAGGAGGATGCATATGCAAACATCACCAAACGATGACCAAACGGAAACAAACAGGGTGACTTTACACAGGCAGACACGGGTGAGAACAATCCGGAAACATAATAACACAGGGTTCCGGAGTAGTCCCTTCCTGACCGGATCCGGACAGGAACAAATTAACGAATGACTTCATCGATGCTCAGTCGAGAAAGCAAACAACAATCCACAGGGTGTGTCCATTTTTAGGATTTCTGAGAGACTTTCAAAGTCACCAATAACATGCCTGGCTATTGCAGCTGGATTTGTAGCCCCAACTGAAGCTCTGTGCAGTTTTTGTCTGTGGCCCTCACTGCGATGTTGTGCTCCGCTAAAAAGCCTGCGGGTTTTCCCTCTGCTCTTTTCACGGTTGTTTCCCGCTGGACATGGACCTTCTGAAGACACTTGTCTTTCTCCTGATGTTCTGTCGACTTGGCAGGATTTTTTCAGAACTGTGATCTCTGCTACGATTTGGCAGAAAGCTGTTAGTGCTACTGGGGTCGTTCTCACTATACGTCTGACGGCGATGTTGGGCATGTTTACTCTGTGTCTTCTGGAATTGCAACTCCGCCTTGTATATCGGTGTCACGTCCACGAGCTGACAAGGGATGGAAGCGCAGAGGCGGGACATACTGTGAACAAGGATTTATTAAACAATAAAGAGACACGGCACGATGGCCGAAAACAGGGGTAACAAAAGGGGACAAACACAAACAAACCCGCAGGCGTGTGGCGATTGCCAGAACTCCACAAAGAATGTGGCGGCCTCTGATGGGCGGCTGCATAGCGCCTTTGAACTGCCGTCCTGATTGGGGCAATCGGAAATGAAACCACTCATCATTGTTTCCATTTTACATTGTGCACCGATTGGCTGTAACGGCATGTGAGACAACTGCGCATTAACAAGCCAAGTATGTCTGCGCAGCCTGATGAAAGCAGAGATCTTAGACATGTCATACTAATGAAATAACTGAGCCATGAAACGACAGGGTAAAATGATCATGCATTGTCCGGCAACACTGCAAGGTGGAAAATCGGCCCTTAAATTGTCCAAATATGGCCTCATTAAAAGTTGGAAAAACTTCTCTCAACTTAACTTAGGAAATGTAGTCTTTACAAGTACATGGGAGTAAACTTAAAAATGCTTTAAAGCCGGTTGCCTTAAATCTTTTAGTTTTCCCAACGTTTTTTTACAGTGTTCCATTAATTGGAGACTGTCAGGATCCAGTCCCGGAGTTATCATGTTTCCGGATTGTTTTCACCAGTGTCTGCCTGTATTAAGCTGCCCTGTTTCTTCCTGTCCGCTGTCGGGTCGTTGTTTGGTGATGTTTTCCCATGTCTTTCCCATGTCACGTGACGTTGTGTGTATGTGTTGTCCAGCAATCGTGACACAGACTTTAGAGTGCATTAACGCAGTAATGACAGTGAGGAGAGCGATTTACAGTCTTTTATGAATGACTGAAGTCAATCCTGAAGGTTAAGGATCTGAAGTGAAATTGCTGACACCTTCGAGTGACGAACGGCACAACATCCATTTCCTCTTCCCTAATTGCGTGTGATGAGTTTTACGTGTCACCTCAAAGGTCACACCACATAAATAGAAGCCAACCTTAATGAACTTGCTCATAATCAGACAGCCCTGTAATTGGTGTTCGTGGCAGTCTGCTGGCTGGAAAGACTCACTCTGTTGCTAGATTACTTTGTTATGGGCTGCAGTATGAAGCTTTCCAGACTTCGAGGGTCCATTGACCATTCTCTGAACTCACGATGCTGATGGATTCGGATGTTGTGCAATGGCCTTGCTCTGAATGTTTCTTGCCGCTTCTAGTGTCAGTGTGTCTTTCCCTTCGCATATGTTCTGTCTCCTTTTGTCATTTGAAATCCTTGAAGATGTTCTTCAAATATGGACCTCCTCATATACAGCTCTGGAAAAAATTAAGAAACCACATTTTGTTTTTTGGGTATTTCTCAGTTGAGGTCTTTTTCTTGTTCTTTATTACAACAAATCACATTTTGAATCAAGATTCCAATTGTCTTCAAAAACGTCTTCTAGCTGAAATTGGTCAAAAATGAACATTTGTTACATTCCAAATAATGTAATAATAGTGTTTTAAATTAAAAAGGTCTGTACATGTCTGGTTTTAAGCTCTCCAACGTGGGAGATCCTAGCATAGCCTACTCGTAAGTAAAGGAGTGAGGGAAAGATTGCACAAAATCACGCAATAAAAATCATTTGGTTAAATGAAATTCAAAAATATTCTTTAAATAAAGTCTTTGTTGACTTCCCTGTCTTATTACATGACTTATTATTAATGGTAGTAGTGTTGTGATAATGTGTTTGTCATGACCCAAACTGTCCCTCGTGTTTTCCTAGTGATTACCATCATCGTTCTCACCTCATATAAGAAATGTAAGTCGGTGTGTCTAGTCCGCGTGCGATCATCACCGTACCTTGTTACGTGTTTCCTGTCCATGTTGAGTTGTGGTCATTAAACCTCTTGTCTTTTCTATGGAGTCGTGCGCAATCGTCCCTCCATGCACCATGCCAGCGTGACAGTGTTACTGAATCCTGCCTTAAATCGTAATTGCAGTCATGTCAAGCCAATCCAAATACCATATTGCCAGTATGTATAACACATTTACACTGGAGAGGTCAGTCAACAGTCAACAGTGACAAGATGTCTGCTGCCTGCAGATCTTAGGGTGGTACGAACCCAGTAGGTAACACACTCGCCTATGAACCAGAAGTTACTTACAACCGTTGTGTCCCCGAGCAAGACGCTTAACCCTCTGGCAAATGGCAGAAATGTACATGTAGATCTGTTTGGCAGCATTTGCCCTGCCGCTTATTTCTAGTATTCTAGGGTGCATGTTATCTCCTCTCTGGACAAACAGTAGACTTTAGTGTTTGTCTGTTTATGAAACACAACACATAGCGTCCCATGGGGTCAAGATGCAGGTCAAGCCTGCTGGGCTCCCCATGATGAAGAGACACTTTAGCATGAAGGGAGGGGTTGGCAGGCAGTGATGGATCAGCCTAGAGGTCTCTATCGGGCTAAAGGGGGGTGGGGTGTGAGGCTCCACTTTTCCTATCTGGGCGGGGGCCTCCCACAGAGGTGTAATAAGAGCACGGCTTTATGGGTAAGCGGCGAGAGTAAGAGGACCCCTGAGGCCGGTCTCTGGATGTCTTCTGCACTTCTGTCATTCACACACTGGGCGTGTGTTTGGGTTATGGCCAGGGCAGGTGGTGGGGTGAGGAGGCTGGTCTGGAGGGGCACGCCGGTGCCGAGGTCTCAAATGTAGGTAATCTGGCTCTGCAGACTTCACCCGCACCCCCACAGGGCCTACTGACTGCAGCCATCCCTCACCATCCTGGCTTCACTTCATTTGTGACAAGCATCCAGAGCGCATTACCGTAACCTTTTCTCACAGTAATCATCAACCACGAATGATATGCAACATCAGTTATTTTGTGTCGATCCGATATAACCCTCCAGAGGGTGAAAATGACTGAGAAACAAATTGGAGTCATTAGTATGAGATTTATCATAAACTTTAATTTCCATCATCACTCTGCCACTTTGCACTCTGTTTCATTTACACAGTTCATTTGGTTTTGGTCTGTTGGAGTTAATTAAGTGATTTTTAAAGATTTGCTCTATGTATCTGCAAGTGTTTAAGACCCAGGAAGGGTTGCCTTGTGATAAGATTATAATCACTTCCATGGGCCATCCTCCCCATAAACTTTTACTGTGATTTAGGAGCAAGCGTGGGCATCGTGGGTATGTGTGTGGGTGTGTGTGTGTGTGTGTGTGAGGGCTTCGACAACAGGGTAGCAGCTGCCTCAGCATAAATCATACACAGAAATCCGATCAGGCATTTGCCCAGGCAGCATGAAGTCTTCTGCTAGCCGCTGTGCCCCAGGACTATATATCTTGGCGTTGTACAAATACAGTAACGTTAAGCAGATGAGAAGAGCAGTCATATTTCCAACTTTCGCTTCACCCGAATCCCCTCTGAGAAATACTGCTAAGCAATTAGTCTTTCACTTGATCTTATTTCTTTTTTCATTGTGGGTTCTGGTCGTTGGGTTATCCTGGAGTCTTTTATTGTTCGGATTTGCAACCGTAGACGTGTTCTGAACAAAGAGATTTTATGAGATTGGGGAGAAGGGCAGTGTAGTATTTTGTCAGAATTACACGTTCCCATTAGCCAGCGAAGGACCACACAGCAGCCACCTAACCTGTCCGGTTACGCTCTTCATTGTAGAGGCTTCATTGCGCCCCCCAAATCCCTGGCTATTGTCTGGGGCTCGTCTGTCAGGCTGTGTTCAGGAGGACTTGCTCTGACACGGTCGACTGAAATTGCTCTGCAGTTCACAGCAATTTACGTGTCATCTCTGATTGTCTGTGATGGAGCCGAACTCGAGGAAAGGCACTAATTACTGTGATCGTGTTTTTCCTGCCATGAAAATATGCCTCACTTCACTCTTTGTTTCCTGGGAAATGGTATGTAGCGTAAAAGGTGGAAGTTGTGACGATACTGTTCAGTGTCCTTGATGGGCCCTTTTACAAGATATTGCAGAGTTACATATTTGTCTCTGAATTTTGTCCAAACATTCAAAACGTTTCATAATAACATTTACATTTACAGCATTTATAAGACACCCTTATCCAGAGCGACTTACAATCAGTAGTTACAGGGACAGTCCCCCCCTGGAGACACTCAGGGACACAGTGGTAGAAAGCGGGATTTGAACCTGGGTCTTCTGGTTCATAGGCGAGTGTGTTACCCACTAGGCTACTACCAGCCTGTGTAACATTTCCAATATTATTTTCAGAAATGAAATGTTCTTCTGCAGCACATTGTCAGAAGGTCATGTAAGATGAAGGTATTGAAGGTCATGTAAGATGTACCATATGGGGCAGTGGTGGCCTAGCGCAGTGGTTCCCAACCTGGGGTCTAGGGGGCGCCAGAGATCGCAGTGGGAACGCGGAGGTCACCAAAATTAATTCAATTTGTACACATTAAGTGTACAAACAACACACCTGAAAATATCATCAAAATTCTGTATAATCCTGTACGCTATATAGAATAGAGCTGTAATTCTTCTAGAATCCTGTACGCTATATAGAATAGAGCTGTAATTCTTCTAGAATTCTGTACGCTATATAGAATAGAGCTGTAATTCTTCTAGAATCCTGTACACTATATAGAATAGAGCTGTAATTCTTCTAGAATCCTGTACACTATATAGAATAGAGCTGTAATTCTTCTAGAATCCTGTACGCTATATAGAATAGAGCTGTAATTCTTCTAGAATCCTGTACGCTATATAGAATAGAGCTGTAATTCTTCTAGAATCCTGTACGCTATATAGAATAGAGCTGTAATTCTTCTAGAATCCTGTACGCTATATAGAATAGAGCTGTAATTCTTCTAGAATCCTGTACGCTATATAGAATAGAGCTGTCATTTTTGGCCCCGGTCAGATTCATACTCACATTTGATCATTTTAGTCAGCTCAGGTTGGCTCGGCTCAAGCCTAAAACTGATGATTATTGATTTGCAAATAAAAAAGTTTTAATTAATCATTTTATTCTTTTAGTGTGTGTATGCGGGAAGGAACTGGTGTTGGGGGGTCCTGGCTTGTATTGAATGAGGTGCCAAAGTTGTCAAGTAGTTAAGGTTGCTGGGTGACCAAGGCCCATATATTTTATATCACCCCCTTGTGGTCTCCAAAGGCTATTATACCTGAAAACAAGAGATACTCTATAAATTAGATATCCAGTTGCATGCATTCAAATATATGCATGGATATATAGATATTTTATGACACACATATAGATTTTTTATTGGATTGCATTGCATTTTGCATGGCACTTCTGCAATTTATATGTGATACCCATATGTTGAAACAGCTTGACTATGATCTTTGTCTCTGTAGTTAAAAGTGTCAAACAGTGTAAACGTACATGCCACCCACTCTGACCCCACAGTCGCATGAGTGCCTGTTTTGTGCTGAACTGGAGACATTTTTTACGGTCCCTTCAACATTTAGAGGGACTGGGAAGGGGTGGGGGTAATTTTCCTTTATTAAGAAAATAGAAAGAACAGCAAAGGTTTGGGTTTCCTCCTGCGCACTGGAATCCCTGCCAACCACAACAGAGCCCTGAGCACGGGAAGAGAGACACACACGACCGCACTCTCTCACCTATCATGTAACCACGGCCTGTTTTTTGAAATGTACACCATCTTCCTTGGGCATTTTTACCTCTGATTATCTCCAGGCCTAGGTCCGTTAATTAAGGCCCATTTAAGGGTGTTCTGTTAACTACCTCGCACCCTGACCCGTGGGTACCCTCGCCAGTATGAATGTCAGCGTTGACTTTAACATGACTAGAACAGTATTTGGGGTGGATAATGCTCTTATCCAATGCAGGGAGAATAACCAGACTCGGTTTTAACAGCCTGAACAGTGATGGATCACTGAGATGCTTGCTCCTCATTGATATGAGTAATAAGAGGAGCTTTGTGCTCACTTAACACTGCCCACCATCGTTCTGTTCAGGGAGTTTGCAGAGATGCAGTCACTGAGCATCTGTAACGTCATAACATCTTGCATGTCAGCACATTGATGGTGGCTGAATGTGTTCATCTCAGCTCAAAGAGATTCTTGGACATGCACCCAAAGCAAATGTGTATAGGTGGCCGATGTTGTCGTATTTTCAGTTTTTTTAATAGTATCTTCATTAATGGAAAATTCTGGCATGAGCTGACGGCGAAACAATTTTTTGTGTGTGTAGCAAACAGATGTTTTCTGTTGAGGCAATTTTTGCACTTTTGAGACCCTTGTGGTAGCGTCCCTGAGTACAACAGACTTGCCCGATCGGCTGTCACTCAGAAATGAGATTTGTTTGCGAATGCGCAACCACTTCATCGCTTTGCCTTCAGCTGAATGTGAATCACTGTGAGCGAGATTCTAATGGGGTTATCAGGGCAGTGTGATGGAGACGCATGGCAGTCTTCCATCTTGTGTAATTAACGATTGGGCCAAGCCAGAATGGAAACACAATCTCAGGCTCTGACTGACAGAGATAGCAGAGTTCATCTGGCTGGACGCTGGCGTCGCAGGTTTTGCAGTAATTGCTTTTTTTTTTTATTTAAAACCCCATTAATCTCAGGTGTGTGTTTTCTGTTTGTGTGTGGGTGTCTGTGTGTAGTGTGGGTTAGAGGTTCATTAGTGTTCTTGCTGACAGACGAACCAGCAAGGGAATTCCACACACTAGTACTCCTTTATAGGGGGTACTTTGTAAGTGCTGAGTTGAAAAAAAAAATTATATATATATTATATATGTGTGTGTGTCTGTGTGTTGTATTTATACGTGTGTGTGTTTATAATTCTAATTGTCATGAGGAACTGTTAATACAACAATGCAAAATGACTAACCAAGCAACTTTATAACCCATATTAAATAATATAACAATAACACATAGCACGGTTCAATGGAGAAAAAAAGGTGAAATAGTTAAAAGCTTAGTTTTGGCTGAGCTGATCATCTCATCACCATCTCATCATGTTGAAGATGGTGTGCTGGTGTTGGTATGTATAAATGTGCCATAGAAATAGAAAGGTGATTTTGAAGTAGGACGAAAGCTCTTATAATCTGTCTGCAACTTTGGTTTTGTATAACAGAGATCATGCTTTTAATGGTTTATTACAGGATAAAACTGGATGGTTTTGTATTTAATGTTTAGGGAGAAATTGAGTAGGTATCAATCTCATTTAAAAATGTTAACTAGTCATAGCAGTTAAATACTTATAAGATAAGACAGTCTTGATAGTTCTGTTTGTGTATGAGCATCATTTTGGGCTGGAACAGTCAGGCATCTGGTTACATTGCTTGAGCTGCTCTGTGCATGAGACGTGTCAGTGGAAGTGTGTGTAAATCGTATAGAATGAATTAGCATGCATGAAAGTTGTCAGTCATCTCCTTTAATTCCTTCCGTTTTACAAGAAAAACATCATTTACTATTGTGTTCTGGGTGACAGAAGTAGTTACAAAGGTGTAGTTAGTATCTCTTCTTTAGGGTACGGAAAACTTTTTTTTTATCTATTTATTTGTTTAAATCCTGACCTTACACTTGACTTTACACTAACAAACAAGGCCCACCTGCCATGTGAGTCATAATCTCAGATACCTTCCCTAAGCTTTCCGTATTGGATCACCCCTGCTGACACAGGCCCACTGGGATTCAATAAAAAAACCCAGGAAACTCCAGTGAGTTCAATTCCTGCAGGGCCAGAGGTGTTTCCAAAACACAGCGAGCTGTTACCAGTCCGCCACCATTGCCCTCTGCATCCTTACAGTGTCTTTACAATGTACAGTGCACACCAGAGAAGCACATCTGCTGTCCAGATGTGTAATTGTAAGCTAATGTTGTGATGGAACATGTCTTCTCCATAATCCTAACTGATTGAATATTACATCTTCCACTTGGTTGTCTTGCCTGACACTAGTTACTGATGTATCTTGGTTATAATTTGTTATGGTCTGTGCAGGTCTTGGATACCTCATTTCTCATAAAACACTGGCATCTTTGGGCACTTTCTGCAAGTTTGAATATTTACTTTCGTGTAGTTAGCAGCCATTCTAAAATGACTATATTCTTAAAATGATTTTTGCAGATCACACTCAAGTTTGTAGGTCATTTCTGCCTTCTTCCCATAGATCATTCTGCTGTCGTCTCTTCCACATTATCACGAGGGAACCTGATTCTTGAGATCTTCTTCCATTGATCTATAGTCCAGTTTTGATGGACTATAGCCCATTGTAGAGAGAATTATGCCAGCATGAAGAGTCTGACCAGCTTACAGCAACACAGTCCCCATACATAGCTAGGTGTGGTGCACTGTGGGTCTGACACCTATATAACACCTTTCTATCATTTGGCTCTTCATTTGGGATCAGACCAGATGGTCTAGCCTTCACACTTTAAAAACATCAGTGAGCCTTGGTCACCAGTGAACTGGTCACCGGTGTCTCCAGTTCTCTGGTTGTACTTCCAGCTTTGTAAACTGCGTAGTTGTTAGGCCTAAATGGTAAATTTACCATCTGCATTCTTACAGCCAACTGCAATAGCTTTTATCATGAAATTCATCTCAATCTGTATCAATCACCCTTTCATGGGAGTCAGGTGTGATTATAAAGATGAATCCAGAATTTGAACCATCTGAGCACAGTATTTCACAGTAATAATTCAATAATAAATAACTTTTTGTAGGTACTTATACCTGATCTCACCATTGTCCCTTAAAACCAAAAACCAAAAGCTCCTGCTGATAAATGCAATGTGTTCATCTCAGCCAGGCAGCTTCGACTTAAAATCCCTCACAGCGGGGGGGCACACCTCACACAGGGGAGGCGGCCTGCTTTGGCCTCTCCCTCAGTGGCAAACAATTTCAAAAATGCACCAGTGCTTGGTGTGTTTCAGCAGAAATAACTTTAGACAAAAAAACAATGCGCTGTAAATCCCGCAATAAAAGGATATGGACAAAAAATCACCAGGATGGATGATGGGATTGTAGCTAAGTCCAAATTGCTTGAATTTAATAGCCTCTGCACTTTTCCCTTTTTTCTCAGGGATTCTCCTTTAATTGTTCAAGTGATAGACCATCATCTGCTCCAGTGAATCTCGGGGGGGAGGTTACTCCTCCACTAACCTGCAGTGCATATACTACAGCCAGCTATAACTCCCAGTTGTCTACAGACAGACAATATGGTCCAAGCACTCACTGGATAACTACAAGAAAGGTCAAAGAAGAATGTACTTCCTATGTAGTCTACAGTGGTGGCCTAGTGGGTTAGGAAGCAGATTCATAATCAGAAGGTTGTGGGTTTAAATCCCAAATAGCCATGGTGCCACGGAGGTCCCCTTGATTAAAACACTCTCCCCACACACTGCTCCTTGGGCGCCTGTCATGGCTGCCCACTGCTCACCAGGGTGATGGTTAAATGCAGAGGACACGTTTCGCTGTGTCACCGCAGTGTGTGCTGCAGTGACAATTCTTTTGTTTTTTAAGCAATACTTCTCAGGGGGTGAATTTGTAAATTCCTTTTTTGCGTCTCAGAATCAGTATGCAATATACCAACATGATTTATATTAATTATATGAATCAGGAATGACGCACCTTATGACAAATTAAATGGATAGCTGATTTTCAGGGCAAGAACACTAACCAATTAACCCAAAATATGTGTTTTCCCAGGCTAATATGCTACAGTTGGTAACTGGCACATTATCGAAAAGGAATAAAATATCAACATTTATAATATTTATTGACAATCATGCAGATTTTACTTTCTTTATCTAATTTGAGGAGTCGTAGTAGACTAGTGGGCAACACACCCGCCTATGAACCAGAACTCACTCACTTCAGTCACAGACTTCAAATCTCATTTACTATCATTGTGTCCCTCAGAAAAACACTTAAGTGTCTCTAGGAGGACTGTCCCTGTAATATTACAGCAAATGGAACTATAAAAATATTTCCCCCAAGCACGAAATCTTCTAAAGCAGCGTAAAATGAGGCTTTTAAATGTTTTCTACATCTGAATACAGATTTATATTGCTGTTACATGTATTCTAGTACATCCCAACCCTGTCTACAGAGGTACAAACTAGTTCAAAGCATGCATAAAACATAGCACCCTATTGATACATCAACAAGAAAGAACATCTGAACTAACTATTGCTAACTGAATTGATAAAGCATCAGCAGATATGCTCGATATTAAGCTTTGTTCTTTGAAACATTTCTTTGGTCACACCAAACAAGTGGAAGCAGAGGTTTGATTTCCAAGATTTCCTCTCAAACCCCATGGTTTGTCTTCAATAGTAGACCACCTCATCTGGACCATATCAGCAGCCCCACCAGCTGAGACTGAGAGGTGTGAAGGAATGCTGCCAGGGACCAAAGAGGGCACTTCTTAGAGGAAATGAAAGAGTCAAAGTTGTCACTCCAAAGAGCATATCGCTCTCCCCTTCTGTCTAATTCAATTCAGGTTGACCAGTCCATATTGTTCTTTGAGGGGAAGAGAACGCATGCCTTAATCTCGTTTAATGCAAATAACCAAGACTCAAAAATGACAAACCTGCATTTATTTGCTCAAGCAAAAAAAAAAATATTTTGTCACGGCTTGTGCCATATGTCTGTTCTCCTGTCTAATAAAGAACTTGTGCTAACTGTATGTTGGGGTCCTTAAAAAATGTTCCTGTTCTGAATAAGTGAGCGTGTTTTAAAGCACCCATGGGTCCCCGTGCTCAGTTGAGCGCCATTTCTTTGAAACCAACCTGTTGTCCCTCAGACTTTGGGTTTCCTCTTTGAATCTGACACCACAGACACTGTTGATTCAGACCAGGCTCCCCCTGCAGAGCTGTGGGCACCCCTGTGATGACAAATTCCACAGCTTATTTGAATTAAGTCCCTCAGCATCCAGTACTTCCCAAATTAAAGCCTGAAACCCAAGTCCTGTTAGAATATTCGAACCAGGGCTCAAAAGATCAAGGGCATCTGAGGTACATCAAGATGCAAGTCAAGATCTGAATGTTCTTGCTTTCTTCTCTGACAGCTCAACTCAAACCTTTACCATAGTCTGATATGTACAGGACATATTAAACATTACATCTCAGCTCTATTGGGTTTCTCTTGACAGTTTGAAAGCTCCAAAGAGGACACCTAAACCTGCAGTTTAAGATGTTTTTTAATAATTTCAAGCCAGTGGTGGACCATCTGGAAAAAACGGTATAAAATGTATAATCGTGTTTTGAACTGCAGGACCGCAGATATTGCATATGATAAACACTCCCACAGCTCTCCCACTGCTGAACCCCAGACTCAACCACATTCCCAGATCCATCAGCAGTTTTTTTCCCCTAGTCCTTTCCCAGTAACTTTACCCACCCAGTGTTGTCATACTGAAAACCGTTTATAGAAGTGGAAGAGGTCTGATGAGAAGTAGCTTTATTAAAGCTTAAAAAAATGCTCTTAAAGGCATTTGGAAAAAAAAAACTAACCCGTTTTTTTTTACTAAGAGTTAATCAATAAACTGAGAAGAACTTACACCCCAAACAGCATTTTCTTTACGTGAATCTATTTCCAAAATACAGAAGCTGGAATGGAACTGTGTTTACGTAAATAAATGGGAGGAGCCCATATTGATGATTGACAGGTCACACATCCTTCATCCTATAATATGACATAAGCGAATGTGACCTGGTGAATGTGACCTAGGGTGGTAGTAGCCTAGTGGGTAACACACTCGCCTATGAACCAGAAGACCCGGGTTCGAATCCCACTTACTACCATTGTGTCCCTGAGCAAGACACTTAACCCTAAGTTGCTCCAGGGGGACTATCCCTGTAACTACTGATTGTAAGTCGCTCTGGATAAGGGCGTCTGATAAATGCTGTAAATGTAAAATGTAAATGACCTATGCTCTGCATATTGATCAGTGTGATGAAAAATAGAAGCTGCTAGACTTTGAAATCTCAAAGCTGAAAATGTCACCATTTTCATACCAGACGTGGAAATTCCCGGATTGAGAATGTTGCCAGTGGGGCAGAGTGTTTTGCATAGAAAAGCATGTGGAAACCTTCTCAGCCGTAATGACTGACAGGCATCTTCAAAATTGGCCAGTGCTGGGGAGCTGATTAATGTTCCCAACATCTTTGCACCAGGTGACCCCAGTGACACCAGTGAAAGGGGGCAGCTATGTGAGTGACATGAGTTCACACTCATCACGGACGGTAAAAGTGTCCTGCTCATCCTAAAAATTGCCATTTGTACCGTAATGCCACTAGAGTTCCCCCCCAGATTTTCAGTGCTTTAATTTTAATATAATAAAAAAGAGAACATGACGGGTTGCAGTGACAAGCTAAAATGTGGGATTAATGAACTTGTTCATAAACATTTCAACTGCTGCTACCAGCAGTGTTCACTTTTTGGGGAATAAATCTTTATTGCCATCATACAATAATAATTAATGCATCTGATAAATGTCTGGTCTTCGGTACAATGTCATACTTTTTTCAGAATGTTGGGAATCGTCCGTTTCGTATCTTAATTGCCACAGGCCTCATCTTCCCCAATGAGAGTCCTCTTCTCGACTTCTTTTACAGCCGCAGTCAATCATTTTCTGAATTTGTTTGGGCTGTGGACGAGCGTTGGGATTTCGCTGCCAATGCTTAGCTAGCACTTAACACCAGTAGCGGGCTGAAAGTGCAGTCGCAGCAGAGCGTCCTCGCAGAAGATGATGAACTTGGCCCCGTGAGTGTACTTCACAATCCCGATCAATCACGGCAGACCGGCTGTATTATGTGCCCGTGCTTCCAGGGAGTTGTGTCCATTGAAATGAACTTACAATGTGACATGCAGGTGCTGCCCCCAGAATATGTGGCGTGTGGGGGGACGTACGTGTCTGTGTGGGCACTTCCGCATGTCTGCGGTTGTGGTTGTGAAAATGGAATGCCAGGTGGAAACGTTTTGCGCCGTTTTCGCGATCCTGAAATGCTACGTAAACTCTACAGCTTGCGTAAAACAGGCCTAATCTGAACAGCATACGACATCAGTCGCTGCAGCTCATATCACGAATCTACATGCAGAACAAACATAATATACTCCGCCCTCAAATCCAGCCACGGGGTCACAATATGGGAAAGAAATCCCAGCTTCCTGAACAGTAACAGGGAATCTCACCCCATTTTGTGGTTTTCCCCAGTTCTTTTCTCACATATTGCATGCAGTGAGAATGTCAGAATGCAGACTGAACGGAGCAGTTGCCTAAATGTCAGTTGAGCTGTTTACATAATGACGATTGAGCGAATCCGAATAGAGCGGTGGTCCGAATAAACACCATCTGGCTGCAGCTACGCCGGCGAGAAGGTGAGAAAGGTTGAACCTGAGACAGTGTCCTGAGACAAGAGCCTCTCTCGCAACCTAAAACTAATCCAGCATGAAATCGCTCACACCCGCTCCTTCCCACCAGTGTAGACCAAGAACATAGCACCTTAAAAACAAAGGGGTGTCACGTGTCCAGGAATATACACACGTGTTTATCCCAAAACGCACAGAAAACGCACAGAAACCAGACCCTCCTGAGATTCCCGTTACCATAGTATTTTATTCTGTTCAACTTTAATTTAATTCAGGGACCTTAGCTTTTTGCCCTCTCGTGGTCAGAGAAGCACTATACACTAAAACTGAAACGAAAACAAGATGGCGGCAATATCAGCAGCGTTCTTCTCTGGTGCCTCCAGAAACAAAAGTAGACACGGTGGAAGGTCTCAGGAGGTTAAGGTTCACTAACCAGTACGACTGACCAATGGATAAGAGCAGATAGCCGTTAACCAATTTCAGATGCAAGCTGGACGTCACAACGATACACAATCATATTAACTTTTAAATGCACAAAACACGCGTAGCACGCGCACAAGGCCGACAGGCTTCTACACAGTGTTAAACTGCACTTCGGCCTCTTCAGCACGCCGGTTTTGAATAAAGGTTTCATGTGTATTTTATTATTTATTGCTCTGTATAATAAATGTAAAAATAAATTCATGTACTTTAAAAGGAATGAGACCCTTTTTCGGATGTGGGGGGACGGAGCGTGAACCTGTTTTCCTTCCCTTCCTTCAACCGGTTGATGATGAAACTGAGTTTTGTTGTTGCCCGGGTGTCTCCTCGTCTGAGGTCGTGTTGGCTCCAGACTCGTAATAAATTATTCATCTCCTTGCCGAGTGACTGGGGGCGACTCGTCCACGAACGCGTGGTGCTGGTGTGCGGGGACCCATACGCCAAGCGGTTAAAAAGAAACGCCTCCACCAGAAAGGTGCGAGCGCGGGGCGGGATTTGGCCGGGTGGGAAGTCAGCGGTGTTTTCCAGCTCCTTTCTTTTTGGAAAACAAAAGCCAGCCACTTCTGCAGCCTAAGCCCCCGCCCGGCGGGAGCCGGCCTTTCTTTCTACGCTACAGAGCGGGTCTCTGGGGTTCTCAGGGACCCCTGGGGTCCACAGAGTGTTGGTGGGAGGGGCTCCCGCCCCAGGGTTTGTTTTCCCTCTCGCCTCTGTCCATTGCCCTCATGCAATCGTCCGTCTGATGTTGCTTAAAAAATTAATGAAGGGAAATGCTCTGACTGAAGACGCAAATCTGAACAGGAAGCCGGATTTGGGAACTGATTAAAAAGGTTTTGTTTTTGTTGTATAGTACAATCCGGTAAACATAATGAATGAAAAATGGATCAGGTTTTTTACTTTAATGGCTTTATAAATGCTTTATATGGGGGAAAAGAACCATCGGCAGTGAAGCATTTTAGCATACAGGATACGATTCATTTTTATTGTTGCTTATAAGATTAATTACAATGAGATAAATTATTTATAATATAATCTTTAATACACACAAAAAATTAGGGGCTTCATACATTTCTAAAATTTTGTTCACTCTAAAACAAAAGTTCACTGCAAAACTTTTTGCCCTCTTGTCCATATTTAAATGTAAAACCTATAAACCTATAACCTATATAAACCTGCAGCTGTATGTTAGTCAGTAATCGAAGCAGAAACGTGTTTGCAAGACCTTTGGGAGTAGAAACATGCCCACTGACAACATGGGCAGGGCGGGGTTGCTTGGTTTAAAAAGGCAAGCAAATCCTCTGTGTGTTTTTACCAGTGAAGTGTCAGGGTGAAACGTTAAAGTCTTACCTCAAGCTCTCCTTACCTAAAAGTAGTAATAGCAAAGGACACATAAGGGACATTTAGGAAAAGAACTGTCATATATACAGTAAAGGCCAAAAGTTTGGACGCACCTTCTCATTCAATGTGTTTTCTTTATTTTCATGACCATTTACGTTGGTAGATTCTCACTGAAGGCATCAAAACTATGAATGAACACATGTGGAGTTATGTACTTAACAAAAACATGTTTTATATTCTAGTTTCTTTGCTCTGATTACTGCTTTGCACACTCTTGGCATTCTCTCGATGAGCTTCAAGAGGTCGTCACCTGAAATGATTCTCCAACAGTCTTGAAGGAGTTCCCAGAGGTGTTTAGCACTTGTTGGCCCCTTTGCCTTCACTCTGCGGTCCAGCTCACCCCAAACCATCTGGGTGAATCAAAAAAGTGATATTGTGCTCATCTGCAATGGGACATTTTCAGGTCACATGTTGTTCTAAAATGCAGAGGAGAAAATGTCTTCTTTGTGTGAGGTCATATAATATAATTTTTTTGCATTTTTATCCTCATGTTGACTTCTTACTTGAATCTTTTTCTCTCCTGGGGACTGCAAGGACATTAAATCTTCTGAGCTATGAATGGTCAACCTGTAACAGCCTGACTTCTCGACATTCTTACCTCCTGTTTGCATTGTGTACGATTATCCGCTGTCCCCTGTCAGCTGTACTTTTTCCATCTTCCCTCTTGTCTCACAGTGTGCATGAGGTCGTCCCTTAGGGTTCCAGTGTCTCTTGTTCTGTGTTTAAGTGGTTGAAGAGCAGCATGATTGAGGTCAAAACTTATACATATAGAATGTCTTGGTGTGGCCCAGCTGTTTTGTCTGTGACACAATCTGTCAGCAATAAAGTTTTCCTGTGGGCCAAATTCAACTGTCAATCATCCTAAGGCTCTACAGGACAAGTTTACATCATCAGTGCCTGGTGCAGTGAAGCCATCTTATGCAGCTCTTCCAGTCATCTGTGCAGCTCAGTGGAGAGGAGTTCTAGGTCATTGTTCTTGAATATTGCACCACTGAAATACTGCAATTAAACATTTTTATTTGTCACTCATAACCTTGGTGACACACGGACGTCTGCAGCCGTAATGTTTTTTAAATCTCCCATTGATGCCATGGACTCAATACTGCTGTCTTGAACACTGGGGCAAGCACTGGGCAGGCAAGGCTATTGATTTTTCCGCTGTCACCAATCCGTGCCTAGCAGGCCCTAATCTGCCCAGTACATTAGTCTGATCATCTCAAGGGTGTGGAGTATTGATTGTTCCATATCTTTGTGATGGTAAATTTATGACTCAGAATGAGTGTTTTTTATTTTTTTATCTTTTAAAACGTATTGTTTAAAGGTCCCCTATTATGATTTTTTTTTGCTTTTATATAGATCTTATTGCAAAGCAGAATGGCCAAAGCCATCTTTACACCTATCGCCTTTTCTAACCACTGCAGGACCAAAGACAAACACTTTCCTAATAAATTAATTTATTTGGCCAATAATAGCCCATCAGTGAAATGCACAATAAGGACAATATAATTGGAAGCATTGCATTGTACATTGAGCACAGGAACATACATTTTGAAGAACTCTTCTATCTTGGCCAGAGACCAGACTTGGCAGTGACCCCCTTTTGACCTTTAAACCAGGACTGGAGTCATCCACAGACGTCTTGTTAGCACAGCAGTTCTGGTGCTCAGTGGGAGGGCGGGTTAAGTAATCCATGTTATCTGTGGCAGTTTTGCATGGGCATTTGGAGAGTGTTTGGAGGGTGGGGGTACATGGGTGAATGAAGAAAAGGAAAGGTGGGGCAATCAGAGTCACCAGCACTTACAGTGAAGAGGGATCAGGTGTCTAAGCTGCATGCCAGGGTTTATATAGTACCGTGAAGTCGTGAAGGAACCCAATATAACCTCACAAACAAACGACTCCCTGCCTTTTAAATCCTCGTTATTAATTACATTAATATCTCAACAACTTGTACACTTGCTTCCCTGATAATTACAGTAACATTACAACATTTATTCTAACTCTAAAATATACTACTGTTCAAATGTTTTTTAATATATAGAGAAGGTTTGCAGTGACCTTACAGTCCAGTGAGAATAAACAAGCAAGTTGGTGCATCAGCAAATGTTTTATTCTTTCTAACTTTGATAATGACTTCATTTGGGAATATTTTCTTTTTTAGACGACCCTAAATCATATTGTATAATTAGTCTATTAAATAATATATCCTTAATCATGATTTTTCCCTAACCCACCAATTTGTAAAAAATATTTTATTTAAATTTAGATTGATGTACCCTATATTTTTCTGCTACATAATTATTATCAATACTATTTAACAAGGAAAGCAACACGTTTTCAAAATATGATCATGACAGAGAACACTCTGCTGCATATATATTTTTATTTTTAGCAAGCCTAGAGTATGGTCTAAGTTTGGTTGTGTGTGTTTAACAGAACTGATATGATTAACTTGTATATATCAAAGAACGTTGTGTGACCCCTTAGCTTTTCTCATATTCAGAAAATAACTGTAATATTTTAATATTAAATGGAATTCTTAATGTATTTTAATCATTTCGTGGATTAAAGTCTTGACCTCCTGCCTGACTTGACAACAGTAGTAGGTATCAAAAGAACTGAACTCCATTCAAGTTCTAACGTTCCCTGTCTGATGATTGACATTTGATGAGAAGTTGAATCGGGTGGATAAGAAACGAGGAAGACACTGGGTGCGTTTCCAGTTCCTGCACCCCTGACCTGCATGTTAGGGCTGTTTGACCCATGGCATCCTTCCATGGAAGCATCAAGGATTCCCTTCCCACTAGAGCCTTGGCAAGAAGCATCCTCCAGTCCTTAAACCCTCTAAGCCCAATCAATCCACCGCTCTTAGATCTCGGGTTTCACAGGCGCCGCGGAGCAAAACCCTGCTGACGACAACCCCATTGGCAGCCGCGGCTCGACGCTTGTAAGAGGATCACAGGGCCACTCCTTGGACTCTGCGTATGAGGAATGTGCCGGAGAAAAGGGATGAGTACTCCGCGGTGTCTTCTGCCTGTCCCAGTGAAACCTGAGCTGGTGTGACACCAGAAGAGTCACTGTGTGTCTCTGTGAGCGCCTCCATGTCCTCTTCTTATCTATCTGTGTCCGTCTGTCTTTCTCCCATTTCCCATCAGCGCCGTAGATCCCGACGTTTTGTCACTAAGATGGAACAAGATGATTGCTCATTGTTTTTGCTTGATTAACTATCAGGATTTTTGATTAAAGATTGTTAAAAAGCTACTTAGCTTAGATCTTCTTGTCTTGATTGCCTATCTGCACGGCTTCACTCATAAACATGGATCTCTGTGCCATCTAGAAACTAAATGATAATTAGAGTGGAGGATCACAGGTCTCCAGGGTTTCTGCGGTAATGGCAAAAAAGAAACAGACGAGAAGAAAGTTACTTAAGGGACCTTTCTGCCCAGAACATATCAGTCTCTCACAATTTCTCCTAACCTCCCCTAGGATGGCATCTTGGATGGAGAAAGCCCCTAAATATCAAGCTAATCTAGGAGAGGTGACTAGCCTGGTGGACTGATACTACTTAATAAATGGCTCTCTATGACACTCATTGGTCGGATTTAGATATAAGGGTATACCACATCCTCAGCCAATGCTTTACCCTTTCAACTTCAGCAAATGATCCACGTATCAGTAACACCAGCAAGTAGGTCAAAACATAGGCAGACAAGATTACAATGTATTATATCAACTTAATTAAACATAATTAACAAGGAATAGGTACTTTTGCTGTTTTGTAGTAGTAGCCAAGTGGGTAAGAAACTCACCTATGAACCAGAAGACCACAAAGTCATATGCTCAAACCCTACTTACTAACATTGTGTCCCTGAGCCTGACACTCAACCCTGAATGTCTCCAGGAAAACTGTCCCTGCACTGAAAAAAGTGAACAAAACAAAAAAAATAAATAAATAAATAAGAAAAAAAATTGAAGCAATCTGTCATATCTAATATTTTAGCATTGCCGTAATGTGAATAATGTAAATAAACCAAACAAACCTGCTTTTAGTAGATTATAGTAAAATAAAAAAATTATTTGCTCATAAGCATAAATTAATTTGAAATTAATTTGAAAGAGCAAAACTTTAACTAGTTTAACTTTCCCCATTTCCACTCCCCCTTTCCCCAAGTAGATTGCTATATGTTTGTTTGTTCCATATACAATAAAACCCGTCCTCCGTTTCCTTTTTTTGTCGTGCCATAAGAAAATGACAACTACAGTTTACTTTTTTTAGTCTGTACATTCTGATCTCGATCTCCACCAGGTTGGATGGGAAGCTGGGCTCTGGCTGGGCCACTCAAGGACATTCACAGAGTTGTCCTGAAGCCACTCTTTTGATATCTTGGCTGTGTGCATAGGGTCGTGGTCCTGCTGAAAGATGAACCGTCACCCCATTCTGAGTTCAAGAGTTCTGGAGCAGGTTTTAATCCAAGATATCTCTGTACATTGCTGCAGTCACCTTTCTCTCTATCCCGACTAGTCTTCAAGTTCCTGCAGCTGAGAACCATCCCCACAGCATGATGCCATCACCATGCTCCACTGTGGGGATGTATTGGTCTGGCAATGAGTGGTGCCTGGTTCTCCGAACGGTACGCCTTGCATTCATACCAGAGAGTTAAATCTTTGTCTCATCAGAACAGAGAATTTTGTCTCTCGAGTTCTGAGAGTTCTTCAGGTGCCTTTTGGCAAACTCCGGGTGGGCTGCCATCTTCCTTTTACAACATTTATAGCATTTATTAGCATTTTACTAAGGAGTGGCTTCGGTCTGGCCACTCTACCATACAGACCTGATTAATGGATTGCTGCAGAGATGGTTGTCCTTCTAGAAGGTTCTCCTCTGTCCACAGAGGACCTCTGTGATAGTGAGCTCTGACACATTGTAGGTGCTCATTTTAGGTGGCCGGAGTCCTAGTGGTTTTAAACTTCATGCAGGCCACTATACTCATTGGGACCTTCAAGGCAGCCTTCATTGACATTTTCTGTAACTTTCCCAGATTTGTGCCTCAAGACAATCCTGTCTTGGAGGTCTACAGACAAATCCTTTGACTTCATGCTTGGTTGCTCTGTCAACTGTCAACTGTGTGTCTTTCCAAATCGAGTCCTTTTTTGACTCCAGTTAAGCTACAGAAACATCTCAAGGATGATCAGGGGAAACAAGATGCAATTGAGCTCAATTTTGAGCTTAATAGCAAAGGTTGTGAATACTTTTGGCAATACCTCAAGATAACATTTTTACATTGTCATTATGGGGTGCTCTAAGGAAAATAATGTATTTATACCAAACTAAATACAAAACAGAATACTTTACGAATGCACTGTATGTAATGTATATAAAAATTGTTCTAGAAAATTGCAGTGATAATTGAGAAAATATTGGTGCAATGCAATGTTTGCAAAATACTAAATTATCATACTTTCTGGATTAACTCACCATACTGGATATTGCATCTTAATTTCTTTTCAATGTCATAGGAATATGCTGAATTAATTTCTTTTTCACTTAAATCATTATTTTATTTTGATATGCACATGATGATGCATTTTTAATTTAGATCTGTATCAGCCCCTTTGCCACTCCCTTACCATCAGATATAAGGTTGTTGCATGCCCCAGGGTTTCCAGGATCGGTGACAAGGCAGAGCCGGGTTTGATTAATGCCCCTCCTCATTTAAGTTGCAAAAAAATAATTTATTGTCTGTGTAGAAATTGATTTTAAAAGAAAATGTAACTCGTAAAAACATAAACCAAAAATTACTTTAACCATAAACCAGGGAGTGTGTGGCTCCCACCAGCCTTGTCACATTCCCACATTCATGATGACACAAAAAAGGCTGGAAGTGTCTATGACAAATGTAATGTTTTACATTTCTCATTTTAGTAAGTTTGAATCTGGTTTGCTTTAATCCTCCCTTTGGAACGTTGTTGGTCATTTCAAGCACTTTTCTCTTGCAGGGTGGCACACAGTAGTCCATTCCATTTACTGTCTACTATGCAGGCCGGATCTCCCACTCTGTGTTTGGACAGCTGACTCAGTTCAGATTCTATTTTCTGCACTTTGTTTATCAATTTCCCGTTGGCGCCCTTAGCATCGTCCAAACAGAACTGTGCAGGACCTCATTTAGTTTGAATTACTTTCGCTCTCCTCAGCCATTACGTCTGAGTTATAATACCAAGCTAGAAATTGGCTTGTTTAGACATTCAATATGGCTTCAACCTACGGCATTTGTAGGTGCCAGGATTGATGCAGAGCATTTGTCAATATGTGGATGTATGTTCTTGATCTTTCTCCAAGACCAGTTTTGAACATTTGTTTGACTCGAGAGTGAAACATGGCGACTTCAGTCTTCCAAAGATTGCAAAATACAAACACAATGCAAAATAAATGATGGCCAAACATGAACTGTATAAAGCTGCATGGAAAAGGCCCATCATTAGGTCAACTTTCTGCAAAAGCGTTGTACACCAGTGAAGCTATATCCTCTGTGTCTGTCGCGACCGTCATGATAACCTGTAGCGTGTCTTCTCTGGCAGGAGACGCCGCGGATAATCGTCTGTGTCATCAAAATAAAGTTCTCCTCTGCCGCCTGTCAGCTCTTTTACAGCCAGCTACGGAAACATTCATCCATTCCACTCACGCAAAGATCGACTGAGGGAAGAAGAGGGCACTAATTTACAGACATTTAAATAGATCATTACCTCTATATTTCTCGTATAAAGTGACTGTTTCTTCCTTTTTTCTTCCTTTTTAATTAATCGCACACACACACTCGCACTACCTCTGTTACACTAAAAAATATTATCTATTTGTAATATAATCTTGTAATATAAAGGGTGGTAGTAGCCTAGTGGGTAACACACTCGCCTATGAACCAGAAGACCCGGGTTCGAATCCCACTTACTGCCATTGTGTCCCTGAGCAAGACACTTAACCCTAAGTTGCTCCAGGGAGACTGTCCCTGTAATACTGATTGTAAGTCGCTCTGGATAAGGGCGTCTGATAAATGCTGTAAATGTAAATGTAATCTATTAACGCACCGTTCCATTTTCCATTTTGCAAAGCAATATTTGCACTTATATTAGCGCTGTCTGTGTCATTGTTGTCTACATGTTTTAGTTAAAAGCTACTCTTGCACTGCCTGTGTCCCCTGTTTGTCAGTGTGTAGCTTTGTTTAAATGTTACATGTAGCACCAGGTTCCAGAGAAATACATTTCTAGAGAAATACAGATGTACCGTCTGACGTGTATATAGCTGAAATGACAATAAAGCTCAACTTCAACCTAAAAGATGCATTTTGTACCAGCACTTCACCCTAGAAAATGAGCAGTTCAAAGAAATAATTGGTGGTAGGTGGTAGTAGCCTAGTGGGTAACACACTCGCCTGTGAACCAGAAGACCCACTTACTACCATTGTGTCCCTGAGCAAGACACTTAACCCTAAGTTGCTCCGGGGGGGGGGGGGGGGCTGTCCCTGTAAATACCGATTGTCGCTCTGGATAAGGGCGTCTGATAAATGTAAATGTAAATAATTGAAAGGACAAAATTACCACAATGACATCAACCCCACATTGAGGCAGTGGTGACCTAGCGGGTACAGAAGCGGCCTCGTAATCAGAAGGTTGCCGGTTCAAATCCCAAACAGTGCCACTGAACAAAGTACCGTCCCCACGTAGCTGTGCTGTGTTTCACAATGACAATCACTTTACTTGCACATCCAAAAATGTCTGTTATTATGGGTAGAACGTCTGGGCTTGTTTGTGTGTATCTTATATCTTAGTATCAGTGTGATCTAAAGCAAATACCCCTGTCTGCCTCAGAAGAGTATGGGCCTTCTTGGCCCTTCATCTCTTTGTCACGCAGAGTGAGAGTGCGTGAGGCAGACTTGCATCGATGATCTGTCTTTTGTCTTAGTCCAGTGTCTGTTGTTTCGTGAGAGATAACTTTGTGTACTGAGTAACGATAATGATGAGAGAGATTGTGTCCAGTAAGCAAAATGAAACAACTGAAATACCAGCCTCATCTTTTTTTGAAGGACAGTTCATTAAAAATGTCTTTAATGTAATTTAGCATAAATCCCATGATTATAGTGAACGTTACAAATCCTTTCATCTTCTCTCATTCTCCCATTTTTTGTCAAATTAACAGTTGACATCCTCTTAGCAGCCACTTATTTATCTGTATGTTGCCATTAGGAGGTTATGTTGGAGGTATATGGAGGTATGTTGCCATTAGCAGGTTAGGTGTTGGCACAACCATTACAACCGGGTAGGCAAAGCAGGCAATTCTTCAGGGCCCTGAGCTGATGGGAGTTTTCAGAGGCACAGTTGACTGTCTACTGAGGGCTGCAAAACATTTACAGAGAAGGGTCTGGGCTAATATGGCAGAGTTTTGCCATCCACAAGGATACGCAGAAAAGAGACATTTAATCTGGTTATTAAATAATAACCGTTCTGGGTCCCCTGAAACGCCGTCTCCGTGTGGACACAAGGCCAGATTGGATTAAAAACAGTGTGGACGGGGCCTTAGTCTCCTTGTTACGTAATTCTTGCGTGTTAAAGCACAAAAGTCTGTAATTGTGTGCTTGATGCCTGTGTGCTTTCTCATTATATGATGAGTTGATGCGAACCAGGAGAATGAGTGCATGGTGCCCTATAGGCATGGGCACATTCTGACATGAGACAGTGAGGTGGTAACTGGATGTCGAGTCACCAAACATCTGCGTGAGTTGAGTAAACAAAGAATTAGCTCCATTCACACCCATTTTGACTTATATGGTTGCTTAGCGCGCCTGAATAAGTATGGCAGGATATCTGTTCAGTGTAACATCTACACCGCAACGGTGTGTGTGCTCTGCCTCGTGTGCTGGGGAGTTAGAGCAGGCCTCGTTTATAACCATTCCCATGACCTGCGATTCGTTCCTGAAATAACTGCAGGGCATTGCTTGAGGATGGTCCTGCTTGGATGTTTCTCACACTCACTCCCTCACAGGTTCAAGCAGTGTTTGGGTGTCATGGAAAAGCTCAAATGTAGCCTGGAACTGGGCCACTTGGCTCCTCTCTGTGAAATGGGCATGTCAGGACACTCATCATTAGGGTGCACATGAGCATATTTTGTGACTAGATTTCATTGCAGCATTCATCTACCATTGGAAGGTGACGTAGCAGGTAAGCAGGTCTTAAAGGTAATCTGTGTATCTGCACAAATTTCTGAGTGTGCAGATCATTTGGACAATGAAACACCTTAAAACCATCTGGTGACAACATCAGTTGTACCTGCAAAGCTTTTTAAAATGAATTCTGTGTGGCTGTGTGTGTGTTTGACCACCTCATTGACTATGTAATGAAGATTGAAACGATTGTTCTTACGCCACCTCTGAAGCCAGATGAGGATGAGTGAGGCTTGAGGGAGAGAGAGAAGAGGCGGTCGAGAGCTTGATGAGGTCCTGATGGCTTTCGTGTCTCTCAGCCATCCAATCATTTGGCACTAATCACACTTGCGTTCCCCTGACCCGACTGGGACTGCTGGAACCCTCCGCACTGGAGAAATGTGGTCCTTTTTGATTTATCACCCAGACGGGGCTAGCTTCTTATTGGATGTGAAATGAAATTAAAGTCAGACTGCTCTCTCCGCAGTAATTATCACTGTATTTCCCCAGTGTGTGCATCAGCACGTCAGCCCTGGCTTCAGTTCCGTGTCTGCTCAGGACACGACACGGCGACATTGAAGGTCAGCTCACACAACAGCATCAATGGTGAATGAAACCAATCTGGGCATTGTGCAAATTCTAATAAGAACACTATTAATATGGGCAGAAAATTCTTGGGCAGAAAATGTAAACATCTGTGGATCTATACAGGACGCGCACATTGAGCAGACAGGCAAACGCATTAAATGGACAGGCTCATATTAAAGCTATGATATATAGAAACATAGATCACCCATAACATTATGGGATATATGGATATGAACCATATTCACCACCAAAACCTCCTGGGCTTTCTTGAACATCCCAGTGTTTGTGTTGCTTAACTGATCCACTATTGGAAGAAGGAAAGCCGTTGGAGGCAGTGTGATGCTTTGGGCAATGCTGGGAAACCTTGTGAATGTTCCTTTGACACATCTCACCTATCTAATCATTGGAAATGGTATTCCACGGATTACAGTGCCCACGTTCAGCAGGATGCACCCTATTATACTGCAAAAATGGTTTGAGAATGATATGATGATTTGAGGAATAAAAAGTTTGGAGATCTGCAGTTCCAGTTCCACGAAGCATCCCAACATAAAAACCAAAAATTTTAATTGTTTAATTGGCCTGTGGACAACAACAGGACTGTACTAGTTGCAGAGCTACAGGTCAGTTTTATGTATATACACTGTCATGAAAACCCTGACTCATGCAGGGTGAGGCAGTCACACTGCAGTGTTGGGTGCTCTCCTTTGGTGCAGGCATGTTCTTCTTGATTGCGTGTTGCTGGAACCTCTGCATTCCACTGTCCCCTCGTTGTCTGCCTGCAGAATCAAGCTTCTTCAAAAGATAAAAGAAGAACCAAGAGAAGATAACCCCCCCCCCCAACACACACACACACACACACACACACACACACACATTACTGAGCGAGGATGACACCAGGCAACAGATAACCTCATGCTCCATCGATATCAATTAGCATGACCAGCGACTGAGTGCCCCCATCAGTGTGTCACAGAGTGGGGTGGAGACAGATTGCTCGCTCTATGAACATGTCGGGAAATCAGAACCCTGGCGAGGAGGGCATAAGAACAGGTGGCTGACTCTGGCAGCAGATGTGCTCATATCAATCATTAATAAATGCTCTTTAATTTAAAAAAGAATCTGGTCCAAATTATTATTTCAATATACAGATCTGCAATGTTCAGGGAATCACAGGGAAATTTGCACAAAGAACAATAGAAGAAATAAACATTTTTACAGTCTGTAAGGAATGTAAGGAATACTCCGTCATTTATTTTCACACACTACCTTTGCATCATTAAATGCTTTGTGTTTAAACACCCAAGGAGCCTACGTTTCTGGGGGAAAACAGTGTGACACACAGTGACCCTATTAAGCACAGACAGTGTTAAATTCACCTGTCCTTGTTGGGGTGCTGGGCCACTGTAGCACCAATATACCAGAATAACCACATATTTCAGTATTGGTTGTACAATGCCACCGTCGGCCGCTGCTTCTGTTTGTTTTCTCCGAGACATTGAATCAAGCACACAGACTACTGGCAGACTAAGAGATAAATCCTGGTTCCTGAAAACTGCTAAACAAGGACTTATCATAAAATAAACCCGTGGGTCACCACAGCCACCACCAACAACTACAGCTTCAGGGATTTTCAAATGGACCAGTAGCATCATAATGGACACGTAATTTATACCATGACACTGGACCACACTTTGCACTTCTCCACATCTACAGCTAAATAAAGTAATAAAATAAAGTGAAGTGATTGTCACATGTGATACACAGCAGCACAGCACATGGTGCACACAGTGAAATTTGTCCTCTGTGTTTAACCCATCACCCTGAGTGAGCAGTGGGCAGCCATGACAGGCTCCCGGGGAGCAGTGTGTGGGGACAGTGCTTTGCTCAGTTGCACCTCAGTGGCACCTTTGACGGATCGGGATTCGAACCGGCAACCTTCTGATTAGGCCACTGCCAAGCTGTAGGTCTTTTTCTTTTATTGGACAAACCATCACCAACCCAGCACTGACACCATTTGCAGGCTCACTCTACCCTGGACGGCCATCCCTCTCTGTTTCTTATTTTCTTTTTTCTCTCTCCTAGAGATTTTTTTTGTGCAGAAGGGTCAAGTGTCAGGGTGTAAGGTCTGTCAAAGCGCATAGATACATACTGTATGTGATCATGGGCTAAAAAAGAAATAAATGTTGTTGTTGTTGTTGATTATATCTAGTAACCTTCCTTGGATATTGGGACAGGGACTAGTGTGTAAAGAAGTGAACCTGTAATCGGAAGGTTGCCAGTTTGAATTCTGAGCTACTGAGGTGCCACTGAGCAAAGCACCATCCCAACACACTGCTCACTAAGGGTGTTGGATTAAATGCTGAGGGCACATTTTGTTGTGTCACCGTGTTCTGTGCTTGCTGTGCTTCACAATGACAATCACTTTCAATATTTACTATTTAGCACATTGACTCTAGTTTAACATTGATGGATTCCAAAGTGTGCAACCAAGAGGAAAGAATGGATCACAAAACTGCAACACTGGAAATGCTCCAAATCCAGAAATCTGTTGGCCCAGATCAAAATCTCATTGAATTTATAATATCCCTTTTGGACAGGGTACCATTAAGTGTTTTGAGGCCTTAGATGTAAAGAAAAATCTTTAGTGCTAAATATCAAATTAACAAAAAAAAATGAACAATAAGAATAATGTGTCTAATACCTACAGATTATTTTTAATGTGGTCATTATTTGTCTTGGAAGTAGAGCTATAGTCCATTCTTTCAATTGAGTCTCTTGTGTAAATATCCCAGAGGAAGTCAAACCAATCATAGTTAAGGCAGAGCAAAGTCAGAGGTTAAGAGGAACATGTGATTCACATTAAGTGGGAAATCAGGAGCCAGATGTAGCCCGAAGATGTCCCTGCTATCAGTGTGAAGAGGAAGTATCATCCTCTGACCTCACTGTGAGCATGATCAATTTATGCTGTCCATCCGTCATACTGCTGATTTCTCTGGAGAACAGCAGTCTCAGTCCTGTCAAATTCTCTTTCAGATGTCCTGAAGGTCGTCATTGCTGTTGTGTATATCCATAGCAACAAAGTGCTGAAACCGGAGGTCTTGGCTCCTGTGAACCTGACTCTTACAATCTACATAGTATCATGTCTTGTTTAGGTGACTTCACCAAATTATTATAATGAGCTAAACTTGTCTCATATGTATAATAGCACATGATACTCTGACAACTGCATGACAACTAATCAGTTAAATATTCCGAAATTCAGTACATTTCGGTCTAATACACCCTTATCCAAAGTGACTTACAATCAGTAGTTACAGGGAGAGTCCCCCTGGAGACACTCAGGGACACGATGAATGTAAGTGGGGTTTGAACCTGGGTCTTCTGGTTCATAGGCGAGTGTGTTACCCACTAGGATACTACCACAATAGTAACTTGTTGCTACATTGTGCTACAGTAGGTCTTCTCTGGGACCTGACACTCTAAACTTGGACACCCATAACCCTGTTGATGGTTCACTGGTTGCCCTTCTTTTGGTCTCTTCTGGCATGCATATATGGAACACACCACAATATCTACTGTTTTGAAGACCCTCAACCGTATAACTTCAGATAACTTATCCATTTTAATTTACGTGGTGGTTGACTGGTCTTAATGTTATGGCTGATCAGTGTACTTCCTGTGGCTCCTGAAAACCTACAACATTTCCTTTTACAGCATTTATCAGACACCCTTATCCAGAGCGACTTACAATCAGTAGTTACAGGGACAGTCCCCCCTGGAGCAACTTAGGGTTAAGTGTCTTGCTCAGGGACACAGTGGTAGTAAGCGGGATTTGAACCTGGATCTTCTGGTTCATAGGCGAGTGTGTTACCCACTAGGCTACTACCACCCTACAAGCCTTTCCTAGGCATATTTGACCTGATCCATGGTCCAGGATATGATTGAGATGGCATAATGGCGGACTGGCAGGTTCGTGAGATGGTGTGAATGTGCGAACAGTGTAATTCCTTTGAAATCTGAGTAGCTATGTGTGGAGGTCACTGTAATCAGAAACTGAGAGGAGGAATTGCAGCGATGTTCAGAGGGCATCACTAGGACAGTGCGATTTAAATGTTCTCAGAATACTTGTACTCTAAGCAAGTGTACTAGTGAAAAACATTGATGTTTGCTGTACTTGTTTTACAGCCAATTGACTTGGTTTCACATAAAATAAGTTGCTACCAGTAGTGGAAAGTAACAAAGTAAATGTAATTCACTACTGTACCTAAGTAGTTTTTCTTGCATCTGTACTTTACTAAATAATTTCCATTTTTTACTTCAATTTTTTGCATAACTGTTGACATAACTGTTGCACAAATGTTTCTTATCATAGAAACCCCCCCCAGGTGACTTAAAAAGGCATTATTTTTATCTGTGCACCTCCGGAATATGTCTAGGACGTTTTTGTTTGCTGAATGAGTGAATATTGAACATGGCTATGTGCGCATGGAGATCCAAACATGTTCAGTGCAGCAGTGTGTAAACATGCAGACAATCTTATATTAACTGTGCATTGTAAGTGTAAGTAAGTATTAGTAATTATTGTTTGTAATGACATCTAATGTAATTGTATGTCTAATGGAGAAATACAACTTTGCTCTCCACTGGTTGCCAGAGAAGGGAATTGAGAAAAGGAGTCAAAGGAGAAGTGTAAGAGACACGGAATATTGCTGTTCCTGTGTGAGGAGTATTTTCAACAGTCTCGCTTGGAGAATCATGAAAAAGTCATATTGAATGTATAGTTTGGAAACACTGAACATTTAGCCACTGAAATGAGAAATTAGACACTGTTGGTGGTTGTGTGAGCTACACTCAAGTCTGTGAGAGTGTGTATGTGTTGAGACATGAGGTTGATCGATCTTGACACAAGCCCCCATTGGGTAGTGATGCATTCTGAGTCACATGTGCAGAGGATTTAAAAACACTTAAATTCACATTCGCCTGTGAAAGTAACCCAAGCCTAATTTTTTTCAGATTGACTCCAAAACTAATCCGGGCCACTTCTAATCCTGGTACCAGCACTTTGGCCAGGATGCATATTTATTGCTGTTCTACTGTCCATGGAAGTGCCCAGAGGTTAAACTTATTTCCTCTTGTTTGGTTTGCTTTTCAGTGAAACCTGACTCTTCCTTTCCTTGGTTGCCTTTACCAGTTGTGCCGACCATGGAAACGTGAACTCAAGACAGATTTCCCGATTGACAACCGAAAGCATGTCATAACAGAGGTTAAAGGTCACATCCTCTCCGGTCACTGCATGCCACTGCCGGACCTACGCTTCACTAATATTTGCCCAGTGTGTTTGGTCTAAGGGGGCCGTTCTTACCAGGCCTGGGGACGTGAGGCCACAAAAAGCTCTCTATTAACTCAGGAAGGGTAAATGGAGCATATGTTGCTTCAAGCTTCTGGATTGCTCTGTCTCCAGAAGGTATTGTAAGCAATAAAATGTGTATCCCATATGGGTTGCCATGTCATGGGCTTTTGGCCAATGAGCTTAAGGCTATTTTGAAACTGATACGGGTAGTAGTCTAATGGCACAAAAGGTAAAAGTAAGTGGAATTTCAAACCTAGGACCTATTTTGACCATCTTATATGATGAGTCTTACATCTAAAACCAGAAGAAACATATTACTGTATAAAATGGGATACATCACAGCACACACAAACAGAGAATGTACCAAAGCTGACATAGAATTTAAACCCAGAAATAATGTTTCTTTGTAATGAAGCCCTGGTTTGTCTTCAAAAGGTTGTCAAATAGTATAAAATGAATTTGAGATACCAAAAAAAGGCACTTAATATGGTACATGCAGTTCTGAATAGCTCTGAAAGGACTGTAGTTCTGAAACTGTATGTGCTATGGACAAGAAAATACTGATAGTCACACCCCATCACATGAGGAATAACGTTGAAACCACTGATTGAAAATAACAGTGCTCAGACTTGCACCTAAAGCAGATACTGAGATAGGCCCCCAAGAAAATGGAAATTCTGTGTTTTCACTTTGGAGAATTTTATCCAGGATGGTTTCTCAAAACAAAAGTAAAAGGAAAAAGAATGTGCCTGTGTGAAAAAAAAATGGTCGTGGTGTAACATAGACCGTGTGGCCTTTTTGGTGATCCTGTCCCTTGAGAACTTCATAGCTTCCTCTTGGTTTGCATAGAACTGTGCTGTAGTGGAATGTTGACGAAATACAGCACAAGCCAATGCCAAGATGAAAGAGGAACCCCTCCTGGTTTTGCACCTCGAGTCCCTCGATTTATCCCTCGAAGAATCTGAGATGGATTAGGAGCTCCTTAATGCAGACATACAAAAAATTTGACCTCACTGACTCTGAGTCTATGCAGGGGAAAGCTTGGAGACAGACATTAGAGATATATAATAAGAATAGGTTCATTGTAGCTAATTTTTAAAAAATCTGTGCTTTCAAGGAAATTACCCCCTATGCTTCTATGTGGATGTGTCTGGAGTGGGGGGTGGTAGTGCCATGAATACAATCCCAGATGTTTGCATGTGTTCTGTATGTAATATGAACATCTGGCACAAGTGGGAAAGTACTTAGACACAATTCTCAGACGCAAATGTGTGCACATACACACACACACACACACACATAGAATCCAAAGACCAAATTATGCATTCAGGTAATATTAATGCTTCCTGAACAGATGGACTTCCTCTAGTTTCAGGTGAATGGAAAGTCTATGGAGCACAAAACCCCCATCAAAGGAAAGGAAGTTTATTCCACATGGTCTGACAGCCTAAACTTGCACATAGAGAAAGAAAAAAAGACGATTACACACAAGTGGGAAAAATGCTCAATGTGCGTATTAGTATTCTGTAACCAATTCCTTGGATGTTGGGGCAGTGGCGGCCTAGCGGGTAAGGAAGCGGACCCGTGAGTGGACGGTTGTAACCAATTTACATCTCATTGTCCAGTAATAAGGGATGAACCATACCTGCACTAATAGCACAAAATTGTTTTTTTTCCATTAACATTCTACTAATCTGTGATTAGCATCAACACATACTAGGCCTCACTTCTAGATTTTGGTCCTTTGGCTGGTCCTTTGGTAAATATAGTTAGGGTAGATGGATGAGTGTTGGATGTCAGCCATCATGTGTCGCTGATATCCAAAACCAATGGTTAGCCCTGATCACAGCCAGGAAGTTGTTGTGACAGCAGCATTACGGATGGTCATTTGTGCCGCTTTGAAGAAGAGGGCAGTAAATTGTAACCTGTTACGAAGCCTTTGAAGTCATGGCAGTTGGACCAAAACGAATGCCATGTTGAGCTATCGTGGAGTCTGATGTATAATCCAACCACCTAAAATGGCAACGCACAAATGCACGATGCAAACATGCAATTCTGCATATCTAATGCATCTCTTTACTTGCAGAACAACTGCTGAACACTGCAAAAATGTCAATTTTTCATTTCTCAACAGTGGATTTTATTATTAATTTCCGAATAATACACTTTTAGAAATGGTCAAACCAAACCTGTCAAATTTACTCCAATACAAACTCCTTGCGCTCAATATAAACCAACGCATAGCTAATCAAAAGGCTGCTTGGTGGAATTCTTGCTCTGTTGAAGAAAAATCACAGACTTTGCTTAGTTGAACCCTGGGGTTCAAAGGTCAATCTGGTTATCGATACTCTGAGTTTGTGTCTTCTGTCTGTGGTAGCGATAAGCATGTCTGCTGCTAGACGACACCACAGCTCCTAGCTGTGGGAGATGCACCCCTGTCAGGTATGACAGGGATTCTCTTTTATTTTTAGAGATGATTTTTTGGAAACGTGTCAAAAGGGGTTCTCGCTGTGAAATGGTGGTGCGGCTGGCAGACTTCAGCTCTTCAAGGTCGAGTAGGACAGAGCAGACCCTAATTTAGCAGTTATTCAATCCCCCCATCTCCACTGCCCAGAACGTCTGGCTGAAGGACAACACCAGTGCATCTAGTTGCTCCCACATGCATGATAAGCTTTTTGGTCATGTGGGGGTCTCGATTGTATTAAACCATAATTACTTGCTTAGCAGTAATGCAGAATTTTATGATAGAACAGGTCAGCAGGATTTGGTTTTATACGATGATCATGAAAGATTTGAGTTCCACTGAGTGTTAATGAGAAGGGGCTCAATTCCCTCTCTATTGTTCTCGCCCATCTCTATGGAAACAACATCCCAGAGGCATTGCTCTGATTGTTTGCAAGGTTGTGTGAGTGTGCATGTCATTGCACGAGAATATGTGTGTGAGATTTGTTCATTATTGTTCTCTGACCCTTCGCTTCCTGGGTTTCTCACCTGCAGGTAGATGATGATCCGCTGGAAGATTGGCTTTTCGCTCCTGCAGATTGTCCACACAGCTCAGCAGGCATGAGCGTTCGAGCCTGGTGTCTTCACAGGCCAGGAGACTGAATTATTCAACACAAGTAGGATTCCCTTTCCTATTCATTACTTTATTTGACCTCATCCTGCATTTCTTTCTTGCTTGCTTCATCCCAGGAGGGGTAAGGAATTATGCTGTTTGCTTTTTTTTCCCTGGGTGGATTTGTTAATGAATTTGTCTGTAGAACGACAATGCACAAAATCCCTGATCTACAATGAGTGATCAACATATACATGTATGAAAGATTGGTCTAAAAAGCATGGAATTCAAATGATAATCTCCTGAGAGGATTATGGAGAATTCGGTGCCAATTTACACCCCCATAATTACATTTAAAGTTCATCTCGTGAAGAGAATGAATAGTGACAGAACTGACAGCTCGCAAAATCAATGGAAAAGTTTGTCTGTGCTGATGTGGTGTGTTTGTGACCATTATCATCACTGGCATGTCAACATCTTAACATCTCTTGAGACAGACAAGCCCTCAATCTTTCCCAGAGGGAAAGAAAGAATTCTCATCCAGCCCGTGCTGGTATGCTCTACAGCATGGCAGTGAAACTTTATCTGAGCTATTAGCAAGTAGAAATGCATTAAGAGAGACCGAGAGGCGTTTCAGTCATTTCCATCCTGGTTGCATTATTTGCGTGTGGACAAGGGTAAGCCCGGGCCGCAGTCCGGCATTACAGCTGATCCTTATCTGCCCAACCGGTTCATGTCAAAGCTGACGACAGATGTTATTTGTGTCCACATGTGTATTCTGCCCATTCCATAATCTAAGTGGTCTAGCGGAAGCATTGGATTATAAACTGCAATATGGTGGCAATGGATCAGGGATTTAAAAGTTCATATTTCACCCTATCAAGGCGTGATAACTAATTATTCAGTCAGTAGCCTAATAAGTACTCGTTGTAACAGACTGTACACACACTGTACAACAAAACTGAAGAAACAATTAATTGTAGGCTCTTCAACTGGATGATCTGACAAATTTAGATCCAACATGGATTGTGGGACATGGTTTTGTTTGTTCTGAAGCATTCAATAAAAATTAAAAAGAGAATAAATTATTCATAATTTTTAAATGTAGGCTCTTCAGAGCAATGATCCAGTATTCCTGAAAGAGTTCCTATTACTTCACTTGAGTTAAGGTTCATTTTACTATGCTGCTCATGATGCGTATTGTGCGTGTGTATTGTGCATATTGTGCATATTGTGCGTGTGTATTGTACATGTGTATTGTCCGTGTGTGTCAGGGTTGTGGTCAGTGGACTGGCAGGGCTGCCGGGTAGACCCTGAGCGGACCTCGCCCACAAGGCTTTACAGAGTGGGTGTGACTCTGGGTGTCTGGGCAGAGGGCTGGCAGGGCCGTGTGAGGCCCTTACCCACGGGTCCCTGTGAGGCCCTTACCCACGGGACCCTGTGAGGCCCTTACCCACGGGTCTTTTAAGTGTGACTCTGGTGTCAGGCATGTGTTGGTGGAGTGTTTGTGTGTGGGTGTGTGTGAGTTTCCATTGTGTGTGTGTGTGTGTGTGTGTGTGTGTGTGTTTGTTCCGGGGAATGAGTGTAACTTTCCTTTCCTTTTCCTGTTTCCACTTCCATTTGGAGCTCTATGTGTTTGCCCAGTTTCAATAAAATGGTTTTCTGTTCTTTCCCTTCTTTGGTGTCCCTAGTGTACCTAGGCTTTGCTTAAATAAAGACCTTGAATTAAATGAATAAATGCTGAACATAATGAACAATATAAAATTAAGTTTCATCTAATTCTCTTAATTTGCAGGGCCAGTGGCGCAATGGACAATAATGCATCTGACTACGGATCAGAAGATTCTAGGTTCGACTCCTGGCTGGCTTGTGCTTTGAAGTTTTTTATCAGTACTTTATGATAAATTGGTGGCCTAGCGGTTAAAGAAGCGGCCCCGTAATCAGAAGGTTGCCGGTTCGAATCCTGATCTGTCAAGGTGCCACTGAGGTGCCACTGAGCAAAGAACCGTCCCCACACACTGCTCCCCAGGCGCCTGTCATAGCTGCCCTCTGCTCTCCAAGAGTGATGGTTAAATACAGAGGACACACTTCATTGTTTTGGGGCAGTGGTGGCCTAGCGGTTAAGGAAGTGTCCCCATAATCACAAGGTTGCTGGTTCAAATCCTGATCCGCCGAGGTGCCACTGAGGTGCCACTGAGCAAAGCACCGTCCCCACACACTGCTCCCCGGGCGCCTGTCATGGCTGCCAACTGCTCACTCAGGGTGGTGGTTAAAAGCAGAGGACACATTTCAGTGTGTCACCGTGTTCTGTGTTGCAGTGTTTTCACAATGACAATCACTTCATTTTCACTTCACTTAATGGTAGTGGATATGTCAGGGGGAAAGTAACCTAGTGGGTAACACACCACAAAGTCACAGGTTCAAACCCCACTTACCACCATTGTGTCAGTGAGCTGAGTGTCTCCCGGGGGACTGTCCCTGTCACTATTGATTGTACGGCACTCTGGATAAGGGCTGTCAAATGCTGTAAATGTAATGTTAAATCTACTGTCACATTAAATAACTTTATGATTCCACCTGTTATAAAAACATGCTGACTTTACAGCCTCAAAATAAGCTTTTGTGGGATCCCACTGACAAGGTCCCTGTGGGTTAGATAAACACACACCGATCCTATGACACAAAAAAGCATATATGAACTGCCTGAGAGACTGAGGCAGCCCCCCACCCATCTGTTTCTCTCGCTCTGTCAGACACAAGTTGATGCCTGCTGAGGCGCCATTAATATTAAAAGAACATTTCCCTGCAGTAGGGCGGCAAGTGCAAAGCACTGTGGGGGGACAGTGGCCTGGGGCTGATGGGAACCCAACCCACCCACAGGCTAGATCAAGGGCTGCCCGAACGACGAGTGGAAAGGGGAGTTGGGAGTTGGGGAGACTGAGCCCTCCAGAGATTTCCTGTCAGAAACGAGTCCTGTTAATTATCTCCAGTGACTGAAAGAAAAATGGTAATGTCCATCTGGGGACACTTTCCATCATAACTAATGTTGTAGGTTCGCTGAAACTACGTACACTGCAATTACCGCTTTGAGGCCTTCCATTTACGCTTCGTCTTGCTTAGAGGATTACGGATTATCTTTTCCCATGAAGGTCCTATCCCAGTACACAGAGACCCAGAAACAAAACGAGATCCCGAGGCTTTGCGTAACACCGTGGTAAACCTCACAACAGCCTTGTTGTTGTACCACCTACCGCTCGATATTTTCTTTTGTTGCTTGGGTTCCAGGGGTTTCACCACGCCACTCAAGTGTGTGCACAGAGAGGCCAGCTCGGCGCCAACTATTTCATTGTGCCACAATAGTATATACTCACCACGGTCTGCAACATGCGGTATGGCACTGCGCTTATGATTTTGTCTTTGGGGATGCTAGGGCAGATTTGAAGTGACAGTTAAGGGCCGCCTGGTTTCCTGGGTGGCAACAGCAGTCAGTTTCCATTTGCTGCACTGACAGCTGATTAGAGGCGCGGCCCGACCCAGCAAAAACACAAGAGAAGCTGGCAGACATTTCAAGCAGGGTGGCTTCGTTTCTTCATCGGGCGGTTCTGCTCATACTGAGGAACTATATGAACATCGCTTTCATTTACATTTGTAAATATACAACAAAATAATCTATTGGGACAATTGAAATATGGTTTTAAAAATGGCAAGTCTGTCAAACGTTGCTGGTGTTTTACCAGGATTATTCTTATGCTGTCAAATTAGTCAGCTTGTAGACTTTTGCTTCTGATGTCTTCAATTAGCCACTGAATTCACAATAGATTAAACAGTTAATTAATCCTGATGTAGTTACAATATTGAAGTTAATGGATTTCATTGTTATTGAGGAATTATTGTAAGCTTGTTTTGGCAGGAACACTGGAGCCCTGAAGATATCTCAATCATTTTGTGCTGCCAAGTGCGGCCTAAACGATCATTTATGTGGGGCATGCCACCCGGCCCGAGCGGCTCCTGAAGCAGCACAAGTCTGTGGTCTATTGTTAGAGGCGTACTCTCTCAGGAATGAGGGGTGAAGGTCCTTACATGATTACCCGTCCTTGTCCCTGAGAGAGGGGACAAAAGGGAGAGTGAGGGAGAGTTTGGTTGCACGAGTGTTCCGAGATCAATTTTTTTATCGTCACCATGGACAGTTTAACCAGGTCTTCATGTGGTATGCAGCAAATCAGGAAATGGGCGTGTTGACGTGCGGTGCTCATGCCTGATGACTGACATTTGAAGTACAGCTGTATGCGGGGATTTCTCAGGGGGGGAACTTAACTAATCCACCCCAGCGGATGAGTGACGTCTCGCTGTCCATCAAAGCGTGACCCGAGGCCCTCTTTTAACGAGCCCCATTCTACACGACAGGCTCCTTCCAGCACAGAGAGATCACGCTTACCGTTCAGCTCAGATTCTTGCCGAGCGTCTTGTCGAATTTATCGTGAGTCACGGTTTCAGAAAAGACCATTGCATGCCTGTAGCATCAAGACGGTAATATGCATGTCTGCGCTCGCTTTCTTCCACAGATCTCTAAATATTCATGTCTCCATTAGACCTCACAGTGCGTGAATGGTTGATGTTGCCGTTTGCTGCACTAGGCTTGCATGTATGTGAGTGAGTGTGAGTATGAGAGTGCCACACCACACTGGGAAGGTGTCAAACTGCATGTTGACCCATCAGTCAGGGTCTCAGCAGGGCTCCAGTGTCAGTATTAAGGCGCTTGCTTTCAGTATAGATTGAAAATTAGCTTGCTAATTTTAGAATGTGTTAAGAATGTGTTTGATAGAATGTGTTTATTAGTGAGTGAGGGCTTAATTCTGATGTTTTTGTTGAGCATGTCTGTGTGTTAATTTTTGAGATGGAAGAATTAGATCAGTAGTTAGTTCTTCAAGGAGCATGTGCATAACCGGCCCCTCTGGGGTGAGACCAAACTCTGTGTCAAGGTGGAAAAAAGATGATTATTTTTGACTCTCTGCTCTCTGGCATAGGTTCCCTTTGTGTGTACTGAAAGGTGATTTTGCTACTTAACTTAGGAGACTGTGAATTAGCACATACTCAGAAAACAAGTACTCAAATGTTAAATCTAAAAATCATTTCTCCATTATAGCATCACTGGTTTTACGACCATATTGTTCCATTTTTCCAGCTTTCAACCATCAGTATGTTAAATACATGTAATATTTCATATAAACAGTATTCTTACATGGCGACTGTTGCACAATAAACTCTCACTGGGAAGCGCACAGCTTACAACCAAAGAGAAATCTACAGATCCTGGCATTATGAACGCAGTTCCAAGAAAACCTTATCAGTGGGCTTTCCACCAAAATCCACCTCCCGAGGAGAGAGTGGAAATAGGAAGCAGTGCTTTCACACACTCTCTGGCCATAGAGAAAACTGACATTCACAGCCCATCCTGGAACAGGAGACATGTTTCCCACACAGCTCATTCACTGTTGACTGGAGTTTGATTGACAGACATAATTTGAGTGTGTGTGTGTGTGTGTGTGTGCGTCTGTGTGTCAGTTTGACAGAGGCTGTCTTTGGCACTATCAAATTACTGAGACGTCTCATTAGAAACCATGCTCGGGGAAAGAGTGATTACTGATAATTGAGAAGGGTATTAATAGGTATGCGGAATTAGATGCTGAGCATATTTATTATTCAGTTCTCACAGTGAGGGCCATGTTACAGCATCTTTGGGAAAACTGTCAGATAATCAATTGAATTATTCACTCTCAGGCTTTTCTTAACATCTTCAAATGGTTTTACGATTTTGAAGTGCTTCCTCAACACACTTAGCATGATTCAGCATGAACAAGCAATTTCAGTCTGGTTTTCATCACCACTGGTTTGTCATCCTTTCAACAGTCACTCTGAAATTGTTCTGGAAGGGGAAGTGGCAATAACATAATTTTATTAGAGAAGAACTGTTGATATCTCGGGATCTGCTACATGAAGTGTGTAATGTTCATCATGAACAGTTGATTCTTATTGGCTATACTGAACAAAAGAGGTGAAAAAGACATTCACCCGGAAATCAGGTTGTGTTGAGATGTAAGTGTCCTTTTTCATTTGGCACAGACATGCAGACATGATAAAATTCCCTGAACAGTTGTCTAGACATATCTCCCCTCTTCTTCATATAAGGGAGGACAATTTCCCAACATTCCTCACATATTAAGGGCATATATTGAACAGGAAAATGTGAACTACAGACCTTTTTTTCATTAAATATATTTGTAGATTTTAACCCTAACAGGCCACGGCAAGTTTTCATATTTATATGGCCTTTCATCTTCAATTAGCCTTTACAGACAAATATTCTGTCTGACCACTGACCACTATGTCATAAGAATAAAAATTATTAATAAACATAGCATGCTATGTCGAGCATAATGTTTAGGCTTTTTTGGATTGTTAAAATCTTAATTTATCTTCTGGCTGTGATGTTATAGGCACTGCTCTGATTTGCACTGGCTACCAGCCCTATTCTGCAAAAATAATCAGTAGCGCACAGCAGGCACAGATCAGATACTATCAAACTGACAAGCACTTGACCAGTTTATTGTTCATTTTTGGTCTCACGTTTATGGTATTTGGTGGTTAGGGTGCTGGGAGTGCTGGGAGTAGAAAATAATGTGCCATTTACATGACAAATATGCTATGGGTCATTTAGTATATGGAATTTCTATATATATAGTCTTACCATGTTGCAACCAGAATAAAGGCAACGCTCGATGTTTATTGCCATTCACTGTGTAATAAATAAATAAAAATAAATAAAGTGAAGTGATTGTCATTGTGAAACACTGCAGCACAGCACACAGTGACACAACGAAATGTGTCTTCTGCTTTTAACCATCACCCTCGGTGAGGCCCGGGGAGCAGTGTGTGGGGACGGTGCTTTGCTCAGTGGCACCTCAGTGGCACCTTGGCGGACCGGATTTGAACCGGCAACCTTCTGATCACGGGGCCACTTCCTTAACCGCCAGGCCACCACTGGCCAAATTAAAATAACTAAATAAATAAGGGGAGAGCGCAAAAAGCACTCCCCCGCTACAGGAAATTATCCAGTCGAGATTCCCACATTTGGGAATCACAAATTTGCAGGGGTCAGCACAGACTTCTTGATCACGGCCTCTCCCCTGCCAGGATGATGGAATGATTTTCTCCTCAAAGCTGTCAAACAATCATCCAGGAGATTTGATTATATCAATATCATCAAGTTTCTATTTATATTGAAATATTTTATGAAATATTGAAATACTTGTTTTTTCAACCTTTCAGCAAACTGAATGAACCTCTTATGCTCTGAAGCCAGTTCCATTCACCACAAGTATATAATATGTGTGGTCCATAGGCTTAAAATTAAACCATTTCCTTTTCGTTGCCCCCAGTTTCACATCCAGCACTGGGCCGCCTGTGGTTTGTGGGATCAGAGTGACAAGGCACAAGAGATGGTTTTGAGGTGTGACCGCAACTGCCAACAGCTACAGGAAGACCATTACACAATTCACCTTCCATTTTGGGAAGAAATCCAATGGGAAAAAGACGGGGTCTTTCCAGAATACAACAACTGTTATTGTACATGAGACACTCCAGTTCAAACCCCCTGTGATTAAACCCATATGTGCCTGCCAAACTAGAGTAATTCCCTCCTATTTCTTTCTGATTTAGGGTTTTTATTCTTCCATCAGTCACCCATTTGTTCACCTTCAGTAACCTTTGTCCTCCTCAGGGCCACAGTGGGTGGGACTTCCACAATCCCACAAAGAGAAGCATCTTTACAGTGGTGGGGGGACTGTACTATGGGCAGATATTTAAACGCACAGCCTGTCTCCCAAATTGTAATTTACTTTTATTCATTTATTCATTTGCATAAAAAGCAGAAACATTCATTCTTTGTGGCTAAAGACCATACAATTCAATACAATACAATAAGAGATGTAAATAAAAGAAGAAGCTCCCTTTTGATTGTGGTGTCCCTCTTTCTATTTCCAGCGACTGTATGCTGTGACCTGTCAGTGAATCGAAAGCCTCAGAGATGTCCGCGGTGGCGACAGCTCAGGCCTTGTCTAGTCAGTGAGCCAATGGCAACGGCCAGATAGTGTAGTATGATTTATAGAGGATGTTAGAAATGCTGTGTAAGCATCAAATGGCATAAATTTTATACACATTTAACCAAATCCAAACAAATGGCACATATATTGGACATTTTATTTGTAAGATCTATACATAATATGTCTAAAAATATGTCAGAATTACTTTCAGCATACACAATATGTAGCTCAAATTTTCTCCTGAAGAAAACACTTAAAATCTAAAAAACTAAAAGTCAGGGAGCTTCTTCAATGTTTTTTTTCCAAAGCGGGCAGAAGTTCTAAAAGAAGAAGAAAAAAAATCCATTGAAGTTTTCAGCTCTGTGTTGGAGGTACGACTCTGTCAACTGCTGTGTTATCGATTTCCATTTAAATGCTAATGAATGTGGCGCCGTAGTAGTCAAAGCGCAGCGAGGGCTGTGAATGTTTAATGTCTTATCTCACCTGAAACTAGCAGCTCTGGCTCTAGTGAGCAACGAGCACATGTTAACTCATTACATTCACCGAGGGTGATCCGACCCTGTGTGTGTGTTCGCACCAAACTAATTTTCATATGAGGGCTCATTCTGGCACACTTTGGAGTGGATGGGAAATCAGCCACACAATTAAAGCACAGACAGTTGATTAGTTCCATTATTATATAATGTGGCGTACATTTCAGCTGTAAAATAAGTTGATTTGTTCCAGGAGAATGTGAAAGGGTAAGGACGTTAGTGGCTTTTACAAGGATTCTACACAACTGGGTCAGTGGGTAACACACTCGCCTACTAACCAGAAGACCCAGGTTCAAATCCTGCTACCATTACCATTGTGTCCCTGAGCAAGACACTTAACCTACTAAGTTGCTCCAGGGGGGGACTGTCCCTGTAACTACTGATTGTAAGTCGCTCTGGATAAGGGCGTCTGGTAAATGCCATAAATGTAAATGTAAAGAACAGCTTCTGGTCTAGTGGAACGCAATTAGTGAGTAGTAGCCGTCAGAATGGATGATTATGGGTGCCAAAGTCTCATCTACGTGCCTAGAGAGTAGGCTGGGGCTAGATGTCCAGATCTAACCCTGTTGGGGGGGGGTCATTGTTCCCTGCATACGTGTTTTGATCATTTGAGCAGGATGGCCTTGCTTCAGATGTTAATTATTTCAATAACCCTTGTTAAGTTTTTTGGACAGTATTTACATTAAAATGTAATGGACAGTAATGATATTCACCATGTGTTATGGTTCAGTCTGGAAGCCCCCCCATCCCCTCCTACCCCCATTTTGACCCACTCCCAAAGAAAACATATAGGTCGGTCACATATATAAGTGTCCTCTTTCAGCCTCAACTCAACATTTTCCTCTCTGTTGCTTGAAATTCTCACCTATATTGGCTTTCCCCCCCGTTTACTGTCCAGAAGCGTTCCAAATCCCTGGTTTACGGGACGTTAAGTGTGCAGTGCTGCAGCCAGCGCCTCCATCTCTGTGCTTCTGTGTGGATAATGAGCTGCCTTGGCATGCCGTGGGTAATAATTGCCTCGCCTGACATTTAGTGATCAAGGGCATTCAGTGTCTCTTTGTCACTGTCAGCTCATTTTACACCTGTTGTTTCTGTCACTAAGCTGCTCTGGGACACGGAGCCATGAGCCGTTTCTCTCGGCGAGGTGCAGTAATGTCACGCCGCTTAGTCCCTGATTTAAGTTCCCCACTTCACTGTACAGATTTATATCTTCTTTCCTTTTTTAAGTGTGGCTGAGAAGCGGCCAAAGAGTTCAGGGCCTGTGACAGTCAAATGCTGAGGGGTGTTTTCATCATTCACACAAAGGCAAAAGAAGCATGCATGCTCATACAAGAATAATTCCCTTTTTGCTGTTTCTTTTGTGCATTTGCTGGATCTATTATATACGTATCATAAGATTGTACTCGGCTGAAAAGAACAGCGCTGAGGAGAAATAATTGCCAGGCTTTCTCTCAGCATGTTGCGTGACTGAGCTCGCCGGAAAATACAACAAATTGGAGACAGAGGAGGAAAAAACACAATAATGGATTATGTACAAAGTGTTGATGTAAGTATGCCGTTTTGTTTCTGTCATGGCTATTGTGGAAGATAGCTCATTGCAAAAAAATTTAAATCAAGACCAAGTGTGTGAAGAAAAATGATGCACGGTTCATGTGAAGTTCTATCAAAAGATATACGTACACAATCTCTCTCGCACACACACACACACACACACACACACACAGGGACACACACTCACATTGCATGTCATGCCCTGTCAGGTTCATTCAGTGGGTGAATGGATCTTCGCTCTGTCCGTTTGGTCAGGCATCAGGTGTGTTTGCTCAAACTTGCTCAAGCATCCTATTGCCCGGCCATCACACAAACCCACACACACACACAGGAATACACAAAGGGGCTTTGACACACAGTTCTGCTTCGTTGATGCACTAAAGCAGCGGGTGGGCTCTGTGGCCACATAATGCATTAAAATCAACTTCAAATCTCTGAGAATCAATGCCGGAGTTGGGATTTCAGCTGGTTTTGGCTCAAAAAGCCTTAGCAAATCTTAGATTATCCCCTATATCAAGCATTAGCCCACTCCCCTTGCCATGGAAATAATATTGAAAATAAGATTTGTGTGTGAGTGTTGTTTGTTTGTTTGTGTGTGTGTTTGTGCCCTTCTGGCAGCTTTCATTTTGGAGGAATGAAATGTGCTTTATCTTGTTCAGAATGTAAATTGGATTGTTACCAAAATCTCAATTGCTATGTAATGCAGTACTTGTCTGACATTATGTCTTATGATACAAATGAACGCACATACAGTTTTTACACGATATATAACATTGCAGCTCAACACGCTGTATAGTAAACCCTGGCCCAGGGCGAACCTGCGTAATGGGCCCTGAAAGCGCGTCCTCTGGCCGAACCTCGTTTCTGAGCGAAGGTAAGTCTCCGCCCCCCGGCCGGCGAGGGGGCGTGGCCTGCGCCAGAGCGAGGCTCCGGATCCACCTGCCCGCGCAGTTCAGCGCGCAGTTGGAGAAGGGGAGCGCCCCGTACGGAATAACGCGGCGGGACCGGACGCAGATAAAACGGGCTTACTGACCTCTTTAAAGGGGACGAATCAACAACAATTAAAAAAAAAAAAACGAAAACGCTTTCTTCGGATTCTTCTGTTGGGCTACTTTTAGCGTGACATATGTCTAGGAACAGCGTGGGTTGATTTCCATCTGGCATAAACCAGGTAAATCGTTTTAATTCCTATTAACAATATGTTTATTAGGCCAGAAGAAGAAGAAGAAACTGTATTCTGTCTGTTACACGTGTGTGGTGTCTGTAGGTTTTAGGATGTTTAAGTATAAATTCTATTAAGCAGGGGAACTGTCGACTTATTCAAACTCTCACCACGCTCTCTAACAGTGTAATAAAAATAAAATGGCCAAAAATCATAACTGTGTCAACATCAACACTGCTGGTCGTAGTTAACAACAGTACTTGCTTAGTTCTTAATAATGTTAAGTCCCATGTAATTATTGTCCCTCGGAGTGCTTGGGAGATGGAGGGGCAAACAGGAATATAAAATGTACAAGTTGTGCTGACCGTCGAGCAAACAGCTGTCTGCACGTCGTAAAAGGTGCAAATCCTCCTTCACGCAGCGTTTTTAAAACCGAGGAGACGTCCACGTCCACCCTCAATCCGCGCGTTGTGACGTGGGTGGCGCAGGGACACGCTGGCGGAGGAGGTGGGACAGTGGGACACAATCTGAACAATTCAGGCTGAGATTCTGGGGTTTGAAGTGGCAGATGGATTAACGTGACATATGAGGGTTTGTAAAGTGGGCTTATTTGCCATTTTCTTGTCCTGTTTAGGAAAATCGTTGACATCTCCGGGCTCAAACATGTTGCTCATTGGAAGGTTGGCAGTGAAGATCTTGATGGTCTTCATGTTTTTGACAGAGACCGCACATTGTAATCCCCTCGCGGCACCAAGAATCTTCTTGTCCTTCAAAGGTAAGATGCTCTGTGAAATGTGGGAAGTAGGTTGTCGCTGCAACATCATACAACGACTGGTTGTCTGTCGATTCTAGAGTTGGACCTAAATTGCCCATCCCTGGTGGGCTTTCTGAGGCTGGTTGTCTGTGTGAATGTGAGCCGGTAAACGGTATCAGATGGTATTGGTGCTGTAGGCGTGGTACAACAAAGAACGACCATTCCAGTGCAGTAAGCACAGCTAGAGTCAGTTTGTTTGGCATTGTGGTTTTTATTTTTCTTTATTGTGCTCTTATCCTTTTTCAATGAATTAATCCTTTAAAAAAAAATCTAATCACAACTTGTTCTACCAACACAAAGCACGAGTGCTGAAATGTGTTTGCCTATGTAGATGACTTTACTTTACATTTCAATTCATGGTTTAATTCCCTCCTTGTTATTTATGTTCAGTATCATTATTACCTTATGGCGCTTGAAGCAATGAGAGAAGCGTATACCTGAGCGGGTTTTACTATGGTTAAGGTGCATTGTTAATAAGGACTAACATTTTGAAACTTGTGTTGCTAATTGATTTCTTGATATGATTTTAATAGAAGTATGATAGAATGCAATAAGGTCAAATAAGCAATAGCATTTATTAATACAGTCAGTTGGCCAATTAATGGCTGTATATATATGCTGTACATATCAGCAATCAGAGTGCACTTTGAGCATTAATATGTAATTAAAGAATAATGCAGGAACAGGACCATAGGAGGTAAAGAACCATTCCAAACATTTGGAGCTAAATGCCCTGTCACCATGAAATATATATAAAAATATGAAATTTGGCATATAAGGGCAAAGAAGGTGCAATATGCAGAGTAACAAAAGATTACAAGCTGTTATGACAAAAAGATTTTTAATTTTTTATGGAAGAAAATGTTGACTTTAATTTGTAGTTTGGATTTGAGAGCGTTTTGGAGCAGCTGAAGGATTTGTTCATGAGCAGAAAGTGCACCACTGTGCTAGGTGCACACAGTTGTGTTAGTGAGAAGTGCCTCTTGCTTACTTGTCTTTTTTTTTTAATCTAGAGGCATTTCACGGCAGACTGATTCTCTTAACCGCTCGCCGCAGTCATTATCCTTGCTATTACTTTTTTTTTTTTTTTTCTTCGATTTTCTGCATTTTAATCAGTTTGAGACCAAACACCTCTCAACAGCAAATGAAAATGCATTTTTTTTTAAAGGCAAATGACATTTTTTTTTCATCTGGAACAAATTGCCATTCGTTTGCTCTATGCTGATAGAATGGCCCATTTTAGCTCATGTGCATTATGGGGTTTCTAAACACTTAAAGTGTATCAGCTCAAGTAAATTCTGATTTTATTGGCGGATTACTGTGCACGCTTCTAGAATCAGGCAAACTGTGACCATTGTTCTATGTCAGTGCTGCCTTCATTTATTCTGAAGTTCAGTTTTTACTCATTAATGGTAAAAAAAACCAAAAAGAATCTCTTTTAAGTTTATGACCTGCACTTTGAACAGGCTTATCTATCAAGCTTTGTGCAGAAGTCATGGGTCTGCAGACCAACACTTTTTTCAGGCCACACACACATGCATGTCAGAATCTGATCTGAAACGGGACACTCCGGGTCTGGGGTTTGGACTGGAGTTCTTTTGTTTCCTCGATTCTGGATTGTTTTCACCGTTGTCTGCATGTTTGAAGCTGCCCTGCTTGTGTCTGCTCGCCGTCAGGACGTTTACCGTGTCTTGTGTGTTTGTATTAAATCCCCTGTCCTTTGAGTCGTGTGTATGCGTCCTGCTTTCCTCGCCATGTCCTGTGACCATGACAGAATGACCCGACCAGATTGGGATGCAGCCAAAGCCGCCCCGCTGAGATCCAAGGAGTCGTGCCTCACCGGGAGGACAGCGCCAGCCCCCTTGTTCCTGGCTAGTGTTGGCTTCATGTTCCGCAGTGTCCCAACATGCCCGAGGGGTTTTCTGTGCGGTCGGGACGAGGAGAAGCGGCAATTCAGCAGGGAGACTCACTGGAGTGGGGGGGCGCCTGTGGACTGTGTACAGGGTGCCGGTCCACATGCTTTGACCTGGTCCTGAAACCCTCGGGGCAGGACGCCCACAACTCATCTTGTGGGATGTCGTCCACCCCCACCCCTGTTCATAGACTGTAATGAGGAGGGGGGTTACTGTCAGGATCTGGTCTGGATGGGGATACACAAATTGGAATTTGTGTTCGCCCTGTGTTAATATGATTCCACTGTTGGTGCTGTTTACCGTGTGCTTTGTGTATTAAATCCCGTCTCATTAGTCGTGCGTTTGTGTCCTCCTTCCACGCCCCTTCTGGCCACTGTGACAGTGCAGCATTATAAACACATACACTTTCACAAATGATGCCTTGAAGAATCTGTTACTATATATGTGTATGTTATGTCAGTCATAATGGGGAGAGGCAAGAAGCTGTGTTCTTACACACTTCGTGACCCTTTCCAGACATTTCAGGCAAACAAGCTGGAAGCCTCTGGAAGCCACCCCATAGACAGGCCACAGCTTTTGGCTTGCAACAGACATGAATGATGAGGGTGGAGATTAGTAATGAGCCGTAGGTGTTTAGAGCCCCCGGTCATACCCTGCGACTGCCTTTATGTGTTTTCCAATCTGCAACTATTGTTCTTATTGAATGTATGGTTATATTTCCACATCCACTGAAAGCCTACGGATTTACATTTTAAACGATAGCCTGAAGGAGAGAAGTTCGTTAACTATAGACGGCATAGCGGATTGTGCTTTTGACTCTTGTTCTGACATGACTGAGGATTTATTGGCCAAATTTCTTCATTTCCCGGGCAGATTCATGATCATGTCCCAGAATCAAGCTGAGAACAAAAGCTGTGCTGAGAAGAATGCTTCAGAGAGCAGAGGAACAGGGCACATTGTTTTCCTAAAATTTCCACATTGATTTACTCTCAAATGTAAATGGTGTGCATGCATCTTTTTTACATGCTCACACTCCAAGTGAAGTTTCTCTTTGAGCTAAATATGCATTTAAACAACAGTGCAGTGCAAATCTGATGTATCTTCAGCTTTCAGGCCACTGTGTCAGAATACTCAAAGTTCAGACATGGACTTTGTCAGGTGAGCGAGTCAGGTGACTGCAAGGAAGAGCGAGGATTGGTTAGGACAGGAGATAAACAGGAAGTCCTGGCGCCTGCTCCTCGCTCAGACATCGTGTTTAATTCATGGTCCATGAGCTCTCACCTGTTTCCAGTATCCAGTCCTCTCCATCTCCGGTACCGTGAGTTTCTCCATCTCTTCAGCTCGCGAGCTACTTATATCGGCCGGTTTATCGTAACGCCGTTTCCCCGGTGGGATTCCGCTTTTAGCGCTCGGGCGTTACAACAACAATCGCGTGTGTCTTCCAACCTCCCGCGGTTCTCTCCGCGTTTGGGTCAATCCCGCACGCTACAAGGGCGTATCTCTCTCACGATTGTCTGTGTGGTTACACGCCTGACAGACTTCAGCACCCATGAACATTTTGTGCATTATGCAGTTAATGAAAGTAAGTGAAAGTGCAGTTACTGTGAAATACAGAAATCTGTATAAGTGTTCCAATTGTTTGGGGCGTTACATCACATTAGGGTGTGGCAATATGACCTTAGGGGCAGTGGGGGCCTAGTGGTTATGGAAGCGGCCACGTAATCAGAAGGTTGCTGAGCAAAGCACTGTCCCCACACACTGCTCCCCGCTGCCCACTGTTCACTCAGGGTGATGGGTTAAATGCAGAGGACAAATTTCACTGTGTGCACCGTGTGCTGTGCTGCTGTGTATCACATGTGACAATCACTTCACTTTAAAATAAAATAATATTGCATTATTTGATATATTGAAATTTTCTCTAAATGTGTAAATGTTAAATTCTGCCTTATGGTGGCCGACTAGTTCAAATCAGTTTAGCATCATAAAAAAACATTTCATGAATTTACAACCTCATGAAACACTTTTACTAATCACCAAAACAAATTTACAAAAGTGAAATCAAATTTACAAACATGTGAAACACTTTTACTAAACACCAAAACAAATTTACAAAAGTGAAATCAAATTTACAAACATGTGAAACACTTTTACTAAACACCAAAACAAATTTACAAAAGTGAAATCAAATTTACAAACATGTGAAACACTTTTACTAAACACCAAAACAAATTTACAAAAGTGAAATCAAATTTACAAACATGTGAAACACTTTTACTAAACACCAAAACAAAATTACAAAAATGTGAAACACTTTTACTAATCACCAAAACAAATTTACAAAAGTGAAATCAAATTTACAAACATGTGAAACACTTTTACTAAACACCAAAACAAAATTACAAAAATGTGAAACACTTTTACTAATCACCAAAACAAATTTACAAACATATGAAACTCAGGGAAGAGACAGGAAGTATACATGATCTAGTCATTTACTACACATGGAACATGCCGAGATGCATCAAGTATTTTCAATTTATTGCCCATTCCTACATTCTGTGCTATAATTGCTTAAAAAACAAAAGCAGTGCATCCTCTGGTAGTTGCTCCTTACCCAGATCAGGGCTGGACAACTCTCCTTAGTGACAGAGGAGGAGCATTTTGGGTAAACTAGCTACTATCTTAATTTAAATGTTGCTGAATGTTAACAATGTTATTGTGTACATGTAATATGTAAGCATGATATTGTGTGGAAACGTATGGAATGCATTAAACATGAACGTGAGCTCTCCCACAATTGGCATCAGTACCAGAGTGTCCACATGGGCTTACTATAATGTTTCTATTGAACTTATACTGGAGTCAACATACTATTCAAGCCTAATAATTTAAAGTTCATGAATGCCTTCATAAAGAACGGGATGTTGATTTTTGGTAGTGATCTATTTCATTGTGCAAATTTTGACTATTTCCCCTCCCTGCATCCTCAGCTGACTGTTTATCAGACAACAATGAAATATATATAACAGCAGCATTTACACAACTTTACACAGTTCACATTGAGATAGATGTGAAAGTTAAGATTTTTCAAATCTCCTTTTCATAGCAGCCCCATGGAGCAATGGAGGAGACAGATCTTATCTTTCTAAGGGATTTATAGATTTATGTCACAACTGGACATTTCTGAGTGAAGACATCCCCCCAAAAAAAAAAAAAAAGAAGAACCTCTTTAGTTAGGTTCAGACAACATTTCAACTTCTTGGAATGACCCTTTTCCTTAGCTGATAACCATCACTTTTGTTACTCCTGTCCACAGCCATCTAAAGAGCTTTGGCCATCATCTCAATGGAGATAATCGCAGCTTCTACCTTCTCTTCCATTCGGGTCTTTACAGCTGTGTCTGCTTCTGGGTGGTTTTTGCTGGGGGAGGCACCTATATTTATCCCCAAATAAGCCCCAATAGGAGCCTATTTCTGGGTGTCAGGGTCTGGGGGTTTCGACCTCACAAACAGGAACAGGTCACGGATGGGGGTGGATGGGGTTAACTACATGTCTTGGGTGCCAAGCCGTAAATGGCTTCTCCAGTTAATAGACATTCTCATTTGAGGGCATTTAACCCATGTTTGGATTAGAGCGGTAGACTGCAAGACACCTGGAAGCATAATTGTCTGCTGCAATAAAAACACGAACCGCTACAAAATATTACACATACCTGCCATAAAATGACAAGAGACGTCTTTATCTTGTTTCCCCTCGTACTCACTCGCTCGGCCTGTGACTGCAGGGCAGGAATGCATTATTGAGATTGATGCCATCTATTTTACTGCTGTTTTGTCTCACACTTGTCTTTCCAATTACAGTAATTTACCATTGCCTATTTTGCACTGCCAGGAGCCGAATAGATGTTCACATTGAAATTTACATAGCCAGGGGCTCTCTTTTGTGATATTACCCTGTTGCTATAAGGTTAATTTACTGTATCGTGAGTGCACCGTGGCGGGCTTTTGTAGAGGAATTGGGATGATGATGATGATGATGAAGTGCTGAGAAGGCTCTTTTAAATTGCATCCCTTCAGCTGAGGAATTCCTATAAAGATAAAGGCGGGAAATTGGACTGACTGTAATTAGCAGTGTGCACGTTCCTGGTCTGTATAACAATATGGGAACCTTTAGTAGATTTTTATGTTCACTGTGGGGGGTTTTCTCTCTCTCTCTCTCTCTACATGTATATGCATATGTATATATGTATGTATGAATGTATCTATAAGCTGGTAGTAGCCTAGTGGGTAACACCAGAAGACCCAGGTTCGAACCCCACGTACCATGGTGTCCTTGAGCAAGACACTTAACCCCAAGTTGCTCCAAGGGGGGAGTATCCCTGTAACTACTGATTTTAAGTCACTCTGGATAAGGGCATCTGATAAATGTTGTAAATGTAAATGTATATAGAATATATAGTATTGTATCATCCAGGAATGCAACACAATGTTAAACAAGAAATAAACTGAATTTTGTTAATGCAGTCAACCTACTGAATTCACCAATATGTTAAACATGATTGTCTTAATTTCAATACAGCAGTCATTAAAGGGCTGTAATTAAGGTCAGACATAGGCTAGTGTCTGGAGACATTTTTATTTCAGACAGCCAGTAAGCAGTATCAGTATCTGCAGTATCTGCCCCGCCCTCCCCCCCTCCGTCTCATCAGTAAATGAGAGGATAAATTTCTGCAGCACTGTAATACACTGGGAATGTTTGCTAATGTCACATCAAGAATGTCTTCAGGATTTACAGAAATTACAGTTTGAAACTGCTGCTTGTTAGTTATCTATATTTTGGATATGAGGAACTGACCATTTGTTCTTTTTCAGAAATATCAAATTTGAAACTGCCCAATCTGGCAACCCCGCCTTTCTTATTTAACTTTGTTGTCTTTGTTCGTAATCCCACTTGTCAGGGGTCAGTGGACATAATAAATGTGATCACTGTTACAGTCAACTATGTCCACTACCAAACCAAACCGGCTGATAGTTTATTAGTGTGCTCATCTGAGAATATCTCAATAATTTTCAACGTAAACAGAAACACACAACCACATAAAATCAATACAAACCGAAGCACTGGCCAGTTATCTTGACCAAAATGTTTCTTTGTTTTTAGCATATGACAGTTATTCTGTCTGAAAGGTCACCTTTTGTTCCCTCATCAGGAAGGGAGGGGTCCGTAAGATGACAGCGCTGTATCTCGGTTCCTGTTTAAGACCCCATGTTCCGCCAGATTGTAACCAGAGCTGCCCCGTTCCGTCATTTACACCGTATAAATGCTAATTGTGTTTGTCTCAAGGTGAACATGTCGGTGAGACACCAGATGGTGAGTATTAAAAATCACCAGGTGAGGTCATTAATGAACATTTTATACATCAACCTGCCATCTTGCCACCTCCACATGCAGTAATCAAACCACAAGATCTAAAACCAGTCCTGTTCCCTCAAAACACTTTTTCATACTTGACCCCAGGGGCCTGTGTCTTTGTTTCATCTTTTAAGTTAAGTCCGAGCAAGGTCACTGTTTTTTTTTTTAATGAATGAATGAGTGTCCGGCGGGCGTTTTGGGATGGAAGGTTTATCGTGGTAGGTCAGACGGACACGGAGGTTTGACAGACAGCTGGCAGTTATCTGATGGAATGTGTCTCTCTCGTTCGATCTGGCTGCTCTTATCTACTCCGCTTTCATCTGGGCGCTGTGGTGGTGGCGTGTTGAGACTCCATGCAGGTTTTCTTTGTTGTCTTCCCCATGCCCTGCATTTCCCTGGCACGGAAACATGCAGCGAATGCTTTTCCCACCACTGCCTTCCGTCACCCGCACTCTCCCTTCATCCAGAACGCTCTGCTCGCTGGCATCCGCGTGTGTGTGTGTGTGTGTGTGTGCATTTGTCAGAGCAAGATCTCTCTTCGAGTGAGGTGGAGAAGGAGGGAAGGTGACAGCACCGGGGGATTCTAAATATAGTCCCCACCCCCTCCACTTCTTCCTATTTGTTCGTTTCTCTCCACCTCACCTCTCTCCCTGGGAGAAGATGTTGAGCCTCCTGCACGGCTGATAATGCAGACTGGACGCTGGGTTTAGAAGATCGGGTGTGGGGGTCTTCATCCCACCACGTCTGCCGTTAACCCTCCTAATGCAGCTGTCACTTTCTCTGTCAAAGAACTATTAAACCAAGTTCACCAAAAAAAAGATCACATTTTAATCAAATATTGATTGGTCATGTAAATGTACTACTTCAAATGGGACCAATGTTACAATACCCGGCAATGTTACAATACGTTTCCTAAAAATAATTTTTTTTTGTACATATTTTTTTGGACTCTGATTCTCTCAAATTTCGTCACGCAGCCCATGAAGTCTCGTGTTTGAGTGTTCATATGCACAGCTGTTTGCAGAATCTGACAGCACTTTTTTGCGGCATCAAGATGACGCTGCGGTCACGGAGAAATGACAGATTACTACATTTCGCTGTTACTAACGTCGCCGACTGCTGTCGTTTCGTTGTACTGGGGTTTCCCGCGGATCCCGTGCGATTAGTGTTCGGCTTTGTTAGCTGCAGGCCTCCGCACACCTCAGCCCTCATTACAGAGACAGGGAGGGGGGGCTGGGGGGCGGCGGTGCAGACGTGGGGGTGGCGAGTGGCGGCGGTTGAAAGGCAGGGAGGGATGGTAATGGATTTTTTCGGAAAAAAGTGTTTCTCTCAGGATCCAAAGAGACGGGAGAGGAGATGGGGGTTGAATATTCATCTTCTTAAGTGACTGCGTTTCTGAGCTTGAGTGTGTGTGTGTGTTTATGTGGGTGCTCAGGCAGATGTAGTGCATGCAGAGCGTTCCATAATGTAATATCAAGCAGAAATAAAGTAATGATGTCAAACATGAGTGTGTTTTAATACATTCATGCTTGCAATTAATTTGGAAATTTAGTGCAGCAGATGAAAAACACGTCCACCTTATTTCATCTTCGAAATCAGATTAAATCAGTGCCATCAGCTCCGAACTTGCAGAAACCAGAGGGACCCAAGTTCATCCACCTACTGTCTAGAGATGTGATCGTCATGAAGGAGTTGCTCAAGTGACTCAACTCTGCACGACAAGTGGGCAGCAGCCGCTCTGGAGTCATGAATTAAAAACTTTTGGGTGTAGCAGAAGGCGGTTGATACCATCATGCAATGCCATCAGGTAGGCATACAGTGGGGGAAATCCTTTGACCACTAACAATAAAATGATCAGTTTCAGATTGCAATGGTAGGTTTAACAGTGAGAGACAGAACAATAACACCAAAAAATCTAAAATAATGTATTTCAATGTATGACGTCATTAAGAACTATCTTTGGTGCAAAGAAGACCATTGAGTAGGAGATGTGATGGTATGCCCTCCCCCCCTGGGATTACATGAAGACACAGAAAGATTTGACGATGCCTACAGGCACAGAAAATCTGTGGTTGGTTATCCTAGATGAATTCCAGCAGAGTTCCTAAAAAAAACTGTGTCCAAATGTGTACTATTCTGTTCGCTCACTGCTTTTTGTTGATTGGCACATACATTTTAAAGCATTTTTAGTCTAAATGTTTGACACAGCGCTATAGATCATTCATACTTTACTATGATATCTAAATGAAGTGTGTGCGAAAATATGAGGCCTGTTTCATCATGGAATGTTTATATATGTGTTTGCATGACGTGTGTGTGTGTGTGTGTGTGTATTGTTGTGTGTGTGTATCTACACCCCAGTCCCTGTTTTGTTCAGTTTGAGCACAAAGAAGAATGCTCTGGCGCCCATGTCTGAAGGAATGGCTCGGAAGATAGATTGGCGTTTGCGACAGCAGTGCCGTGGGACCGTGATCGTCCTGGTTGTCATGGTAGCAAACTTCTGCACTCACCATTAGTCAGGGGTTTGGAGACCAGAAGTGTTTTAACCGATAAAAACTTAATACATCAAATATTCGAAAATACACACAGGCTCATGAGGATCCTCCAGATGTGCGCTGAGTGTGGGAGCTGCGCCCCGGGGTCAGCAGACAGATTGGACTCGACCTTGTGTCTGTAATTGTGAGGCTGTAAGGGACGGGTCGAGGCCACAGATTGCTCAGTTTGGGCTGTTTTGATAGGTTGCCACCATTTATTACCATCTGTCTGTCAGCCAGGGATTCTGTCTACTACAGCAGTGAGGAGAGGTCACCAGTGACCTGCAACACCCAACACAACACTCGGACAGGATGAGGCAGAAAGACCTGACATCTGTGTGTGAGGCTTTGCCTGTGTGAGTGTGTGTGTGTGTGTGTCTTGTGTCGCAGATTGTGGATTCATTTATCATCTGGGTCTTTTGTGGTTAAGCTTAAGGTGAGTTGTAGACTGTTGCATATAGTGTGTAAAATATGTATGACAGGCCAGAAGTTTGGTTTTTAAAACAAATCAATGATGTGCTGCTGTTTGAAAAAAAATGATAAAACAAATGTAACTGACTGAAATTACACATTATTTTTTACCACAAAGGCTCAAACCATTGGTTGCTGGTTTCATACATTAGTAGAATGACGGGAGGACAGGGCGTGGTTATTTTGCTGAAACTCATACATGAACACTCACATCCATTCAGTTGCACTTACGGTCTGTGCTTGTTGCATTGATAGAGTAGCATTTCTGATATGTATTGATACACAGATATGATGTGTAGCTCCTTTCTGTCTGTTTGTTGGTGTCTACTTAGGGGGGGGGTGAAGATTGCCTGCAACGTTTAGGCCGTGGCTGTTAACGTGAGTAGCCTTTCCATAAGAGCTTGATATTTATTCCTGATCTTTAGGGACACATCAATAACCCTACCAGTCGGTGGGGAAAGAGCGAGGGACAGAGGGAGGGTGGGAGACAGAGTGAGAGTGAGAAAGATGCTAATGGATGGAGGGGCATCAATGTCAGGGCGAAAGTGGGTCTGGGAGGCGGAGGAGAGGCCGGGGGCTTTGGAACACGCCCGGAACGAATCCATCACCTGTCACCATGCTGGTAAAGAGGGCTTCCTCCAGTCTCTGCTATGCTAATACCGCTTTGCCTGATATGCTAATTGAAAATAATCTGCTAGTGTGTGTGTGTGTGTGTGTGTTTCTATTAGACACTGTATTCAATCAGTAGAATGAAGTCTGAAAAATGGCCTGGAATGCCTTGTGCACAGCCCATCAAAGCAAATGCATTTTCATTTGTCTGTGTGCTGTAATTTTATGGTATAAAAGGCTATTTTCATGTTCTTATTCTTTGACTTGGAGAACAGTAATGGAAAGTGTGATGCTAGAAAAGCCGAATGTTCTCACGCTTCTTCCGTCTTGGAATCTCTCTGACCTTAGAAAAAGCACCTTTTTCCATAAGGCCGCATCAGCCCTTAGTACCGGAGCGGAGGCTCGGCGGTGGCAAATTATCATAAAAAGCAGCATAAGAACCTGTGAGGTGGTGTGAGGATGGAAATGAGCTTCTCTCACTTCTTCAAGCTCCTCACAATTGATCCTTCATGTGAGCCAACAGTCTGACACTGGAACTGGTTCATTTTCTTTTTTAGTACCAAGGGTGACCAGGTCCCTCATTTTGTCATTTTGTCCCCTGTTTTTCTTTAATTCTCTCACATTGTTTGCAATTTTCAGTAGTGAAAACTAAATTATAAAGAAATTTTGACAGCATGTGTTGTCATAATGTTGTATGGGGAATGAAGTGCGGAGCAGAACATTTCATAGAACAAAAGGGACCAACCCTAAGGCATGTGTCTTGAAGACAGGAACTGAAATGAACACAACGCTAAGCAAAGTCAAATTCCACCGAATGCCTGTTCTTATAAAGTCCTGACCCATCCCGCCTAATTCAGCTTGGACTGATCAGGACTCAGTGGTCAGGTGCCATGACAGCGCTCCAGGGCGTCACAATGTGTATGCAAAAGAGCTATGGAATGTTTTAAAGCGTTAGATTTTTTCGATTGTGGCATCACAGTTGTGTCAGATTATTAACAAGATAATGTCAATAATGATAATTTCCCTCTCATGAGTACCAATTTGGAGTTCTGCTTTCAATGCAAATGAATCGATGTGTGGAATTAAATAGAAGACAAAGTTTAAGATGATAGGTAAGTGGTTTGGTACGTCCCTATATGGGTCCCTATTAGCAACTGTGAGACTGAAGAACAATAGAGAAAAGTTTATTGTAGACAGGAATACAATTGGCCCTTCATGTGAGCTGACAGTCTGAAACTGAAACTGGTTCATTCTCTTTTTTAATACTAAGGGTGACCAGTTCACTGGTCATTTTGTCCCCCAATTTTCTTTTATAGTCTTCTGTTATCACTCCTGATAGGACAAGGGAACAGAATGTACTCCTCTCGTGCCGCTCACATAACATCATAATACATGGTATATATTTTGCTGAAGCATAAGATGTATCAAAATTATCAAGACTATTTCATGAAAGGATTAATCAGCATTATTAATCAAGATCATAAGGAATGAAGTGATATCAACATCATGATTTTTATCCAACAAAGCATACCAAAGTTTTGTGTTCAAATGCAACTTGTGAATCATTGTTGCCATTATATTCATTAATTCATTCATAAATTTATCTTGAATAAATCATGCCTTCTTTCTTAATTAAAAAACACCTTTTAAAGCCCTGTATATGTGCGTGTATATGTGCAGGGTCTGGTTCTCACCGCGCTGAAAACAGTGTTGACATAGGTGATGTAAGCGTGTAAAATGTCGACTAGGGCTGTGGTGGGAACTTTAATGTTCTAATGTTGCTCATTTGCTTCAATAGATTTGTGCTCTGTTTGTGTCTGTCGATGGACGAACCTTCTCATGCCTGCTAGGGGTCTTTGACCTCAGCGAGCATCCATGGAGGTAGCCGCTTTAAACAGGAGATGACAGGTAAATGGAGAGGCACATGTTGTAGCCTGTTTGTTGTAGTTGAGTCTTTGTTAGAGATTTGAGTGATTTGTGTTATTAAGGTGACCTCTGCCTTCTCTCTGGAGGCCGTCAAGTGACAAATAGTTTTTTAATGGGGTTCTCAATCAGGGTTGAGTAGGCAGAGGAAGCAAAACAAACACTTCAGGGGACCTTTTTGTTTAAAAATGGCCTGAAACAACCTGCTTCATTATTAAGCATTCAATACATTGCATCTCTAGTGTGCATCTCAGTAGTAGGTGAAAGCTGAACTCTGAAAGCTGAAAGTGAAACTAACCGTTGTATTCTGGTGCATTGAGGTGACCGTAGGAAAGCAAAGTGGAAGAAAGTGCTGGCATTCTTAAACAATACAGTCAAAATCTTCAGAATGGAGATGTTTCCAGAATGCAGTAGTTAATGGACCAATAATAAGATTAATTTATAGCGCCAAAGTCACAAGAACAAAAAAAAAAGACTGATATTAATTGAACAGAGAGGTGGTCAATTGAGATGTGAAGGTGGCAAAGCAATAGCTTCAATGTAGGGGGAATTACAGTCAGTTATATAAAACATTATGAGCATTGTTAAATGACAGTGTTGCAGAAATGATAGAATGACATTTGAAGAGTGACCTGATGTGTAATAAGTGAATAATCTAATAAATATCTGGATTTCTGACCAGGTTTGAAAAGTGTAACATCCTCTGCATTTAACCCATCACTCTTAGTGAGCAGTGGGCAGCCATGAAATGCCCCTTGCGAGCAATGTGTGGGGATGGTACCTTGATCAAGGGGACCTCATTGGCACCTTGGCACTTGGGATTAAAACCCATAACCTTCCGATTACAAGTCCGCTCCATTCACCTTAGTGTAGAGGTAGTATTATAGTGGTTGGATGACTAGAGTTGGAAATTAAGTTCAACCAGCAATACAGGTTTTGTAAAAGTTATATTGCAACTAAAAATCTCATGTGTGTACTGATATAATGCTGAATATTATCCGTATGGCCGTGGAAATCTCTGGCCCAAAGGAGGGATATATATATATATATATATATTTTGGACACACCTTCTCATTCAATGTGTTTTCTTTATTTTCATGACTGTTTACGTTGGTAGATTCTCACTGAAGGCATCAAAACTATGAATGAACACATGTGGAGTTATGTACTTAACAAAAAAAGGTGAAATAATTGATATTTATTCCTAGTTTCTAGTTTCTTCTAAATATCCGCCCTTTGCTCTGATTGCTGCTTTGCACACTCTTGGCATTCTCTCGATGAGCTTCAAGAAGTCGTCACCTGAAATGGCACTTTTTTTATGTTGTGGCTTATTGTTGGATATACAAGGGCATGTGTTTTTGGTCAGGCTGATGTAATATGTATAACTATTGAAATACAGAAATAAACAGAAAGAACTGTGTCATTTAGACCCTGTATCATCAGACTTAACTCGACTCCATACTGCTACAGTGACTCCCACTTATTTCTGTAATAGAATGGAAATAAGCCCACTTACCTTTCACACAACACTTATCCACGAGGACTTTCTCCTTGCTACCCATCAGATGTGTTTTAATGTAACCAAAGCAGTGAGTAGTAATTAATCCATCCAGTGTAAACAGGTAAAAGCTGCTGGTGAGCGCTTCTGTTCATCATTCATATGAGCAGACACATCTAGATGCTTGGAAAGTAGATTATGTTAGCATCTGTGAAAAAAGAGAGACGTTTAAGCCCTTCAGAGAAGACTTATATAAACCTCTCGCAGAAAAAAGGCATACGGTACGAGTGCAGGAGGGGAGTGAAAATGCACAACACTCATGTCTAACTGAGGAATCTTGGTGTGAAAGGAGATTCTGGGAAAGATCAAAGCTCCCTTGCACAGACCTTAAAAAAAAAGAAAAGCAGAGTTGGAGACAGATGGTGGAACTGGACAGTGGACCCTCTGTCTGTCCTTCTCTCTCCCTCCCTCAGATAAGTACCCCAGGTCATCTCTGGCGGCACATTTTCAGCCTTTGTTGCTCTATTTGGCTGCTCTGGGGCATGTATGCCCACTGCCAGGAGATGTGCGGCTCATTTTTTCCAGTCTGGAAATTCAGCTGGCCGCGCTAATGGGCAACGGGGTTCTTTGGGGGTCACGCTTGGTCCCTTTGCTGTCCTTTTTTCTGCATGCATTGGGTTTTTCGTTCAATTAGCAAACCGTGACGAGTCATCAGTTCTCGTCACAATTCCATCTGACTCGCCGTGGCTCAGCAGTGAGGAAGGGCCCTAAGTGGGCCGTGCAGACGGAGCAAAAGTAAAGCAGACAGTAGGATGTGTGCCAGACAAGAGAGAGATGAGGAGGCACTTCTGTCCAAGTTTTAAAGATGGAGTGGGTGAGTGAGAACGACGAGTGAGGAGACGAGAGGAGTCAAGAGGAGACGAGGTAGTCAAGAGGAGACGAGGTAAAAAAATAGAAATGTGGGAGACAGGCAGTAATAAATAAAATTCATGTTAATATATTTTCAAGTAGGTGTTGATCTGCAAGAACTAATAAAGAATACACACATTTTCCAAATGTATTTTATGCGTATTCTGAATACTTTCCTGTACCAGAATACAAAATGTTGAATCCATTTATGAATACGTTTTATGTACCTCCCTTCCCCCTCATGTCAATACATAACATACATGTAGAACAAGGTCCCGCCTCCTCCCTTTGTCTTTTTTTTCACACCTCATTTCCCACATTACCTTTTTTCACATGAGCTGACACCAGACATTAACAGAGGTCATGTCTGTACAGTCATCGCTTAGTAAATTTTAATTTAAGCAATCTGGTTAACAAACTAGTTTCTTATATGCCCCTCTGTGTGAATCCCCCTCTTTTACACCCTCTGCATTTAAAGTTTTTGAACAATTTGCCAAATTAAAACATTTTCAACTTTCATCTTTAGCATTATGTATAGTCTTTTAGAATGCACGTTCCCGGAGGAATTGGCTTATTTGGAAAAGTCTATGATGTTTAGTCACTTGTGTCTTGTCACGGCTGTTCAAGGGCTTTGTTCCACTCATCTTGTGAAATTAATTAAATATCGTAATCTGAACAAGGGACGGTCTTATTAGACAATTTCATGGACGGTTTAGGCTTAATTGCTGTAACGGCTGTAAAAATGAACATGCAGTAGATGCACAGTGAGCAGGGAACAGAGTCAGAATCCAGCGTTGTTGTGTGAGCTTTGGCTTTAATTAAATATGTGCTGGTTTCCCTGCTGTGGCACACACCCATTCTCACACACACACACACACACACACTGTTCCCCAGCACTTATGATCCCATCTCTCTTTGTTGAAAGACAAATGGAAGCATATCATTTGGCTGTGTATTCGTAGTCAATTAGCTATGTTTTTATTACCATTCATAATCAATTAGCTGTGACCCTGCTAGGCAAGACAAAATAAACTTGCGTCCCCCTGCTCCCTTTAGAAAGCAAGAGAGTGGATGGTTCAAAAAGTAAGGCGTTCCACCTGTCCATCAAGCAGCCAACAGATAAACTGCTCCATTGAGTCTGTCCACAACAGGCGGGGATAGTTTGTCACTTTGCAACAAGTGTAGAAAGGCAATAATCACCAGACCTGTCAACCTGTCAGTCACCCTAGGAGGAGTGCCCATTTATGCATTCAAAATAGACGGAAGTATTTCTAGACCCCCCATGAAGATTATAAGGCACGGACAATGCAACGTCTTCATCCAGTAACCGCATAGACAGTAATCATTTCTTTTAATCCTGTGATTCTGTTACTGAGTGAATGCAGTCCTTGGTTTTCTCTTAATCCCACGATAAGTAGATAACTTTTTTGCAAATTGACCAATGATGCACGTTGGTAAAAGTTTGAAAGCTGGAAAGCAGCCACCTCAACTCCTAATGTTATTCACAGGTCTAAAACGAACTGCCCTAATCCTGCCATTGAGGCATCCTGACCTATTTGAAGCACTGCTGAACTTAATTATGCTGTTAATTCTGATTCTAATGGGCTCTGGAGACCTTCTTTAGGAGTGTCACAGGACAGCCGGTTGAGTTAACAAAGCTTGACCTGTGTGTGAAGCTTCTGGCTATGCCCAGTGTCGATATCAAAGGGCATTCAGAGCAGCTCCATAGAATCAGTTGAGGTTGGGACCGGCATTGACGAGACAGAATGAAGGATACGAAGAGCAGGCATGCAAATGCGCATCATTCAAACTGGAAAAATTGAGTCTCTGTGGTTTGGGTTATTGTGTTCACTGTCAGGGGTCTACCCGATGCTGTTGCGGGGTCCGTACGGGTTACGTATAACAGTGAATGTTACGGGTTTCCCTCTTGTCCTTCCACTCTTGACAGTTGACGTCCAGGCAGATGATTAAAGACGACTCTGCCTGCTGGTCGTTCACACCCACTGTGGGCTTGTGGAATAGTGCATGAACTGTCTGACCCCAGTCAACCTCACCACCTGAGGTGCACGCAGTGGTTATGCTTGATATGTTGTTATGCCTTCTTCTAAATGAAACTATACCTAAATAAATGTTTTGGATGGACAGATACATCCCTCCTTTACTCATAATACCAGATAGATTATCTGCATTTTTTAATTCAAACTATTGAGTATGACATTTGCGAACATTCCCCGTTATGTTTATTATCTGACTATGCTGTATTAAATACTCTATATACAAAATCAAATTAGGACTTGGAAAAATGTTTAATCTAGAGACATTTTTTTTCTATTCTTGATTATTAATATAGCAATATATACATTCTTATTAACATTAATTTCATTAACATCAACATGAAAAAAACATTAATTTCTTAACATTCCAAAGCATGTTTATTGCTCTTAAACTCAAAACTACAAAATAAAATTCAAGGAAAAGTGAAATGACAGAGGTAGGATTCTACTCAATGCTCTCAATTGAAAGAATCCAATAACCAATGTAAACTTGGGGGGGGTGGAGTGGTGAGCGGCACCTGATAAACAGCTCGGGAGGGTGGGGTGCTCACCCAGGGCACCAAACAGGCCTTAAATCATCAGCGGGGTTTTTACAGTTGCCAAGTTTTGGAATTGCTTAAACATTCATCATGTCATTGGCATCCTACAACCTGCCCACTTGGCTCCGCCCCCAGCTCAGGTGTTTTCGTGAAGCCTTCGACAACATTGACATTCATACAACATAACTTCTTTCTACAAATAAATAAAATATGTTTTTGTGCTTATCTTTCTTGTCTTTATTATTTGCCACAGTAACCTGATGCTAAATGTAAAAGGTGGTAGCTAAATAGGAGCCATTTTATAATGTAACTAATCGATGACTATCAATATCAATCGATAATAAATCGATTAGTCAATGACTAGGTGACTATTAAAATAGTTGTTAGTTGCAGCTGTAGTATGATTTGAAGCATATGTTTCTAACAGTCCTAATTTAACCCTTAAGTCAGAGAGCTACATTGTTCGTCGTTCCTCTTGCACACGATTCTCTGTTATCTCCAGCCGTTTGAAACACAGCGCCGCGTCTCACGCTCTCGGGTGAAAACTGTGGTATCGAGTCTGGCTCATACTGAGCGATAAGTGAAAAAGAACATGTCTTTTCTCTGGTCATTCATCTCAGCTTCTTGGCAGGTGTCAGGATTGCCTGCAGCTGGCCTCCACACCTGACTTTAATCCTGACGCCCCATAAATGCCGGAAGGTTCCGCCCGTTCGGGGTCGCTGGCATTTTCGTGGACTCTGCACGAACTTGACCTGGTTTTGTTTTGAGTGTTTTGAGTTCTGGCAATCGCCACACGCCTACGGGTTAGTTTATGTTCGTAATTTAAGTTAAATTGTTTTCGGCCACCGCGCCATTGTTTATTTGTATTTCGTTATTGTTTGTTATAATAAAACCCCCTTCCCAGCATGTCAGACCTCTGCGCTTCCTTCCCCCGTAAGTCCGTAGTCGTGACAGAATGCCAGCGACCCACCCAAAAGCGCAGAGGTGGAAAGCAGAGGAGAAGAAACGCCGCGAAGGACGCAGCGCGGCGCGGCGAGCGCGAACGCCAGGGGAGAGACGCGCCGCCCGTTCTGGTGGAGCGTTTTCTCCCCGAGAAGCCGTGGTACGCGTCGCCGCGTGATGACGTCACCCCCGGGAAACTCCGCGAAACCCGGAAGCGACAACGTCAGCGGGTGAGTGGGCGGAGCGAGGACGTTGGCGTCGGCAGCAGCGAGGAAGTGACTTGGGCAGCGAGCGCAGAAGATGCGACCCCCACGATCTTCGCCATGTCGAGCCAAGAACTCTGCGCTCTGCTGGCCAGGCTCCCCGTGGACTGGGACGACACGGACGACGACGAGAGCACGGGAGACGAGAGTTGGGCTCCGCCCATCGCGCCAGTCTGCGATCGTCGCAAGGTCCGTGGGGACCCACGTCACTTCCAGGGGGGTGAGAAGCGGCAACAACAACGGCGGCGTTCCTCCAGCGAGGAGGTGGGCAGCCTCCAGCCCGAATGGCCAGAGTACTGCCCATGGGAGGTTATCGCGCCATGGGTCCAGGATGTCCGCAGGATGGACGACCCTTGGAGTCACCGGTGGGAGGACACGGATGACGAAAGCGATGATGACGTGGATTTTCGGTGGGCGGTCGGTGCCGGGATGGCTCCGCCCAGCGTGCGCGTCCGAGATCATCGCGGCGTCCGTGATGACCCATGTGACTTCCGGGGGTACGAGGTTGACACGGAAGACGACCAGGATGACGCCGTTTGGGCAGTCGGTGCCGGGATGGCTCCGCCCATCGCGCCCATCCAGGAGCGTCACGAGGTCCGTGGAGACCCACGTCCCTCCCAGCAGTGTGAGGAAAGCTGGTGGAAGAGGGCGACGGGAGGTCGCCAGCCAGCAACTGCGCTGCCGGGACTGCCTCGCAGGGAATCCTCCATTCCTGCTCCAGTTGCCGACCCGCCTTCCCTCTGCCCGGACGTTCCCCAGCAAAATGGCAGCGCAGCACCAGCGTCCACACCTGCTGGAGAAGACGTCCACCCCCCTCCACACCACACACCTACCACCATCTCCAGCGACGTGCCCAGCCCAGGGTGGGACCGCCCAATTGTCCCGGGACCCTTCAGTGGGGCAGCAGACACAGACGAGATCACTACCATCCTCACGTGTCTGACTGGATCAGCATGGGGCTGGAGCACAACCCTCTGGCAGCAGGGAGAGACAGACAGGAGTTTTCGGGACTTCCAACAGAGACTGAGGGCGGAGTTTGATCGGCCTGAGCCAGGGATCGAACTCTGCCCCTCCACCACATCCAGTGCCAGTCAGGATCCGGGGCAAGAAGACCCAGCACTGGTGGGCGACGAGAAGGTCGCTCCTCCCGAGATCCTGGCTGTGCCCCCTGAGGAGGTCCCGGAGAGCCCAGAGAGGGATCCAGACGACCCTCTCTTCTGTCTGTCTCTGTCTGTGTGTGTCTGTGTGGCATATGTGTCCGTATGTCGCCCCCACTTCCCCTCTTTGTGTCCACCAGATGTCGACCCAGCCGCGGAGCCGAACCCCAGGGAGGAGGTTCCTGACCCGAATGTGCTGGTCCAAGGCGAGGTGGACAAGCCCCAAGGTACCCCTAAGTCCAGCCGGGGGGGGTGCTCCCCCAAAGAATTTTTTGGGGGGGTGCAGTTCGGGTTGGGGACTCCTCCTGAGGGGAGGGGAGGTGGGGAAGCGATGGAGCTGGGTCCTCCGGTAGCCAGTGAGGAGGGCGGGCCAGGCATGGGCCTGCGTCTGCCTCCAGAGGGGTGGAGCGCCATAGAGCCCCCGGGTAGGCATGAGGACCCAGCTGGGACAGGCAGGAAGAGGGCCTGCTTGTCCCAACGGACGCAGAAGGGGCTAGCCGGATGGTCTGGCAATGCCCCCCCCCTTGGCACCGGGCCGTGCAGCGAGAGGGGCTGCATAGTCCCAGAAGGCACCAGCCTGGGGTGCCTGGAACAGTCGCCGGAGGCTCTGGGACAATCTCCCTGCGCGGTGCAGGGGGTGACACAAGATGTGTCAGAGGGGACATGTGGAGACAGGGCCCACCACGTACCAGATGGATCGGCCCTGATTATTGTGTGCAGGTACGGGAGTCCGGGGCCGTCATGCGGGACCACGCCGGGGAGCCAGGCCGAGGGTCCGGGGCCGCCATGCGCGGACCACGCGGGGAGCCAGGCCGAGGGTCCGGGGCCGCCATGCGGGACCACGCCGGGGAGCCAGGGCCGAGGGGTCCGGGGCCGCCAAGCGGGACCACGCCGGGGAGCCAGGCCGAGGGTCCGGGGCCGCCAAGCGGGACCACGCCGGGGAGCCAGGCCGAGGGTCCGGGGCCGCCAAGCGGGACCACGCCGGAGAGCCAGGCCGAGGGTCCGGGGCCGCCAAGCGGGATCACGCCGGGGAGCCAGGCCGAGGGTCCGGGGCCCGCCATGCGGGACCACGCCGGGGAGCCAGGCCGAGGGTCGGGGCCGCCATGCGGGCCCACGCCGGGGAGCAGGCCGAGGGTCCGGGGCCGCCATGCGGGACCACGCCGGGGAGCCAGGCCGAGGGGTCCGGGGCCGCCATGCGGGATCACGCCGGGGAGCCAGGCCGAGGGTCCGGGCCGCCAAGCGGGATGCCACGCCGGGGAGCCAGGCCGAGGGTCCGGGCGCCAAGCGGGGACCACGCCGGGGAGCCAGGCCCGAGGGTCCGGGGCCGCCAAGCGGGACCACGCCGGAGAGCCAGGCCCGAGGGTCCGTGGGCCGCAAGCGGGATCACGCCGGGGAGCCAGGGCCGAGGGTCTCGGGGCCGCCAAGGGGACCCACGCCGGGGAGCCAGGCCGAGGGTCCGGGGCGACGCCAAGCGGGACCACGCCGGGGAGCCAGGCCGAGGGTCCGGGGCCGCCACGCCTGACCACGCCGGGGAGCCAGCCCGAGGGACCGGGGCCGCCACGCCTGACCACGCCGGGGAGCCAGCCCGAGGGACCGGGGCCGCCACGCCTGACCACGCCGGGGAGCCAGCCCGAGGGACCGGGTCCTCCAAGGGGAGGATACAGCAGGGCAGGAGCCCTGTGGTTGCCGCCGTCCGCCCCGCCGCCTCCACTGATGGTACTGTTGGGGCTCCGAGGACGTAGCCCTTGGAGGGGGGGCTCTGTCAGGATTGCCTGCAGCTGGCCTCCACACCTGACTTTAATCCTGACGCCCCATAAATGCCGGAAGGTTCCGCCCGTTCGGGGTCGCTGGCATTTTCGTGGACTCTGCACGAACTTGACCTGGTTTTGTTTTGAGTGTTTTGAGTTCTGGCAATCGCCACACGCCTACGGGTTAGTTTATGTTCGTAATTTAAGTTAAATTGTTTTCGGCCACCGCGCCGCTGTTTATTTGTATTTCGTTATTGTTTGTTATAATAAAACCCCCTTCCCAGCATGTCAGACCTCTGCGCTTCCTTCCCCCGTAAGTCCGTAGTCGTGACAGCAGGCCTTGATCTGGGGAGGTTTTGTGTTTATTCTGGAGCGTGGCAGAAAATCCAACTTTTTTTCATGCTGTAGACACAGAGCAAACCATGCGCTTTTTGAAACAGCAGGGTTAATTTTTATCATATGTGCTGTATGTCCCATTATCATATATGACATACAGTACAGTTTGGACACACCTTCTCGTTCAATGTGTTTTCTTTATTTTCATGACCATTTAAATTGATAGATTCTCACTGAAGGCATCAGAACGATGAATGAACACATGTGGAGTTATGTACTTAACAAAAAAAGGTGAAATAACTGAAAACATGTTTTATATTCTAGTTGGTAGAGGCATTGAGAATTGGCTTTGCACATGTGTGGTGTTTTACCCGGGAGCTGGGCTTTGCAATTGTGGTTTGGCCAAGTTAAGCATGTATTGGAACAGCGTTCCAGTTATCCTTAGCTGATAGAATACATGATTGTGCTTTAGATTAAGAAGCCACTGTGCAACATTTCCTCTACCAAATAACCATAAATGGAAATTGATGCATGAGCCTTACATATTTTTTGGAAAATATGTTCAAATTGTGGCCTGAATGACTTCCAAATCATTGTTGGTATCTGATTGAAATAAGAAAATATGAAGTATCTGACTTGCCCATCCTTGTTGTCTGATAAATGGAAATGGAACTCATGTGCAGTCATACTTTCCCTTTCTTCATCGTCTCACTTTCATTTGCATTCTCTCTGAACTTTATGCAGGCTGACATGAGCCCGTGACTCATTTCTCATCAGCTGTAATCACTGAGATCCTGAGAAGATGCTCCTGTGTAATTACCATTGATTGTTTAGCGGGTGCCACTCACCCACTACAACAGCACAAATCAACTGGAAAAAAAGCACTTTGGTAATTAATATTTGCTCATGGTCCAGCTCTGTCACAAGGCTTAATAAGCAGACAGATGGTTGCTTACTTCAGATCTTAGTCTAATAATGAAGGTAAAGAGCAGGAATCAGTGTCCTGACCTCTAGCTCTCAGCGACGCATATCAATGACCTCCCACTTCAGATTATACATAAGCCATACAGATATTGAAAATGTCTGAGGCCCACCATTGAAATCCTTTCATTGAGCTTCTATGAGCACTAACACAATTGAACCCTGTAGAATAAACCAACTTTCACGTCCAGTGGGAGAGTTCCTCTTTCCGCCAAGGGTCAGGCCCAATCGCCCCTTTCAGCCTGGCGTCCCTCGGCTGTCAGATGGCATTAAACCCTGCTGCCTGGCTACGGCGCTCAGCGACGGCCTGTTCCTGGTTGGGGCTGACCCCTGTTTTGTGTGGTTCCAGCAGGGGTCAAGTGGGTGTGTTTTGGGGCCCCAGCGGGGGTCCTGGTGGCTCCATGACCCTGACCTGGCAACGTGGGGCCCATCGGCTCAGGCGCTGTCACTTGTAGTGTGATAACCCCTGACACACTGTAGGAAGTGGAGAAGGTGCCGTAAGGAAATGGATACTGGTGTGACTAACCACTCTTTTAACGCTCTTTAGCTTTTAGATTTGTAATACAAATAATTTTGGACAATTCCACTGATTTAAAGCATGAATAATTTTGTTAGATATTTTGTCTTAGCATGGAATGTTGGTTTGCGGCAGGGTGTGTAGGTTGGACATGCACCCGTATCTCGTCCATGTGTCTCCTTCAGAACTGCTCACTCTCACCTGGCCCATGCTGCTTTAGCAAGGATATAAGGCGATACGGGGACGGGTAGATTAGCAGCCGTTATCTTACCAGGAAGGTATGCAGACTGGAGGCAACATGTGAGATCATAGTGAAAAGGGAGGAAGCAGCACAGAGAGAAAATCAAAGAGATAGACGACAGGTTCCTTTTTAATAGGTGTTATGCAGGTATCTCAGATAGCGGGGTGTTGAAATATATTCTGTCTGATTAAAAGAGGAATGGGATGGGGGATTTATTTTTGTCTGGGAAGGGTTCTCAGTATTTTTTGCCAACCGCAAGACTGAAATAAAACTTCAGGTATTTCATTAATTTTTTGTGTGTGTGTGTGGCTTCCTCTCTTGTCACCCTTATTTAAAAATACCAGATCCTTACCATGTGTGGCAGTAATGTTTTTTTTTTTAAGATGGAAAAAAGATTCCTCTACAGATAAATGCAAACACGTGGAGAGAAAGTGAGTTTGTCAGTCGGCGTGTACACTAATCAGTGCAGCCATGACTGAGTCACAGCATTTCATATGATTTCCTTTTCTTTGCATTTAAGACCATGTGCACCAAGACAAATTGGGGCTCCCCTGCTGTCGTAGATAACAAGGGTTGGTTTGGCTAAACACTGTTTCTATCATTTGATTAATATGCACAGTTTTACCATTTTTTAGTTTAAATCTAGTTTGAAGCACATCCAGTAATTCTGCTGGTAGTTCTGAGTGTTTTATTCTAAATAAATAGCGTGAAACAGCATGAAATTAAGCTTTAGTTTATCAGACGCCCTTATCCAGAGCGACTTACAATCTGTAGTTAAAGAGACAGTCCACCCCTGGAGACACTCAGGCTTAAGTATCTTGCTCAGGGACACAATGGTAGTAAGTGGGATTTGAATACACGGTATACTGTGTATAATGTTGTACTGACAATAAACCAATCTTGAATGTTGAATGTTGAATCTTGAAAACCTTTGTTTTTTTATGACTTTTCTTTTCCAATTACACATCTCCAGTGAGAGTCCAGTCCAGTGAGAGAATTGCATCGGTCAGCCAGAACATTAAAACAACCTTTATTGTAGGTTTGAGACATGGATTGCATTTACATGGACTTGGTTTCAGCAGTGCTGACATGCCCAAACACAATATCTATCTCCTTTTCCTCCAGGTGTTATGGAGAGCTGTCATGAAGCATGGTTTTGACAGCATTTAGTTCAAGTGATGTGATGAGGTGTGGTTCTCTTTCTCTATCTCACTTTCTGAAGCACCGGCTCTCTCTTACTTAACATTTGCCTGACATTGACTTTAAAAAAATTCATGCATCTAGGCACCACATCGGAAGTGAAGGATACCTGGCTCTCAAATATACAGATACTGGACTGCATCCAGCACATAATTAACCTACAGTCCTAAATTCATCCTTCTATCATTTTAATTTTAGGACTTTTAAAACAGACATTATAAATTATTATATTTGAGATGCATGTATTTGAGATTGTATTTCAGATGCATGTCTGGTACTATACAGTATTAGCCTAGTGGTAAGGACAACACTTTCTGAGAAAGACACTTAACCCACTTGTTCCAGAGGAATTCTGTAGTTAATAATGAATAAATACATATATTCATTAAATCTCAAAATCGGTGTACTATCCATAGAAAATAACAGTTGTTTTAATTGGATTTGTACTATTTGAGGTTCGCCAGAGAGTGGTGTTCACATGCTTCTGAAGCATTCCTTTTTGAAAAGTCATATCTTCTTATCTCACCATCACCTAATCTGCTCTGCTTCTCGTGTCTTCTCTTTCTTTTCTCCCATTAAGTTTATCCTGGTTCACACGTCTCGTCTTTTGTCACACAACTAGTCAGAAAGAAAAAGAGCACAGGTGAATAAAACACACACACAACCTGCCTTGTCACATTAAACTTTGCTGCATTAATCAACACCTCATTATGCAAGTGAAACTGGAAGAAATAAAGCCATTATGTCCCTATATTGTCTCTCTTAAAGACATGGTTGCTGAAATCATTGCTACACCTGAGAATCTTCTTTTATACACACGCACACACACGCACACACACACACACACACACACACACACACACACACAGTGGAGTTTTCATGGCATGACGCTGTATGTGGCCTAGTGATAAGAGGCAGCCTGACAGTATTTAGTTTCTCTCAGCAGCTGGAGTGAAAAGCTGTGAAGATTGAGCTGATGTTCACGGGATCCCATTTCCTCAGAGAATGTGTCATGTTGGGACTGTATGGAGTGGGGTGTAAAAAGAGTTTTACCGAATCCTCTGCTTTTCAAAAAAAATTTTTATTGTATTTAGTGGTGGGCAAATATACTCAATGCTTCACAATTTGCTCCACATGCAATGTAGTAAATGACTCTATTGTAACCAACAACAATAAATTCTACCATTATTGTTATTGTTAAACAGACAGCATGTACTTCGCTTTCAAGGTTCGCTTCGTTGCCGTAGGGCTGGTGCAATGCATCATCATCATTGATTGCATCAATGCAAAAAATACGTTGCGGCCAGATGCATTGAATTCAATACAAAGATGGCGGTGCTGAATAGCGGCAACATCTTTCAACGTTTCATCGTTCATCAAAGATATGGACGTTCTTCAATGTAGAAAGAAGTTACTACATAATTCGTACTTTGTACTCAGTGTTGTTGTAGGAGGACATCTTAGCTGGGGGCGGAGTGTTTTTTCCATGTCACGAGTGGGCGGGGTATAGGACACCAATGATGTGAAGAATGTTTAAGCAGCATAAACCCTGGTATCTGTGAAAAACCCAGCTGATGTTTCAGGCCAGGGGCGGTCCTAGCATGTTTGGTGCCCTGGGCGAGCACCCCATCATGGCTGTTAAATTCTGTTGGTTTAGGAAGTATACCATCGGGGGCTGCCAGCTTCCATTGCTTTTTTTTTTTATTAAAGCAGTAAAACCCATTCTATATTCAAGCCCCCAAATTTACTTTGGTTATTGTACTCTTTCAATTGAGAGCATTGTCATTATTTTGCACCTATTTCACCCTTACTTGAATTTTTTTAGTTTTAGAGCAATAAACATTTATTGGACTGTTAAGAAATTAATGTTTTTTTCATTCATTTATGTAATCATAATGTATAGATTGGTATATTAATAAGTTAATGTGGAAATAATAGAGAACCGAGCGAAATAGAATTCTAATTGCTTTGGAAAAATGAATCATCAGATTACCCAATGTATCATAAAAATAATTGCTAGATTAATCGTTTCAAAATTAGTCTCTTTGCCGAGCCCTATTCTGCCAACAGCTCTGTTTTCCTGCCCAACCAGAAAACTCCCCCGGCGTATACGGGTTTGTTGCAGGAAGAGAAGTGAATCTGCGTCATTTTTGGATTCGTTTAGGGAGACCAGCATCCCCTTTTCCCCAGATATGTCATCTTTTTGAGACCTGGAAATTGTTTTTATAATTGGGTTTTTGAGCTGCTTAAACATATGTCACAACATGGGCATCCTACAAACCTATTCACTTCCACTAGGATGCCATGACGTCATGAATGTTTAAGCAGCTGAAATATCTGGACAATAAGAAGACTTAAGGACACTTCATCCAAAACATCAACTACCTGTTTACTATTTTTTGCTTAGAAGACACTACTGTGAGAGCATTTCAGTGACAGAAAAGGTGGCGACCAGTTAAAAAAATGTGAGCCACTTTTCAAAAACTGCAGATCTGTTGCAGCTGAACCTGTGAACTTTATCTATATTATACTTTGGTTTAGAATAAAGCATTTACAATGATAAACTTTGTCTACGTTCATTATATTGGTGTCATTTTATGCAATAAAGGGCTGAATTTAGCATTTATAGATAGAAGACTTTATTGCCATTATAAGTACAGCAAGATAACGTATACAAAGATCCAGAGGATATACAGTGATTTACAAGAAATTGAAGATATCAAGATATATCGCAATGTGTATTGCAATATAGCTTAAAAATATTACAATATTATTTTAAAGCCTGTATATGTTGCTCTATAAGCATTTAAACTGTTTCAAAGGAAATACTGGTTGCGGTATGAATTGAGGAAAGTGTCTCGCCCGCTTCCTTCTCCCATTCAATTCTATGAGTGCAGAGTAATGGCACTCAGGTAGATAGTAGCAGCAAACACTGGTACCTGCTGATATGGCTTACTGTCTGAGCATGAGCATGAACCAGAATATAGTGAATATAGCATAATTACAATACAGTACAGTAGTTGTTCTAGTACAGATTGTGGTGGAGCCTGTATTCAGCCACTAGAGGAATGATCTGGATGAAGGGCAAACAATCCAGAAGATTCAACCTTCGAATTGGGACATATTATTATAGTAATTAAAACAACAGAACAAAGCAGATTGTGTGGGATGTGACCATCTCTGATATTAGCAGTTTGACAGTTGACAATATCTGCTTCACTTTTAATATATTTACACTACAAAACAAAAGTTTTGATGCACCTACTCATTTTTTACATTGCGGAAATTAAAAACACTACAATTAAAGGCACTGTAAATTACGACAGCATTGTTGTCCTTTAATTTAAATGAAATTATATGGATTCTTTAAGCTTTTAAATGGGTCATATTAAGTAGAAAGGATAGTGTGCGGGAGGTTTCCAGGTCTGCTTGAGTACAAATGAAGCCGGAACGCACAAAGGCCTTTATTTTACTGGAGGCTGTGGGTATGGGAGCTGACTGCTGACAGAGTGATGTGTGCTTTTAACATCATTACTGTATTGCTGTGATCTTCCCAAAGCATAATTACCAGAATTATCCATTGAAACAAGCCATATAACACGATCCAGTTTCTGTAAAGCTAGACTGTAATTATTCTGTTGTGAATGCGTCTTTTTCTCTTTCTCTGGCATGATAAACCGCATACGTTTACTTTGACATTTTGGCACCAAAAGAACCCCAACATTACTGGCTTTCCATTTCAAATTGGCAAATTGCACAAAAGATTCTGACTTGACTTAATAGATATTTAAGCTTGAGTCAGATGTTGTATGTCTACATTTGGTCTGAATTTGTAGTATTTTAAGGTTTCCAAAATGTGGAATGTGAATTGTATTGACCTTTTTAGCAGAAACCCACATCTTGAACCAAACATCCTTTTGAAGCAGGATGTTGAGATGATCTGAAGCTGTGTGTTCCACTGAGAAAGTGAATTAAAGGTTTTTGAGACATGGTGAGGAGTGCTTGAATGTCACAGTGGCTTAGATAACAGTGAAAGTGAAGTGATTGTCGTTGTGAAGCACAGCACACGGTGACACAAGGAAATGTGTCCTCTGCATTTCACCATCACCTTTTCATTTCACCTTAGTGAGCAGTTGGCAGCCATGAATGGCGCCCAGAGAGCAGTGTGTAGGGATGGTACTTTGCTCAGTGGCACCTGAGAACTGCCACCACTGCAGATGTCTGTAAATGTGGCCCGTGTCAGCATCTGTACTCCTCAGGCTTCATGGACTGGCACTGTGGGTTTTTTTTTCTAAGTCTGTGGGTTTGTGTCCCAGCTGCTGTCTCTCTGTAAGCTCATCTCATGGTGCATTTGGCCTCTCACACCAGCTGAAACCATGACAGAGCCTTTACGCTCCAACCATCACAGAGAGGAATAATGGTGCTAGTGATCACACCAACAACTGGACAGACTCTCTGTCTCTGGCTCTGTCTCTCTACATCTCCCACTTTAATCTCTTTGGAGAACCTCATTCTAGTGGATGGCTACTCGTTTTTGTGATGTTCGTAATTAAGTGGATGCAGGGTATAAGGAAATGTAGTAAAGAAAGAGAGAGACTCCAGACAGTGGGATCAGTTTTCCAGGCTCATTCAACTGGCACCAGACAGGACCACAACGGCTGGTGTCCTCTGGGAATGGAGAGCAGAAATCAGGATCCATTTTCCCAGCCTGCACCTGGCCTGGGCGACCTTGGTTTACCTCTTGACCTGCTCCGGAACAGACTGAAGTAGAATTCACAAAGCCTGTAATGGAGTGGCTCTCATTTCATTTTACGCTGAGCAGTGGAGAATGTGAAGTAAGTCCTCTACTGAGTCTTCTGTTCTCTTCTCTGTGCTTATCTGCTTCGTCATTAACTCTCAGAGAGGAATCCGACTGGAGAAAAATAGAAATCAATAAACTGTAATAATAATGTTATACAAATGAATAAACAAGTCTTTACCCAATATTAAATAATATAGTACGATTACTTTAACAAATGAAGGTTTCAACAGAAAAAAACACAAAAACCCTTATTGTTTGGTGAGATTGGTACATTGGACGTGATGCTACAGTAAGGTAGTAATTAGATTTATAAATTTTTTTGTGGTCTGTCTCAAAACAGGCTTAAATATTCCGTTAAGACCTAGAGTTCACATTCTTCTCTGACGGCTGTCTGAAATAATCAATCTTTGTCCTCTTTGCAGAGATTTCTCTTTCTGCTGGGCCTGTACTAATTGAGAACCAAAAAACAAGTTCCAAACTACTGCTCTTTCACAGAAAACCAGCGGCACATAGACCCGGCCCAGCCAAACAAAGTTGGTATAACACAATCGGAGGCGTCTGGCCTTCTGGCAGTAAAAATGAAGGGGGAGAGTTGCAGTCGACTCTGAGAGGTTTTGGAGACCACTTCAGGTGTGGGTTTGTGCTGACATTGTGGGAACCCTGGTCAGCTGGATCTGAGCTGTGGACGTGTGTGTGAGCCTGGTTTCTTTATGCGTTTATGTGATTGGGGAAAAGTTTGACTGTTTATTGGGCCAAAGCAAAGAAAGACTACTACTACACTATTTTTCTAACCTTTGTTAGACCTGCACTGAAAATGTAAGTACACACCTATAGTCATATATGGCCAGTAATTGGTCTTTTTTTATGATTATATATGAATAACTATATTTCTTTCTGTGTTTTCTCTCTTGTTCTTTAGAACTCAGATCCACAGGAACTGCTCATCACTTCTCCTTCCTGCTCAACTCCACGGACTACCGAATCCTTTACATGGATGAGGACCACGACCGCATGTATGTGGGCAGCAAAGACTACATCCTGTCCCTGGACCTGCACGACATTAACAAAGAACCCCTTATTGTAAGGCCCACGCTGACCTGACCGTTGCACTTTAGAATTCATGGTCTGTGGGATATTCATTTTGTTTGTTTGTTATCTCGTAGATTCACTGGCCTGTTGCGCAACAGAGGAGGACCGAATGCATCTTATCTGGAAAAGACATTAATGTAAGACATTGAGCTGTCAAGAACAGTGGACTGAACAACAGTAGACTTGCACCCGATCAGGACTTAATCATTCATTTTTTGTAAATGTTTTAAACCCTTTTTAAAATGTTGCTCCATAGGGTGAATGTGGAAACTATATCCGTCTGATAGAACCTTGGAACCGGACTCACCTGTATGTGTGTGGAACTGGAGCTTACAACCCTATCTGCACCTATGTGGATCGAGGGCGCAGGTCACAGGTAACCTCCTGTCTAACAAGAGTTGAGAAGTCAAAAGGTCACCCCTATCTCTGCGTTTTTACCCCCAGTATCCCTTAACAACTTAAGCTCATTCCTTAAGTTCCCATTCCTCTAAGGCTGGTCTAGTCCTGCTTTGTATACATGGGATTGACCTGCTTAATCTTTAAATGTATTCTTCCCTTCATCAGTGAAAATAGTTTGTAAAACCCCATCTGCAGTCTGTGCTGTCAGTCTGCGGACTGATCCGGTGTCATCTCACCTTCGTTTTGACATGTGCTGTGCTACTTAGGAGCATGAAAGGATTCAGTATTCAGCTGTGATACTAACTGTTTTTCTACATACTCAAGATCTATTAACATTTAAATTAATTTTCTTCCTTGATCTTTCCTGTTTTTCTCGAACAAATGACTAATTTTTGTTGGTTTTATGGTCACATGATCATCAGGTGGTTTACCGACTTCTCAGATGCTCTCATCTTCGCACATTTTCATTCAGTGGAACCCTCTTCCATTCATACCGCGAAAAAGGCCGCAAGGTCTAATCTGGCCGCACGCTTTGGCTCTTATGTGTTTTTTAGGGTTTGTTCAGCGATCAGATGGCCAGGGCTGGAGGGCGGACAAGCCGGGCAGCAGACCTTGATGCCACGGCCGAGCCCGCTGTGCCAAAGGTGGGAACAGTGAAGGGGGCAAACTGGGGAATGGTGAAGCTGATAGACAGTTGCCATTAGTCTGGAACCATAATAAATAAAAAGACGCTATTGCCCTGTTGGCACAGTCTTTCAGAGTGTTAATGCATAAACCCAGAGGTGCAGTAATGGAAAAGAATAATGGGAGCAAATATGGCCATTGTAATGTTAAATTAGTTCTCGAAATACACTATATATTAAGGAGTCAGTGGACACTTACACTGGAACAAATTGCTGTTCCATAAACTACAATGAAGCACATGGCATTTTTATTACCGGTATGATTTCGTATTATAAGTGTACATCACAGCACATGCATAGATGATGTCAGTCTACATGTTCTTTAATAAAAAATAAAAAATAATGAGTAAGCATGCAACCTATATCTTTCCCGAAATGACCATGTGTTGATATATTATTTAAGTTCCCAGTTTAATGGTGATGGTCTCGCAGCGTGCTGTGAATATATTTGATTCATGGGGTTCTTAGGCCAGCTGCTGGCCTGTTTCGGATTACAGCCTTCTGTGTTGAATATGGCACTGCGATATTCTGCTCGCTCTTTTGTGTAATTATCACTTCAGACTTTAAAAGTGATTTATTCCCTGGCTACAGCAGAAGAAAAACTGTTTTAATAAACCGCTTTAAACCTGCCAGAAGACTTTTCCACGAAGACTGTTGATATAGGTATCTGTAAATCTTACTTAGTGTACCTAAAACATTTGAGGCATGAAACACACGCTAAGTGCTAACACTGATAAAATAGTCTCACCTTGGCCAATAGAGATGGAAGCATGAAGAGTTTTACAGCATGGACGACCACAGAAAATGTCATGGTGTATGCAAAGTAACAAAAAAACTGACAGCTTAACCAACTTTAATCAGTTTTTGTAATCTAACAAAGCATTTCAATTTTCAAATGTTCAAGGAAGTTACATTAAGGAAGAAAATACTAGGAGAATTATAATAATCAGTCAAAAGTAGCAAAGTAATAATAGGTAACATCACTGTACATTTATAATCACCAGTTAATGTAATCCCAACTGCAGATGAAATGTTGGTATACAGTAATGTCTTTTTTCGTGAACAATGTTGTTTTTCTATTGGAAAGTGATCAACACACTGACAGTCTGTGGAATAACTGGGGATTCTCACAAGCTTTACCATAGTGATTTGCATAATTGTGTTCCGCAAATTTTCTTGGCCCTTCAATAGACTTGTCTAATATTGTTACAATACTCAGAAACCACCACATTTGACCAATATAATTTAGCTAATGCAGATGCAAGCATTCCTTTGTGTGTGTGTGTGTGTGTGTGTGTGTGTGTGTGTGTCTGGGCATTTATGTGTGCGTGTGCTCACTCTACTTTCAGGAATACATTTTCCGTCTGGAGCCCGGTAAAGTGGATTCTGGCAAGGGGAAGTGTCCATACGACCCCAAACTTAACAGCGTATCATCCCTCATCAGTAAGCGTCAGTCCCTGGCACCTCTTCGCATTCTTCTCTCTGACCTTTGCCCTCACTGTGTGCTTCTGGTCTCCCTGGCAGATGGTCAGCTGTACACTGGTGTCTACATCGATTTCATGGGCACAGACTCAGCCATTTTTCGGACATTGGGCAAACACACAGCCATGCGAACTGACCAGTACAACTCCCGCTGGCTTAATGGTACATTTGTGTGTGTGTGTGTGTGTGTGTCTTAATGGTTTACAAAGATATTTATCTCAGTTATCCTGATTACATGATTAAAATTATTGCATGTATGAGCAAAAAAAATTCTGAGGATAATGGATTTACGATACAAATGTTATTGATTTAATATTGAGTCATTTTTCATTCTTGCCCTTGCTCCGTGTGTCAGATCCTACCTTTGTCCATGCTCAACTTATCCCTGACAGCGCGGAGAAGAACGATGACAAGTTGTACTTCTTCTTTCGGGAGAAGGCATCAGATATGGGACAGAGTCCCATGACTCAGTCCAGGATTGGGAGGATTTGCCTGGTGAGGACACGCAAAGACACAACAGAGAGGAAGAGACACTGTGATAAACTGTGATAAATAAAATAAACTGTGCTGACTGACATGCACGTCGGCTCCTCAGTTATACCTATCTGGCCTCCATTCTACTTCTTGAACGCCTTCCACAAACATTACTCAACTGTAATCTATGTGTCTGGCAGTTCCTCGTTAGAATCTGCTTGGTTCAGTTGGTGAGGAAGAATTGCACTTAAATGTGATTTTATAGCCGTTCATTATTTTTTACCAGCCATCGCTCGCCGTTTCTTTTATTGCAGTTGGCGGATGTCCACCACCCTCGGGACTAATAGAGCACAGAGCCAGTGTTTACTCTAAAAGCCCATTCAGCTCACATGCCTCGGAGAGACCAAAAAATAACATGGGCTACACTGATGTTTAAACAACATGTCCATTTTATAGAACAAGAACTGTACTCACTATGCTCAAGTTCCTTCTCCTCAGTACTTTTCTTTGGGCTTTTTACCATCTTTCTTGATCATTCTTGCTTTATTGTTCAGATAATTTTTTTTTCCATAGCTATGGTATGGAAAAGTAAGTAACTTATTCTTCAAATTGCCCTGTGAAACACCGTCAAGGAATTAACAAATATACAGTACAGTCTCATTCAATGTGTTTTCTTTATTTTCATGACCATTTACGTTGGTAGATTCTCACTGAAGGCATCAAAACTATGAATGAACACATGTGGAGTTATGTACTTAACAAAAAAGGTGAAATAACTGAAAACATGTTTTATATTCTAGTTTCTTCAAAATGGTCACCCTGATTAAAGATAAAGTGAAGTGATTGTCACATGTGATACACAGCAGCACAGCAAACAGTGCACACGGCAAAATGTGTCCTCAGCATTTAACCAATCACCCTTGGTGAGCAGTGGGCAGCCATGACAGGTGCCCGGGGACGGTGCTTTGCTCAGTGGCACCTCAGTGGCACCTTGGCGGATCGGGATTCGAACCGGCAACCTTCTGATTACGGGGCCGCTTCCTTAACCGCCAGGCCACCACTGCCCCTGATTACTGCTTTGCACACTCTTGGCATTCTCTCGATGAGCTTCAAGAGGTTGTCACCTGAAATGCTTTTCCAACAGTCTTGAAGGAGTTCCCAGAGGTGTTTAGCACTTGTTGGCCCCTTTGCCTTCACTCTGCGGTCCAGCTCACCCCAAACCATCTGGATTGGGTTCAGGTCCGGTGACTGTGGAGGTCAGGTCTCCACTTTTTGTTAAGTACATAACTCCACATGTGGTCATTCATAGTTTTGATGCCTTCAGTGAAAATGTAAATGGTCATGAAAATAAAGAAAACACATTGAAGATGTGTCCAAACTTTTGGCCTGTACTGTATATTTTTGAAATGTATTGTCAATATTGTAGCATCCACACATTTTGAAACTGGGTGATCATGAAAATGTTATTAGTTCAAGTCCATCCGGAAATTGGCCATAGCATTAGAAACACTATAACAGCATTCTGATGGGTTCCATTATCTGTAAATGGCTGGAGTACTTCATTAAAAATATATTCAAATCTTTTTCTCTCTTTTTCGCTCTGTCATCTTCCATTTTCAGAATGATGACGGTGGCCACTGTTGTCTTGTGAACAAGTGGAGCACGTTTCTGAAAGCCAGACTTATATGCTCTGTTCCTGGAGATGACAAGGTTGAGACCCATTTTGATGAACTAAGTAAGTTTTTTGTCTCAAAAAGCACAAGTACACTAAACTAACCAGTCCGAAACATAACCTATACTCTCATTGTTAGTTAGAAAAACTTGACAAATCACACTGACATTATTGTTTTGTTCTGTTCAGGAATGTTTCGTGTGGCATGCATGTTCTAATGTCAGCAGAGACTGTCCTGGTGACAAATAACATTGTCAGCACATGATTACTGTATACAACATAGGAGACAGTGGCCGAGCAGAACATCTGGGACATTTTCCCTTTTATGATGCCTGCTTGATTCAGGCTTGAAGCGTGGGAGGAGGTGTTTCATAACTGTGCCTCCGATGCGTCGGAAACATTAGAGACTCTGACAGATGGAGACTGAAAGTCCATATGCGTCCAGAAAGATCTGTAGTGACATGCAAAACAAGAGACTCTTGAATGTGGGAAGATTGTCAATAGACTCCATATGTCTGCTGTATTGAAAGCAGGAGTCACTGGAGCTCTGCCGGTTCCATCGTTGTTTGAAATGAGATCTTCGTAACGGCAGTGGGAATCGGGAGTTATGATTTGCTAATAGCTGCTGATGGTAGATGATTTGCCCCCTAAATTCCCCACACACACACATGCAGTCTGGACACTGGAAAGTTTGATTCTCTCACGGACCTTCTGTCTGGATTTCCCATATTTGAGTTGAATTTCATGTCAAACTTCATGTCTGAGCTTATTATCATAATGATATTATAATAATATGATATCATATTATAATGAATTAATGAATTTGCCCTTTTCACATTGTACTGATCTCTGATTAAATGATTGAATGTAGTTACCATTGTTCATCAATTATTTCTCTCAACATAATTTTAAGCAAAAATAAAAAAATCTTCCTAACATTCTTCCAGTATACGGATATGAAACTTTTATTAATCAAAGCATATGCTTTTGTAAAAGGGTTTATTAACCCCTAAACACCTTAGCACCTTCTTTTCTTTTTTTATTCAGTAATTACATTTCATTAATGCAATAATGTAAGCAATAATGATATGGAATGGATTCTGGAGGTGTAAAGGGGTTCAGTGTGCTGATTATGCTCTGGGGTTCTGGTTTTGCTGTCCCAGCAAATGTCTTCTCTGCGCAAAAAATAAGCAGAGGCCTGTTTGCCATGGTGAGAGTGACATTTGTAATGTCAGGTTAATTTCATCGTTTCTCATAACAAAAGTGGGTGCAGGAGATAATTTTCTCTCCTCTCTCGCTGCAGGGCTCTGCAGCCCGACTATTAATTCTGGATTTTATTGCGCCTGAGCGACAAGCTCTTGAATGGAGCTGCTGACCTCGTGTTTTTTCTGCCTTCTGTGTGGGGATTTGGGCTTTATTAGTCATGTTTGCATTCTTCAGCGTGTTGTACACACAGTGGGCCGCTGTGAAATCACTGGAGCTCCTTCTTCCACTTCCTACTCTACAGAAATCTAGCCACGTCTCATTCTGCTTCTTTAAGTTTTGAATTTGTGACGATCATAGTTATACCAGCACAGCAGGCAGTGAAGTGTGTCCTGAACCACTCCATTTATGCTGTGTGTTGTTAAGAATAAATTTATACAAATACAACATGGGGGAAAACATAAAACAGAATAAAAGAGGATTAATAAAAGAAATAATAAAAGAAAGGAAAGGTCAGGAAGCTAAAATGCAAGCAAATATTAATGTTCGTGGAGAACATGAGACACAGAAAGACGTCAGTGGGCGGTGACTATGGATTCTGCACTGATACAGTATGTAATGTTGAGTAAAATTGTACAGTAGTGAGTTAAAGTGAAAAAAAAAAACGGTGATGAAATTAAAAGACAACCTAGAACATTCAGTTGGTCAGGGTGTGAGATACAGTGGCATGTCCTGGTTGAGCCTTCTGAGTCTCTCAGGTGTGACCATTATGCTTCTGGGTCTTTTGCCTGATTTGAGGTGCTGGAACAAACTGTTGTTGGGTTGATGGTCCTGCATCTCTTGGTGTAAATGTCCTTCAGAAATGGAAGAGGTCACCTGCAGCAGGGTTCTGGCGCACAGATCACCCTCTGTAAGGATTTGTGATTCTGGACACAGCTGTTATCAAACCATGAAGTAAGATGTAGAAGGTCTTTAGGATGCCTCGAGACACCCTGAACTTTCTTAGCTGTCTCAGGTGGTACAGGAGATGTTTTGCCCTTTTGGTCTGAACCTGGATGTGTTCAGACCATGTCAGGTCCTCCGAGATGTGGACACCCAGATATTTGAAGGTGCTCACCTTCTCCACTGGAGTACTATTGATGTTAAGGGGATTTTAGTCCTGTCCACCACCAGCTCCTTGGTCTTGGTTCAGCTGGATGTAGTTTTCCTGACATCACCTTACATGTAGGCCATCTTCTTGTTAATTAACCCCATCATCACCCTGTCTTCAGCAAACTTCAGATTGGTGTTGGAGCAGTGAGGTGTGAGCAGTGAGTTTTGTTGGATGAACTTCCACTAGATGTCCAAACCTTGGACTAAAATTTGGACCTATTGGACCTATGTGGACTAAAAAGAGCTTTTATGTACACTTTCTATATAAAAAATTGTTAGGTTTTGAATTGTTCAGCAAATGGTACCTACAGAACGAGTCCTAGTGAACCAAACAATGGATTTCAATATTTTAAACCACTTATGTAAGTTGCTCTGCTGTAAATGTAATTAGACCATATGTTTCCATGCAGAGTCCATGGTATATAACTCATCCTGGTCAGTTAATCAGACTACGATGCTTGTCCAAACCTGAGACGGGAATTTAGTGGCAGATGAAGGTCCATCTCTAGGACCTGTGGTTGTCTGGCTTGCTTGTATTACAGTTTTTCCTGCTGCCCAAAATATAATACACCAAAAAATGAGCTAGCGGCAAACTGGTACCATTTGCTTGGGGCGTCTTTATGAATTTGAACTGTTGCATCAAATATGATAATTGTTTGGCTTTCCATTGTTTCATAATATTCAGCATACATAGGCTAAACTCGTCTCTTTGTTGGTCCAAAATTGGACAGGTATGGTTTTCATAGCTGCCAAGTTGTTCTTCTGTCTCTTCTGTCATTTTATTACCAGAGGGGCAATAGTGGAGCAATGCAGAGTGCTAGTTCCGGTCCAGTGTGTTTGTCCAACTATTAGAAGTTCAATTTATGTGCAATGGTTATAACATTATATATATGTTCAGAATTATCCCAATTTTCCCTAGATTGAAGTTCCCCTTTTACCCACACCTTCCCCCTCCCTTAATCAAGCACACACACACACGCCCACACACACACACACAGACCAGCCAGGAACTGCTGCAGACTGGCGTCACTTGCATTATGGATTTTCTCCACTCGTGCCAAAATTGAATTCCTGTTCTTGTTTGTGGTTTTCACCTGTCACTCTCCTGCTCTAGCGATAAATTAGATTTTTTTTTTTCTCACTATGATTACTCTGATCATTTTTCCTAGCACCATATCACACAAGAAGAAGGAAAAACTGAAGGGACAGGGCTGGTTGATGATTATGATGAGCTGAAGTGGGAGATTTTGGAAGTTCTTGAAAAGTGTAGAGATATCATATTCTTGCACACCCTCACAATGGTACATTATTTTAATGTATATGTTTTTGTACAACAGGGGATGTGTACATACAGAAGACGCAGGATACCAAAAATCCAGTCATCTATGGCGTCTTCTCTGTCTCTGGGTGAGAACCCCAACATGACAACACCCATTTCACTTGACTGTCATCTGCACTACTCAGACTAAAGAAATATCTTATGCCAATTTAACCTAAACTTTGTTTTATTATCTTGGGTCTTTTTGTACTCAAATATGTGTGGTATATTTATGTGAACATTTTATTTAATGAGAAAATAATAATTCCTTAGAAATTCTATGCAAAACCATTATATTATATGCTATATTTGCTCGAGCAGATAACTAGGGAAGGAAGCTCAAGCTTTCTTTTCCACAGGCTGGAGGCATAGAGTACCTTCCCTCTCCTGGGGGTCTCCATTGTATCATCCATATTCATTATCTCAGTTCTTCTCCCCCTAAGAAAAAGACTTCTTTCTAGTGTTGAAATATCCTCTCCATTTCCATTTTTCATATGTTTTGGCACAGCAGACTTCTTGGACAAAAGAGGGAAAAGGTTTCTCCTGTTTAACAGAGTGTTCCCGTGTGGATTGAGCAAGCAGCTGAATCAGAATTCATAAGGAGCAGGGTCAAAGTTCAAAACAGTAGCCTGTATGTGCGTGCATGTGAAAGCAAGCGAGAAACAACGGTTGACATTTTGCTGTGTGCATGTGTGCAGATCTGTTTTTAAGGGCTCAGCAGTGTGTGTGTACTCCATGGCGGATGTCAGGATGGTCTTTAACGGACCCTTTGCTCACAAAGAAGGGCCAAATTACCAGTGGGTTGCATATACCGGAAAAATTCCATACCCACGCCCCGGAACCGTGAGTACAACGCAGCACGTTCTCACAAGCATTTCCTGACCAAACACACTCACACAAGCCTTTTAATGTCCCAGTGTCCTGGTGGTACCTTCACGCCCAACATGAAGTCCACCAAAGACTACCCAGACGAGGTCATCAACTTCATGCGGAACCACCCCACCATGTATAACGCTGTGTACCCAGTGCACAAGCGCCCTCTGGTGGTGAGAACCAACGTGGACTATGAGTTCACCACCATCACTGTGGACCAGGTGGCCGCTGCAGATGGGAACTATGAGGTGCTCTTTCTGGGGACAGGTGAGGACTTCGGATCTGTCTTTTATCAAGACTTACAGGACAGTGTGGCTGATATTCATTCATACAAAAATACAAATCTGTCTCATACTTAAGAACTTAAATGAACACTTACTGCACATTAAACAACCGACAGTGAAATCTTGAAACTTTATTTTTGTATTGAAACGTAGCATTTATTGTACTTCAATTTGAACATACTTTAAATGTTCTTGACCAGATGTTTGTATGAATTTGACCTAAATGTTGGGTGTTTACTTCAAATTCAGGTGTATCAAAAAAAGGTATTATTATTGTTGTTATCTCCCTCAGACAGAGGAACAGTGCAGAAGGTTATTGTTCTTCCTCGAGATGACCTGCAGACAGAGGAGTTGGTGCTTGAGGAGGTGGAGGTCTTTAAAGTGAGTCTCTTTCTCTTTTAACTTGATCGCCTTCATCCGCCAGGATGTGTAATTAAACACCTACATTTGTCATTTTTTTCATTTCCAGGTTCCAACACCAATCACCACCATGAAGATTTCACCCAAAAGGGTATGAACTGTTCATCTGCTGCACGGTTTCACACAAAGAAGAGTGCTGTTTGAAAGAGTCCACTCATTTTTTTTACCTTATGTGAATACTTCCACTGCCATGATTTCAGCAAACAACTGCAAACATGTAATAATTCAGCCATTAGTTTCATGTAATTATAATATATTTTGTAGTATATTTATGAGTACGGTACTGCATGGTTTGGAATTAATGAGCTTGAGGACCAAGCTCAGCACTGATATAGGGCTAATAGGGGAAGTGGTGGCCTTGCAGGTAAGGAAACAGACCCATAATCAGACCCCACCCACTGCTCCCCGGGCGCCTGTCATGGCTGTCCACTGTTAAAAGCAGAGGCCACATTTCATTGTGTCACCGTGTGCTGTGCTGCAGTGTTTCACAATGACAATCACTTCACTTTCACATAGTGTAGGTGCACCTGACCGCACCCTTCATACCTAAATAGATTAGTATATGACCTATAGTGTCTTTTCCTCCCATACAGCAACAACTGTATGTGGGATCGGTAGTAGGCGTGACCCACCTGGTGCTACATCGCTGTGATGTGTACGGTGAAGCCTGTGCCGACTGCTGCCTGGCCAGAGACCCTTACTGCGCCTGGGACGGCAAGTCGTGTTCCCGCTACTCTGCTTCCCAGAAAAGGTGAGGCATGCTCTTCAATGACAAATAATAAATCACCAATAAACATGGCTATGCCAAGTATGCCAAGCCTGCTCATTTAAAATGCACCATGCAATCACACAACTTATTTAAAAATGTAAAGAAAAAAATTAACAATACGAGTATCTGCACCTCAGACGTAGCCGTCGTCAAGATGTGAAATACGGCAATCCCATCAGGCAGTGCAGAGGCTACAACTCCAATGGTGAGTCTGCAGTCATACACATCCTTCAGCCGTGCCAGGTCGGAGGGATTCTATAAGTAATGTCTCATCAATCCGCCGTCTCAGCCAACAAGAACACCCTTGAGACGGTGCAGTACGGGGTGGAGGGCAGCACGGCCTACCTGGAGTGCCAAGCCAGGTCTCCTCACGTGTCAATCAAATGGCATCTGCAGAAGGAGAACAGCGACAGGAAGAAGGAGGTTTGTGGTTTTTTTGAATTCCATGCAGCCAATGTTCAAATTGATTGGAAATCTTTTATTTTGTCTGCTGTTGAATTTTCTGTCAACAACCATTTTCCCAGACCATTAAATCTGACTTTTTTCTCTCTTTTGAGGAAGAATTACACGAAAGGGTGGGAGATTTTTTTTTTTTTTACATTTTGGCTGATCCTAGTGCCGCTTTTACAGAGACGGATTATTAAAGGCCTGTGATTAATCTGTACATACCAATTTGAATAGCTTGACCAAAAAAATGTTTGGCTAATATAGCAAGCATTTGACAGGCCTTGTGGTCACTGATTAGTTACCTTTTTTTCTAGATGTGTGACCACACATTTTTCTGGGATCGTGAGCAATTATTTCAGCTGAACTTTGAACTCTTGTACTGGCTTCCTGTCTCTCCCTCTCAGATGCGCTCCGATGGCCGAGTCCTGAAAACAGAGCAGGGCCTGCTGCTGCGCTCGCTGCAGATGTCTGACAGTGGCGTGTACCAGTGCACCTCCACCGAGAACAACTTCAAGCACACGCTGGTGAAGCTGCAGCTGGTGGTGCTCTCCTCCCACACGGTGAACTCCATCCTCACTGACGCCCATCCCGGCTCTGCGCCGGCCCCGTTCCAGAACACGGCCCAGGCCCTCGCCCCCCAGCCCTCGTCCCCCAGCTCCTGGACCCCCACCGCTGACCAGTACAAAGATCTGCTGACCATCCTGAGCCAGCCTGAGATGGGTCTCATCAACCAGTACTGCCAGGACTACTGGCAACAGGGAGAGCAGCAGGGTGTCCACACTGGACCCAAACGCAAGGAGCTGAAGGAGCTGAAGGAGCTGAAGGAACAGCGCAAGCCCCGCAACCGCCGACATCATGAGGGTCAGACCCTCGCCGCGGAGACATGAGGGGACTTGTCCTCTTACCTGCTCCATTCCTCCACCCTGCAAACTCATCAAGAAAGACTTTACATGATGGTCCGAAGAGTCCTGAGCTGCTGAATGGACAAAAATGGTGACATGCAAACCCATGGTTCATAATACAAAAAGACACACCAAGTATTTATTGTAGTTTGTAAATAGTTAGGGTTCTGTGGATTTTATTTGTACTAAAGTCGAGTACAGAAAGCAACGTTTTTGTGTATAGGTCCTTCTTTGCAAAGATTTTGGTATTGTTATTCTTTATATTTATTATTGTAGTAAAGCTATAACGGATTGTGTTGTTGTTTGATAGAAGTGTCTTCTCTAAGGGACTGTGACATTTTTGACCCATGGTGGACAAAAAAAAACCTGATTCATAGTAAAATGTGAACCAGTGGAGTTTTTTTTAAATCCTGTGTGGCCCCAATATGGCCATGGGGGGGCGCTGTCACTGTTCTGTTGCAGCAGTGACTGGTGAAATGGGGACGTCAGGGAAGCACGCTGACTCCAGTGGGTTAGTGCAAATATTTTTTGGTTCAGAGACTGCCTCCTTCTGGAACAGGAATATCAAGGAACGTGTCCCCCTGGCAGCAATCACTTATCAGTGGTGCTTAAAAATACACAAACTGAACAAAAAATGGTGTTCCATACAAGTACGTTTACTTTTACCCTGTATTTCAAATGCAACATTTGTTCACTAGTCTGTACAAATATAAATGTTAATATTGTTCCTTGCTACAACATCCTCACAAAGGTGGTCGAAATTAGATTGTTGTTTTATTAAAAAAAAAACATGTTTATTATTTAACATTTATATTAACACAGAAGTAAAGCACCTTCACAGCAACATTTCATTAGGTAAATTGGAAACTGGAAAACTGAATTCCTGTTCATCAGCTAAACCCAGAACAAATTGCATGACATGTCTATGGACTGTAAATACATTTTCAGATTAAAGCTAAAGGTTATGTGGATGTTTTTTTGAGATTGGTTACAAACTCTGCCATGACCCCAGCTATAGAGATTTTTTTTTTGGATGGGGGTTCGGCTCTTACTCATCTGATGATCAAGTGAGGGAATACAGGCGGCCAAAGTGGATAACAGCATCAGAATAAGCTCTCTGCTCCTCAGTACTATACCAGTTACGGAGGTTCTGAGAACTTTGTGGCAATGCCCCCAAGCTTTTCTCTCTTGTAGGTGAAGCAGACATGTCCGTGCAAGGTGGAGGTGGGATGCCCTGAGGATGCCATTGGAGGATGGAGGATAGGGAAGCTGGGCTGCAGTGAAGTCCTGAAGTTGACTTTTTACAGGATGGACGATGAATAGATGAAGAGAAGAATTTTCTTCTTCATTTCTGGAGAGTGTCCCATGAAAACCATCACAATGGCTCTAAAAGAAAACTGTACTTTGTTGTGTGTAAAACAATACATGAGTGTGGTTTGTCTCATCATCACTGTGTCTGCTTAATCATTATGTTCTCTATGTTTTTATGGAATAGAGATCATCCAAAAGAATTGGACCTGAGGTACAGCTGTCGTTATCATAATGTCTTGTAAATTGCCCCCCTTTTTGTGTTGCTTACTAATTCAAACAATTAATAAATAAATAAAAACTATATTTTATATTTAAAAATGTTTGAAATTAATTGAAATGTTGGACTAATAATTTTGGGATCTGTTTACTGCAGCTCTTTAACTGTCCACAAACATCATCTCAGCAGTTCTAAAGAACATGAAAGAATATGCCATACAGCAAAGGCCCCAGTCTGTGTTAAGATCTGCATCCATCTTCAAATTGAGGTCAATCAGTCTTGTCAGATGAGATGCAAAATCTGTTTAGGCTCATATAGTGAACCTAAAAAACCTGGGAATTTATGGTAAAAATTAAAATACAGTAATAAAGTCCTGCAACTTTAGCTTTTGCCAGTAATTTGAACAGAATATATGAATATATTGAACAGAATATATAACAAATATATGTGAAATCCAGCTATATAAAATAAACTGAAGAGAAAGAGACAAGGTCCAATAAATAAATATTGTCTTATGTTTTTTGATGGAGGTTATTGCATTTCGGGAAAAACTGTGAATCTTTATGTTTTGGATTTCATGGGCCAGTAATGTCTGCCACAGGGTAACAGTTAAAGAAATAATGACTGAAATTACATGAATGGTTAATCCTTTAGAATGAATCTTCTAATGAATAAATCTATGACTATGATATTCTAATCTAATCACAACAAAAATCAGGTGCACTGCTAGAAATGGGGCTCAAATAAAGTAAGTAACGGTAGGAGAGCACCTGCAGCTATCTGGGAAGAGTTATGTCTGGACCTCAAGTCATGTTTGTGCCTGCTTAACCAATGTGAAGGCGTCTGTTGACCATGTGTCTTCCCGGGTGATGATGCCGAGACCAGGACTCCTTGATCTTAACTACACGGGTTGTATGTTTTGGACCTGAGGGTATGGAATTGTGGATAAGTATCTGCCTATATTTTACAGCATTGAGGACACCATTCATCCGGATCAAATCTCCATTTGCTGAAACCTCCACCATGCTTCACTGTTACTTGCAGACACTCGTTATTGTACCAATTTCCAGGCCTTTGGTGAACAAACTGCCTTCTGCCACAGCCAAATATTTTTGCACCCCAGTTCCTTTGCTTTCGTACACTGTTGAGTTGTTTAGTCTGGGTTCAGTCTTGCCATGGTGTACGACCTGAGTATGGGTGTTCCCCAACTGAGTCTTAAACCTTTATTAGTACTGTATATATGGAGAGATAGGGTTTTAACTAACTGCAATTACTGAACATTCACATATATGAAAATATATAGATTTTTAATCTCTGGTTATTTGATTAAATCTACTGTGAATGACTCATGGGGTCCTACCCTGCCCTAAGTACCATGTCAGAGGCCTTCCTCGACCTTAAATGCATCTACTGAATTTCTATCTCCAGGCTACTTTAAAATGCATTTGTCTGGTTTGGAGAAAGCACTGACCGTCAGCGTTGGTCTATGCACCTCTCCAGTTCTCACTCTTATAAAGAGCCAAAGATGAGTGTGGGTCGGATTAGCAAGGAAGACGACCTTCCGCTGACAACAGCACTTTCTCCTAAAGCTGGGGTTAGGCGTGCTCCAGCCACTCTCTTTAGAAGCTTCAGGAGGAGTCCTGTCCTTGCCTCCCATTGGCCACCTCCACCCAGGTGGTCATGGGAGCACCCAAAAATCCCTGTAAGAGACTCAAGGGAATTTTACTCACCCCCAGTTGACGCGGGCTGCAGTCGGCGCTGGGTGCTGTGCGGTGGAGACTGGTGGAGGGCCCTCAAGTGACTTAGTGGTCATCCTGACTGACTCTTTCAGATTCTCTTAGGTCAAGATGGGTGCCGGCGCAAGCGCTGAGGAGAAGCACTCCAGGGAGCTGGAGAAGAAGCTGAAGGAGGATGCCGACAAGGATGCCAGGACCGTTAAACTGCTGCTGCTGGGTAATGGGATGATTTATTAATTACAATAAAGAGTCAAAATAGCAGTGCAATTGACAACTTTCATTGGTAAAACGTCATGATGATGCCTGGGGGTATTTACTAATGTTGATGTTTGCAATATTTGTGATATCTGTATAGTTACAAAAATTGTCATGTGAGATGTAAGAACACTCATCGCATGTCAAAACCATCAGGTCTTTGTCAGATGTTTAAATTACATCAAATATTATATCTGAGTTCAACCAAAGGTGTGAACTTTGTGTAATCCTATTAAACTAATAGCTATTTAGGTCAGTCAGGACGAGTCAGACCAAGCACATCTTAGGCACGAAGGTTCAGGTGAGAGGTGACAATGACACCCGAATTGATGTGTCATAATTACAGATTAAACGAAGGCAGAGCAAACTCTTCCAGCCGAATTAACAAAGACCACAGCACCACCGCTGGTGCAGATTTGGGTCAGGTCTGAAGGACATGGAGACGAGCTTAGGACAGGAGTAATGAGTCGCAAGCCTCTTACCATGATCCTCCCAGAGATAAGCCCTGCCAATGCCAAAGACAAAAGAACGAATGAGAGACATATATGCCATTCCATTCTTATTTCAATATTTACATGATTCAAATATAGAGGGCTGTTTTATCTTTCATTTGCATTAAGAAAGAGCAATGTCTAATAAAAACAAGAAATTGATATGAAATTAAAAAAAAACATATGCAATACAGTGTATGTGCACAAAAATGTGATTGGCAGAAATAGATTTCTTGATTTCACGCATTAAGAGAAAACTTTCTTTCTGAATTATTATCATTATTATCATTATATAGTAGTAGTAATAATGGTAGTATTATTAGTATTATTACTAAATGCATTTTGTAATTATCACATTTTCTTTAGGCGCTGGAGAGTCAGGAAAAAGCACAATTGTCAAACAGATGAAGTAAGTGCGCCCGAAAACCCGTTCACATTTGGTCAGCAGGACGATTTAATGATTGCGTTATGAGATTTCATGCTTGTGTAATTCACAGAATTATCCACAAAGATGGCTACTCACTGGAAGAATGTTTGGAATTCATTACCATCATCTACAGCAACACCCTTCAGTCCATTATGGCGATTGTGAAAGCCATGAGCACTCTCAACATTAACTATGGCGACGCGGCAGCACAGGTACTTTTTAGTCTCTTTTACCTCCCAAATATTGTAAAGAACAACATAACTAAAACTAAAACAGTTTTTGATTAAATGATAATCAGCTTTTATTAAATAATAAGCCTTCCAGGCTGTTAACAGGTTATTTAAGTATAATTTCAGTTCGTAGTGTCACCTCTGCCAAAAACAGTGGATCATGTCCCACACTACTGTGAGAAGCTTAGATTTCCAGCTGAGAGGTCAACCTGCAAGTAGCTGTGGGGGTTGAAGAAAATATGGCAGTAATATTCCTAACCCTGAGCAGCCAAAAATTAAACATCCCCTCACCTATTGTTTTGATTTCGATTCTATAATGACAGCAAGATCTCAGTTCAATTAAAATGATTTTATTATGGAACTGATTTGAATTTGATGAGGAGCTTGCAGAAGACAGCTGACCAAAACGTTATTCCCAAAACCAGAACACACATTGACCACATGCAGGTATGACTGGACAACGCTGCCCTGCTCAGATTCAGATGAAGCTGAAAATGCCACGCCGCTCCACCTCCCTCGTCTGCACATTCAGCTGTTTCTACCTTTAATGTGACTAAATGCTAGTTTCATTTTACAAACCAATAATTGCAAAGACAAAAATGTAATTCTCACGGCATTAAACATTCTCCAGCTTGAGAAGGAAGCGGGTCGGTTTGTAAGATGATGGAGTTTGATTACGCTGCCACTGTGTCACATTCTCTCCCTCACCTGTTGACTGCAGGACGACGCCCGCAAGCTGATGCACTTGGCAGACACCATCGAGGAGGGCACCATGCCCAAAGAACTGTCAGATATCATTTTAAGGCTGTGGAAGGACACCGGAATCCAGGCCTGCTTCGATAGGGCATCGGAGTACCAGCTCAACGACTCTGCTGGATAGTGAGTAAAAAAAAAAGATGCTCATTGCACACGGCAACCACCCTACATTTTCATCAATCCGTCATGACCATTTCTGTCTTTCGCAGTTACCTAAATGACTTAGAACGGCTGGTTCAGCCTGGCTATGTTCCCACTGAGCAGGATGTGCTGCGTTCTCGAGTGAAGACCACTGGTATCATCGAGACTCAGTTCTCCTTCAAAGATCTGCACTTCAGGTGGGCAATAAATACGTTTATAAAATTATAAATGTATAAAATAATCACGCAGCATCGTTATCGGACTCTAATGTCCTCTACTGTCTTTGCAGAATGTTTGATGTGGGTGGTCAGCGTTCGGAGAGGAAGAAGTGGATCCACTGCTTCGAAGGTGTGACTTGCATCATCTTCATCGCTGCCCTCAGCGCTTACGACATGGTGCTGGTGGAGGACGATGAAGTGGTAAGCTGTTCCAGCTTCCATCATCTGCCCAAAAGGGTGTTTTTAGGGTGTTAGTAGCCTAGTGGGTAACACACTTGCCTATGAACCAGAAGACCCGGGTTCGAATCCCACTTACTACCATTGTGTCCCTGAGCAAGACACTTAACCCTAAGTTGCTCCTGGGAGACTGTCCCTGTAACTACTGATTGTAAGTCGCTCTGGATAAGGGCGTCTGATAAATGCTGTAAATGTAAAATGTAAATGCAAAAGCCTATTTGGAAATAGTGTGGAGAGCTTTAATGTCATGATAAGTCATTGAGCTCCATCTAGATCAGGTGTCTCCAACCCTGGTTAAACCTCGCTCCTTGTTACCACCCTAGCTCTTGAGCTGAATCAGGTATAGTGTAAGATAGAAAGAACTAAGCTGAGCAGGGCTGGTGACTTCTATAACCAGGACTGGTGGCCCCTTATCTAGACGGTACACACCTACATAAGCCATTCCTCACAGATGTCCTGAATTCTCCTCCCTCTCCCTCAAGAACCGAATGCATGAGAGTCTCCACTTATTCAACAGCATCTGCAACCACCGTTACTTCGCCACCACTTCCATTGTACTCTTCCTTAACAAGAAGGATGTCTTCACAGAGAAGATCAAAAAAGCTCATCTTAGCATGTGCTTCCCTGAATATGATGGTAAGATCACACAAATGGCTGTTCAACGTATTGGGGACAACATTTTTTTATGTTGGTCATAAATAAACCGGCTTCCTACCCAGGCCCCAACACGTATGAGGACGCTGGCAACTACATCAAGATGCAGTTCCTGGACCTCAACTTGCGACGAGACGTCAAAGAGATCTACTCCCACATGACCTGTGCCACAGACACACAGAACGTCAAGTTTGTGTTTGATGCCGTGACTGACATCATCATCAAAGAGAACCTCAAGGACTGCGGTCTGTTTTAAAGAGGATGCTAACTGGATTTCAGGTGTGTTCCCTCTGCAAGCCAACCTTAAACATGTAGTGTCATATGGTATTCAGCAAAGGTGGTGAAAAAATATGTTGTGGAGCTTGTTCCACGGTGTAAGGCATCAATAGATGAAACCAGAAAGAGGCACTTTGTAGTTATCTGCACTGTGATGAAAGACCTGCTTTTTTCATTGTTGTATAACTATTTTTTCCCCCAGAAAAGATGATTAATTATGTTTTTATAGAGTATAAAATGGGAGGAGCTCAATGATTGACAGCTCTCACATATGATAACTCCTCACCCACCAATGCACCAATATGTGCAAAGCCCATTAAATTGTTTCTTTCTTGTTTTATTTAGTTCCTTATCCAGATCCTTTTATATTAGAAAACAAGCCCTACACTTGGCATGCGTCACTGCACTGTGGCTCTGCATTTCTGCATTATTCCTTTGTAAAGATGGCATGCCATGAAATATTTCATGGAAGAAACAGCAAGCTGTACCTCACTCGTCTTTCTCTGCCTGTTAGGTTACTTCCTGTCTCATGTTCCAGCTCAAAAATCAGACCCTTTTCTTCCAACCATCAATGGACACCATCATCCCCGGAAAACCAAAATGTTTTACTGACACAACATCGGATTCATATCATTAAGACAGCACTGTTAACGATCCTGTACACACAGCATGCATAGTGTTACCAGACCCGCTTAGGCAGTGGCATGGGGACCTGGTCTTCCTAGCAGCACTTTGCAAACAACAGCATTGCTGGGGTGTATTTCTAGTGCATTTCTACATTCAGGAAGTGCAGTAGGTGTATGGCGGTTTGGCAAATGCAATAAACCCAGAGTTTGTCACATAGATGCACAGGAGATGGCCAAATGTTCAGCGTCACCTGCATATGCACTTAAACTCAAGAAAATACGGAGTCTGCTAGATGGTGAACAGTAAGAAAAATATTCTTTCATTACAGAATGAATTATTATAGGTTTTAGTAAGCAGTAGGTTGGTTTGAAAAATATCAAATTCGTAAAAAAATATATATATATATCTTAAACTGCTGGTGAAGCTGCTACTCTATGGGAGCAATGGTTTTGGTTTGTTTTTATTTTTCTGTAAATTTTTGTATTACCAAATCATCAAGACATTGTGGGGGAAATCTGAAGAAGAAAATTAAATCCTGCCTCGAGACTGTGAAGCATAAAAATATTGTCATAGCTGTGCTCAGAGATGGTATTTGGACTGAATATTGGTGACAAATAATAATGAAATAAAGCTTCTGTAGGCAACTGTCTGAGTTCCCTGTCTTCTTTAAAATGCCACTGGGTGACAAAGAAATACCTCAATAATTTCTGACAATCAGGAAACTAAGATTTTTTACATATGTTAAGTTACTAAATACAGTATATTGCACTGTAAAAATAAATAAATGAATAGGTTACACATTCCAAACCTTGGTTGGACCACCTTTAGCTTTCATTTGATTCTGTTAAAAAATACTGCTCCCCGAACCATTCTTTCACTATTAGAACCTGATGAATCCTAATCATCTTTACATGTCATCATGAAAAAAACAATGATGGTCATTGGATAAGCATAAATAATACGATGGCAGCAGGAACATATTAATCATGGCATTACTTACAACTACAGACCAGTGTCTCTTCTTTCATTTCTTTCTAAGTCCTTGAGCACTGTGTTGAGCACAATCAGCTGTCACTTCGTCTGTCTCAGAACAACCTCCTAGATCCCAACCAGTCTGGCTTCAGAGCAGGTCATTCTACTGAGACTGCCCTTCTGGCTGTTTCTGAGAAGATACATGCGGCCAGGTCAGCAAAACTCTCATCTGTTCTTATTCTCCTACAGTTAACCACAAGACTCTCCTGTCCATCTTGAAGAGACTTGGAATTCTGGGCTCAGCACTGAAATGGTTTGCTTCCATCCTTGATGAGCGGTCTTACTAAGTGACTTGGAAAGGACCCACCTTCATGCAGATCAAAACATTTACATTACATTACATTTACGGCATTTATCAGACGCCCTTATCCAGAGCGACTTACAGTCCAGGGACAGTCTCCCTGGAGCAAGTTAGGGTTAAGTGTCTTGCTCAGGGACACAATGGTAGTAAGCAGGATTTGAACCCGGGTCTTCTGGTTCATAGGCGAGTGTGTTACCCACTAGGCTACTACCACCCTGTGGTAGAGGCCACCCAGATACTTGTTCAGTCCCTAGTAATGTCACGACTGGATTACTGTAACTCCCTTCTAGCAGGTCTACTTCTGAATGCAATTCAGCCTTTTGAACCTTGCAAAATTCTCTTACACCCCACTGCTCCTCCACTGACTCCCAGTAGCTGCTGCCCCCCGCATCAGATTCAAAATACTGCTGCTGACCTACAACGCTAAACATGGGGTTTCACCATCCTACCTCAGAGCCTTTATTACACCTAACACTCTCCGACCCTCCAGTACTGCTCAACTGCTCGAAGGTACGAGGACAACACTCATCTCAACTCTTCCCTGTCTTGGCCCCTCAGTGGTGGAATGAAGTTCCCCTCAGTCACTGAGTATTTTCAAATAGCAGCTGAAGACCTTCATCTTTAGAGAATATTTAGACTAACTTGTAACTTTCCTATAGTCTGAATTATGGGAGGAAAACTACAACAGAGTGAATAAAATGATTGTGATGATTGTATTCATGCTTTGAGTCCTAGTGAACCAGAACTGGTTACTTCATTGATGGTAACATGAAAGCACCATTGCAAGTCGTTCTGGATAAGGGCGTCTGCCAAATGCTGTAAATGTAAATGTACTAATGAAAGGCTCTTGCCGTTTTGCTAATTTAAATCCAATAGGAAGGGCAGTGTATGGATGTATGGGTGTATGGTATAGGTTACACAGGCTGAGCAATTTTAGAAGCATTTCCATTAGATCTCTGGACCTATGAATTGCTGCCGTCATATGCGGCACAGTGGATATAAATGAGTAAGTATTGCAAGATTAAATCTGTGATGCCCAGGTGCCACTGAGCTTAGCCAATCCTGATCACTGCTCATTAGGCTCATGTGAACCTTATGTGTTGCATAAATAACAAAACACCAATCCAAGGCTTTCTTATAAAGAGAAAAAAGGTCACTGTATCAGCATTAAATCATTATAAACAGGAGTGGCATCCCACATATAATGGCATAAAGATCCTTCTTTTTTGGTGCCATGATATAGGACAATAACAAAACCCTGTACAAAGCACTTAACATGGTTTGCTACCCAAACCATTCCTTGTAGTCTAGCTCCCTCCAGTAGCACACCAGGAGAGTCTGACATTATTGTCATTTTACACTCTGTGACTAAATGCAGAGTAGCTTGACTGCAGTCAAAAATAAATAATATTAACTTTAGGAACAAAATTGTCTCCTGTGTAATCTAGCTAAATAGGACTACACTACTTATTTAATACTGGTCATAATTGCTGTTTTGATGAGCCACATATTTTCTGGTCATCAGAACAAAATTAATGAAGCAAGTAAAGCTTTATTGTCATCTCAGCCACATATGTTTAGTACACAGTGGGAGAAAAAATGTCATCCTCCTGGACCATAGGTGCAAAAGACAGCACAGCAGAAGAGCGCAAACAAATGGTGGCAGTTCTAGGGGCGGGGCCACAGGGGCATTGGCTCCATCAGAAAATCTGATTGGCCCCCTGTAGTCCCCCTGTCATTTAATTTGATGGATGCAAGTCAAAGCCCAAACTCTAATGGTGCTAATGAGACAAATTGGAATCTCAAGTGTTAACAACGCTTACAGAAGATCATTCCATATTATGGTGACATTCACCACAACTTATTTCAAGCTTCCCACTCTCACCTTCAGTTTCAATTAAATAATTAATCATGTGGTTTTACAGAGAACATGGGGATTATGAAGGAACAGTGAAGGAACAGTGATTGTTTTGTGAAGGTGAATGTTTTGTCATTGTGATACACAGCACATGGTGCACACAACAAAATGTGTCCTCTGCTCATCACCCTTTGTGCACAATGGATGGTACCCTGCTCAAGGTGACCTCAGTGGCACATCGATGGTTCCAGATTTGAACCTTCAACCTTTTGGTTACAAGTTCACTTCCTTAGCTGCTAGACCTACAAGTTGGACCATTGCGCAAATTCTTCTCACAGCACATCACAAAGATTCTCATTAGTGTTAAGAGGTGGAGTCGGTATGTAAATGATCTCATGATCCCTGAAAAAACTCTTTCACAATTGGTGGTAAGTGACATTTACATTTAGATTTACATTTGCAGCATTTATCTGACGCCCTTATCCAGAGCGACTTACAATCAGTAGTTAGGGACAGTCCCCCCCTGGAGACACTCAGGGTTAAGTGTCTTGTTTAGGGACACAATGGTAGTAAGTGGGGTTTGAACCTGGGTCTTCTGGTTCATAGGCGAGTGTGTTACCCACTGGGCTACTACCACAATCATAGGCAGGCATATTACCAACGAGGTCGCTACAACGCAGACGTTTACTACACTTCTAGAATTTGTAGGATTCCTAGAACCATTCAGGGAGGTGTTTCATTAACTGACAGTATTTGTGGAAAAAGTAAAAAGGTTCAAATTCATTTAAAAGCTGGATTTTCTCACATTCTCTGTGTGTTTGTGAGCATATTATGTATGTGCAGAAAAAATGTAATGTGTAAGCCTTTTTTAAAATAATTGGTTAAATAAATGTTTTTTTTACACAAGTTCCATGTGTAAGTTCCATGTGTAAGTAATGTTGGTCCTTGTTAAGGCATAAAGCAAAAATCTCCACACCAGATTCCTTTTTGATTTTAAATAGCCTATAATCAAATGTATTTAGTTCCAACTAAATATTCAAAAGTCATCTAATAGAGTACTTTCTAGTATTTCTTTCCATAAAAGAAAACAGTTGAATATTGTACAGTACAGCTGCATAAAATGCATCGGCAGGAGCATCCCAACCATTTTCATCCATGAGAAGGTTTCATCACAGGGGTACAATCTCCTAATATTACCACTTTAATCTCGAAATTCCTTTTTTTATTTTTTTAATCAGTGGCCCTAAAATGCAGTCGTACTTATTGGTAAATCAGTTTTAATATAATTGATTAACATAATTAATCTAGACGCGGTGCCTCCAAACTTGTGTTTTTAGAGGAAATAACACTGTTGTTTTTTTTTCGTTATGTTTAATGAACAGATATCTGTGAAATGAACGTTAACCGGTTTTATATCCGAGACACGTGGCTCCCGCGGCCGCGTAAGTGCGGCTTCCGGTGCGGTTCGCCCGGGAACCAGGAGGCTCACGCCGCGGTTCGGTTCGGTTCGGCTTTCTCGCCCCATCATGCAAGCACGCTGCTGCGCGTAACTCGCTGCGTCCCGCCGCCGCGATGGCTCAGCCCGACCAGCCTGGAAAGAAGACGATACGGAGACCTGGTGAGGTCAAGCTGAGGTCAGGGGCCGGCGCCGACCGGGAAAAGGGGGCGCAGGGGTCCGCGGAGAGCATGTTCAGGTGAGCCAGGCGACGCTGAGGGCGCAGCGGCCTGAACGTGGTCCTTTTAAACATGACCGCTCTGTTTAAAGTGCTTGTGGGGGCATCGGAGCTGCTCTTAAAGCGGTGGCAGGGTCACCAACATGGAGGTTTCAGGGAGGCCAGTTCCCCTACTCACAGGAATCCTGCAGGAAGGATTCTCCTGGACTGTCTGATGATGATGAAGATGAAGAACGGTAAGAAAGCACAGTTGCTGCGAAGAAACTGTATGAGCTCTGGGAAAGTTCACGTATTGTTCATTCTCTGTCCAAGAAATGAACCCGAGACCATAGAAGATGTGGGGCCCTCGCAAGTGAATTTTGAATCAAAGTACCTTCAACGTTGTAAGTTTTAGTCTCTGGTGGTTAAAGTTGAGTTGTGTTACTTCTCTGTGTATAATGGGCCGCACGGCAGTGCCTCTTTATCAGGAGTACTGGCTGAAGGCGCTGAGAGCGGACGTGCACCGGGTGCACCACTCCGGCCTGGCTGAGCTCGTCGCGCCCAGGTGTCTCCCGGGCCTTCTGGCCCACCAAACGCCGAAGATTCACTCCGCCGCCCCCCGGCACCTCACGGAAGGGGTGACGTGCTCCTTATGGCAGGAGCTGCCTGAGGTGCAGGAGAGAGGTCTCCTTCAAACACTCTCTGGCAAGGAGGTGCGACTCCAAGAGGTCGGTAGGGATCCAACGTTTTGGTAAAGTTACAGTGATGCCCATTAAAGGGGCATTTATGGAAGATATTTATCTAACATTGTGCTTGAAATTGGTGTTCTTCAGACAATGTTTGAGCTGATGGCATCTGAGGCCTCCTATCTGAAGAGCTTGAGTGTCGCGGTAAACCTTTTTCTGACGTCCAAACAGCTGAGAAAGGCCCTGACCACGGTAGAGCATCACATCCTCTTCTCAAACCTCAGGGAAGTTTGCCGGGTCAGCGAGAGGTATGAACTCTTCTCTGTTCTCTGGCTTTGCATAAGTCTAGCGGAGGTGTGGACCAGTGGGTCCTTCACGGCACCACCATGTGTTAATGATCAGGATTTGCAGTTTCGGTGCAGCGCTGGTTTTGGCCTCAAATGTAATTGGAGGATTACAGAAGGTCCCTCGTGTGATTTGTTACGTGATTCAAGTTGGAAGTGAAAATTTGTTTTGGTTTCCACAGATTTTTGCTGGACCTGGAGGTCCGTCTCGGAGAAAGTATGGTGATGTCACAGGTTGGGGACATCGTATTGCGCCACCACACTGAATTGCGCCAAGCCTATGTCCCCTACGTCACCAACATGATGTACCAGGAAGCGCTCATCAACCAGTTAATGTTAGTTTTTCCCGCATGTCTCTGTATTTACTTTTAAAAACGGTGTCTCTTGAGGTGGGTGAGAACTCTGGAAGCTGGAAATATCCATCAATGATTGATTATCTGCATACATATCAGCAGCAATTAGTCTTGAGTTCCAGTGTTTTAACCAAAGTCTGTCACTTTAAAAGCTTAAACCGATTAAAGAAGTGACACTAGTGTAGGATCTGGTGCAATAAGCAATTTGTATTTGTATTCTTCTCAGGCAGCATAATCAGAAGTTTGTGCTCTACCTGCGTAAACTGGAGAAGGATCCCCAATGTCGGAGACAGACCCTCAAATCCTTTCTGGTCCTCCCCTTCCAGAGGATCACAAGGTTAAAGCTGCTTTTGGAGGTCTGCTACTGGTTTTCTGTTTATTATTATTATATTGCATCTGTTGTGGTAATGGAATTATTTTTCTTTTTTCTCTTCCTTCACCCTCGCTGGTGTAGAACATCATGAAGATGACTGATCCAGGTTCATGCTACACTGACAACTTAACTAAAGCCATTCAAGCCATACATGAGGTAATTGTTATTTGGATGGATTATTACGGCTTTTTAGATTTATATGTTTCTGAATCTGTGGAACAATTTAATTAAAGCTCGTGAGTGACTGTGACCACGGTGTTCAGCGGATGAAGCAGACTGAAGAGCTGGTTCGCTTGGGAAAACAAGTGGATTTTGGCAACATTAAGGTCTTAAACCATTTTTTGTCTCTTTGTTCTAATTTTACTCAGAATCTGTTCAAATTTCTCCAATTTCTTGTCCCTAGTCGATTCCTTTGATTACACAAGGTCGATACCTGATCCATGAAGGAGCTCTTAAGCGACTTAACATAGGGGGCAGTCCCACTGTGCGATCCCCCTCAAACTTTTCTAATGTCTACCTTCATCTGTTTAATGATCTGCTGCTCGTCTCCTCAAGGAAGTAAGATTATTTTTGGCATGATATGGTGTAATAATGGGTGGTAATGTTATTAATGGTTTTTCTTTTTTTCTTTCTTTCTTTCTCCTCTTTCAACCGTCCTAATAATTATGCACAGGGGACGTCAATACAGCGTACAAGATTATGCTCTGTTCCCCTCAAATGTCAGTCTCGAGTGCGTCAGGACTGACATGCTGGGTTTACCTGCAGAATCCTTTCTGCTGCGTCTCATCCGCAACCACACAGGAGCTCCCACTGCCTTTATTTTAGCCACGCGCACGAGGTAAAGAAATGACCGCGTTGAAGTGTACAGTACGATGTGCACTGCAGAATAAAATTATTTTGAAACGTTGGTCATCCGTGCAAACAGGGACGAGAAGGAAGCCTGGGTCCAGGCACTGTCTTCACAGAGAGAAAGTCAGACCTCCACGGTCTTATCAAGGACGCCAAAGGTTTTTTTTTTTCTTTTTTTTTTTTTTTATTCGACGATTTACCAGTTATTTTATTAATAATATTACTATAATGTAATTAATAATTTCTCATTTCTTTTTCAGGTGATGTGAATGGAAACTGGAACTGTGCAACACAAATGATAAATATTTTTTAATTTTTCTTAATTCTTTGTAACATGTAAATATTTTCAGTACTAAATAAAGCTCTTGGTTTGTAATGTCACGTTGCTTGATCAATTGCTTGCTTGCCGCGTTGGTGCGACTCGGATTCGGATTGGCTATTTAATGAGCCAATGAGACGAGCCAATCGGTCTGAACCCGGAAGTGTTTCCTCTGTGTACATCTTACGCGAGCAGGTCGATGTTTTGACAGCGATACAGCTTCAACATGCCTCCAGTTGTACCCGCAGGATCATTAATAGTGACCGACTGGCATCGCAACCGGGAAAGCAAGGAATATTTCAAGAGGATCTTCCATAATAAAAAGCGAAGACAGTTCGGCAAGTTTTCACTTCTTTGGTTAGCACCTGTTATTATAAACCGTAACCCGCCACAATGGCCAAGTTGGAATTCACGTGGAATTTTTTTGTAATGGGGTTTATGGAGAGTACTGCATGGAAATGCATACAACCGACAATGAGTATATAGAAAGAAAAGAAAAGGATTTTTTTGTTTGTTTGCAAGCTATTGCTTGACTTTTCGATCACTTGAACTGTTTCACGTCAACATTAGTGAACCACACCGGCCTACAGGCTGCATGAAGAACTTCAGTACATCAGAGCTGATGAGGCACCAAAGGACGGTCAAATTAATGATAGCAGTTTAAATTCTGCTCCACCCCTAATTACAAGCACAATGTCCCCCTCCCCAAGGTCTTTTGGAAGCGCCAGTGATGCCTCCGCATTTGAAGGTGGACAATATTTGCTACAAGATCTTCATTTCGGGGAAAAGTGGTGTGGGAAAGACCGCTCTGGCTGCCCGTCTGTCAGGCCAAGAAATTCCCAGCGTGCATTACGAGACAACAGGTAAGTGATGCATACAAATACAGAACAGAATATGCACTATATCAAGCCAATATTATCTTGATTTTAAAGAAAGACAGAGACCCTACAGGGTTAGCATCTTACAGACCAGTCTCTTTGCTTTCTGTTGACACACAGTTACTGAGCCAAATTTTAGCGAATCACCTTCAGACTGACATTGCCAAATTTATCCACCAGACCAGCAAACTTTATTTAACATTATGTGCAGAGCAGCGGGGGATTCGGTAATCATCTCTGTTCATGGCAGTATATGATATCAGTTTTAAAGGTCAGGTTTGGGGACACATTTATCGACTGGGTTCAGACAATATATAATCAACCACAGATGTCTCAAATCGAAACACATCTCAGCCTCTCAGATTTTATAGAGGGATACGAGAGGGTCCCCCTTTATGTTCGCCCTGGTTTTGGGGGGCGGTAGTTCAAGTTTGGTTGTTTTTGTAAACTGAGAAAACCAATAACAATACTTAAAATATCAATATAGCGTGATTATTTTTCGTGGTGAAATTGTATCAATACAGTGACAAATATTTTTGTATACAAATTTAGTACAAAATTCAGTTCTGAGCTATGTTGTTTTGTCTGAATTATTAATGTAATGTGATCCACACAGCATCTTGAATATCAGCTCAGTTTTAACATGAGCTGAGGTGCCACTGAGCAAAGCACCGTCCCCACACACTGCTCCCCAGGCGCCTGTCATGGCTGCCCACTGCTCACTAAGGGTGATGGTTAAAAGCAGAGGACACATTTCACTGTGTGCACCGTGTGCTGTGCTGCTGTGTATCACATGTGACAATCACTTCACTTTACATATGTACAGTATCATGATATAATCGTTTCGTGATACCCACTGTCTCGTGGGTATCCTTGACAATACACACTCCTACAATATGCAAGCGTAACAATGGCGAACAATAGATTTTTTTATATTTGACAATTTGCAGGCATTGAGACCACTGTGGTGTTTTGGCCAGTGAAACTGAAGCAAAATGGCCGAGTTTTGTTCTTCCGGCTGTTGATTTGGGACTGTGGGGACAACGCCCTGCGCCGATTTGATCACATGCTACCGGTAAACACTTTTTACAATGCTAGGTAAACTAATTTATTCTTGCCCATACCAATCCACCTGGCTCACTTAGTCTCGTCTTTAGTGTTAATTTAATATTTTTTACTAATTTTTGAAATGATTTGTTCTTTCCAGTCATGTAAAGAGCAGGTAGACGCCGTCCTCTTTCTCTTCTCCTACACAGACAGGACGTCTTTAGAAGATGTGACCAGTCAGATTGCAAGAGTGACCGACCCATCAGACAGAATCGTGAAGCTGGTGGTGGGGACCAAGTATCCTTTAATGGTGGACGTGTGTACGTGGTGTTAAGCATGTTCTGTGTACGTGATCAGAAATTTTCCTCCGTCTTGTTCATTTCTAGATCATTTTGAAACACATTCGTCATTTTCAACATGAACACACTAGAAAACAAATTAGACTTAGCAAGTCACTATGATTAATTGTAATGTAAGCTTCAGATTTTGTGATAATGTTTAGTTGAACCTGTGTACATTGGTTTGTGCAACTTAAAGTATATTTTACTTTATCATAATTAGCTGGACATTCTAATTTGTATTGGGTGAAATTGTATATTTGCAAATTAGTTGACTCAAATTATTTGAACTCTTCGACTTAGGTAAAATACATTTGTATAACTTTGACCAAACTCATGTCAGTAGAGCTTTAGTTAACTTGAAAATATAGTGATGCCTTGAAGTTGAGGGTGATGGAATTTTTTTGCAGTGTAGTTGCCTAGTTGATTCATCCTTAACTTTTTAGGTTTGACTTGATCATGCATGCCGACGTGTCTGATGATGATGTTGCAAGATTCGAGGAGGTGTCGGGCCTGCCTGTCTTCAGTGTTGGAGGAGATGTAACTGGGGGGTTGGGCGAGGTGGCCCCGCTCCTCGACTCCCTGACTGAACATCTGTGGCACCAGGATTGTATTACAGCACATTCTGTTCCTCTTTCTGAAACTGCACACACAAACTAGCAAGACAGTCATTTTTACACTGCCTTTTAAATTCGAAATGGTGTAACTAACAGGTTAATGTATCTGAGGTTGAACACAAGTTGCTAGAAAGGATGCAAGTCTGTGCTGCAAAACATTGAATGAAAGAAGAAGAAGAAAAAAAAATTGTCCACATGGACTGGTGTACAAATCTCAATGTTTTATCTCTACTACATACATTCACAAATGAGCCTCAAATTTCATTTTCTAATGCTGTTATGTTTTTTTTTTTTTTTTTTTTTTTTTTAATAAACTGCCTTTAATTTTACAAAAAAACCTTTTGAAGTTCTTATACTACAGAGTAGTCTTGCGGAGAATTGTAACTAGTTTTAGCATGGATGTAACATGCAGTTTCCTTTTTTATTAGAAGTGGATTGCCGACTCTTTTTCTTGCATTATGCAAATTTGTGGTCTCATTACGCAGGGGGAAAAAATCGGCCCACGGTTTAAAAGTACGATATGAGACGTCACGTCTTGGTTTCCACGTCGGAACGATGTGCAGGTTCACTTATGGTCGTGAGTCTGCAGGCTTTTACCGTCAAGATGCCACTGTCCTCTAGGGAGGATGTCACAGACATAGCATCCACGTCCGCTGGCAATTGGCACTTATGGAAGAAATTATTAATTATTTCGCCATCTGCCCCCAGCTGTTAGGAAAGAATGTTATTTTTTTTATAGGAAAAATCGGTTTTATTTGCTTTATTTAGCAGTGCAAGCGTTTTTCTTACCTTTTCCGCGTGGACCTCTATAAGGTTATTGGAGGAGGTGACTATGACCTCCTCTGGTGAAAACTCACTCACATCCACTGTGAACAAGTACGTGTTTCCCACTGTGACGAGTTTACCCTTGAATCATGATTGATGGTAAAAGTTAATGTTTTACACCATTTCATATAGACACGGTCCAGCTAGTCCAAAAAACTGCCCAGTACGTACCCAACTGGCTTCCTTCTGTGAGGTCATGATGTTGACGGTCCTCTATGACCTTGGAAAGCCACTAATGTCCAATTCTACTGAAAATATGCCGGATCAGGGCAGGAACAGATGTGGTGTGTCCTCTCTGACAGCCCCTATCATCACGCTGTCCAGCTTTATATAGTCGGAGGCTTTGGAAGTTATTACCACAGTGCCACAAAGGGTTGGGTTTGCATAAGCGTGTGCAGTATTTTTCACGTACCAGAGAAGCATAGTTCTCTCTCGATCCATCCATCTTCTCATTTTTACATCAGAACAGATCATTTTGAAATGATCGCTGTGTAAAACTGGATGCATTTCCATATTACAGAAGGATCTGCTACAGAAATTGGGAGGATTACTGGGAGGACCACAAGGATCATGGCTTGATAATATATTTGTGAGGTTGTGTGTGACTGTGGTATTTCAGACATCTTCAACAAGTTCACATTTGACACTGGCAGCATGTGACCTGCTGAGCATAACACAAAAAGACTGGCAAACAGATTTTAAAAGCTGTAAATTACTGAATGGCAATTATAGTTGTGAGGAAGCATTCAATATATAATAGTAAGGCAGATTCATTATTCTATAACATTTATTCTTATTCTACGTAAAAAAAAAAAGCTCCATGGAAGGCTTTAGAGTTTTCCCGTTTCCCTTGAATCCTTGGTTATTTTTAGATCTTTTGTGCATGTATGAATATTCCAGAATATGGTTTCAGTAATTAAGAGGGGACAGTAGCTGGTTTTATTAAAGGTTACCCTAGTGGGTAATACACTCGCCTATGAACCAGAAGTCCCAGGTTCAAATCCCACTTACTACCATCGTGTCCCTGAGCAAGACACTTAATCCTGAGTGTCTCCAGGGGGGGACTGTCCCTGTAACTACTGATTGTAAGTCACTCTGGATAAGGCATCTGATAATTGCTGTAAATGTATATATGTGTGTGTGTGTGTGTGTGCATATATATAAATGCAAATGGTGTTTTTTATGTGTGTGTGTGTATGTCAAAGTACGTAAAAAAATTAAAACTATGGCAATTTAGTTTTTTTATTCCCTGGATATGATTGAAGAGCCGGTGTGTGTGATGTAGGTGCAGCGATTCTCCTGTCCGCTGGGGGGCGCTGCTTTTCAGCAGCACGAACTGTGGATGTTCAGTAGATTATAATAACATCGCGACCTTTCTTCTCTGCGTGGTGAAGGTCTGTGCATCAAAGCTGGTCGAAGTTCTTGTTTGCTGGTTAATTAAAGCTGTTCGCCGAGGGCCGGACAGTTGGAATGTTGTCCCCTGAAGATGTCAACTCCAGCCAGGACCGTCCTGCGGACCTCCCACTCGCTCCCGTGGGTGCCGGGGTGCCAGGGTCCAGCGCGGTCAATCATTAACGAGCGGCGTGCTCCGGTAGGTTGTCCCCGGTCCGCCCGGTTAACGCCGTGTTCGTGTCGCTGTTAAAAGTGGGACTTAAAACGTGGCGGCGGTAGCGGAATTCAGCAGCGAGCTCCTGCCGGGAGTGTCCGAGTCATCTGGGCCCGGAATCATTAACCTCGCGGATTACTGGGCAGAAATGGAGGTTACAGGTGCCGATATTTATTCTATTGTATTTTAAACGTTTATAATTGCAAAATTAACATGCTAAATTTAACATGCTAAAACTAGTTAAAATTCTCCGTAGTAAAAGAACTTCAAAGACTTTTATAATTGTAGTGAGCTTCCAGGCCAGAAGTTAGTATTGCATGGTGGATCAGTCCTAGCTCGAACCCTCGTTTTATAGCTCTCTCTTCACAGCCACCACACACGTTTACATTTACAGCATTTACCTTATCCAGAGCGACTTACAATCAGTAGTTACAGGGACAGTCCCCCCCTGGAGCAGTTTAGGGTTAAGTGACTTTCTCAGGGACACAATGGTAGTAAGTGGGATTTGAACCTGGGTCTTCTGGTTCATAGGCGAGTGTGTTACCCACTAGGCTACTACTGACTCATGTCGGCCCTTTCACCCTGTCTTCACCCCGTTTCTGGTGAACAATTTCCGTTTCCATACGGTGAAAGTGTGTGTGTGTGTGTGTTCCCAGGTCACGGCTGCTGACCCGCCTCCCACCCCGAGGATCGAGTGACTTCGGCCCATGGCCCGCCTGCTGCCCTCCTGCCGCTCCGCGCCGCTGTGGCGCTCCCCGTGGGTGAGGGGCAGTAGAAGCATGTCCATGGACGAGCGCGCGCGGGCCGTCTTCGCCGCCGCCGTGGACGGGGTCCAGCCGGACGTCGCGGTGCGGCGGAGTCTCGAGCGCCGGGGAGACCGGCTGCTGGTCGCCGGGCAGACCTTCTCCCTCCGGCACAACCTTCACCTGGTGGGCTTCGGCAAGGCGGTGCTGGGTATGGCGGCGGAGGCGGAGAGGATTGTGGGAGACCACCTGGTGAGGGGGGTGATTAGTGTGCCTTTCGGCATTCAGGAGGCACTTAAAAATCATGGCAAAGGGTATATAATCGCCGTACCATCAGAGCAGGTAGTCTCGCGCCTCACGCCCGCTGATGTCCGCCGTCTCCGTCCAACTCCACCCGCAGGCACATGCTGCTGGGGCCCGGCAGCCGGATTGCGGTGATGGAGGGAGCCAAGCACAACCTCCCCGACGCCACCGCCCAGGAAGCTGCCGAGCGCATCCGGCGGCTGGCCGCGGGCCTGACCGAGGAGGACCTGCTGCTCGTGCTGATCTCGGGTACGCGGAACGTGCCGGAAACGCCGGCCTGGTTATGTAATCAGTCCCCTGAAGAGGGTGTGACAATCACAGAGAGTCCTGTGATATTGGCCACAGCGGTGTCGATATTAATATTGTTAATTATTCCATTAGCATTATGATGTAAAAAAATAATAATGGGTGCTTGGTGCTGTTCTTGCCCGCGGTGTCACCCGGCGCGCCCTGGTAGCAGACAGACGTCTCTGAAGCTTCTCAGCTGGAAAGGACTCTGCCGAGGCAATTTAATCATTTACATTTACGGCATTAACCAGACGCCCTTATACCGACCAGAGCGACTTACAGTCAGTAGTTATAGGGACAGTCCCCCCCTGGAGACACTCAGGGTTAAGTGTCTCGCTCAGGGACACAATGGTAGTAAGTGGGATTTGAACCTGGGGCTTCTGGTTCACAGGCGAGTGTGTTACCCACTAGGATACTACCACCACGAAAAATGTTTTAAAATGTAGGTGCAGTTCAGCGTTCGCCGGTGAGTTGGGGTGCGGTGGCCGTCCTGCCATGTGGTTTGAAATGCCGCGGCCATGTCTGCAAATGCATGAATTATTTCGGATTTTTTCACTGTTCGTTTCATGTCTTACGACAAAAATGACACGGCGGCGTATGTAAATAACTGAAAAACAGGATACGAGTGTTTGTGGTTTTTCGTCTTCTGTGTGTAGGTGGCGGCTCTGCTCTTCTTCCAGCCCCGGTTCCACCCATGACTCTTCTAGAAAAACAGGAAGTGACACGCCGTCTGGCCGCTGCGGGGGCCGCCATACAGGAGCTGAACACGGTCCGCCGTTCGCTGTCTCTGCTCAAAGGCGGCGGCCTGGCCGACTGTGCCCGCCCCGCCCAGGTAACGGTGCCCGACCAAACCCCGCCTTCAACGTATGGCCGATCGTGATCAGTTTCCACTCCCACCGCTGGCGCAGATCTGAATCATCACAAGAACCTTGTCGGTCTAGAACAGGAACCCGTTGCGTCAAGGTTTTTTTTTTTTTCTATTAACTGCAGAAAATACTTCCGTTCTTCTGTAAATTCAGTCATTAATAAAATAGAAATAATAAAAATATTTCTCTCGCTGTTCCAATCTACATTTACATTTGCCATTTACCAGACGCCCTTATCCAGAGCGACTTACAATCAGTAGTTACAGGGACAGTCCCCCCCCTGGAGACACTCAGGGTTAAGTATCTTACTCAGGGACACAATGGTAGTAAGTGGGATTTGAACCTGGGTCTTCTGGTTCATTGGTGAGTGTCTTACTCACTAGGCTACTACCACCCGCATAAACCCATCATTGAAATTATAGATCTTTTCTTTGTTGGTGGATTTAAGGAATAAGTCAGCCGGGGTTCCGATTTTTTCCCTGATTGTGTACGTCGTTGACGTTTTTACCGTTTTCCCAGCGAAGATCTGGAATTTTCCTTTAGATGTGGGCGTGTTGTTGACTGAGTTGGAGTTTGTTTCGTGTTTTTATGTGTAGGTGGTCGCTCTGGTGCTGTCTGACGTTATCGGTGACCCTCTGGACCTGATTGCCAGCGGGCCCACCGTACCCAGCGAGGTGCGGCGTGAGGAGGCGTGGGCCGTCCTGGAACGCTACGGCCTGTCGTCGTCCCTCCCCGAGTCGGTATCTGTGGTGCTCAGTCGGTGCGCCGGTCAGACGTCCGAACCCGGCGGCGCCGAACCGGCTCGAGTCCTCAACGCCGTGATCGGCTCCAACAGCATGGCGCTGGAGTGCGCGGGCCGGCGGGCGCGGGAGGTGGGGCTCCGCCCGGTGGTCCTGTCGCCGGGGGTGTGCGGCGACGTGGGCGCGGTGGCGCACCTCTACGGCCTGCTGGCGCGCTTCGCCTGCTCCCCGGAGGGAAACGCCGGCTCTCTGGGCGAGCTGGCGGCGCGGGCGCGGCAACTCGGGCCCGAGGTGGGCGTGGCGAGCTGGGACCTGCTCCGCACGCTGAAGGTGCTGGAGGACGGCCGGCAGGAGGGCTGGGGGGCCATCTGCCTGCTGGCCGGGGGCGAGCCCACCGTACGGCTCGCCGGGACGGGCAGAGGGGGCCGCAACCAAGAGCTGGCCCTCCGGGTGGCGCTGGAGCTGAGCAGAAATGGCGGGGCGGGGCCGGTCTTCCTAAGCGGGGGTACGGACGGGCAGGACGGGCCCACGGAGGCGGCGGGAGCCGTGACGGATGGCGGTCTGGCCGGGGAGGCGCGGGCACAGGGGCTGGAAGCCGAGCGCTTCTTGGCCAACAACGACTCCTTCACCTTCTTCTCCCGGCACGCCGGCGGCAGGCGGCTGCTGGTTCCAGGGCTGACGGGCACTAACGTGATGGATGTGCACGTCCTGGTCCTGCCTCCTCCCTCACCCCAGTGAGGGGTGAAGTGAAGCTGCAGCGCAGCACACGGTGACACCGCGAAACGTGTCCTCTGCTTTTAACCATCACCCTTGGTGAGCAGTGGGCAGCCATGACCGGCGCCCGGGGAGCAGCGTGTGGGGACGGCGCTTTGCTCAGTGGCACCTTGGCAGATCGGGATTCGAACCGGCAACCTTCTTGTGGAACCGGCAAGCCCAATTGTCGTTTGGGCTTCTCTTCATCACGTACCGATCTTTAGCATTTTACTAAAGATTTCCCGTGGAGTGCGGCAGTGGTGGCCTAGCGGTTAAGGAAGAGGCCCTGTAATCAGAAGGTTGCCGGTTTGAATCCTGATCCGCCGAGGTGCCACTGAGCAAAGCACCGTCCCCACACCCTGCTCCCCGGGCGCCTGTCATGGCCGCCCACTGCTCACCAAGGGTGATGGTTAAATGCAGAGGACACATTTCGTTGTGTCACCGTGTGCTGTGCTGTGTTTTTGAAACATTTTTTGAAACATTCAAATCTTAAGTAAATGTCATTTTCTAAATAACAGTATCTTCTGGAAGCTTTTAAAATATGACTGACAATAATCTGAAAAATGATCAGCTCTGTGCATGATTCATATTGCGTGGGTGAAGTGTGCAGGAATAAAGTTGATCGTAAAGCCACAGCACAGTAAACCACAACCATCCTTATTGGTTTCTCATTGTCTTCACGTTTAATGCATATCTGCAACAATGTAAAATAAACTCTTATCTTCACTTTGAACACTTCCCAGCAAACAGAAAGAAATGATGCATAATGCGTCCTTTTCATGAAAACGGGACAATGCTTCATCTTGTCTTTATTGGAAATGGGACCACTGCAAGTCGGACGCTTCAATTGTCTGTACAAATGAGATTAATTGCACCATCGTTTCTTTCACGTCCGTCCTTTTCACCTTTTGTCCTGAACAAACGCAAGTGCACAGCAAAGCATTACAGGTAATTGTGTCTTTGTGGAAATGTCTTCCAGTTTTGGTCCATTTCAAAGCACATCTCGTGCATCCTTTGAAGGGGATCGAATCCACTCGAGTCTAGCTGAAGCCTCAGAAGTGACCCTCCGTCCAGCCAGGCGATGGTCCTCGGCACTTGGTCGGGACGCGCCGGTAGAGCTGCTCTTCACTCCCGGTGACTCTTGAAAGCATCCGCCGATGAGCTCTCCCTACAAGAAAGGGTTACGCAAATCAACAAGCAACGTATTAAAATGAATCACAGAGAATCATGATGCCACGTTGGATTTTGTTTTAAAAGTAGATTCTGCAGAACTAACGAAAAAAACTCCAACTACGATTTCAGGACAAGAAATGTTTTTTTTTTTTTTTTTTTTTTTTTAAAAAGCCGCAAACCCAGAGTTGCTGGAATGTTCCTCGCAGGTGTAGTAATGTGGTTACCTACCATCCGCCCAGGTGGGGAGCAGCGTCGGGCGTCCCACCGTTCTGTCCCCCCGTACCTACAGAGAAACGGTTCCAAAGGTTTATTAACCCAGCAAAACAGGAATAAGGCGTCCTCGTCCAAATATTCACCCATTTTCACCTATTTCTACTACAAAAAACCCTCCCCCTATCAACCAGAAGACCCAGGTTCGAATCCCACTTACTACCATTGTGTCCCTGAGCAAGACACTTAACCCTGAGTGTCTCCGGGGGGGACTGTCCCTGTAACTACTGATAAGTAGCTCTGGATAAGGGCGTCTGATAAATGCTGTAGATGTAAACGTCACATGCGACGTGGGGTGGTAGTAGCTTAGTGGGTGACTACTGATTGTAAGTCGCTCTGGATAAACGCTGTACATGTAGTGCATTCAGGGACATTCAGCGACACGTTTAACAAGCCGCTGTATCGATAATTCTACGGCGCGACACACACGACAGAAAAAGGCGATGATCATGCTGGCATGGCGCAGCTCCGTCACCTTGTCGGTAGTACATGTCGTTGACGGTGCTGCCGTAAACCTTCCACGCGAAGTGGATGGCGACGAGGCTGAAAACGAGCCAGCCGAGCAGGATTTTAAACACGGCCACCCGCATGTCGTTGGCCAGCCAGTCGTCGACGAACTCGGACAGGAAAGACACCAAGGCGTCGGCGGCGCGCGACAAAAACTCCCAGGCCCACGGCTCCTCCATCCCCACGCCGGTCCCGCTTCGTGGCTGCTCTCCCCGGTACGGAGCCGCCAGCCTCCGTCTGACGATCTGACGCGCTCCCCCGCTGCCGCTTCCCGCCTCGGGCGACTTACCGCCACCTGCTGGCCTGGCGGGTGGATCCTGCTCGCTTCCTCATCCTCATCCTCATCCTCCTCATCATCCTTCTGCGTAAAATACAAATTCTTCTTCTTCTTCTTGTCGGTGATTATAATAATAACCTGGCTACCTGAAATCAATAATTGACGGGCTCATCATGGCCGCTTATGACCAATGAATTAGTGAAAGATGAAAGTGAAGTGATTGTCACTGTGAAACACTGCAGCACAGCACATGGTGACACAACGAAACGTGTCCTCTGTATTTAACCATCACCCTTGGTGAGCAGTGGGCAGCCATGACAGGGGAGTGTGGGGACGGTGCCTTGATCAGTGGCACCTCAGTGACACCGTGGAACCTGCGACCTTCTGATTACGGGGCCGCTTCCTTATCCACTAGGCCACCACTAGGCCACCACTGCCCCTTAAGACTAATTACTACAGAAACAAGCCATTAAAAGGCTGCGCAGACTTCACCAAACAAATATCTATAAAGACATGTCTATACTCACATCTACAGCATTTGGTGGACGCTGAAATCCCCCATTTAGTTTCACTATGGAACGTAAATAGCATTATTTTAATAACTCAGACTCCCCAATTTTTAATATATATGTAATCTAAGTATTTCCTAAAAAGAAAGGTTTTTAGTTTTATAGTATCTATATTATATTAGAAGAGTGGGTGTAGCTAGAAATGGAGAAAACATGGAGCATGAAACCTGCACCAGTGGAAATAGACGGTCTGTTCAAGACGGGGAGGGAAAACGTGACCAATAAATTTAATAAGAGATTTAGAAGATCTCGATTGGCCTCAAGACCCAGGCGCAATCCTGACTCCGGCCCAGGAGATCTGATCTTGTGCAGCACTCTCGTAAAGGCCGAAACAACCCCGAGTGACGTCAGAGACGTCAGTCCTCTTACAATACCTGTTACTCTGATCTGATGTCATGGTGCAGGAACAGGAAGTACGTGAGCAGTGGGTGGGTGGGGGGGAATAAAGCAGCCGTCTGCGCTCAGAAGGTTCGAAACCGCTCGCTATGATGCTGCTCAGGAATGGCTTCGCCTGCTTTACCGCTTTTATGCTTCTGGGCTTTTACCTGCAGATGAGCCACACAACAGCATGTCCTAAAGGTACATGTACATTTTCATGTAGAGTTCAGATGTCCTTAACACACATTTAACAGTCCTTTTTTTGGTTGTTGTCAAGGTGAGAGGATGAAATATAATAAAGAAGGATGTGAGCCGTGTCCTAAAAACCAGTACAAAGATAATGAGAAAGATTCACAGTTCTGTGTGAGGTGCAAACAATGCTCACAAATACCAGGTAAGGTTTTCCTTCAATATTACACATTCATACTTGTTGAATCTTTTCATAAACTGAAGTGCTTTCACCAATAACCCAACAATTCACCGTACTCGGTTACATTATGACCTTTGCTGTGACTATTGGTTAAAGAACATTTTCTTTTTAATCCAGGAACTACGGAATCGTCCAGTTGCACACCTATATCTGATACTGTGTGTACATGTCTCCCTGGATTTATACATCTGGAAAAAGAGGCTGGGTGTGTGTGTCCCAAGGGCTATGGAGTACAATCTATTAAAGGTAAAAAAGGATGGTTAAATATTTTTGAGATCTGTTGTCATACTATATGTAGACACTCAACAATTTTATTTCTTTAATATTCTGTTCCAGTAACAAAATGCATCCAATGTGACTCTGGGTTTTTCAGTGATAAAGCTGACATGTCAATGTGTCAAAAATGGAAGAGGTATGAGTATACATATTTTATATACTGTTAACTGTGAAAATAATTCATATCGCAGGAGCAGCATTAGCACTGGAATAAGTTATCGGCCGTATTTTACAGAAATTCATCTTTCCCTGGCAGTTCCATAGTCCTCCCACGTCTCACAGCATGATTTAAGAAAAAGAAATAACTAGAAAAAATCTTGCTCATTTCAAGTTTAAATTTTAAACGTTCCCATCTGAACAGATGGGTGTAGAGGCTTCGTCTGGGTGCCTTATTGATGTTTTCCTCTGCAGGTGTGGGCAGAGAGGTGTCAAGATGAACGGCAGCAGAACGTCAGACGTGGTCTGCTACAGTGAGGCGGAGGGGAAAAATATGACCAGCCCCCAAGCTGAGGAGTCCTGGACTACAAACAGCACGTGGAAAGGTTCAGCCATTACCCATCCTCCAACCGTAACTGCCACTGTGACTCAGGTTGCTTCTCGTCCCCTCCCGAGGACCTCCCCCACGAAATCCACGCCCCCGAACAACCACCCAAACTATGGTACCACGGCGTCTCTTTCTTAGCTGCATGTCGTATCCATTGGTGTGTATGCAAGTAAAACAGCAGAATAATACTGGTACGCTTCGTTTGCAGGCACTATTGCACTTTTTGTTGTTTCGTTCATTCTCCTGAGTATCTGCTTGGCTCTGACCTGCAAGCTGGCGTCTGACATGAGGTTTTTCAGCAAATTAAAAAAAGTCCCATTGAAAGGTATGACCACTTCCAGTTAATGACAGCCTCGCTGTGGCACCGATGAATGCATGAACAAATGCTAAATGACACTATTTGACATTATTTGGATTCATTCGTCTTTTTACATCTTGGTATAGTAAGAAACAAATCAGCGGAATCTCCTTTCTATAATGGGTTTCCCTTCCATTTCAGGAGCCGTTTGGCGGAAACCAGTAGAGGAGAGTGGAGATAAGAGCAGTTCTTCTGTAATCTGCACTGCGCCCCTGGTGTGTGGAAGTCAATCTGTTTAGATTACAACCAAATTCTTTTCATTTCAGTTTGTGGTGTTCATCTACTGGCAGCGAATCAAAGACAAAATCAAATTATGCCTGTGGTCTACATCTGCGGTTAAAAGCAAAAAAAAAAAAGAGAGAGAGAAAGAAACGAGACCACAGCAGTGGTGTTAACCTCGAAGACCCCGGTGTAAATTAGGGTCACACACTTATGAGGCATTGCACATTGCTTCAATCGAGCCTGACCTACAACTGTGTATACAGAACACAACTGAGGAAATAAGACTAAACACATAAACTAAAGTATATATAAATATTACATGCAGAATTTATAGAACCTCATTCTTTTTTTTTTCTAGAGAAGTCATGGGTTTCTAGTCTTTCCAGTCCATAGCTGGGAAACATTTGGCCTTTTCTTTTCTGTGACTAAGAAAAGCCAGTTTGTGCTTTTTTCTACATACAGTAGATAATGTAGGTTATCCACATATGGATCTTTGACACTTCTAAGAACTGTTTTTTTTTTTTTTTTTAATTTAGTTATTCAATTACTTTGGAAACACTTTGGACAATTCTATATTTTAATAAAAGTTAATTAAAACAAGTTTTTTGTCCAGTGTACCAATTGCATTGTGAGAGTGGTATGGAAGAAAGTGAACTTTTGTTTTAAGAGTCTGTTTATAAAAGGTCCTTTAAATGTCTGTCCAGAAAATGTTTAGAACTGGTCGTATCGGAACTCTTTCTATGGCTTGTGTTCTAGCTGTGGACCAATATTGAGATTTAAAGCACAGATCACATTTATCATCAAAAACAGTTTCAACTTCAAGCTCACTCTCATGGCGGTTATCGTTATAATGATAATATGAAAGAACATGTTATACAAAAAAGGCTTTGCCAGCAATTCCCCCCCCCACACATGCAGGAAACAAGACAAAGAGAGGAGGACACTTTCAGTTACTGCTACTGTGGACTTTCCCCACCTGCCGAGAGGAAAGTCTTTCAGTAGAAATCATTCCCTTTTAGTCACAAGTTGCATGTTTGCACGATAATCGCTGAAATTGTCTGTTCAACAGCCTACAGCAGTCTGCAAACACATCAGGTTCCTTTCTTTCAACCTCTTCTGTGCCCCTTGAGGCGCTCAGACACTCTACTATAATTTATGCATTTAGACGACAGGAAACAATGATGAAACCCTGACTGTCATCGGTACCGGAGAATGAAATAGAGAAAGACAGGCAAGACAGAACTAAGGTATCACTCAGGCAGGTCAGATACGAAACAGCACAGATAGTTCATGGAACTCGAGCGACCAGGAGTGGAGTTGAAATGAAAAACTGGTCCGAAACTGAACTATGCACTCTGCACATGCTACACAACTCCGATTCTGGCCTTTGACCTAGAAGTGATGTTTGCCTTCAGGTAAAACCAAATAATCCAGACGCAACATGCAATTCATTTGTGCAATAAGTGTACAGCAGTACAAAATGTTCAATTCACATCACAGTTTTCCATCTGTACCAGTTTGCAACCAGGCTGTTTTTGGTGTATGACAGAAAGGTTCAACCAGAAAATAACGCAAAACTAACAAACACATTGTTGTAGCAGAGTTAGATATAGATCAGTCGATAAATTGGTTTACCTTCCATGAATAGGGTGCAATATTACTCCAGCCATCATACATATGAAGAAATCAATATCATCATAGTAGCGATGATTTAATGAATTTCTTTAATACTAAAATTGTTATGAATAGAGATAAGGTTAAAAGCATAACAAACAGCTCCGTCGATATTACTATGGAAAAGCACCTTATGTTAAAAATCCTATCCTTAAAATTATTAACTTGTCTCTCAGCACCGGCCACGTACCAAGTTCGTTAAAGGTAGCAGTGATTAGACCCCTGATTAAAAAGCCTGATCTTGATCGCAGACAGCTTTTGAATTATAGACCAATATCAAACCTTCATTTTGTATCAACATTTTAGAAAAAGTCGTAGCCCAGCAGCTGAGCGTGTACTGTAAGAATGGACATCACAGGAGCCTGCTTTTGTATTGCGTAGCGACCGTCTGTGGGGGGATGTGTGACGTTCCTGTGTCGGTGGTTGTGCGTGAAGATTCGGCACCTCTGTTTTACATGCCTTTTGTCTGAGACATTTCTGTGTCGATGGTTGTGCGTGAAGATTCAACACATCTGTTTTACATGCCTTTTGTCTGACGGCAACGTGTGAGGTGTCAGCCGACAGGACCGCCCACTCTCTTTGTCTTCCCCAAATGGGAGGCACTGGGGGCGTGACATCAGAAACAACAGGTTCTGATTGATCAGTGACAACTTCCTGTAGGCCAGTGACAACTTCCTGTAGGCCAGGGGTATAAAGGTCTGCTCACATGTGGAAAAAGAGACTGAGCTTTCTTGCTCAGGGGTTTTTCCATCGGAAGCCGGAAGGCTTCTGAGTCTTTCTCTCTCCCTCTCTCTCCCCCTTTACTCTTTCTTCTCATTTTTATTTGCTCTGTAACCTTGGTACCTTTTTACATTCAATATTCACATGTAACTACAATAACTACAAATTAGAAACTGTTAATTTTTAACCTCTATTGTGCCATGCCTCTTTCTGCCAGGTAACATCAAGTTGGAGTGGTTGAATACAGTGCTTTTGTGTGGAGGGAGAAAGAGTTTTTCTACACACTCTCACACCACATGGTCTTTTTTACAGTACCTAGATGGCAACAATATTCATGAAGTATATCAATCGGGATTTAGCACTGAGACAGCGCTGGTTAAAGTGGTTAATGACCTGCTGTTGGCATGTCACTGCTTGTCCTGATTGACCTGAGTGCAGCGTTTGACACTATTGATCATGCTATTCTCCTTGACAGGTTAGAGAATATTGTTTGGATTAAGGGAATATCTGTAGACCGACTGGTCTTACAATCACTGCACTGGCTACCCGTCAAATTCAGGATTGACTACAAAATCCTACTTTTGACCTAAATGGTCTCGCCCCGCAGTACCTGGGTGAACTTTTAGTTATTTACGTCCCACCACACCCCCTGCGATCAAAGGGTGCGGGGTCACTACTGGTACCCAAAGTACAGAAGGTCACAGCTGGTAGCAGATCCTTCTCACATAGAGCTCCGCAGTCGTGGAATGGCTTGTCGGTCAGTGTCCGGGACTCAGACTCAGTCTCAGTGTTTAAATCTAAACTGAAAACACGTCCGTTTTCTCTGGCCTTCTGTTAAAGTCCCAGACACAGTATCAGTTATTGTCCACTCTATTGACCCTGTTAAGCAGACAGTGTTAAATTCACCTTAGTTAGGATGTCCTAGTTAGGGTACTGGGCCACTGTAGCACCAATATACCACCATAACCACATATTTCAGTATCGGTCGTACAATGCCACCGTCTGCCGCTGCTTCAGTTTGTTCTCTCTCTACTGGCAGACCCCAGTGAAGAGACCAGCAGATAAATCCTGGTTCCTGACAACTGCTAAACAAGGACATGGCATGAAACGAACCAGAGGGTCACTACAGCCACCACCACCGTAACAACTACAGCTATAGGGATCTTCAAATGGACCAGTAGCATCATTATCGGCACGTAACCTAGACCATGACACTGGACCACACTTTGGACTTCTCCACCAACTGTAGGACTCTATAACTTTTTCTCGTATTGGACAAACCATCACCAGCCCTGCATTGACACCATTTGCAGGCTCACTCTACCCTGGACGGTCATCCCTCTCTGTATCACTCCTTCCCAACGTTTCTTCCTTTCTTTTTTCTCTCCTAGAGTTTTTTTTTTTTTGTCAAGTGTGGGGGGTGTCAACTGTAGGGCCTGTCAAAGCCCATTGACACATACTGTATGTGATCATGGGCTGAATAAGAAATAAATGTTGTTGTTGTTGTTGTTGATATGTTCTGGGCTAAATGTGGGGCTTGTTCGCTTGTAAAATTCATGCCCGGGAGTCACAGTAAAATGTGTAAGTTTTTACACAGTTTAAAATGAGATGACATGGTTTTAACAGTCACCCGTCACATTGTGTTTTGGGTGACAGAAATAATTACACGCCACAACTGACAAAAAAATATGTTTGTTTGTTTTTTGTCATGATATAGATCACTACCAAGCAGTTTGTTCTTCTTTTATCTATTTATTCGTGAAAGTTCTAAGGATGCCTTTGACCTTAAAGTTGTACTCCTTTACCTACCCAAGGTAAAAGTTTACTCTGGTATCGGTAAAAGTCTCCCATCAAAATTTGGAAGTAAAAGTACAGTTATTTACTGTGGCTCTAATGTCTTATTAGAATTTTTGTAACAGGCTCTTTTTAGGTGAAAAGACTGTAACTCTTGGCACAGAATCTCTGACATTCTTTTAAAAAGCACCAAGCATTAAAACCAAACAACTGTGTTCACTAAATATTGGCTGAAGGGTTCGAGTACAGGCAAAGTTTAGTTACAAACCGGGCCATGTCAGATTTACTGGAGTCTGCTTCACTGAACATGAGAAGATGGTTGGAAAATGCTTGTTGTGTAGTCGTAAAGCCCACATTTGTATAATCACCAGATATGAATAGTTTCTACTAAGTGCAAATTCAACATTATATGTAGGGACTTTATGTATATAGGGATTACAATTTTTCATGCTGCAGAAATGAGGAGCACTGAACACACAGGGGTATTTCTTTATTATTAATAAATCTTTCTTTAATCAGCCTATCCGGTCAGCAAGAGAAGAACATTTTAAACTAGCTGTTTTGGTTAAAAAGTACATATGCAGGAAATTACATTTACATCGTTAGAGTCCACCACTGCACATTTAATACATTTAAAGTAAAGTGACTGCTTCTTTATTCCACCAAGTTTGGGGGGTCCAGGTTCTTTTGCTAGTATCCACTGTCCCCCTCTCTCATGTGACCCCGGTTTGATTTAAAAGACACAGTTAAACTGACAACTGCCTGCTGCTGTGCATTTAACATAATTAGTAGGAAAACCAAGCCAACTGTCTGAATGAATCATGGAGTGTAAGATTGAGTCAGAATTAGTCGAACTGATTCATTGTCTGAAACACTACTATGAACTCTGAATGAATACTCAAATGTGAAAAACACACATCGCACTAGACTGACACCCGGAAAGGGTGGATAATACAGCGCCAACAGAACTCCCATGATCCTTTGTTCTGGCTGTACCCTTCTGTGCTTCCTGTTTCTCCTTCATTCTGTAACCGTGATCATACTCGCTACGTGCTCTTCTTTTTTTTAGATGCTTTTTTTTAAAGCACAACAAAGTTAACAAATGTACAGATACATAATTATTACACTTTTCATGGTACATAACTGTGGTTTCTCCATGATCTTTAACCTCTGGGGCAGTGTGGCCTAGCGGGTAAGGAAGCAGACCCGATAGGTTGTCGGTTTGAATCCCGAACCACCACTGTGCCACTGACAGTGCTCCCTGGGCGCCTGTCATGGCTACCCACTGCTCCCTCAGGGGATGGCTTGCCTTTTAGTCAACCACCACAGTAGTTGAAGTGAAGTGATTGTCACATGTGATACACAGCAGCACAGCACACGGTGCACACAGTGAAATTTGTGCTCTGCATTTAACCCATCACCCTGAGTGAGCAGTGGGCACCCATGACAGGCACCCGGGGAGCAGTGTGTGGGGACGGTGCTTTACTCAGTGGCACCTCGGTGGCACCTTGGCAGATCGGGATTTGAACCAGCAACCTTCTGATTACCACCACTGCCCTATTTAGACATGTCAGTATGTCAAAAAAGGTACCTTACTCTACAGTGGCTATTAAATTAAATAGTATTCTCATATTTACTTTTTACATTGCATGGAATTGTGTGCAAATATATTAAAGTTGACTGTGTTGTCACCGGAGGACTCAAAGCAGTTTTTTCTTTGATTTTTTGTTCACAGAATATCTTAGTCAACAAACCTATATGATGAGACACAACACTATCACTCCTTCAATTCCCGTTCGTGTATTATTTAGATTTCAGAATGCTTGTGGTGGGTCATAAATGTAATAGAATTGCATTACTGGAAACAAAGACTAAAATAAAATAGTCCTGGATAATTCTGATTAAAATATGCCTGAAATGCTCAGACTTTCAGTTGACTATACTAAAATGAGTCTGGACAAAAAATAAATGACTGCTTGACACAAAGACTAGACAAAAACTAAAATTAAGACAGGCTGCCAAAACAACTAAAGTCTCTGCTTTGTCACCTTACTGCATTTGGTCTTTACATAAATAGTGTAAGAAAGAATCATTATTACTTTTTACAACTACACTTTTTACACTACATTTCAGAGGCTGGTCTTGTACACATAGGTACACAATTTACACAATGAGACATGGGGAACAGAGGACAAAGACTGATCATTAAGGGTGAGGGAGGCCACTTATGTACATGAACATGAAGTGGTGACACCACCTGGTGGTGGATGTTCACACCAAAATGATCATAGTAAAGATTGAAAGAATGAACAAACCTGGGGAATAATCCTTAAAAACTAACATTCACTTTACTTACTCATGATCCATAACCCCTTGGTCCTACTCAGGGACTCTGCTTAGGGAGTCCATCCCAGGACACTGGGCACAGGGTGAGGACTCACACAGGACACCACAACACAACACAACACAGGGCACACAGCAATCCTCTCACACACAACACACAGACAATTTAGAGTCACCATTTCGATCAGTTTACGTGCCTTTAGACAGTGAGAGGAAACCGGAGAACCAGAAGGAAACTCCTACCTCCAGAAGGAAACTTTTACCTCCTAATGAAACAACATTGAGTTCCAAAATGAGCCAATTTAACCTAATTAAAAGTACCACAGAATATTTATAACTATTTCAGAGTTTCAAAGGTTGAAAAACATACCAGGAAAAAAAAGAACTATGGCAAACATGGCATTGTGCAGGATTATTCGCAAGATGGTTATTTGCTTCTGTTGTGTACAGCACAGCACACAGGCACTCAATTCAGCATCTCATGGTGAGCAGTGTGTTCACTGGTTAAACCGATCTACAGAATTAACAGAGGGTAGTGTACGGCCATCTCAGACAGTCGCATCTGGAATTTGTCCTCATAAGGGGAAAGATTATCTCCCTTTTCGCATGCTTTGTCCGCCCAGAGAGTTTCCAACTCCGGGCTCCGTAGTAGTGATCTAGCTGCTTGCTAATATCTCATTTACATTTACATTTATGGAATTTATCAGACGCCCTTATCCAGAGTGACTTACAATCAGTAGTTACAGGGAGAGTTCCCCCCTGGAGCAATTTAGGGTTAAGTGGGGGACACAGTGGTGGTAAGTGAGATTCGAACCTGGGTCTTCTGGTTCATAGGCGAGTGTGTTACCCACTACGCTACTACCACCCTAATATCTCGCCCTGAACAAACGACTGTACTGTGAGTGCATACACGACGTTCTTTGTAAGAGTTAGGAGTTTTTCCTAGAAATGCAGGACTAGTCACTGACCTTGAATGTAGACATTGTTCCAGCTGTCTCAAGTTGGTATCACCCCAGTAATGGGCGATAGAAAAAAAGATGCTTCTGACAGGTTGCATTTGAACTGAGGCGTGTGCTAAATAATGATACTGTCCTGTGAGGGTGCACTGTTTTCCCATCGCGACCACTATGTCCGAGACCAAGACAAGACCGAGATCAAATAATGGTCTCCAGACCGATCTCGAGAACGACATCACTCTTCATTTTATTGGTAAGCATTTCTGTGGTTGTGTTGAAACTTTGACATACAGGTCATAAGCATGAAGGCCAAGGCTCTGCAAAGTGCTTTCTTTTTTTAATAATTTGTCAATTACGGCTGTTTGCAATTTATGAGTAAAACTTGATTTTACAAATCAAAATATGCTTATATGGAGTATGCGATGAGCTATTGTTACTGGCAAAACACAGACAAGTGACATAAAAGGAAATAGAAACCCAGACTGCCTTTGTGCAGGCATCAGATTATGTGATTTCTGCCAGAACTGTGCAGATAAAATCTACTAGTTAGTGTGTGAAGCTCTTTAACTTTGAACACATTTTTCATTCCAAGTAATTAAAATTAAAAGACATTTGGCATGTCAGATATCTCTGATGTCTAGTTTGCTAGATTTGGCAAAATCTAAATTTGACCATCGAGTACTAGAGCTCTGTATGCAGGCCAAAGCAGATAACACACTGTGACCGACAAACCCCAAACAGGGGCTGAACAACCTGAAAAAAGTGAAAAGTGAAAGTGAAGAGATCGTCATTGTGAAACACTGCAGCAGAGCACACCGCGACACTTCAAAAGGTGTCCTCTGTTTTTAACCATCTCCCTTGGTGAGCAGTGGGCAGCTGTGACAGGCACCCAGGGAAGGACTGTGTGGGGACAGTGCTTCGCTCAGTGGCACCACAGAGTCCCCTTGCCGGTTCGGAATTTGAACCAGCAACCCTCAGATTACGAGTTTGTTTTCTTACCCGCTAGGCCACCACCGCCCAAAGTCTTGTTTAAATCCATGCTTTCCTGAAGAGAATGGATAAAGTGCAACATAATGGACTGGTTACATGTGGAAATTTCAACTGGAATCATGGGTTGTAACCCACATAGTCACATAATCTACAACTATGTGCTTCTACTTCTTCCTTCAGCTGCAACCCTCCCCGTTTCCCCAGGCTTGGGACCAGAACCAAAAAATACACTGTGACGTACATCCCCAGTGGTTGGGTTACTAAATTTGGTTGATTGATTGATTGATAAATCCCTTTATTGCTGTTGCAAGAAATCATGTCAAAAGTACAAGTACTGCTGAAACTTGGCCATCAACCCGACCACACATAAACTCAGCACAGTACATTGGGGGGTAGACAGGTCAGGAAGTTAGGGGGAAAGTGCTGTGATACCGAGACACTTTCCACAGACAGCACCAGTCATTTTTGACATGTCAATTTTTGTTGTACATGTTAGATTCTTATAAGTAGCCACCTATTGCTTTGATGATGGCTTTTCCCACTCTTGGCATTTTCTCAATCAGCCTCATGAGGTAGTCGCCTGGAATGGTTTTCAGTTAACGTGTGCCTTGTCAAGAGTTAATTCCACGCCTTCTTAATGTGTTTAAGACCTTCAGTAGTGTTACACACAGGTAGGGTTGGTACAAAGGGCTATACAACTGAGTGAAGAGAAACGACAGTCCATCATTAAGCCATGAAGGTCAGTCAGTCCGTAAAATGTTGAGAACCTTGAAAGTATCCTCAAGTGCAGTTGCAAAGACCATCAAATGCTAAGATGAAACTAACGCTTACATGGACCACCCCAGGAAAGGAAGACCAAGAGCTAAAATATAAAGCATATTTTGGTTTTGTTTAAATAATTTTTTTTTTTGTATAGTACATGTACTGGCTGCCGCCACACAGGGTCACAGCACACCCACTCCCTCCATACTTTATTGATTTCATTTATTCTTTCCAGTTTACTTTGATAAAATGTTATTTTGCTTTAATATTTCATTATTTCAATATGGGGCGCATATTATCAGTCTGTAGGGTTAAGCAGGTAAATGGTGTTGGTTTACTAATCGTGCTTCGTTATTTGGGCGGTTCCTTCCTGGACCTATTTCAGCTGTACCATTTCTTCTGTGTTTCAAGGGGGGATTCGTGATTTTGTTGGTTATATTTGTATGTATTTTGTGATAAGTGTTCGTTGTGTTCCCCTTGTGTATCTTTTTTTTCGGCCAAGCCACTTTAAATGTGTTTGTGTGGAATGTCAGTTGTGTTTAGTTGAGGTCTTGTTAGTTCATGTTTTTGAGTTATGTTTGAATGACCCTTTTATGTGTACAGCTCTGTATGATGTTTAGTGAAATAAAAATCTGGTGTCTGTTTGGTCCCTTACTCTACATAATTCCATATGTGCTTCTTCATACTGTAGATGCCTTCCATATTAATCTACAGAGTGGAACATAAAGAAAAAAAATCATTCAATGATAAGGCGTGTCCAAACTTTTGACTGCTATCGTGTATACATGTAGTTGTCTAGTTGTCTTCTTCACAGCCACAAAATACTGAGCGATTTGTAAATTTGGGATTGCTTCTGCTTCATAGAACAGCTGATCTGTAGAAGAAAAAACTCAGATATATTACTAAGAACAATTATATTTTTATTGGTGCAGTGTAAAACCAGTGAAAAGAGGGAGTGAGGTGTAAAATAAAAAAAAATGGAATCCCTGTCACTGATAACATTATTCCTGTTTCTAGGGTACATGACTTCTACAAAAATGGTTCATGCTGAAAGGGAATTACTTTTTTTTTTCATTTCTATGAATCACTTCATAGAAATGAAAATGAACTGCTTCACACATTTATGAACACATACTTATAAACACTTTGATTAACTTTGAAAATGGATTCAAATGCTGCAACAGATGAGTCCGCAGTAATCTCATTCTGCCTCAGTGGCTGATCTGCTCCAGAATTTTCAGAAGTGCTCTGCAGATGGTGAAGATCTTGCAATGACAATGGATCGTGTCTGCATTATGGAGGCACTACAACCTGTAAAAAGTGAAAAGAGCAATCATGTTCACATTCACATTTTGTTAAAAGATTAATTCTGTTCAACCATAATAAATAATATGAACATATTATTTATAACGAACAACACTCAATTGAGTTCATCTCAATGAACAATACTTATTCACCACAATACACAGCACAGCTATTAAATACATGTTTGAGGATGGTGAATTGTGTGGATTGTCTTCTGTGGTTCCAGTGAAACTTTTCATAGTTACTGCAAAATGTAAAAAACAACTTATTATTTAATATAGTTGGTGAGTTACCAATCCTTGATGCAAACTAAAACAATTTATTGCAGGAAACACAAAGACACAAAGCCTCATTTCATCTGGCAGCTTTTTTACTGACTGGGAGATTTTATGTTAATGCCTCACGTTGCACGTTTGCTAAATCAACCTGAATTTGCTTTGCAAGAACTGCACTAAACTAACCTCGCAGGCTGTGGCCAAGAGCAACATCACAGAAAAGTGTAGAGCTTTCATCGCAAGAAAGGCAGAGTTCCTTTGTTAGCTGAGGTTTTGTGTCAGAAAGTGACAGGAACTGGTGGTATGAATTAGAGTAAATGCAAGGCTAAGAACACAACAGTCCCCAACAGTCCCTCGACACATTACCTCAGTCGACCACACACACACACACACACACATACACTTGCCATGCTACATCAGTATTAATGTGACTTCAGTGACCTTTGCCTATGGGACATGATAAGAATTCAGGAGGGAGCTCCTATGGGACACCTAAACCCACCTCTGCATGACACTGTTGCTGAGGCATCATCTGCTGCGTGGGTGTTTATGGAGGAAGTGACATTTCTCTGTTCTGTCATCAAAGTTCAATGAACTTTGCAAAGTAACGTGTAGTGATTGTCATTGAGAAAGAGTGCAGCACAGAACACGGTGCACCCAACGAAATGTGAGCAGGGCCGCTTCCTTATCTGCTAGGCTACCACTGCCCTTCTAGGCCACCACTCAGGTGGTGATCAGGGGTGTTCTATGTCTTATATCATGCCGAGGTGGGTTTCAGTGTCTTAAATGAAAAGTTGAAAAGGCTGTTGGGGACTTCAAACTAATGTTCTTAGTTTTGTATAGATTTAAACTAACAGTCAAAAGTTTAGACACATCTACCTATTTGTGGGCCTTGCACTTTCTACATTTACATTTAAGGCATTTGGCATGCTCTTATCCAGAGCGACTTACAACGTGCTTCCATGTTACCCATCGATGAAGAGATCAATTCTGGTTCATTATGAATACAATCTTTTTATTCACTCTGTTGTAGTTTCTATACAGAAGTCAGACAATAAGAAGGTTATAAGTTAATCTAAATATTCTCTAAAGAGGAAGGTCTTGAGCTGCCGTGTGAAGGTGCTCAGTGACTGAGCTGTTCTGACCTCGAGGGGAAGTTCATTCCACCACTGAGGGGCCAAGACGGAGAAGAGTCTAGATGAATGTCTTCCTTTTACCTTCAGAGATGGAGGGACCAGGCGAGCAGTACTGGAGGCTCGGAGTATACGAGGTGCAGTGCGAGGTGTAATAAGGGCTGTGAGGTAGGATGGTGCTACTCCATGTTTGGCTTTGTAGGCCAGCATCAGTATTTTGAACTTGATGTGTGCAGCTACTGGGAGCCAGTGGAGGGAATGTAGCAGAGGGGCGGTGTGGGAGAACTTGGGAAGGTTGAAGATCAGTCATGCTGCTGCATTTTGTATTAGTTGTATTAGTTTCTACATGATACAACATAAACTGAAGATAGAGAACTATGAAATAACACGTGAGGTTATGTAATAAACAAAACAAGACAAATCACATCAGGGAGCTTTTGCTGTGATGGCAGCAATTCACTCTCTCCACCACTTTAAGTTAGACGACGGGGACGGTTTACAACACTCCTAAAGGTTTATGCTGAACACTTTTTACCATTCACTCATGTGAACGATGTCAACGATGATGGTGAGAATAGTGAACAAAGCAGCCATGAAGGTAAAAAGAGGCGACTTTGAAAAAACTGATTCATCAAACACTTCATGAGGCACAGTATAGATAATTGGGTATATTATTACCGGGAGGCAGATGCAGCAGCGGAACAAAGCAAGAGTCTACCAGCAGAGGGGGGTCTTACTTAATCATTACTATTTAAAGGAAGGTACTTTGCATTGGAATTATCTTTAGCTGTTAGTAAAGATAACGCGTTGCCTTGTGTTTAGCCCTGGCATGTAGCATTGCAAAAATAGGGCCAATCTAATCCACACTTACAGTCTTAAGTCTGTGATGCTATGAACTTCAGCAACATGCCTGATCCACCACGTCCAGAGGTTTCTGGCATTGCCTATTGATCAGATGGCATGTCCACCAGCTTGAGGAGTTCCGAAATACATTCCTTCTACCTCTCAACATTCCTCAGGACAGCCTGTGAAGGGTACCCACGTTTATCACAATAGTTTCAAGGCTGTAATTTTCCATGTCCACTCCGAACTCCTCCCATGCCTTAGCTTTTGCTTCAGAAAGTTCCTTTATTGCAGTCTTTTTGGCCAGTCAATACCTTTCCTAACCCTCCTATTTCAACCCGTCTGCCTCCATTCATAGACGTCCACCACCTTGGGTTGCACCATAACAGGCACCAACTGTAGGGGCAGTGGTGGCCTGTAGGGGCAGTTGTGGCCTAGCGGTTAAGGAAGTGGCCCCGTAATCAGAAGGTTGCTGGTTCGAATCCTGATCTGCCATGGTGCCACTGAGGTGCCACTGAGCAAAATCACCGTCCCCACACACTGCTCCCCGGGCCTGTCATGACTGCCCACTCAGGGTGATGAGTTAAATGCAGAGGACAAATTTCACTGTGTGCACCGTGTGCTGTGCTGCTGTGTATCACATGTGACAATAACTTCACTTCACTTCTGACCACAGCTTTTAGCAGCCGCCTCTGCAAATGAGGCCATTGGCATGGTCCCTTGAGACTCAATGTCCCCTCCAGCATGACAGGTTACAAGTCCTCTCTAAAGTAGGAGTTAAATTACTCTTGCAAAATTGGGCTCTGCCAACTTAACCCGAAAGATCCATACAATTCTCTTGAGTGTCCCTGGTCTTAACATACTTTGCCCCATGAGGTATCACTCTCACCACCAGTTGGTGATAAGCTGTGTCCAGAAAATCATTTCTCAATTGGACTTTTGTCCAATGAAGCTCTGACACCAGGAACACTTGTAAGAAGGCCTATGTTTGAACAAGATGTTTCTTATGGCCAATCCATGATGGACACAGAAGTAAATACCAGTTAACCAGGCCCAAAAGAGCTTTCTCTGTCATTCCACACATGCACATTGAAATCTCCCAGTAGATCTATGGAGTCATTGTCAGTGGTTCCAGGAAAATGCACTTTCAGAGCCCTAAACCCCCCTGATCAGCACAGACAGTCTACTTCTGCCTTTCTTCAGAGAATCGTTTGCAACTTAGTGTTTTAAAAAGCACCTGTTTTGGTTTATTAATGTTGACAATTATTAATGAAACTAAGTGGATTTTAAATTAGTTATGGCTATGCTGCCGGTTCAAATCATTTTACTCTAAAATGTGACTACAGTCTCAGTGTTGTGTTGGTTATCTACAAGGTTCAGGCTATGATTGCCTTTTTCTGCCACTTTCACTTGTCTCACTTTATCTGAGGACACATCACATTCAGCCCACACAAAGCCTCACATTACGTTTCATATTTCAGCTGTGGTTACTGTTGGGCTGTACGTGTGTCTGCGTGTGTGTGTGAGGGGGGCGGGGTGGTGTAGAGGCGTGTTTGTGTGTGCATCTTTAAATGGGCTCGATCACGTGAGACACAATTACTTATATGTGTTCATTCATAGTTTTGATGCCTTCAGTGAGAATCTACCAATGTAAATGGTCAGGAAAATAAAGAAAACACATTGAATGAGAAGGTGTGTTCAGACTTTTGGCCTGAACTGTAGGTTCTTTTTTTTCATTACATACAAATGGCTGCTGCCATCACCCTGGCTGCCAAACTACGTTTCCCATTAAGGTGTACCGATTCTGTGTTGTTACTGGGCAACGTTTGCTGACGGCATTGTGGTTGCCATCATGCTTGCTTCTGACCACAGCTGCTGGTGACGTCAGAGTGGAGAAGCATAAACTCTGCGGAGGAACTTTCGGGCAGCCAACTCTGAGCTAACGTTCTCGCCTGTACAATGCGAAGCACTAAGCTGCTCTTCAGTTTGTTCTGTTACTGCTGTGTGTGGACAGTGAGTTCTCAAGGTAAGATGTTTTTGAGATAAAATGTTGATTTTTTTTGTATGGAACTTCAGATATATTTTTAAATGTTTAAAGGCTATAATGAATGGCATTAAGTATGTCCTTTTTGTAGGAAGTAATTAATTCATTCTCAGTCATTTAGAAAGTGTTAGAGGTGCATTGGAAACTAAATTTGAGAACCTCGAGCCATCAGGTAATTTGCATGGTTACGTGAGAGAAGAGTTGATGGTCATCAGCGCTGTTCTCCCAGTTCAGGGGACCATTATGTGGACCAGTGTGGTCAATGCCTGAAATGTCAAGACTGCAATTACTGTATGTATCTTTCACAAACATTCAGGGAATGTTTCACAAATTTCCAGAACGTGCACCAGCAACTTTCCACATGTACCTTCTCACCAGACAGTTGTGTTCATCTGGGGTTTTGTGGTCAGCCAGTGAGCGAGCAACTATTACGAAATGAGACATTTTACAAAGGCATTTTGAGACTGGAGATTTTGGTCTTCTTTTGTCTTCGCTTCGGGTTCCAACTCACAGAGCACTGAATGTCAGAAAAGTCTGAAACCTTTCAAACTGCAATGGAAATGCAATGAATATTGAAATTAATCTCTTTCTTTTGGCAGTGAAAAAAAAAATCTGCAGAAATGCAAATGCTGAATGCTTCTGTCCTGAGGGCTTACAGTGCCTGGACCGAGAATGTACAACCTGTGAGAAGAAGGAATGCAAAAAAGGAGAGGAACTCATAATTGAAGGTGAGGTCTCAGCCACTGTACTGGCAGGTCCTCTGCACTCTTTCATTCTGTAGCAGAGCATTCTGGTCACGAACTACGTTTGATAAGGTTTTTTTCTTCAAATTTTATCACAATTTCAGTATCGATTCACACTGAACTCACAATGAAAACATGCCACTCAAATCAAGCTTGTTTCATAAAGCAGTCTTCAGCTATCGGCAAAATCACACTTCATATACTGTCATATATCTTCCTCTGGAAGAAGACGTATTCCGTGTAGTTTGTAGTTTCAGTAGTTTACCACACAAAAACTTGCAATAAAGTATATTTTAACTTTTAAAATGTCTATATTACAAAAAATGTCTGCAAGTTGTTCATTGCTCTCAACACTGCTTACTGCGTAGTGATTTTATGTTGCGTACCGATGTTCATTTGTGGCAGAAATTCTCAGAAGATAAACATATTGTGAAAAAGGAAACGTGTGTGTTGTTTGAACCAGCCTTTTCTGAAAATCGGATCTTATAAGGAATCTTAATCTCAGTGGTCACAACGTCACATGCATGCCAAGGTCTGATGCATCTATGTCTCGTTTAACTGGGTCCTTGTTTGAGGTTAATGTTTGCAACCGTGACGACCAGCAGTCAAGTGATTTGCAAGTACGAGATTTTCACTGCATTATGTCTGGGGTTTGTTACCCCTTTTCAAACAGACATTCCAGATTCCAGGTTTTTTATTTTATTTGATGTGGTGTGCCTTGGTATTACATGCAACATGTGTCAGCTATTCTCAGAAAAGCTAAGGCCAAAAACTTCTGTCACCCTAAGAAGACATCGATCTTAATTCCTGGTTTATTATTGCTGGTTTATTGTTGCTGGTGTTATATCTGTGTAATTAGGAATCATTGGTCATCAACTGCTACCCTGGTGGCACTGCTTCATCTGTAACTGTGTAGAATGGTGTCAGATGAAAGGGAATAATGAAATTACTAAATTAATAATAATAACGATAATAAAATAATAATTAATAAAGAAAAAAGAAAGAAAGCCTTAAACATTTCAGTGACAAAAGAATACAATGAAAGACTGCAACAATGAAATTCTACTCGACCAAAAAAGACTCTAAAAGACATTTACCAGAAATATGAAACAAACAAAGGGTGACAGAAGCACCAACGCATACCACACAGTTAGGTGTGGGTAGGTTATGTGGAACACGTAACCAGGCCACTGTAGTGTACAGTTTTAAAAAACAGCCATCAAATGGTTGTTTCTGTTGTTTTGTAAAGGCAGTGTTTGGATTCTATTGGATAAAATCAAGTAAACGTTCGGTAAATGGGTGTTTAGTTTTAAATTTTTTTATAGCACCAGTACTATGCTAAAAGAGGACTGATTGATAACTATGGGTATTAAAAGTAGCATTACCCAGAATTTCAATGCTATATCTATACTATATATATACAGGGAGTGCAGAATTATTAGGCAAGTTGTATTTTTGAGGAATAATTTTATTATTGAACAACAACCATGTTCTCAATGAACCCAAAAAACTTCTTAATATCAAAGCTGAATGTTTTTGGAAGTAGTTTTTAGTTTTTATTTTTAGCTATTTTAGGGGGATATCTGTGTGTGCAGGTGACTATTACTGTGCATAATTATTAGGCAACTTAACAAAAAACAAATATATACCCATTTCAATTATTTATTTTTACCAGTGAAACCAATATAACATCTCCACATTCACAAATATACATTTCTGACATTCAAAAACAAAACAAAAACAAATCAGAGACCAATATAGCCACCTTTCTTTGCAAGGACACTCAAAAGCCTACCATCCATGGATTCTGTCAGTGCTTTGATCTGTTCACCATCAACATTGCGTGCAGCAGCAACCACAGCCTCCCAGACACTGTTCAGAGAGGTGTACTGTTTTCCCTCCTTGTAAATCTCACATTTGATGATGGACCACAGGTTCTCAATGGGGTTCAGATCAGGTGAACAAGGAGGCCATGTCATTAGTTTTTCTTCTTTTATACCCTTTCTTGCCAGCCACGCTGTGGAGTACTTGGACGCGTGTGATGGAGCATTGTCCTGCATGAAAATCATGTTTTTCTTGAAAGATGCAGACTTCTTCCTGTACCACTGCTTGAAGAAGGTGTCTTCCAGAAACTGGCAGTAGGACTGGGAGTTGAGCTTGACTCCATTCTCAACCCGAAAAGGCCCCACAAGCTCATCTTTGATGATACCAACCCAAACCAGTACTCCACCTCCACCTTGCAGGAGTCTGAGTCGGACTGGAGCTCTCTGCCCTTTACCAATCCAGCCACGGGCCCATCCATCTGGCCCATCAAGACTCACTCTCATTTCATCAGTCCATAAAACCTTAGAAAACTCAGTCTTGAGATATTTCTTGAGCCAGTCTTGACATTTCAGCTTGTGTGTCTTGTTCAGTGGTGGTCGTCTTTCAGCCTTTCTTACCTTGGCCATGTCTCTGAGTATTGCACACCTTGTGCTTTTGGGCACTCCAGTGATGTTGCAGCTCTGAAATATGGCCAAACTGGTGGCAAGTGGCATCTTGGTAGCTGCACGCTTGACTTTTCTCAGTTCATGGGCAGTTTTTTTGCACCTTGGTTTTTCCACACGCTTTTTGCGACCCTGTTGACTATTTTGAATGAAACGCTTGATTGTTCGATGATCACGCTTCAGAAGCTTTGCAATTTTAAGAGTTCTGCATCCCTCTGCAAGATATCTCACTATTTTTTACTTTTCTGAGCCTGTCAAGTCCTTCTTTGGACCCATTTTGCCAAAGGAAAGGAAGTTGCCTAATAATTATGCACACCTGATATAGGGTGTTGATGTCATTAGACCACACCCCTTCTCATTACAGAGATGCACATCACCTAATATGCTTAATTGGTAGTAGGCTTTCGAGCCTATACAGCTTGGAGTAAGACAAAATGCATGAAGAGGATGATGTGGACAAAATACTAATTTGCCTAATAATTCTGCACTCCCTGTATACCTATATATACCTATATAGGTGTGTGTGTGTGTGTGTGTGTGTATGTGTGTATATATATATATATATATAAAAGGTATATTTATTTATACAATCATCCTGCTAAAGGTGTGTGAGATGCAATAAAGTACTCTCAGTGGCATAAAGTTCCATGCATTCGCTTCTGTCAGCACATTCTAAATATATAAATCGCTAACAAATGCAGTGATCTTCAGCCCAAGCCTGACAACCCATCATCTTGGTCAGATTTTTAGTTTTGTTCCAACTCATTAGCTTGAACTGGTGTAGACCTAGTGAAGCTGGTATACCTATACCTGTACCTATATATATACATACACACACACAATGCAACAATATAAATATGCATATTTATATTGTTGCATTGTGTGTGTGTATGTATATATATAGGTACAGGTATAGGTATACCAGGTTCACTAGGTCTACACCAGTGTACCACTAAGAGTACTTTATTGCATCTCACACACCTTTAGCAGGATGATTGTATAAATGCGAGAGAAATTCCATAGCTTTAATCACACTTGTTTTTTTTTCTGTAGCAGGGCGATATAAAAATTCATTTCATTGTGAGCCATGTCCAGACAACACTTATTCTGATACGTGGAAGGGCATATGCAAGAACTTTACAAGGTATGGCACTGAATTGTGTTTGCAATGTTTTTTGTTTATGCAGAATTCCTGGTTTTTCTCCTCTGCATTTGACTCTGATCAACTTTCAAACCATCTAGGGTTGCTTGTGGCTGTTCTCCTTCTCTCTTTATCTTTACCACTTTTTTATTATTTGTTTTATTTCACCACTTTCCATTCACCTTGCTCATGTAGATTCTTAAAATGTTTAAATAATTTTACCTGAATTGAATGTCTGAGAAGTCAGAGAAACATTACGTAATTGGCGACACAAATTTCTGTGATACTGTACAGTGTACGCAGGTTCTCTGTTGTAATTCTATAACATGCGACACATTGTGCATTATAATGCTTGTGCACACTTGGTACAAAATCACTGGAGTCACATTCAGAACCAGAAACTTGAAAAATTTAAGCTAAAAGTCCACAAAATGCATGCCCTTTCCCAATATTGTAAAATGATAATGGGACTCAAACTCGAACCCAAACTCACTGTACAACAAGAGCCACAACATCTGTAGTGGTAAGCGACCTCCAAGCAGCATGTGGATCAAGGGCAATATTATCCTCTCTACATTTTCCAACGAGCATGTGACATTCAGTTTACAATTAATTGAAAATTGTCTTAAACGTAACTTGTTGAAACCCCGTATACTGCCACACAGTTGTTGTGCATAATTGTTTAAAGACATTTCACTGTTGAACAGGTGCGCTGAAGGTCTAGACACTATTTTTGCAGGTAACCAGACCCATGACGCAGAGTGTGGCATGAAACTAAGTGAGTGATTTTTGAGGACTTTTGAACATTGTGACAATTTTATTAACTGGCATAAAATTAAAAAAAATGTTAAAACTGAGCATTTAATGCATGGAATCTGATTCCACCAGGTCCCACAAGTGGTAACTTTACATTGGATGTGCGACTTACTGTGTGTGTGTTAATACAGAGACAGTCACGCAGCAAGGAATGACCCTGTCATTTCATTGTAGCTCTAGCTCTGTTCTAACTGCTTTACCTTCACATGCATTTCTTTTTTCAGCAGCACCACAGTCTGCGTGTATGGACTGGGGATTCTGGAGTGGGGTGGCAGTTGGTGTGTTGTTTGAGGCCATTGTTTTTCTTTCAATTGTCTGTCTTTGGAGCGATAGGAAGAAGAAGACTAAATCAAGTAAGTCATTTAATGGTTGCCATGTGCCATGTTTGGTATACATTTCTTTGAAGGTCACATGGAATAAAGCTAGTGTCTCTTGTAAAAGCGCAATGAATTGTGGGTATTAAAGGGAAAAAATATTGCTTATTTTCTATTTTTCAGAGAGATATTGCACAACACTGCAAGAGACAAGAACATGCCCATTGTCAGTAGAAGAGAGAGGGAAATAGACCATTCACATGTGGAAGGCAATGATTTTAGTAATCAAAGCTTAACAACATCTCTACCTCAACTAGCTATGACCATCAAAAAAGTGACATGTCTGATCCTCTGCGTTTAATATGTAATATTTGGCTCTTTTGTGTATAGATTCAGCTGATTCTATATTAACCTCATTTAGTTGGTAATATTAATCTTAATGAGCAAACGTTCTGTAAAATATGTCAAATTATCAATAGGTATTTTGAACGAATTCTCAATTAAATATGTGCACATGTATTTTTTTTCCATTGTCTTTGAACAGACCCAGTTTTGTGATCTTAATGTTTGTAGTGTAGCTATCTCATGTACACTTTTATATCACAAGCCATTCCTGAATGGACTAATTCCTCTCATCTCTGCTGTGGGCCCAGATTTATGTGAAGGTGCGGGAAACAACCTTTTTTTTTTCAGGATACTCAATATTCTTAGCACACAGAGATGGAAAACGTTTACGACTGCCCATGGCATGCTTAAATGATTTTTACAAATGTTTTATTTAGCTATTTTGCATATATGTTTTTATGTAATGCCATGCTATGTCTGTGTTCGAATAAACGGTAGGAAATTTGTAAAGCTCACACGTCACCTTCTTCCTTCTGCTGCTCCTTAGGGGTTGCCACAGCAGATCTGCCATTGCAAAAATTGCTAGATGCCCTTTCTGATGCAACCCAGGCTTGGGAATGGCACCAAGAAATACAGTCGTGGCCAAAAGTTTTCAGAATGACACAGATACTGGATTTCACAAAGTGTTTTTTTTATCTTTTTTGTCAGTTGTTTCTGTGGTGTATTGAAGTATAATTACATGCATTACATTTATATGTTTCAAAAGCTTTTATTGACAATTACATCAAGTTTATGCCCATTTTTTCCAGACCTCTGCAATTCGCCCTGACAAACTTCTGGGCCAAATCCTGACTAATGGCGACCCATTCCTGCATAATCAGTGCTTGGAGTTTGTCCGAACTTCCAGCCTCTAAGTTTCCTGGCTATGGACCCAAAATATCAATGTTTGGTTCCTCAAGCCACTTAGTTCTCACTTTGGCCTTATAACACGGTGCTCCATCATTTACATTTACATTTACAGCATTTATCAGACGCCCTTACCCAGAGCGACTTACAATCAGTATTTACAGGGACAGTCCCCCCTGGAGACACTTAGGGTTAAGTGTCTTGCTCAGGGACACAATGGTAGTAAGCGGGATTTGAACCCGGGTCTTCTGGTTCATAGGGGAGTGTGTTACCCACTAGGCTACAACCACCCCACATCATGCTGGAAAAGACATTGTTCTTCACCAAACTGTTCTTGGATGGCTTGGAGAAGTTTCTGTTGGAGGATGTTTTGTATTACCGCTCTTTATTCATTGGTGTGCATATCAGTCTTTCTTTGATGTTTTTCTTGTAGAGAAGTGGCTTCTTTTCTGCCCTTCTTGACACCAGGCCGTCCTCCAAAAGTCTCTGCCTCACTGTGGATGCAGATGAATTCCTGAGCAAGCTCTGCACTGGTGGCACCACGATCCTGCAGCTGAATCGCCTTTAGGAGACGGTCCTGGCACTGGCTGGACTCTCTTGGGCACCGCGCAGCCTTCTTCACATCACTTGAACCTCTCTACTTTTTTTTGATGATCTAATAAATAGTTGTTTTAGGTTCAATCTTAGTAGCAGTAATATCCTTGCCTGTGAAGCCCTTTTTTTTGCAACGCAATGATGACTGCACGTGTTTCCTGCTCGTGTTTCCTGCAGGTAACCATGGTTAACTATCAGAGGAAGAACAATTATTTCAAGCATCACCCTCCTTTTAAAGCATCTAGTCTGCTATTCTAACTCAATCAGCATGACGGAATGATCTCCATCCTTGTGCTCCTCAACACACTCACTTGTGTTAACAGGAGGATCACATATCCAACAGAAATGACATTATCAATGTGATACGTGATAAAATCTTAAAGTAAGGCAATAGCTACAATCAGCAATGAAAATGACAAAGGGGAGAGGCATGTTTTGTATAATTTATTAATGAAGCCATGTAGAGTGCATCTCAACTTCTCCAGTTTCATATTCTGCATCATGTCTTTGATCGATTGATTAATATTTTGGAGGGAGTTTGTAAATAAAAATAAATGTTAATCAGACACAAAGGCAAATAACAGGCTGAAGCCAAAGAACACAGAGGAGCATTTGTGAAGTTCCATCAGCCAATAGCATCAAAACTGAAGGTCTGAAGGAAATGTGCAAGGAAAGTAAAAGAGATTACTTTGTCATTGTGATGCACACAACGAAGTGTGTCTTCTGCATTTAACAGTACCTTGATCAAGGGGACCTTTGTGGCACCTCTTGGTTGTGAGTCTGCGGCTTTACCTTCTAGGCCACCACAGCCGTGGAGTGGCACAGCAGATGATGCCTGATTCATGCTACTACTACAGTGTGCACATACTGTAAAAAAAACATACAGTCTAAAAAGACTCAATAAGATTTTGGTTGCCATTTATGTCTAAACACATTATGACTTTTTAAATGCATCCATGTTTTTGCTGAACGTTCTGGCTTTGACACATTATGTCTTATGAAACAGCCTCGACAGGTCACTTCGTTTCTGACAAAGTTAGTCATTTTGCGCACATTAAATTAACTCTAACTTCCGGAACTTCTGAGTTAATGGGAAGAAATCCTTAGCTGAGAGTTGGGGGATTGACCGCGCCACCTGGCAACCCCGAGACCTCGGGGAGAAGCGACGCTGAAGGCGCATCCCGAGTCATATGACCGGAGCCAGTTCCTCTCAGTCCCAACACACATATACACCCCGTCCGCTGGAGGAGACTCGCACTCGAAGATGTTGGCCCTCATAAACCGGCTTTTAGACTGGTTCAAGTCTCTTTTCTGGAAGGAGGAGATGGAGTTAACCCTAGTCGGACTACAGTATTCGGGGAAAACGACATTCGTCAATGTGATAGCTGTGAGTCCATTCACGACTGACTAGCGCCATGAGCTCATTGTGCGTGATAATAACATCTCATAAGAACCACCCGCGCTGGACAATGCTGGCCGCTTACACACTCGGGTATTAGGGCAACTGCTAATAAAATTCTACTGTAAAACGCCGCGTTGGCGCTGTAGTTAGCGAGCGAGCTAACGTTAGCTGACAGCGCTGCCTGTGCACACATGTAGCTTCCTGGCTATGTGCTACTGAACAACGCAGTTAAGGCTTTTTGTACACGCCTGGGTTGAAAAAGACTGGATCCTGAACCTGGCGAAGTTCGGACAACGCTTTAGAAAGTCTGGCAAATGTATCAGAGCTGCTGATTAATCATCTGGTTATTAAAATGATAAATCAGTGGCAGATGTCACTGTGTGTGAGTATGTGTATATATGAATATGATATTTTTTACATGTACATACAAATAAATTCAAGCTGACGCGCTAACTTAACCTACCAACGAGTTAACCAGCGTCAGCGATCATAACTAGTCCATATCGGGCCGAGTCTAGACAATCAGACGCGTAACAACACGCGATTTGGACCTGGCCGGCTAGCCAGCTCGGTCCGGACTGGTGGGTTTGTTGTGTCCGCCGAAAGACTCTCGGATTCACTGTGACGCTCATAAATATGCTGGGCGTTATATACCAATAACACAACCTTTTATTTCTTATATAGCCCAAAATCACATGCAGTGTGTCTCAATGGGCTTATATATATATATATATATATAGAGAGAGAGAGAGAGAGAGAGAGAGACACACACACCAGTGGCGTTGTTTTAGTTACTGTTTGGAATGACGCCCTATTGCAAGGTGGCCAGATTTAGGCCAGACGTGGTTCCGTTTTTCCTGTCATCCCTCCTGTCCTGTCCTGTCCTGTCCGATGTCGCCTGTCACACTATCGGGCACATGATTCCCTGCCCGGAGGGAGGGCGGCTTTTTATTCCTCTGCCAGGAAATGGCTGATGAAAAGAACGTGCCGATGCTGTATCAATACAGCGAATATCAAATACCAGTGTTTCTGTATTCGAATTTAGTCCAATATTCACTCCTGAGTTATGTTGGTTTTTTTCCTTATAACAGCATCTTGTATATCAGCACTGTTTTTTACATTTTCAGTGAATATGTACACAATATGTACAGTATCACAAAATATCATGATATATTCATATTGCGACCCATGTAACGTGATACTTTTCGTATTTTGAGATCCTTGCCAACATTTTTAGTGTGTTTGCTTGAAAATATACTTTCATTTAGTCTCATTTCCCTGGACCCGTCTTCACGGAAATGTTTGCTATGGAAACATGAGAGACCGTACTCTGACCCAGGGTAACAAAATGGTCTCAGATCAAAGATTTCCTTCGCCCAATCTCCCAACTAGCTTAAAGAATTTACTAATATTATAATATTACTAATATTATGCCTAATTGATTACTAAGCAATGTAGCATATGGTTTGTTTTTGCACAATACCTAATCAACAGTGTAAAATAGTTCATTGCTTTGCCATGAAGACTGCTTTATGCGTCTAGGAAGGGCACAGAGGTGATGAAGGTCAGGTCATGGGTTTCCAAACTGTGTGGGCAAGATGATGTGTGCAGAGTGGTAGGAGCAGAAGGCACGGGGATCTCCCAGGTCAGATCACAGGACCTGCGGCTCACTCCCACTCAGCTGTCTGTGGTCAGGTGACGTCCTGTATTGGCCATGTGCTACCCATGCAAAGCCAGGCCGACCAACAGCAGTGGTTCTCGCAGCGAGTCCTGCAAGAGGAAGAGTGCAAATTCCACTCAGTCCAACTCTGAACGTTGAACATTTTAAACACGAACGCTGGAGTCGTTCATACAGTTTAAAAGTTTATACAGTTTAAAAGATTCTCTGTGCAATTGTACACACACACACACCTGATATGAGCTGTCGGTTTTTTGAAAGCGAGCACTTTTTAGGCAGCAAACTGAAAGGACGCAGATGTAGTACATGGTAGTAGACATTTATTCCGGAAAACCTCTTTCTTTTCTGATCTTTTCTTTTTTTTTTTTTACTTTTTTTGTCTTTCAGTCTGGCCAGTTCAGTGAAGACATGATTCCCACAGTTGGCTTCAACATGCGGAAGGTTACAAAAGGAAATGTGACTATTAAGGTACAGTAACATTAAAATGGTTCCCACTGCACTATTGGGTTCGAGGCAAGTTGTCCACTGCAGATAAAGTACCCCCTCAATATATTAAAACCCTTATGGACGACATAATTAATGAGATGTACTATAATAAAATGAAAGTACATTATATACAGTACAGTTTTTTTGACAATTGGCTTATTTGTTTGTTTGGAATGTCCCATCATGTCATGGTTTGGTATCACAGAGGCATCAGGTACTATTCAGAAGTTTGGCTTAATGGTAAACCAGAAAAGGAGAGTAGAGTAGTTGAGATCTTTGTGTGTGTGTGTGTGTGTGTGTGTGTGTGTGTACACACACACACACACACAGAGACTCACACACATCACTAAAGCAAGTATGCTTTTGTCTGATTATGTCTATTTCTTTCAGATCTGGGACATAGGAGGGCAGCCCCGGTTCAGAAGCATGTGGGAAAGGTACTGCAGGGGCGTGAATGCTATAGTGTGAGTATTGAACGGCTATAGAACTCAGATATTCACCATTGTCCAAATTTCAGATGCGTGAAGGGCTAAAACAAATTTAGCCCATGCAATCTTCCTGATCCTTAGGGAAATGCTTTTGGAGTTTTAGAACCCCACAATTATTGTAATGTTGATGGTTCCAGGTACATGGTGGATGCTGCAGATCGGGAGAAAGTAGAAGCTTCCAGAAACGAGCTCCACAACCTACTAGACAAGCCTCAACTGCAAGGAATTCCTGTATGTATCAGCCTGTGTACAGGCTTTTTTCCAACATTACCGTGCTGTATACACCAATTAAAAGGGATTCACTGTGCTTATGTACGGCTTTACAACCAGTTTGAAATGATTTACTAGTTTAAATCTGTGATTTATCTGACAGGTGTTGGTACTTGGAAATAAGCGAGATCTCCCCAATGCCCTGGATGAGAAACAGCTCATTGAAAAAATGTAAGTATGATCGGCTTGTTCTGGTGCTATTTCAACCCAAGAAGTGTTAGACATATAGAGAGAATAAGCTTGATGTTTTTATGTGCTCTTTTTTTCTTATTTGGATTTAATAAAAGAATTATGGGGGAAATGCCTTTATAACTTGTTTTACTGCACAGAAATATAACATTCACTGGATTTAGAAGACAAAGCACACTGAACACTTTCGCCTTTTACTAAAGATTTCCGTGGAGAGGGACGTCAACAAGCTCACAGTATTTTTGGGGGCTCTGTTTTGACAGAGCTAGAAAAAAAAGGGGGGGGGGGGCAGTAGTGGCCTAGCGGTTAAGGAAGCATTGCCGGTTTGAATCCTGATCTGCCAAGTTACCACTGAGGTGCCACTGAGCAAAGCACCGTCCCCACACACTGCTCCCCGGGCGCCTGTCACGGCCGCCCACTGCTCACCAAGGGTGATGGTTAAAAGCAGAAGACACATTTTGTTGTGTCACCGTGTGCTGTGCTGCAGTGTTTCACAATGACGATCACTTCACTTTCACTTAAGAACATTTGTAAACTGGAGCATAAAATGACATATTTGTTCAAGATCAGATCTGGTGAAATTTGGAAACACCCTGTGTTTGGTAGTGAGTGTAAAATAAAGGTTAACACCTTGTTTGTATTTGTGTGTGAGAGTGCGTGTTTCAGCATTACTTCTGCATGATATAAAGGCATCCAGGCATGTTTTATTGTATGGCATTCACCCAGTTAACAAGTCAAGTGCTGCCCTCTGCTGTTACTTTGGGGAGGATGACATTGGCAGGTAACGAAGAGCTTTCCCCCTTCTCAGGAATCTGGCGGCTATTCAAGACAGGGAAATTTGCTGTTATTCAATTTCCTGCAAGGAGAAAGATAATATAGGTGAGTGAGGTGACCCGTGTTGTTTTTCTCACTTTCCTTCCGGGTGTTCCTATGAAAGTTGACGTTTGCAGAGTTCACCAATTTGAATATTGTGATTTATATTTGAATATTCTGTTATTTACTGAGGATGCTGAAAATCTGAGAAATATGAGAAACTACTGTGCAAAAGTGTGCACCCATACAAACCAGAGAAAACAAAACTGCTGTTTTACTAAGCTGCAAGCCATTTTGTTACAAATAAGCCTGTTAAACATTGATCGGATGTTGATTTACGTAAACCGTTTCCTCATTTTCAGTAAGCAATGATATCATGTGTATGGAGAAAGAGACTCAGTTATTCTCTATTGTTCTCTTGAGCAGCAATATAGTATTTATTTCTATCTGTAAACTTTTGTTTGCAGGAGATCATTCATTTGTATGAATAGTTGGGAGAGACAAATCCCCAATTTTTTGTTCTAGATTTCTAGATATCAACAGTTTTTCCTCAAATCTAAGGAAATGAACTTTAACTTTTCAATTATTATTTTTTGTTTTACACTCTGTAGACCGCTTACGACTTTTGCACATTACTGTATCTGTTTCATCACACTACAGAACTAATTGACCAGTGACCTTGTATCTAAGGTTTATATATAATTTGGTTTTATCCAAAGCACACTTGTGTGTCTATTTCTGCTTTTTTCAGATATCACACTTCAGTGGCTGATACAGCACTCAAAATCACGGAGGAGCTGAAAAATAACGAAGAGAAAAAAAAAACCTGCATCTCGACTCTGTCTGCCGCCATTTTTCCCCTCATAGCCGAACCTGCTCATTTCATGTGATGCTGTACAGTTGTCCGTTCTGCTCGCCCACCGCATCACACTGCCCTGCCTACTCGCTCATCCCAGTCCTTCCCAGCGTCTCGAGATTTCTCTCGTTCTTTTCCTGTCATTTGACTCTGTTGCTAAAGCGCAGGTTAACTAGGTGGCACCAAAGCCTGCTGTTCTGGAAAGTGAATTACTCTCGCAGTCTGGATCCCCTCGTGCTCTCGCGCGAATGAGACCACTTGGGTGGGATAAATCGCCTTCCTCCAGTACTCTGGATGAATTACCTTTTTCCAGACAGTCTGGCTTTTGGGATCGAGAGGAAAATGAAGCTGACTGTAATGTCTGTTGTCTTCTTGTACAAGAGTGTAAAACTGTTGTGATGGGTATTGCCTTTTTTTATTTTGCTAATTATTTTCCAGATGAAGAGTGTAAAGTATAACTGTTGAACTGGTAATATTTTTCACAGGGGTGGACTAACGTGTATTTTTTCGTATCACGGCCTGAATGTGCTCGAAGTTCAGCTGAGGTGATGCCTGCGAGCTGAGGTAGAGGCAGAATTTAAAGTGCCTTGTGCGAAATTCGCTCAGCTCTTTGGCTAAACAGCGTACCAGGCGTGTCTACCTGGGCAAAGTTTAATAGAGATAAAAAAAAAAGACCAAACATGTTCAAGAAATAAAAAGGCATGGTTTTAATGTAGATTATTGTACCATTGTCATTATCAAAAATGTTCTTTTCTGCTATATGGCATGAAAGAGGGTCAATTTGATAATAGGCAAGTATTTACCATTACCAATGCACTTTTGTAAATATAATAAAAAAATAAACAGATTGTAGTGTAAAAAATGAATTTCAGCATGTTCAATGTCACTGTGTTTCTTACATGTATATGTATTTAACCATAATGATTTACGGTACAATTGGCCTAGATTGCTAATAATAGAGACAAATCAAGATACATCACTATATTCATAACATGTAAAGTACATTTTACACAAAAACGGCAACATATCAATTCATAAATCACCATAGACGTAATCACCAGATGCCGCCACCTTATTGGGACGGGGTTCCAAGCTCACTCTGTACTCACGAAGAGTCAATGCACAACATTTCATAGGTAACATTTTATTTGATCAGCTTGTACGTTACGAAATTTTGTTAAATAACGTCATTCGCGTTACAGATTAGAGCAGATTAGATTTACAGTAATTCCAGGGACAGTCCCTGGAACCTGGGTCATCTGGTTCATAGGCGAGAGTGTTACCCACTAGTCTACTTCCACCCTACATTGTTCTACACACCCTGCATTGTTCTGCATGTAGTAGGAGTGTAGATTACGTTTATTTCAAATGAAAACATATCTATATGCAGATTACATAAAATTATATACAGTACAGGCCAAAAGTTTGGACACCTTCCACATAACTCCACATGTGTTCATTCATAGTTTTGATGCCTTCAGTGAGAATCTACCAATGTAAATGGTCATGAAAATAAAGAAAACACATTGAATGAGAAGGTGTGTCCAAACTTTTGGTCTGTACTGTACTTCTCTATCAATTTATCCGCGACTCGGATGTAAATACACGTCTGACATTTGAAACGAACCAAGACAGTAAAATATTGCTTCTCAAATTTGCCGGTTTATGATTGGTCCTGATAGACGTTCGTTCATTTTAAAGAAGCGCCAGCCCCTCCCAAGATGGCGGCTCTGTTGACGCATTCGTTCCCATGGACGCGCGTATTCAACGCGACATCTAGCGTATTTATGCAACGTCAGTTTCACGTTTTAGAGGAAGTGACGTTGTATTCTCGTCACACATGTTGTTTTCCCATTGGTGCAAAAGTTACATTCTTTCTTTCAAGATTGGTATGCCACGACATCTTACTAATGCGCCTGAGACGTCAGGGCTTCGATGATTGACTGTAAAACTAGCCAATCGCCAGCCGTCTAATGTTGCTCGCCCAATCAGAATGGTGGGCGAGGGAGAGGCCGGTTTGTTGACAGGAACCGTGTGAAACTGAAGGTGTGCGGCTAGGTGGTTGTTAGCACGTAGATTCCCCGCGGCCACGAACGCTCACTGCAGAAAATTATGACTTTTTCTGTCGGCCACGGGCAAAGATGCAATGGAGGTCAATAGTACTGGGTCTGCTCGTTTTAAGACTGGTTCTCAATTGTGTTCTATGGCTCGCGTTTGGACTGGGACCTAGTTGGGGCTTCAACTTCCCCATCAATTTCCACTTTAATCTGCACATGCCCGAGCTGCTCCGGGAGGGCGAGCAGGCGTCTCCCAGGGCGAACGCCTGGTCCCAGCACATGTACGACCGAGGGGACGCGGCGGGAGGTACGTGCTCGAAGATCACCGAGAACTCGCCTATGAAGTCCTACCTGAGCTTCTTCGGGGACGGCAGGGACGAGTATGACAGGAAATACGGCTCCTTCCCAGACGCGCTCAAGGTGGAGATGAGGCGTCTGGCAAAGGAAATGTTCTACTTCGGATATGACAATTACATGAAATATGCGTTTCCAGCCGATGAACTCAACCCGATTGACTGTCGGGGAAGAGGACCGGACGTCCTCAACCCGTAAGTCAACCTGCGCTGCTAGGCTAATTCTGTAAAAACCTGTAAAAAAAAAAAAAAAAAACAGTTTTAATAATAATACACGAACTCTTAAAGGGCGATATGTCGGGATTTTTCTTCTATTGAATCTTATAAGTATCAGCCATATGCTGTGGATTAACTTAAAACCATTAATTGAACGTTTTCATGAATTCCTGTTCACTTGTTAACAGATGCCCAGGGTGAGATTTAACAAAAAATAACTCCTACGTTTGAATGTATTTCTGGAATGTGACGACTAGTAATACGCATGGAACGATGATGACAAAGAAGATCTGAAAATATTCTAGTGCTTTTGAGAAGGAAATCGCCTGTCTGGTTCATCTTCCCGACTTGCATTCACTAACCTGTGAGTACTTTGGTGTCTTTTTAGGTCCAACATTAACATCAATGATGTACTGGGCAACTATTCTTTGACCCTCATTGACGCCCTTGACACGCTGTTGGTAGGTATCGTCATACTCGGCACAAGTCTCAGTAGGTGGGATGAAATAGTAAAATATGGAGGGGCATGTTTCTGTGTATTGGATGGAACAGTGGGGTCTGTGAAGGGTTTAAACGTATGATCGTAATCAGACGCGTTGCCAATAATCTTCTCCTAGATTCTCGGAAATGTATCCGAGTTCCGCAAAGCTGTCAAACTGGTGATTGACACTGTGTCCTTCGACAAAGACTCTACTGTCCAGGTCTTTGAGGCCAACATAAGGTTAAGCATCTTTATTTCACAGTTCTTGAAGTTTTAATATAGCCTACTGTTTCATGGGGTGTCAGTTCGCCTTCATTCATTTAACTTTTTCCAGAGTTGCACCACCCAAACAGGCTTAAGAATAAACCTTTATTGGTTGCAGAGGTCCTTTCACTTGCCATGTACAGTCGTCTGGCATCTACAGGGTGGGCTACACCCTGTAGATGGATACACCTTAATAAAATGGGAATGGTTGGTGATCTAAACGTCCTGTTTGTGCCACATTAGTATATGTGAGGGGGCAAACTTTTCAAGATGGGTGGTGACCACAGTGGCCATTTTGAAGTCGGCCATCTTAGAGCCAACTTTAGTTTTTTCAATAGGAAGAGGGTGATGTGACGCATCTAATTTATTGGTAATTTCACAAGAAAAACAATGGTTTTTATGTAACTTTATTCTTTCATGAGTTATTTACAAGTTTCTGACCACATATAAAATGTTCAATGTCACCAACCATTCCCATTTTATAAAGGTGTATAAATGGCCCACCCTGTACTTATTGGCTTAGTTTGGTATGGAATGGAAAGGTCTTCTCATCTCTGAATCTCCCCTCCCCTCAGAATCCTGGGTAGCCTTATCTCTACTCACATTCTTTTGACTGACCCGCATCATCCGTTCGGGGATGTGGCCATGGAAGATTACGACAACGAGCTCCTGCATCTGGCTCACGACCTCGCGGTCCGTCTGCTGCCTGCCTTTGAGAACACGAACACAGGAATCCCCTACCCAAGGGTAATAGTCCGGGTTCGACTGGGGTCCCACTCAGTCTTGCCACTTGCTCTTGCGGCAATTCATTTGAAGTCCTTTTTGAACATTGTGCAGGTGAATCTGAAGAGCGGCGTGCCACCTGACAGCATAAATGAAACATGTACGGCGGGGGCCGGTTCCCTCCTGGTGGAGTTTGGTGTCCTCAGTCGTCTAATTGGAGACTCCACATTTGAATGGGTGGCTAGGCGGGCGGTGCGTGCCCTGTGGAGCCTCAGGAGCAATGAGACTGGCCTTCTGGGTATGTTCATGTCTGTTGAGCTTCGTTCCATCTGGGCAGAGATGTGGTATCAGCGATTTGCATATCGTATCATTCCGTATCACGTTGCCGCTCTGTGAGACCATGCTACAGTATAAGCATCCCGCAGGTGCTATTTTTTTCAGGGATTATTTCATGTCACAATCATACAATTAACCCACCCATTCGCTATATATGGAATCAGAAAAAATCTGTTGACTATGGAGTGAAAGTGGATGCTTTGGACATTCAGATTGTTTCACTGCATTTTCTACAATTAAAAACTATGAGACCAACGATGATGGTCGTGTTACTGCAGTCGTTTCATATTTGGCCTTTAAAGGCTTGGCCTTTTGTCAGTATCACTCTTGGGTTACGTATTTTTGCACGTATGCTCGTGGTTCCCTTCTGCAGGTAATGTTGTGAACATACAGACTGGCCAGTGGGTGGGCAAGCAGAGTGGTCTGGGTGCAGGGATGGACTCCTTCTATGAGTACCTGCTCAAGTCCTACATCTTGTTTGGGGACAGCGAGGACTACAGGATGTTTACTGCTGCCTATCAGAGCATCCAGAACCACCTCAGGCGAGGGTGAGGGTTACACTCAATGTGTCACTTTATCAAACCAGCGCCTTGTTCCCATTACAGAGGAATCAGTTATTGTCTGTAATGAATGTTGCTTTACAGGAGGGAATCATGTAATGAGGGTGAAGGAGACCCTCCTCTTTACGTCAATGTGAACATGTTCAATGGCCAGATCATGAACACGTGGATTGACTCGCTGCAGGCTTTCTTCCCAGGCCTTCAGGTTCCTATTTCCTTATTTCCTTCTAGGTCTAGGAATAAATTACGGCCCATCTTATTGATCAGCTTATGAAAACAAAACTGCTTTCCTCCATTTGGTGATAATGCCAACAAAGAAATCAAAATCATTGCCAACTGTGCTAAGAATAAGATTGGCACAAAAAGGCATTTCTTCCGGTTATTCGTTCCTGCTGCATTTTCAGGTTCTGGTTGGAGATGTGGAGAACGCCATCTGCCTGCATGCCTTCTACTATGCCATATGGAAACGTTTCGGGGCCTTGCCTGAGAGGTACAACTGGCAACTCCAGGCTCCTGATGTCCTGTTCTACCCTCTCCGACCCGAGCTGGTGGAATCCACGTATCTTCTCTACCAGGTGTCCCATGCTGCCAGAAAAATAGTGCTTTTGCATCGCAAATAATTGTGTTTTCACAAGAGTTTCCCTTTAATTAGCTATCAGAATTAACACGCTTAAAGTATGTCATGCAATGAAGTTCCTGTTTGAGGTCTGACCTATCACACGTATTGGAATTTCATGTTATCCAGAGACATTTCTTACATATACATGGAGAATGGACAGTGAAGGAGTTTTCGGGCTTAAAACTAGCGACTTTTAAGAATGCAAACAGTACCATATAACAGGCATGTTTGGGTCATAATTTCAATTATTTATTTTACTTTAATCGATTGACTAAAATGTGTATTTGCTTTCACAATATCTTCCTAGGCAACCAAGAATCCCTTTTATTTGCATGTAGGAATGGATATACTCCAGAGCCTTGAGAAAAATACCAAAGTCAAGTGAGTCGAATGTTTGCTTATGTTTGTCACAGATTTTCCGATATTCCTGAATCAGGAATAGCCTAGTGGAGAAGGAAAAATATGATTGTACCTTTTTTTTTTTTTTTTTTTTAATTTTATATATATATATATATATATATATATATATATATATATATATATATATATATATATATATATATATCTATATATCTATCTATATATCTATCTCTGTCTATATCTATGTCTCTATCTATGTCTATATCTATCTATCTCTGATATTCTCTATCTCTCTCTTCTATCTCTCTCTCTCTGTCTCTCTCTCTACTGTCTCTGTTCTCTGTCTCTGTCTCTCTCTCTCTCTCTCTCTCTCCTCTCCACTCCCCCACCCTTTTTTTTTTTTTCTCTTCCCTCTGTCAGTCCTCTGCGGTCCTGTCCTGCTGCGCCCTCCCCCGGTTTATTTTATTTACTTATTATTGAATCTGCTGAAACCCACGATTGACCACTGACTTGTGTGTGTAGCTCATTTGTGTGTGTTTGTTCTTGGCAGGTGTGGCTACGCCACTCTTCACAACGTTGGGGACAAATCCAAAGAGGACCGTATGGAGAGCTTCTTCCTCAGCGAAACCTGCAAATACCTTTACCTGGTCTGTTACCCTGAACATCTGCTCTAGTATACATCTGGTGGGCTTTAATGTTTATAGTGTTTATGATGAACATTTATTCCGTTTATCCTGAACACTTTGTGGTTAACACTTGCTCGTCTAGAGATGTACCTAAATAATTCCTAACTTTTTGTGGTTTGTCCACTTTTTGACACCAGACAGAAGAAAAACTACCAACATATTCTGGTTATAAGGAGTGTCCTTCAGAATTCAATAACTAAAGTCATTTAAAACCAATTTAAATAAATTCTTTAATGATTAACATTAATGACATTCAAGTAAGTGACCTTCACCCATCTTATTACCATTTTTTAGCTCTTTGATGAGGACAACCCATTGCACAAATCTGAGAACAAGTACATTTTCACCACAGAAGGCCATGTGGTGCCCATTGAGCCTCGTTTCAGGGAGCGGAGCTGGAACTACCTCCACCCATGGGGTGAGGTCAGCACGGCACTTCCACTCAACACCAGCAACGTAAGCAAAAGTGGAAAATCTGTCCTCTCTTGACTTTCCAATGCATGGACCTGGCTTGTCATGATCCACCTCGCTAAAATGGTGGTTTTCCAGTGTAGATGTGACTCCAAGGTTCCTTTATTACTAGTAGAAAAAAAGTCACGTTCAGCTGGTCCCATGCATCGGACAAGGGCGATTGGAGAGGCCATGAAGCTTTATCCGTGATGTACTGCTTAATGTTCCAGATCTAAGAGCTCTGTTTGTGTCTGCAGTGTGATAGGATCCCAGAGGAGCGACGCTTTGGCCTGCCGCTGAAAAGTGTCTACATGAGGCAGATTGACCACATGGTCGGCCTTTCCTAAACAGCCGTGCATTCTGGCTGAACAATAAATGGCTTCTAAGGGACAGGTTCTCAAGCAAGATCTTTTAGCATTAAAACAAGGCATCTTAACCATCTGGAAGATCTTTTGTGCGCAGGAGTCAGTGTTAAGGGTGTGTCTCGTTCATCTGCTTGTAATGTGTTCCTTGGGTTTTAGCTGGAGGAACTGGTCTAGCCCTTTTTTACACAAGGTCAGGTTTTTTCCCTTCTAAACACACATTCACGTTTTCACAATCCAAAGCATGCGCAGAGGTTTTTCCATTTCCAGGCGTCTTATTCACACGTCAGGTTATAAATGTATTGCATCAATGATTGTCTTTGTGTAGAGTCACATGTTACATATACACACCATTACATATGTGTAATTAATATGAGTGCAAGTCATGTAAAAATGAGCTTAAATTTGGTGTAACTATTAGAATGGATATTATCGATTATGATGGCTCTATCCATGGCTGTTGAGTTTAGTCTTGCAGTAATGCATCTAGTAATGGTTTAATTCAGCTTCTCAAGGAAAAGCACTGTGCACATTTGGAAACACAGTCACCTCCAGCGCACGCCTCCCATGATGCCAAAAGGGGCCACAGACCGGCGCTTCAGAAGCAATAGGTCACTGAACCTCTAACTGCAGGAATCTTTATCGCCATCAATATTTTAGTCCTTATTCTTATGTTTCTACCGGGGATGATCGTTTTAATTTGTGCCGTAGATCAGGCGTGTCTAATGTGTCGTGCCTGAGGCGCCCTAAAACGACGATTTCTATTTGAATGTAGCGTGTGTTTGTATGTGTGTGGGAGATTACCGTGTTTTCTCCCAGTTCAGCGGACCAGACTGAGCGAATTGTGCCTTTGTATGAATCCAGACTCCTCTCAGTCCTCCGCAGAATGCTGGATGTTGCTTACTGATGCAACAGTTGGACTTACAAAAAAAAACTACCAGTTGGACCTTTACTGGGAACTGTGAATGCCAAACGATCAAATGATGCAACTATTAGTAAAAACTTTGTTGCTTTATTAAAATTTGCCATTTGTTTTTTATTAATTATGTGTCTGGTTGTGCAGTTCCAGAACTTCACCGTCTGGGTGGTTGGGTGCATTATTAAAAAAACAGCTTCCATCATTTTTAGGATTCATATCGTTTTTTTTTTTTTTTCTACATTTAAGAGGTGGGAACAGCAACCAGTAATTACATGTTGTTTTTTTGGTTTTGTTTGTTTATTTTCTTGAATATGCACAATTTTTTGTATGAATAATAATTCAATCATCACAAGCAGACAGTAAAGTGACTTCATAAGAAAAATGTTAAGGATTTTTTTTTTTTTTATATAACAGAAATTTTAGTTCCAGTCCGTTTCTTATCCGCATAGCCGTCACTGCTTGGCTCTGTCCCATCTGAAACAGGCTCATGACATTTTTGTATTAACCCTCTTATGACCATATTCCCAATCCTCTGTTAGTTTTTTCTTCGATTTTTAAGAGCTGCTTCAGAACAAACATTTTACCATCAGCAGTGCTAATTGAGAGTAATTTTGCACATCAGAGATACACTCAGGGACTGACAAATGTTAAAATTTCTCTGTTTTTCATTCTTTTGGCTGTTGGACTTCCTCACAGGAAGACCACAAGCAGTACGGGTTGGCAGTAGCACATCCAGCACCATCGTCCTTAACACGGGGGCTCCTCAGGGATGTGTGCTGAGCCCCCTTCTCTTCACTCTGCTGACCCACGACTGCACTCCGTCACACTGCTCCAACCTCTTCATCAAGTTTGCGGATGACACGACTGTGGTGGGACTCATCAATAACAGGGATGAGTCTAACTACAGAAGCGAGGTGAGCCGCCTGGCCAAGTGGTGCGGAGACAACAATCTCTCCCTGAATGTGGAGAAGACGAAAGAGATTGTTGTTGACTTCAGGAGAGGAAACACTCAGCATGCTCCTCTGACCATCAACGGTGCATCTGTGGAGAGAGTGAGCAGCACCAAGTTCCTGGGTGTGCACATTACCGAGGATCTCTCCTGGACAAAAAACACCACTGCACTGGCCAAGAAAGCACAGCAGCGTCTTTACTTCCTCCGCAAACTAAGAAGAGCAAGAGCACCAGCCCCCATCATGCGCACATTCTACCGAGGAACCATCGAGAGCATCCTGTCCAGCTGCATCACTGTGTGGTTTGGAGCCTGCAATGCGTCCTGTCAAAAAACTCTCCAACGCACAGTAAGAGCAGCTGAGAGAATCATCGGTGTCCCTCTCCCCTCCCTCCAAGACATCTACAGTACACGGCTCACCAAGAAAGCCCTCTGCATAGCAGCTGATCCCACCCATCCAATGCAAACCTTCTTCAGCCTGCTGCCATCAGGGAGGAGACTGCGGAGTCTCCAGGCCAGGACCAGCAGACTGAAGGACAGCTTCACCCATCAGGCGGTCAGGAAACTCAACTCCCTCCCGGCTCTGCCCCCACTCCCCTCACTCCCCTCTTCTGCTCCACAAACTTTCTGAACTCTAAATCACACAAACTGACCATGCACCAGTCACTCTGTGCAGCTCTGGTCTGCCATCTACCTCACTTTCACTTCGTCACTTTAAACTAAAAACTCTGTTGCACTATTGGTTTTTGCACTCTCCTGATGTTGCACTCTCCACCATTATTTGTACATGGTGTTTTTAAAATTGTATATTGTGCCTTTCTTTTTAAATTGTATTTATACTCTGTATTCGTTACTGTTACTGTTTTTGTATTTAATGTTATTCTTATGGGTCAGAGAGTAACGTAATTTCAATTCTCTGCATGTCCTGTACATGTGGCAGAATTGACAATAAAGTTGACTTGACTTGACTTGACTATATAAAGATTTAACCTCTTATCTTTTGGATAGGTTTGACTTCCTGTCCAACCTCATACTTGTCTTATCAGTTTTCATCGTTTGCCTGGGGATGTGTGTTTAGTGTGCCTTGGTGTGCAATTGTTTTAAGAAGTCTTTACATGGAGCATTGTTTAATATGCATGTTTGGACTAAACAAGTAATTGAAGGCAAAAAATGAAATAAAATTGTTTAGCAATAAAGATATTTGTGAAAAAAAACATATTTTGTTCACATGGTAAATTGTTGCAGCTGAAAATGGATTCACACATTTTTCATGACATTCCTGAAGATGGTTGATCAGCCACTACATATAACTCCATGTGCTGTATGGTGGTGGAGTTACTTTACTTTACTTTGCAGGGGCTTTTATCCAAAGCGACTTACAAGAGGAAGACACCAGCAATTCTCCTTCGATTTCTATAGATTTTGAGTTTACAAAAACTAAGAGCCCTGATAAGGCCTAACTTGTCAGAGAAAGAACATGCTCGGAAATTGTTAAGTGCTAGACGAAGAAAAGGAAAAAAAATGTTGCGGACTTGAGACTTTTTACAGCACTCAAAAAATACTACACAAAATACTCAAAAACACTAAGCATGTGAGAAAACCCAGCCTTTTAATTCATTTTAACCTTTTTACTCTTTCACAAATACTGTCAGTTCAAAATGTCTCTCTCACGAACATAGAGAGTTCCATTTTGGTGACTACAGTACATTTTGCTCTTCTAAAACAGCATTATTCTTTGTTTTTTGTGACTGGAACTGAACCGTCCAACAAATCCCTTCATGTCTTAATTCTTTTTGGTAACACGCCCGCATATGATTGCCACCAACAACCAATTGTGAAAGAGTTTTTTCAGGGATCATGAGATCATTTACATACGGACTCCACCTCTTAACACTAATGAGAATCTTTGTGATGTGCTGTGAGGAGAATTTGCGCAGTGGTTCAACTTGTAGGTTTAGCGGCTAAGAAGTGAACTTGTAACCAAAAGGTTGAAGGTTCAAATCTGGAATCATCAAGGTGCCACTGAGGTCACCTTGAGCAGGGTACCATCCATTGCGCACAAAGGGTGATGAGCAGAGGACAGATTTTGTTGTGTGCACCATGTGCTGTGTATCACAATGACACTGTTCCTTAACTGTACCTTCACAATCCCCACGTTCTCTGTAAAACCACATGATTAATTATTTAATTGAAACTGAAGGTGAGACTAGGAAGCTTGAAAGATAAAAGTGAGTTGTGGTGAATGTCACCATAAGATGGACAAATTCACTGAATTTTTGTACCATTTTCTGTTGTTTCTCTTCTGGTGAGGAGGGACTGGAGGTTTTCTTGCTGTTGACCTGCCTCTGATCTGCTGACTTCTTCTGCTCTCTCCCTGCTCATTTTCAACAGCTGAGACTGACCCCTCTCTAATATCAACACACAAATGCAAATTTATTAGAGGACTGCTAATATTCATGTATAAACACAAATATGGCCATTACAGTAAACTAATATTTGCTTTGTTTTATAATTTAATATTTGTCAGTGGAGACCCAGGGCCTCCTCTTACCACTCCCACGTCCCCACAGACCATGGTCCAGCATTTCCCTAGACTTCATAACCGGCCTAATGACCCACCCCCTTTGTTGCCCTTCACGGGCTTCCCACAGCAGCCCAGACTGTGTCCCGCGTAATCCATGAGGTGGTCTGACATGATGGACCCCCCCACAGACCTCTTCTCTGACCGCGGTCCAGAGTTCATTGCCTGGTTCTGGCGCCAATTCTGGACAGCCTGAACACCAGGTACATCCTGAGTCCAATGGACAGACCGAGCACATCAACCAGGAAATGGGTTCCGGTCCGGTGACTGTGGAGACCAGGTCTCCACTTTTTGTTAAGTACATAACTCCACATGTGTTCATTCATAGTTTTGATGCCTTCAGGGAGAATCTACCAACGTAAATGGTCATGAAAATAATTGTGCTATTGCTCAACTCTTCCATCCACATGGGCCAAGCACCTGCACCTAGCTGAACTAGCTCCCAACCAGAACGTTACCTCCACCACGGGCCGCTCCCCATTCGAGGCATCCACGGCATTAGCCCATCTGGTTCCCACACAGCCGTCAACCAGCACCTTCTCTGACACACTTGGGACCGTTTCCACCAAGCCCTGAACCACACCGCAACACCCATGAAAAGACAGTAGACAATTAGCCCTCCTCTTCCACCCTGGAGACAAAGTCTGAGTTTCCACCAGAGGACTACCCATACCGTCCACAGCTAAGAAACTGGGTCCCTTGCTCCTAATCTCTGTCCATGGCTGCCCACCTCCCACCTTCTCTGCTGTGACAGCCCCATGACCCATAAACTAACAGCAGTCCCACCAGGTCCTGCCGTCTGACAGCTGGAGAGGTGGAATTCACCTGATTCATCTTATTAAAGTGGTAAGTGATTCTTTATTTTTCTGTAGAAGTGTTAAATATATGGAAAAATCACAGTTAGATTGATACAAACTTATCCTGTAGTATAATGGTGGTGCTGGAGGACCCCCACCAATCTGCTCTACAAGACCACCAGCCAGACAGTCATCCCTGAGGACCAGGAGGAGGGGAGGCAGGCTCACCAGAACAACATGGGGTGGCATTTGGCAGGTTGACTAAAAGTAACAGGTACGTATTTTGTATTTGTAAGACATGTATTAGTATCTAATGATCCTGATCCTCCCTGCGCCGTTCCACTTTAATTTCTCTGGTCTTTAATTTCTCTGGTAACACCTGCTACCCACCATTTCATTCAGTGGAGGTCCCATCAGGGGACAGTGGGCAGTGGTGGCCTAGCGGTTAAGGAAGCGGCCCTGTAATCAGAAGGTTGCTGGTTCGAATCCCGAGCCGGCAAGGTGCCACTGAGGTGCCACTGAGCAAAGCACCGTCCCCACACACTGCTCCCCGGGCGCTTGTCATGGCTGCCCACTGCTCACTCAGGGTGATGGGTTAAATGCAGAGGACAAATTTCACTGTGTGCATCGTGTGCTGTGCTGCTTTGTATCACATGTGACAATCACTTCACTTTAAATCATGCCTTGGGGCTGTGTGGCTAGTTCAGGGACTGTAGCTCTTCTTAAAGTCAAGGGTTTGATGAATATCAGCAATATCAGCAAAGTTTATATTTACATTTACATTTGTGGTATTTATCAGACACCCTAACATGGCAAAGACAAAGGAACTGACTGTGGACTTGAGGAAGCTCCTCCTCCCACCCTGGTCACCATCAGAGGGGATGATGTGGAGGTAGGTGAGGACTAGAGGTGAGACGATAAACCAGACTGGTCCAAGAATGAAACACTCTTCAAGAAAGGGCAGAGTCGGCTTCTCCTACTGAGGCGTCTTGTGTCTTGCAATGTAGCAAATGTTGCAAAATGTAGTAGAGAATGTGGTGTTCTCTGCAGCCATGTGCTGCAGAAGTACGGTGAAGACCCCTGATGCCAACAGGCTGAACAAGCTGATCAAAAAGGCTGGTTCTATCCTGGGTGTCAGACAGGTGAGCCTGGCGGAGAAGCTATTTTTTAGCATTCTGATGGACCACCAGAGCACAGGCAGCAAAAGACTCTAAATGGAGAACTGAGCGCCACAGGAGGTCCTTCTTACTGGTGGCAATAAGACTGTACAACTGTTCCCCATTCTGTAGGTGACCTTCTCAGGATTAGTATTAACATCTGGACTTCATGGGACTGTACAATTATTCAATATAATGGATATTTTTACCAAATGATGGTCCATGGTTACAAAATATTCCAAAAGGTACAGTCATATGATAACATTTTGAAACCCCCATTTTTAAATTATTATTTTTTTATTATTTTCATTGTCTGGGCTTTCAAAGTGGCCATTTCGTTTTAATATTCGTCATGCTTTATGGAAAGCTTAGTGGGCTACGAACCAGAAGACAAAGTCACAGGTTCAAACCCCACTTGTGTCCCTGGGACACCCCATTGTGCCCCTGAGCAAGACATTTAACCCTGAGTTAGGGGGACTGTCCCTGTAACTACTGATTGTAAGTCGCGCTGGATAAGAGCATCTAATAAATGCCATAAATGTAAAAATGTAAATGTAAAATAGGTGCCCTCTGCTCAGCTGAGAGTGTGATGAAAACTTACTGGATACTAATGAAGAAAAACTGTAATTGTAATGGATGCTTGCTCTCTTGATCCCATGTCTGCAATTGATGCAGTCATGGGATCTAAATGTACTGGAGTATTCTACAGTAACACCTATCCATGAAGCAAATCCAACAGGGTGTCACCTGAAAGGAATATTGTGCAGGTGAAGTAGCTGAGTTCAGTATGTACAGGTTATTACATACCATTAGTACTACACTACATAAATGTGTGTCATTGACGAATATGACTCTGGTTAACAAGAATCATCTGCTTACCATCAATGAAGTGATCAACTCTGGTTCACTAGGACCCCCAACTATGAATACAATCTTTTTATTCACTCTGTTGTAGTTTCTATGCAGAAGTCAGACAAGAAGAAGGTTACAAGTTAATCTAAATATTCTCTAAAGAGGAAGGTCTTGAGCTGCCGTTTGAAGGTGCTCAGTGACTGAGCTGTTCTGACCTTGAGGGGAATTTCATTCCACCACCGAGGGGCCAAGACGGAGAAGAGTCTAGATGGAGGGACCATCTAGAGATGGAGGGACCAGGCGAGCAGTACTGGAGGATCGAAGTAAACGAGGTGCAGTGCGAGGTGTAATAAGGGCTGTGAGATAGGATGGTGCTACTCCATGTTTGGCTTTGTAGGCCAGCATCAGTATTTTGAATCTTACATTAACCTAAGTTCCATTTTTTACTCAGAACCAATGGAGCAGAATAAAGAAGATAACATCTGAAAGTGATTGTCATTGTGAAACACTGCAGCACAGGACATGGTGACACAACGAAATGTGTCCTCTGCATTTAACCATCACCCTTGGTGAGCAGTGGGCAGCCATGAAAAGGCGTCCACAGTAAAAAGTCTCCATATTAGGTATGAACAAAGTATGAAAGCTATTGAGTGGACCTGTAGTAGTTTGGTTCTGGCCTTATGTGATTTTAAGAAAATCATGAGGTTGAAACAACCTTTTTTGAATTACTGCATATGTGCACAGGCAAATTAAAACATCATATTAATTTAATAATATAATTTAATAATAACAGTTGAATTGCTTTAGACTCTGATTCAATTCAGTACTGTCCTTCACAGGCGTATTTTAAGGTCTGACAGTGAAATACTAAGCTGAACACAAGGTTTCTCTTAAAGAACATTGGGCTTTCAAAGGATACAGTCAACCTGATAAAACTTGTATGTCATGCTGCTTAAAAAGCTTAAAAAGAGCTGCAAGCATGCCAGACAGACCTTACATCATCAACTATCCATGCTCTTATTGTTTTAGCTTGGAAAGCCAAAATCTTCTTCTTAATTAACTAATTCAACAGTGATTCCTCTCTTCCCCTTCATCCTTTCATCCACTAGTCTTTTAAACTTTCACTGCTTTCCAAGCAAAGACTCCCTTTTCTAATTGTTTATAGTATTACAGAGCAAAACATGTAAAAATTACATGATTGAATTACATGATTTTTTAGATAGTATAGTTAAGTTTATTTTGTATATTATTTTTATTTTATTTTATGATTGCACTATGGGGGGAGGGGGTCTGTGTGAAAGACTATTTCAATACACGGCATACTGTGGATACTGTTGTACTAACAATAAACCAATCTTGAATGTTGAATCAGTGAGAACAGTGCAGCAGAAAGTTCATGAAAAGTTCATAATACAAGCATCCCACTCAAACCCATGGTAACATGGGCAACTGGTCAGGAGTTATAATCATTTCAGATATTCAGCTCATCTTCTGGCTGTCAGAAATAATTACACTCCAACATAAATGCCAATGGGTTTGGTGCCTTTTCTTTTCACAGATAACCAGACAAGTACAGTGAAACTGACCCAATCTGAAACTGAACCCAGAGCAGAACCCCATTTTGAACTATAATAAATGCATTACTGCACAATTATTTCCATAAAATGCTACATTTTCTTCTATTTGATTATATTTACATAAAGTATGCTTAAAATGTGATTATTAGTATACGGTGCTGCTCCCTTAATAACAGTGCACCGATCACAGCTCTATTTGAGCTTATTTGAGTGAAAAATATATTGGGGTTTTGCAGCTCGGGGAAAGAAGCATTAGAAATGGCAAAACTCACAGAAATAAAATATAAAGAACCAATTTTATTCAGCTTTCCATTTGTATACAAGAACAAAGAGAAAAAAGGAAATAGCCTGAATGGTTTTGGCTTGTGGCTGCAAGACTATGAAGGAGAAAATGTCAGGACAGCTGGAAAGGAGAAATCTGGATTATGGCAACAGTTAAGACAGTGGAGGGCTTCTCGAGAAGAAGGCAGAGAACTTGATCACCTCAACTGTACCTAAATTACAAAAAAACCCTGCAATTAACTAGTTCATGTAAACCTTTTAATGGTGTTTCACTGATATTACTTCTTTTATTTCCTTTTTTCAGACAACCTCTTACCACTGAGCAACACTTATGATGATACAGAAGACTTTTTTTTTTTTTCTTTAAATAATTTGTTTCAATGCATTTTAGGAAATCAAGTTATTCAGGATTGGCATCAATGCATTAAAATAAAACTCATATGGAACATAAGTTTATTGCAATAAAAACACAAACGAAACCCTGGAACAAGCCACTGAAAATACACTGTCTGAGAATTAGCACTTCAGGATTGTGCGAGCGATGATGTCTTCCACAAAAAGGTTACAACCAATTTATTGCCATTTTTGTGTTTCTTCTGGTACTATTTAAAAAAAAAAAAAAAAAAACAGTTGCTGCTGTGACCCCCACATAAAGGTTGGCTTCTTCTCATTTTGACCACTGGAAATTAAAAATGCACCAGCGGGCATTTTCTGATATATATTTGCTTTGCAACAGATTGAATGATGCCTTAAAACAAATGCACCTCCACCTGCCTCCACCAAACCAGCAACAAGTATAAATAATTTTTATTTTTTACATAAAATGCCCTTCGAGAAAAAGAAATGAAAAGACTAAAACAATTGGCAGCCAGACCAAAGCCCTGCAAAGACAGCATGCAAAAAAGGGGAGGAACTTCTGACATCACAAATCCAAAAATATCTTCAAGACATACAATGGGTTCTATGGTCTATGAACAGTACAGTGGTGGAAGGAGGTCGTCGTGGGCTTGGGACAGAGAGGGTGACCGCAGAGGCTCTGTCTACAGGGTCTGGGTTGGCACAGTGATTTTGCGTGCCAGCAGCACCAGAATTGCCAGCTCCACGCAGCCCTGTGCCTTCTCCAGAGCTTCGGCTGCCTCTTGCGCCGAGAAGCCCGCCTCCTGGACCCTCCGGATGCGTTCGACAGGGAACTGTTCAGGAGGCGGCCGCTGCGGTGGCGGTGGGGCGAGAGGCGGAGCCTCTGCAGGAGGAGCAGCAGCATCGTCGAAGTTAGAGGCGGGCAGGCGAGGATCGGGCTCGTCACTGGAGGAGCCCACCGCCATGGAGAGGGGACTGTGCGGGACGTCAGGGACGTCCATACCAGATGCTCGGCCATCCGCTACACCTCGTCCTTGCTGGCCTTCTGGGGGCTCTCGGACTTTCAAACCCTCCTGAGGAACGGATTCATCCTGCAACTCTGGTACCTGCGCTCTTCCATTCTCACAAACGTCCTTCAGCGAAGGGTCATCGTTCCAGTCAGCATCTTCGTTGGGCCGCGCTCTGTGCAACGATGTGCCCGTCTCTGGTGGTTCTTGCTCTTGCAGGGGGGCATGTTTTACTTTGGCAACACTCACATCCAGGGCAGGCACTGTGGCAGTAAGGGGGACCTCAGAACGTCGGCGGTCGACCCCGTCGGCATCCTGCCGGGCTGCAGGGGAGAGGAGAGTCTTGTCGGGGGACATCGCTCGACTGTTGGACACCAGCAGTTCATGAAGCTCCCTCAATGCCTGGGCCAGGGAAGGGACGCTGTTGCTGCCGTCTCCCTCAGGCTGGTCCCTCTCCGGCACCGCTGGACCTTCCATGGTCTCTTCTGAGACGGAGCCATCAGACGGACTGGGCGTGGCCAAGCAGGATGAGACTGGGGCTAGGCCGAGAGAAGGCATGTTACTGATGCTACTTCCGTCTTTCTCTTCCCAGTCAACCTCCTCAGGCTGGACAGGAGTGGCACCAGTTGCTTCGGACAGGTCCATCTCTTGGTTTGAGTTGTCCGACGTCATGGCGGTGGTGTGGGGATCAGCAGGTACTGGCCTATCAGCTCCATCCTCACCCACACTGACGGAGCTGCTGCTTTCCATCAGCTCAGAAGGGGAAAGGCCAGGCTCTCGTTTGTCCGTAAAAGCGCAACCTTCAACATCAGCAGCAACCTGGGCGGTAGATTGATTTCTTTTTTCCAGTGTGCCGCTGTCCATATCCTCCGAGCCTGAGACATGTTCGTCTTCAACAGCAAAAGGAACGTCATCCTCTGTTTCCAGCGATGCAAAGCCTGGGTCCTCAGCTTGGCTGGCAGGCGGTTGTCCGAAAGGCTCGGCCAGCGACTGAAGCCCGTCTGGAGCAATCTCCGTCTTGCAGCTACCCGGGTTTCGGTTGTGGCTACTGGAGGAAGGGGGGCCGGGGGAGGAGGAAGAAACAGCGGTGTTGCTGAAGGGTAGGTAAATGGGTTTTGGCAGGGAGTGAGGTGAGGTAGTTTGTCCATCTTCAGTGTCTAAGAAACACGGGGGACAACACAGAGAACTCATGTGACTCAAGTGTAATAAGAGAAAGCAAGAAGTATTAGAAAAATTCCAAACAAAAAACATGCAAACTAGCAAATACTCTTGCAATCCATGCAAAAATTGTTGCTGTGTATTTGGAAAAAACTTACATCGTTTCAAATGAACACTGAAATGAGTGCCTCTCATCTTGTTAGAATCAGACATTGTATTTTGGAAATTGGTTGGTTGATTGATTAGAAAATGACTTTTGTTTCATTCATTACGTGCCCAGACCCGTCGATTAGTTGTGTCTGAGCGACTCCGGTACCTGTTTGGAAGGGCCCTCTCCAGCTGTCTCTCCAAATGCATCAATGCTGTCCTGCTCACAGTTAGGGCACACACACCACACATCATGCAACAGGAGGCAAGAGTTAGCGTGTACACACAACCACACAAACGCAAAGCATGCACTCATATGTAATAAATATCATATGTGGCAATAATCCTGGGTAACTGGCTCAGAGTTTATAGTCAAATAGGTAATTGTTTCTAAGGCCTGGATTAATGGATAAATTGTTCTTCATACTTACTGTGCAAAAAATTTAAACAATGAATCATTTCATGTTAAATACACTGCTCAAAAAATAAACGGAACATAAAAACAAACAGTTGAATGTGCTGACAAATTATTTTCAATGGAAATCAAGTATCAACCCATGGAGGTCTGGACTCATGGAGTCATACTCAAAATTAAAGTGGAAAAAACACACTACAGGCTGCTTCAAATTTGATGTAATGTCCTTAAAACAAGTCAAAATGAGGCTCAGTAGTGTGTGTGGCCTCCACGTGCCTGTATGACCTCCCTACAATGCCTGGGCATGATCCTGATGAGGTGGCGGATGGTCTCCTGAAGTATCTCCTCTCAGACTAAAGCATCTGCCAACTCCTGGACAAAGGTTGGTGAATTGAGCGAGACATGATGTCCCAGATTCAGAATCAATGCCTTCAGCTTGTAGGAATTGCTGACTCACTCCACCCACATGAGGTCTAGCATCGCCTTGCATTAGGAGGAACCCAGGGCCAACCACACGAGTATATGGTCTCACAAGGGGTCTGAGGATCTTATCTCGGTAGCTAATGGCAGTCAAGCTACCTCTGGTGAGCACATGGAGGGCTGTGACACTACACTGAGACACAGCAAACCTTCTGGCTACAGCTCGCATTGATGTGCCATCCTGGATGAGCTGCACTACCTGAGCCACTTGTGTGGGTTGCTAATAGACTATCACTTGCACTTGTTGTCTATTCCATTTGCACAACCGCATGTGAAACTGATTGTCAGTGTTGCTTCCTAAGTGGACAGTTGACTTGGAGTTACATTGTGTTGTATAAAAGGGTTCTGTTTATGTTTTTGAGCAGTGTATTTTTGGCATGTACTGGTCTTTGCCGCAGGGTATGGGCAGCTGGCGGTACTGCGGTAACATGCTGTGACAGACGCCGTGTGGCTCTGAGTGCACTAGGCGCATTGCAGAGGATTCAGAGCGAAACAGGCACAATCTCAGCAGCATGCAGCCAGGACTCCTGATCTCTGCAGGGTAATCACAAAGTGAGTGTCCGCATTTACAGCATCCTCCGATTTCCACACGTCGGAGCTCACACTGGTGCCCTGTGCCAAAATGGCTCCATCTACTTTAACCAAGCCCATCCAAACTGCACTGACACTAGGTATCTTTAGAGGAGCCTGGTTTAGATTTTAAACTGTATTGGAGGTAAACTGCATTTCAATTCAGTCACTAAATAAACTAATATTACATTTATTATAAAATATTTATTTGATTTAATTGAAATGAAGCTTACCTGACAATAATAGTCACATTCAGACACAGAGGGTTTGATTTACTAAAGTGCTGCATATGACTAGTTCATTGGAAAACTCCGGATAAATCAAAAAGCTTCTTTTAAATCATTTTTAGGCTAGTACTTCCTTAAGGTTTTAGCCAGTCAGGCACTGAGTGTGTTGAAATCTGCCATCCTGTAAAGCTCACACACCCACCATGCTCCTCACCGCTATCCTGTACTGATCTCTGCAGCGCCTCTGCCAGCTCCTGGTCCGCGATCTCCTCTGGCCGGGCCTCGTCGCGGCCCTCTGGTCCGTACGCCAGACGGGCACACTCCGGCAACTCTGCTTCAGGCAGGAATCGCGTCTCGGAGCCAGTGGTGCCAATGAGGAGAACGCTCTTTTTAAGGTCGATGGAGCACTACAGACCAAATGTTCATTCATTAAGGACAGCGTATTGTAAAGAAACATTCAGCAGACTTCATTGGCCACATTTACACCAATCTGCATCATGACCATGCAAACAGAAGAAAAAGCAAGTGGATTCCGATTTTTCCAGATTGGATTCAGGCCTCAATGTAATTAAATACACAGATTAGATACAATGCTTTTCAAAGGACATTGAAGTGCAACAACATGCGAGATTGCAACGTGCAACAGGCATCACACACATTAATGCAGAGAACGCTCTGCATTAATGTACATCTCTTTGAAAAATTGCAGACGAAACAACTGCAGCTTAAGCACTTCTCTTTCTCTACCTCAGAATGCTGCATTCTGGGAACCTCTAATGTGTTGCAAAGCGATCAATCACAGGGATGCTTTGGTGTAATCCATTAGCATGGTGTGCAGAGCCTTTATCAAACACACAAGTCTGACTAGAGTAAACCTAGTGTAAATTTGTGAATAAAGTGCATGGTCAGAAAAATCCCCCAAAAAAAACAAAATATGGGCAAACTGGAAAAACTGTACATGTTTAACTGCAGCCATATTTAGTTAGTCACCAAGTGACCATTCAGACCTGATGTCTCTTCAACATGTCCAATCCCAGCAGCATGTCCATGGGCTGATCCTCAAGAATGGAGAATGAGCAAGGAAGGAAGTCCCCTTCAATCTGCACCTGAGCTACAATTCAGACAATGAACATCAGATCAATTAAAAACTTTCACAAGAGCAACAAAATGAATCATTACAGCCAGACTACTGTTGGATAATAAAAGCATGTACCTAAGTGCACTCTGCCGATGATCTTCTGCGTGCCCACACCCTTGGCAATGCCGGCCCAACGTCGGTCCACCAAACGCATGATGTTACACCGCTCTGCACAGGCCTGGCTCATGATGGTCATCTGAGCTCCTGAGAGAGGAACGGAGGTGAAGAGAGGGGACGGAAAAGGTTGCAGGGTGAGAGCAGGAAGGGAGAAGAGGATTAAGCGGTTTAAGAGAGCATAAGAGGAGATTCGGGGAACAAGTTGGTTTGGATGATTAAGACAAATGAGGAGCATTTGGATTACGGGTCAATATGGGGGTCCAGGAACAAGCAGATAAAGGTTTTCAGCTGGGTTGGGTAACAAAATACAAGCTACTGTCATATGTGGCATCCACAAAATGAGGGAAAAGATGGTAATTTGAGAAAGATAAAGCTTGTACAAGCAAACATTATGCAATAATATAATAGAGCTGATCATATTTCAAGCATAGAAGAGGTGTGTCAGCCACCTGAGTCAACAAAAGCTTTGACGGGATGTCCGTTGACTTTACAGTTGATATAAAGCATAACCACTTGGCCAAAGCTTTCAGGAGCCTCTTCCATGGCAATGGTCATGTTCTCTTCAATGTTGTGTTGCCTAAAGAAGATAGAAAAATGTTACATTCTACCAAGAAAATTGTGGCCATTTCACCAGCATCACTTTCTAATCGCACTAGTTAGTCCAATAAAAGGTTACCAGACAAGAAAATTATTACTAAAACAAGTTGGTTTAAGCAAACCACGTCACACAAGCTGTGCATATAGAACATATTCATGCCAATATACAGATTCATTTAACCTTTATTTCCTCAAACTATTTGACACCAAACTGATGAAATTAGAAATCCATATTTTGGTTCCATTCTTGAATACTGAGACATGTTTAGGTTTGTATGGTCTTTTTTTGTTAACTTACATGTGCCCATGGGGCAGGGTTATTAAGCATTTTAAGATAATTAAGATAAAACTAGTCATGTGACATGCAACTGGAAGTCAATGAGAGCCATTGTGGGTTGTTTCCCTGTTATAGTCATCTTGGGACCGCCATAGCTGCCAAACCAAACATGCAGAGATAAACAGCAGTTTTATTCAAGAGCATTTTTCTTATTATTTGCCTGAACTCAGTAAGCAGCAAAATGACAGCATCATTCATGACGTATTCTAGAAATTGTTGTTTTGTTGCACTGGTATTGTAATGACCGCAGGCTGCACCGGTAAAGGTAGCAGTGGACCATGCAGGTGTGTACTGTGTTCTTGGTGCTCTTACTAAAATAAGGCCCTAAACATATTCAACCTCTGACATGCTGGACCTTCTCCATGTGTCTGGCATGAACTACATGAAAGCTCAGCAGGTCCATTCATCACCTGATGTCCTCCTCTATTTTAGCCTGGGCCTCCAGGTCGAAAGGGTCAGCGGTGAGCAGCCGAATCCTCTCCTGCTCCCGACGCGCCCTGTCCTGCTGCTGCTCCAGGAGCACCTTACTGAAACGCTCTGCAGAAAAAAATGGAACACAACTCAAACTGCAGAATTCACACAAACAGTGTGGGGGTTCTACCGGTGTCCTTAGGTTCACTCCACTGATGGAATGATGAGAAGTTTGCATCGAACACCTCTTGTCTACATCAATCAGCTGAATCAAAATTTCACAGAAAAAAAAATCAAGTGTCCATGCATTAAGACAGTGAAACTGAGGTCAAAGTACCATTAAATGGTTAATAAGTGAGAAAAAACGAGCCATATCAGGCAAAAACAAAACTAGTTATGAAAAGCTTCTTTCATATTCAGAATATATACACAATCTGGTCCATTTGAAGTCTGAAACACAAATATATAGAGCAGTAACTCAGAGCTGTACCTCAGACGGTATATCAAATTACACTAAAGTGGTCGTTACTCTGCCCGGCAGAACAGAGTGAAACCAGGCTGGACAGAACATCTCCAGGAGCAGAAGACTCAGTATCTGCGCTCACCCAAGTCTCCACTGAGCAGGGCTTCAGCTAATGGTGGGTTGCGCTCTTTCAGCAAAGACAGCTCGTGGGGATTGGCCAACAGCATTTCTCTGAGTAAAGACGGGTCATCGAGTCCCTGAGGAGAGGTGGCTTGTCCAGTGGAAGGGGATGCTGCAGGCTGGCTAGAGCGAGGGCTGCTCGTGCTCGGCTGAGCCGGCTGTTGCTGTTGCTGGGGCCTAGCAGTGGACTGTTGGCCAGCCGAGGTGCCTGGGACGGCAATGGTGCTAAAGTCGATGCGGGGGAGACCTGGTGTGGAGGAGTGAAAAAGTTGGAAATGATTATGCAGTCGAACCCACATCTGCAGATATTACACCATTAAAGCCCCATTTCCAGCTACCAGTGTCATTTACAACATTATCCCCATCATTGATAAAGTCTTAACCCACTTGAAGTCTTTTAAATGCACCAATCGTTTCTACATTCATTGCTTCAAGACAATAAACCCTTGAATGTAGTGTACAATAAGTGACCCAGACCTTTTCTGCACGTTTATTTATTACTTAAAAAGGCAGAAACCGAGAGTGCGTGGCTATGATTTTAGACATTTCAAACCTGGGAAGGAGGGCTGAGCGGGTGGCGGCAGCCTGTCCGCCTGTCTGAGCACCAACACGTCTCCATCTTTCAGGCCGTAGGCGCCCAAGGTGCGGCTGAGGTCTTTCAAGGGCTGCTCTGCAAACGAGATCTGGAGGGGAGTAAATAAAATTCAAATCCCAAATTTAAAACCCAATAGACGTTCACAATACATGCTCAATCATAAATACATGTATTAGCAATATCTAATAATATATCGGACCATAAACTGAATAGATAAGCGGAGACGGTAAGGCAAGAACGGCAATACGATCGATAAGAATAAAGATCACTTCCAAAACCAATCAAAGCGTTCAGTTCAAGAGGGAAAATGTTCACACGGTTAAATGTTGGTCGTAATATGCTAAAGTGTCCAGGAGCGGCCACGGACGATGTAAAGACGCGCCCTGCTGACAGCACTATTCTGATCATGGCGTCCTGTTCACAGATTTCGGTTTTTATTCTCACGAGTAGAACAGAAGCCACACAACCGGCTCGCTTCACGCAACACGTTCAACTCGGCGCTCCGTGAAGTTCGCGGGCCGCCAGGATCAACTTGTCCACTTTTTAAACGTTTTCCTCGGCTGCCGGGATTACTAGCCTCCGCGCTAAACCCAGTTAGCGGTTGGCTGGACTTTTTTTTCGGCAGGGCGGGGGGCCGCTTCACCTGGATCTCTCCGGCCGGCACCCCCGCTTCCAGCTCACACAGGGCCAGGAAATCCCTCAACTCGAGCTCCGGGGACACGTCGAGGGAGAAGGTGGATTCCGGGCGGTCCCTCGGAGCGCAGAACACGGTGAGCAGCATCGCGGTGACAGGGTCAGGAAGCCCCGGAGAGTGGCGCGTCTCCCGCGGCTGAGGGGGTCGGCCGAGCTGCGGCTGCTTTTAAACCGGGCGCTTCTGCCGCCTGCGGAGTCCCGGCGCCGCGACCACCGCGCCGCAATAAACGTTCCACGCGGCGGGTAGAGTAAAGAAGCGGCGGTTCTTTCTTCCCGCACCGACTCGCTGCCCCACTTCCTCTCGCTGCTGCGCTACTCGCGGCCGGTCCGCAACTTGACGGCCGATTACCGCCACCTGTCGGTCTGGAGGACACACGACAGCTCACTTTTTTAAAAAGCTCCACTCGTGTATTCGTGTCGTGGAAATTCTTTTAAATATCTTTAAAGCGTGTACAGTAGAAGGGCTTGGGAGAATGTTAGTAGGGTTTGTACACATTAGTCAGATTGTTTCGTGGACATGGACAGTAGACAGCTTGAGTAATTTTGAGCTGTAAACGTGAACCGTGGCTTTCTGACTTTAATTTACTTTTGTCCTAGAAGGTGAGTTGTTAACGTCACATTGGTTAATAATTACGTTTATAAAGTCTCATCATATGCAGAAGTCTCATCATATGCAGGGGTAAAAATCCATATTACAAAGAATGGTATGTAAGGAGGAGAACGATGTTCACATATCTTGGAAAGTGAGAGAGTGAGTGTGAAATGTTTGACCCTACAAATCATATCGATATTGAACAAAAACAACAGCATGTTCATATTCATCATCCAGTTAAATTATATTAAATATGCTGGGAATCATGCTCATGACAAACATTATATCCATTTACAGAGATATGGAAAAAAAACGCAGAAAGGCACTCCGCACTTCTCTCCTTCGATTCTGACCTCATAAATGAAATAAAATTTAAAATTGGCCGGTACGTGCTGCCTGGCATCTTCGCCCGTAGAGATCATACTCCTTGTATAAGACGAAGTTCTTGAGGCGGTCAGGGAGCGGCAGGAAGCTCATGAAGACGGGAGCCCTGAGACGCAGGCGTCCCAGACAGCTCCGGATCTTCAGCCGACAGAGGTGCTGCAGGCTGCGTGCGTTTTCTGGAACATTCAACACGAGGGCGGAGAATGAGCGTCGATGGTGTCGGGGTCTCCACCAATCCCCCCACTAATAATTCTCCAATAATGGAGTTTATCGCCTTGATTCGCCATGTACCGAGATTTGGGCCAACATCAACCAACTAAAGGTGAATGAAACCTCATAAAAAGCTTCTGAGCTTGGGAGACAATCGTTTTAGAACACGGTTCTAACGCGGTTCTATGCTGCATGAATGGATCCGGTGACACTTACCCTGCACCTGGCAAATTTGTGGCCACTCTTTCTGGTCCATTAGAGCAGCTTTGAGTTTGGAGCAAAAGGTGACGTGATCAACATAGTCCAGCATCACGAGCACGACGTGTCCAGAGAAATCTTTCAACCAGTACACTGTGATGACCTCACAGAACTACGGAAGCAAACAAGTTGAATACAGATGAATACTGTAAATATTATACTTAAAATAATACCTGTTACCCTGGCTGGCATATTTGCCCAAAGAGATTAAACAGGACAAAACCAGGCTTCCTGGTACCATTCCAAATTTTAACACCGCTGACGGGATGGTAGTGGCCTAGTGGGTAAGACCCTTGTCTATGAACCAGAAGACCCAGGTTCAAATCCCACTTACTACCATTGTGTCCCTGAGCAAGACACTTAACCTTAATTGTCTCCAGGGGGGGACTGTCCCTGACTCTACTGATTGTAAGTCGCTCTGGATAAGGGCGTCTGATAAATGCCATGAATGTAAATGTAAAAACTCATCTGTAAGGCTGTACATCCTTTAAATGTTTATGGCATCAGTAGTTACAGGGACAGTCCCCCTGGGGACACTCAGGGTTAAGTGTCTTGCTCAGGGACGCAATGGTAGTGAGTGGGGTTTGAACCTGTGACCGTGGACTTCTGGTTCATACCTTTGTCAGACCTCATCTCTGCTTACCATCGTGTCTTTGATGACCGTGTTGGACCAGCCCTCATAGTCGGCTGGGACGTGCGAGCCCTCCCCGTATGGGCAGTCGAAGCAGCGCCGCACGTCGTAGCCGAAGTTGCACAGCATGCGCAGGACCAGCTCGTCTCTGATGGCGTACTGCAGTGCCGAGGGGAAGTGCATCACGTTCACGCGGGAGAAGTAGTTGACGTTGGCGCCGTAACGGAGCAGCATGTTGATCAGCTCGTAGTTGCCAATGCGCAAGGCCACCTGGAGAAAAGTAGCACTTTGCCGTGGCAATACGGAGTAAATACTCCACACGCCTACACCCTTCTACACTCATCTTTATCCTTTAGATTTTAATTGTACATTTGCTGCTATTACCTCTGTTTCTATCCACTTCCTGCCGTGACAAATGCAATTTCCCACTTGTGGGACTAATAAAGGTTGATCTTGTCTTATCTTATCCATCCTCCCATCTACTGTTCTATTCCATTCCATTCATACTGAACTCGTCTTTTCAGCCTCCATCTCCCTTTAACCAACCTGATCAGATCATGGAAAGTTTGTTCTTTTTAATTTCCAGAACTGTACAGTCACCCATCACCCTAAATATTCAGACGGTGAGGTCTAATGACGAGAGTATTTCACTTTTTACCTTTACTTCAACCTGCCATCTACAGAATTGAGCTGCTTGGTTATCAGACATCTGACCTGCAGGCACTTGACAGGATCCTGGTTGGGCATCGCTCCGGCCTCCAGCAGGATCTCCACCGATTTCAGGTCTTCGTTGCACACGGCGAAGTACAGGGCGGACCTCCGCTGGTCGTCGTAGTTGCGGCGCACCCAGGAGGAGAGCATGAAGTTGGGGTCGTATCCCGCGTCCAGCAGCATCTCCAGGCACCGGCTGTGGCCGCCTGCTGCGGCTGAGTGCAGGGGACTCATCCCGCTGTCCTCCACGGACTCCCACGTGGTGACGGGGATTAGGAGCGCGAGAGCCCTGTCAGGCGAGGGAAACGGGGTATTTCAGATCCTCTCTTTACACGTAGCTCCGTCAGAATATTCATAAAATCCTTTCCTCAACACGTATGACACGTGGATAACAACGTTTTCTGAGTGTCACTCCTGTCCTTTGGCTCAGTATTAGAGATGCAAAATTCAACCAATGAGAAAGCCGCTGATGCATGTGTGGTGCCACTCACTCCACATGGCCGCGGTGTGCCACTCTGTGGATGGGTAAATGCCCCGTGTGTTTGGGGACGTTGGGATCTGCACTGTGCTCCAGCAGTAAAGAGATGACCGCAGGGTTTCCAGAGGCGGACGCCTCGAAGAGGATTGTGGCGCTGTCCTCTGCCTGAGACTTCACATCAGCTCCTAAGGGACATTTAGCAGGAAAGTGATTGGCTGTAGCGTACTGGTCTTAATAAATTCACGTTATAGTTTTTTTTTTAAAGTTAAAGTGAAGTGATTGTCACATGTGATACACAGCACACAATGCACACAGTGAAATTTGTCCTCTGCATTTAACCCATCACCCTGAGTGAGCAGTGGGCAGCCATGACAGGCGCCCGGGGAGCAGTGTGTGGGGACGGTGCTTTGCTCAGTGACACCTTGGCGGATTGGGATTCGAACCGGCAACCTTCTGATTACGGGGCCGCTTCCTTAACCGCTAGGCCACCACTGCCCTCGAACGTTTCACTCACTCACTCAGTGAGTAGTCAGGGAGGCCGTCCTGGGACACACGGCGCAGATTCGCCCACCACACACACACACACACACCATTCGCCCACACACTCACGCCTACAGACGATTTAGAGCCGCTTCACAGCACGTTTGCACTGACTACATACAGAACGTTACCTTTACGGAGCAGCAGCTGAACGATGTCTGTGTGCCCGATCTGGGCAGCCAGCGCCAGTGGGGACAGTCCATAGGCACTGCGGGGGTCCGCCTGGGCCCCGGCCTGCAGCAGCATCTCTACAAAGTCCAGCCGGCCCAGCCGAGCCGCCTCGTGCAGCGCAGTCCTGCGGTGGGCTCCTTCCTGGTGCACGTCGGCTCCATGAGTGATCAGTAGCTTGGCCATGTCCTGATGGTTGTTCCTTATGGCTGTTAGGGAACGGTTTTTACATTTCAGGACAAGTAGTGTGAGACAAGAGAGCAGTCCCTACTCTTCATAACACAGCTGAGACACACGCTGCCCCCAGGACCAGGTTATTCATCATGAACATACGGCTGGAAACCTTTCACTTGGATAATTGTGGTCATGTATCTAAATGCACCTATGAACCAGTTATTGTTGACAGTTATTATGATGCACAGCAAGCATATCAGACGGTGCACATAGTGAAATGTGTCCTCTGCATTCAGCCCATTATCCATACTGAGCAGTGGGAAACCATGAAAGGCACCCGGGATGCAGGGTGGGGACGGTACTTTGTTCGAGGGGACTTCAGTGGCACCTTGGCCCTTCGGGATTCGAACCCGCAACTTTTCATTTTACGAGTCTGTTTCCTTCCATCCTTGCCCCAGTGGACAATGTCACAGGATCAAACTCCACAAACTACCACTGTGTTCCAGAACACTGACACTGAACCCTGAGTCGGCTGGTTGACAGCTGGTGTGAATAAAAGTGAAAGTGAAGCGCAGCACACGGTGACACAACGAGATGTGTCCTCTGCTTTTAACCATCAACCTTGGTGAGCAGCGGGCAGCCATGACAGTGTGTGGGGACGGGGCTTTGCTCAGTGGCACCTTGGCAGATCAGGATTCAAACTGGCAACCTTCTGATTACGGGGCCGCTTCCTTAACTGCTCGGCCACCACTGCCGCAAAAGCTAAACATCATTATGGAAGATTCTGTCAAACACCATGATGTGGCTTGATAAAGGACCTAAAGAGCTTTAAAGAGCTTAAAACTCCATGAATGTTACCAGTCATGCAAAAACTAAAGCTACTCTGTATTGACCTATGAAGAGTGGCGTGTCTTCATCAACATCCACGATGTTCGCACTGCAGCCCTTTTCCATCAAGAAGGAGGCATTGTCTACCAGACACTTCTCCACAGCCAGGAAGAGCGGCGTTTTCCCACGGTGACAGCGTTTGTGCTCAGCACCTCTGGGAGAAGCTGCGAAGGTGGGTCGTGTTGTTAATGGCGGCCATGAGCTGATCTGATATTTCTGATGCTCATTGTGACGTACAGACCTGTAAATGTGATCTCCAAGATCTTCTGGTTGCTCTGAAATGCTGCTTCATGCAGAGGCACCCAACCTCTGCTGTCCTCCTCTGAGAAGGCCTGTGTGTGGACGACCAGCTTGCGCAGAGACTCCTCATTGCCTGGTGGGACAAAGAATAAGCGCTCGAGTCCCTGCATGTGGAACATGTCAAGCTGCTGATTCGTGATTTGCATCACTTCCCTTGGACGGTTGCACCATACCTGCTTTAATGGCTGCGAAGATTTTCTCCAGCTCAGGAGAATTTCGAATGGTCCTGTCATATGAATCAGACGACAAGATAAATAATTTAAACGCTATTCTGATGCCTGGACAACATCTGCCAGTTGACGTGAGGAGATGATGAGTATTCATGCTGTACCTGCAAGCTTCCCCAGAGAAGGATTCCCTTAATTCCACCTGCTTGCTGCACTCCTGGAGACTCTGTTCAATCACAAGCTGGGTCGCCAAGTCCTCATCCAGGATCAGCCCCGACGTCTCAAAATCCATGAGCCTCAGACTCTTTCTCTGGCTCTGGCTCCGGAACTGCAGGGTGGGTTTCTAGCCGTCTCAGGCCACGTCAACACCGCACGCCCTGGCATAACAAGACCTCTGACTTATTTTGCCCCCACCCTGCCTGCATTCTGAAAGGTAGCATTTTGTGAGGCAGAAATAAGCTTCATATATGCTTCTTGTGTTTCCATAAAACATAATATGATAGATCGTAGTTGGCTGTCATGCATTTCAAATATTCTGACTGCTGAAAGGCCCGTGAACATGCACCAAATAAAGCAGTATATTGGGGTTTTTTGTATCAATAGTTCAGGATATGTGCAGATACTGCAGCATAGTGCATACATACTGCAACAGAGAACCTCTCATCAATCCATATGCACAGACAGCTCTTCAGAGGGCTTCCACATAGAGGCCAGCTTGTCGTATCTTCCCAAAACCACTTCAGGTTACCTTTCGTAAACAGGCAGTGTCGCGTCCAGCAGGGGTGTTTTGAGGAGTGATCACACTTGCACCACACTGGGATATGTTTATCACACGGCAGCTATAAATACCCGATCATGAGACAGGGCAGGGCCGCTTCCCTTACCCAGGCCTACTGATCTTCCGTAACACAGAATCCCGGCCGGTGTGCGCAACACGCTGTAGAGACCTTCTCTACTAATATAACATTCGGGAGGAATCGGTGCTTGATGCACAATCCGCTGACACCGCAGGTTATTCATGGGAGATAGGCTGGAGGAACATTGAAATTCAGAGAGGAGCTGGTCTGAGCATGTGGATGTATCTTTTTTTATTATTATTATTATATTTATTGATGTAATTTTTCAATTTACAGACAAAAACAAAATCACAAAACAAAACACATCTCCTTCATATAGATTTAATTCAGCAGTCAACCACATCAATGTGCAAAGGCAAAAAAAAACTTTAAGAATAGATTTTTACTTACACAATGTAACACTGTGAATAATAATGACAATAAAAATACAAATATGAATATATAATCACCTAGATACTTAAAGCAAGAGTGATAGGGGAAGTGGAAATAAAAATAGAGAGCAAATAGGTTTGCAAATGTCAGCACTATCGGTCACTTTGACAAGAGATTTATAGAGGAAACAAACAGAAGAGAAAAGAAATAATAAAGTAAAATAAAAAGTGGTGTATTAACACCTACATTACAACTACAAGGGTTCAAGTAGCCTTGCAATTATCAGAAATCTTTAACAGGTGATTGAAAAGAGGCCTCCAAGAAGCTTCAAACAGATCTATATTTCCAGACATACTATATCTAAGCCTTTCTACATGAAGGGGGGAATGTGGATGTATCTTGGTTATGAAAAATATCATGCCAGACTGTGAAATTGTTGCCAAACAGATTGTGACAAAAGTGATAGAAAATCAGTCTCTTTGACAATTTCCTTGGACGAAATTGCCCACCACCAGACCTGCCAGATGTCTGGTCATATTTAATCACAGTCGCCTTTTCATGAGGGCTTAACAAAGGTCATATTGTGTGTGCAGAAACGATTAGACGGATGAGAGTCAGTCCCACACACTGCCGCCCTGCAGTGACAACACTCAACCGTCACCCACCAAGAACAGGCGATGTTTCATCTCTCCTTTAATTAAGGAGCTTTGCTTTGCATAGGCGATGGTCGAGGGACCAAATCTAAACCTGGTTTTCTGCACTGTAAGGCATAAAAATACCGCTAGGGGGCGGTATCACACCTGCTCTTCATCCAAACTCTTCTAGGCTCATCACAAAGCGCTCTAGAGTGATCTGTACTGAATGTACACCTTTATACATAGTTCTACATATTTTCAGACTAGTATTTGTTTCTGTATTCACCAGGAAACGGTCCAGTGTGCTCAGTAATCTTTGCATGAGTGAAAGAGTTTTGTACTTCTGCCACCTTGAAAATATTCTATTGTATCCCTGAGATGATGTCACTTATTCACATGAGTCAATTATTCATATGACCAGCTTGGAAACGGGTGTGGTTGTAAATGCACAGGCATACGCCGAAGATTAACTAGTCTCAATGTGTGGTGCCTCAAGTGTAACGTGAACCACAACTTACTTGGAGAGCAACTTCCAATCAGTAGTTACAGGGACAGTCCTCCCCTGGAGACACTCAGGGTTAAGTGTCTTGCTCAGGGACACAATGGTAGTAAGTGGGGTTTGAACCTGGGTCTTCTGGTTTCTAGGCAAGTGTCTTACCCACTAGGCTACTACCACCCATGTAATGTAAAGACCAAGACAGACAATGAGGAAATAATGTTTGCTGTAAGATGAAGTTGGAATCTGGAGTTTGCATGCTCTCCCCATGTCCTGGGATGGGCTTGGACCCCGAGGAAGACTAAGCGACTATGGAAAGCGAATGAGGGATGAATAGTTTTGCAAGGGTTTCGTGATGGGTGCCCCAAGTTTTAGACTCTGGTTCTTCAGCATGTTTCTTGACCTCCATTGCGCCTTACCTGCAGTTCATCATATAATTTTTGATCACCCGGATCTGTAAAATCTACCTCTGCTATTATTCATAATGTCACATTGAAAAACAAATTACTTCCCAAGCTACAGCTGAGGAACTCATTCATCTACATTGCTGTGTCTCGTTTCTTTGGATTCCTGTCATGTAACCACTTTAATCTGCACTATAATCCTCTTACTGTCTATGGTTATTTTTCTCTCTTGTCAGAACTTCTGCAGGTTTTCTAGACCCAGTCATCATTCGGCAATTCAAATGGATTGATAATGCATGAGCTCCTTCAGATGACTCACTTGCATATGGTTTGCCTTTATGGATAATTTCACGGCTCCTTAAAAAGGGCCCAGAGCACAGTCAACGCTATGTGACTAGGTTCACAGCTGGCAACATTCCAGCTCCAGGTCTCTGCAGGTCAATGGTTCATTCTATTTAGATACATGAACCAGAGCCTAATGAATGCAAGTGAAAATGAAGTGATTGGCACAGCACACGATGTCCTCTGCTTTTAACCATCACCCTTGGTGAGCAGTGGGCGGCCATGACAGGCGCCCGGGGAGCAGTGTGTGGGGACGGCGCTTTGCTCAGTGGCACCTCGGTAGTAAGGGACTCGAACCGGCAACCTTCTGATTACTGGTCCTTTCCCGCTAGGCCACCACTGTGCTATTTGCAGTGGATAAGCATGATAGGTAATCCTGTGGTCGTATGTAGTCAAATCCGCCTTTAAATCAGATTCCACTAAATCTGCCACACTATCTTTACTCAAGATGACGAGGTTAGTCTCGTAGGTTGGTGTGATTCCTCAGGAACACACACACTGTAGATGGGGAATAAAACAGGTCTTGCCTGGCATTTGTGTCTGCCAAAAAGCCCACATTGTAATTCCACATTCTTGCTGCATTGTCTCTCCATCCTAATGGGCCAGCTTTGCATTCTCGTTTTTCAATGCTGCTACTACAGCTCAGTATTTTTGGACGTCTCCGACGTGTAATTAGAACAGGGGCCAGCGAGCACAATGGCCTGCCTCATCAGCCTTCTGTTGGGTTGTTCTGTTCTCCGCTTTGAAGGTCTGTCTTTTTTTATTCTTCGCGAGCTCATACCACACCACCCACTTGCACAAGGACTGGTTGGCTGCCGTTCCTCTGGCCCAGCGTGGAGCACGTGGAGGAGAGTGGCATAGGCACCCGCTGGGTGTGATATTGAACAGAGGCAGTGCTGAACAGATCTGAGAGGGAGGAGAAAACCGCAAATGGAATGACCACAAATCCCTCTGTAGCGCTGGGAAAGGCTTCCTATGTGATTACTTTAATGTCACGTCTTCTGTGTTGAGGTACCTGATGTAAAAGGATTGGAAAATGGTCGAGTGGCAGAGTTGAAACAAAAAGTGAAGTGATACACAGCAGCACAGCACACGGTGCACCTAGTGAAATGTGTCCTCTGCTATTAACCATTGGTGAGCAGTGGGCAGTCATGACAGGTGCCCGGGAGCAGTGTGTGGGGACGGTGCTTTTCTCAGTGGCACATTGGCGGATCGGGATTCAAACCGAAGTTCCATCAGTCCACTCAGCAGCAGACACTGAAATGCGCTTAATTACTGAGGCGAGCGCGCAGGCGGGGACTCTAATGCATATTTATTCGAGCAGAGCGTTCGCAGTCTGGCGGATATCAATGTTTTCACACCCACGTGCACCCAGAAGGGGCAAGTTCACCAGCTGTGCGCAGTAGTGCAGGGTCTGGGGCACAGCACGCAAATACCTGGGACCCATCCAAACTTTTAGACAGCTTTGAGACAGCCCCAGGTCACTGGTCAGTCAGTTGTCTTTTGTATGTGGATCTACTCAAAATCTTCTTTTTAAGAGGGAGGGTCTCACCAGTAATCATGTAAACATCACCAGGATTCGTGGTCTTCATTATGTTCTTGATTTTTTGTTTCAACCAAACATGCAAAAAAAAAAAAAATGGAAGCCCCATGGTACCATGATGGCTACCCCAGATCAAATGGTAGTGAGTTGTGACACTCATACGGTGAGCAGGCTGATCCCTAGGGGTGTTTTGGTAAAGGGTTTTTTTTTAGTAGTTCAGAACATACCAAATGCATGTAAATTTTTTCAGGTGTGAGTGTATTTTTGTGTGATGTGTATACAGTCTTTTATCTATTTTGTAGAAACACCTGCTATTAACATGACGTTTAATTAATCAATTGGTGTTAGAAATAGCTCATATGAAAAACTAAAACTCTACCAAATGATGTTTAATTCATTGAAATGAATTAAATTTCATCAAGACAGGTCAAATTTTGGCAAGACAAAAGTTTTGTCGCCGATACAGAAATTGAACAAATTTACTGCAAATACAAAAATATGTCAGCAAATGAAGTAGTGGTGCTCTGAAATCCAAATGTAATATCTTGTCTGACTTCCATGCTTCCTCTTTCATCCTAACCCACACATGCTCAGTGATGTTCATGTCTGGTGACTGGGCTGGCCGAGCATCTTGATCTTCTTTGCCTTGAGGAACTTAAAATGAAGTAATTGTCACATGTGATACACAGCAGCACAGCACACAGTGTAATTTGTCCTCTGCATTTAACCCATCATGGCAGCCATGACAGGCACCCGGGGAGCATTGTGTGGGGACGGTGCTTTGTTCAGTGGCACCTTGGCGGATCGGGATTCGAACAGGATTCTGATTATGGGGTCACTTCCTTAACCGCTAGGCCACCACTGCTTTGATGTGGAGATGGAAGTATGTGATGGAGCACCATCCTGCTGCAGAATTTGGCCTCTTTCATGGTTGGGAATATAAAAAGGTAGCTAAGATTTCTTGATATTTCAGACTATTGATGTTTCCTGCCACCTGCAGATCTCTCACACACCCCCATACTGATTCAACCATGGAGGCCATTTTGAGACATTCCAACAAACTGTTCCAGTTGACACAAGGACTTCAGGTGACCAGGTCTTGTGGAGCTCTGCTGCAGTGGAAAATGTGCTGGCCTTGGATTTTTGAGCAAACAAACGGTCCTCTCGAGCAGTTGTCAAAAACATCTCCAGTCTCTTCAAATCTTGAAGCTGTCTGCCACATCAGCAGTGGATCTGGTCTTCAGCCTCTTGATAAGCAACACTTTAGTCTCAGGGTGAATCTTCTAGTTACAGTTGATGTGAAGGTCTAGTGTTCTGGGTTTCTTTTTATACACCTGAGACCTAATTGATCCATTATTAGTCACAGGTGACGCTCATATGACAAGGAGACAACACTTATGTCTTTGCAAAAATGGACTCAATGGGCTTTACGAAGCTTAGAATACTTTTGAACAGTTTTGTTTTGCACTGAAACATTATTACAAAAGCTGTTAGGAGTAAAATGAGACATTTGTTTAAAAAAATCTTGATTAGAAATATATTTCAGCAGCACTTGAGGTCAATTTGTACACAAGTGACAAGACTTTTGTCGGGGACTGAATTATTGCATGATACAGGAGGAGGGGCTACAGCTGCGGTTACCCTGTATTAAGTGAAGTCATTGTGAAACATTGTAGCACAGCACGCGGTGACACAATGAAATGTGTCCTCTGTATTTAACCATCATCCTGAGTGAGCAGTGGGCAGCCATGACAGGCGACCGGGGAGCAGTGTGTGGGGACGGTGCTTTGCTCAGTGGCGCCTCAGTGGCACTTTGGCGGATCAGGTTTCGAAACGGCAACCTTCCAATTAGGGGGGGCGCTTCCTTAACCACTAAGGTATTATTGGTGTGTTTGATTTATTTTTAAAATACCTTTTTAATCACCTGTAAATATTTGCATGTTTTTGAATTCACTTTTTGAGAAAAAGAATAAATAAATAACACTTAAAAAAAAAAAAACACACATAAAAACAAGCACTATTTTTGGATCCACATTGTCGACCTCCTTTCTCCTCCGCCACCAGACTTCCTGCAACAGTCAAGTATTTACAGTAATATGTTTTTTAAAAAATTATTTAAATTTATATTTGAAGCCTTATGTGAACCTTTTTCTGGAACTTAATTGAACGGAAACTGATATTTGAAGTGGACCCAGCCTGATTCCAAACCTTGCTGATTTATATAGTTTATTTCTACAGGCCTTTTAAGTTTTATTCTTACTTTATCTTGGACTGGGGCAGAGGCTGCTATTTCACTTACATATTTGCAAATTATCTTCTGAAATACTTTTGCACTTGTGTTTTTATTAAAATGTGATTTCATATGTTAATATTACAATTTATTGCAATAAAGCCATCAAGCTTAATTTCCAAATTCATGTTTTATGGGTCATTTTTGAAATTTCCTATGAGAACATATCATGTTAAAGCAGAAACTGCTGGTCAGGTCAGCTTTAATTATCTACTAGAAAAACCCAAGAAGGTTTTTTTTTCACGGCCAACTGCTTTATATAGCTTATAATAGTCAAACTTGTGTGCTTGGAAAAAAAAAAAAAAAGGAAAAACTGTTGAGGCCTGGAGAGACATCAAAAGATAAAAATAAAAAATCCAAACACTTTTGATGTAACAAATGTGCCCTAAATCCCCAAAAGGTTTACTGCTATTCTTAAATTGGCACTGTGTGCCGCTATTCAAGCCAAGACCGGCCCGTCTGGTCAACATGACGGAACACAGCGGGAAATATTGCGGTCAGCTGGCTTCATGCATCCAGTGAAGAGGGAAACTCAAATTCCTGCACACAGCTGATTTCATAAAATGTTCATTGGACTTTATGCTTTTTTGCTTACAATATGTGTTTTTAAGAAGCAAACAGGTAGATCACACAATTGACTAGGCCTTTATTTTTTTAAAAAGTAACAATCCCACAAGAACCACATTTTGTTAATGACCTAATTGCTGCATTTCCATGATGACAGTACTATGAAACTTATTGCAAAATCCCTCATTGGAATAAAAACTAAGCATTAAAAAAAAAAAAAAAAAAAAATAATATATATATATATATATATATATATATATATATATATATATATATATATATATATATATATTTAATTCAATGTGACAGACCACACGGAAACTGCTGATGGGATTCAAAAACTTTATTGTACACAAAAGGCAGAATTTAAGATCTGGGTCTTTCCTTCTTGCCTTTGTACAGAGCCAGAAGGGACACGTTGGCCACTTTCACCACCTTGAACCGCACACCGGGAATATCTCCAACGGCGTGTCCTTTACGACCAAATCCTGCCACCAGAACCTCGTCGTTTTCCTAAAATTACAAAAATAAATGCACAATGAGGGAAAGCTTGAAAAGGGAATTTCTGCGCAACCTTTAAAAAGATGCAAACATTTAACTGAGCAGAAATTCTGATGTGAAAAAAAAAAAAAAAAAAAGAAGATCAGTTTCAAGGATGCAGTAAAGACAGTAGCAGATTCAACAAATTAATCAAACTCAATGAAAAGCAGACTTAGACATACAGACTTTAATGGACCATTTAGTACAACCTAAAGTGGCTAAAACTGAGAATTGTGCCATTCTAAGATTAAACTCCAAATTGTGTGGTGCAGTATGCTGTAGAAGAGCCTGCTCCTTGACCGACCTCGATGAAGTTCAAGCAGCCATCATTGGGGACGAACGCGGTGATCTTTTTGCCATTCTTGATCAGCTGGACCCTGACACACTTCCTGATAGCAGAGTTGGGCTGCTTGGCTTCGACGCCCCTGCGGAGGGAAGCAGAAGTGAATTTAAACGAGTGTGCTTGGCCACAGCCGAGGATCCTCACTGGGTTCTCACTGCTTACACTTTCTCGAGGACGATGCCCTTGGCGTGAGAAGCTCCTCCGAACGGGTTCGCCTTGAGAGCCGTGCCCAGGTGGGCCTTCTTGTACTGCTTGTCATGCCACTTCTGCTCACGACGGTGGTTCCGCAGCTTCCTGGCGGTACGCAGACCACGACACTTTCCTAAAGGGCGGAGGGACACGAACAATAAGTAACGAGACCATGGGGCGAAACGGGGATACTTGTAATCGAAATAAGTAATCCTTTTTATTGCTTGTATGTACGTGTGTGTGTGTGTGTTTAATCTCTTTAAATAAAATAGAGGAAGAACTCTTCTCTCCCGCGGACGCTAACCGCTAACCAAGCGACTAGCAAAGCTGCTAACGATCCAGCGGCGGCTACAAATTCTTCTTCAGAACCCCGCGAAATAAATCCACACCGTTAACCCCGGCGAGCGAGCTACGCGACACCGGCCGCCCCAGCGAGCGAGCGAGCTGCGCGACACTCGGCGCGACGGTGGGGGTGCGGGCTGACGCGGCGTGGCCCGAGCCCCACGTTGCGAGGCGGGGGAAAAGGCGCTTAAAACACGCGTCCATCGTCGTAAAAACGCTACCGTGACGAGTTAAACTGGATCGGTGAGGAGAAGGGTCGACTTTCTGCGCACTCCGCCCCGACCCCGGTTCACAGGAACTATAGTAAAACGTCGAATAACGCACGTACCCATGCTGATAGACTCCGAGCCACAGACGAAAAGAACGATCCCAGGATCCTCAGCGCCGATGTTCGCTCCGCAGGCCTAAAGGTGCCCCTTAATAAGCCTGCTTTAAATTGTTTAACTCAAAGTTCTTTTTTTCATTAAACGTTTTACAGATAATACTTTTAAAACAGACCGCATTTTTTACATGCTAAATAAAATTCTTTAAGATCTTTCAGAATAGCCATCAAAAATGTCCTTACAAATGCCTGACTAAAAACAGTCGTCGAGACGGAATCATTCATCAGAATTTTAATAAGATTAATTAATTTTGACCTACGATATCATTTTATCACACATTTTCTGTTTATTTATCACATTTCTCGTGACATGTTCATGGAAGCGATTTCTCAGTGTATAAAGTCCGGCGTTCATTGCACGGTGTATTAGATTTTTTCATAAAATTAACTTTAAATCATATAGGAACCTTTAATGTGATTGATTGTATTTACTTGCTGGACATTTTAAACAAATTTAAAGTGTGTTCTGTGATGAAAACATCAGTTACAGCTGCTGGAGACAGAATTGTTTATTTGACCTTTATTTTACCACACAGGGTATTAATATGTGTTTACAGAGACAGCCTGACAAGTTCCAGAAAAAACACAGAGAAAAAGAAAGAGATCCAACACATTGCTTTTGTCCCATGTAATGCAGTTATTATTGATCGAGGAAATTCTCTGTAATAAACCAGTAGATATGAAGTCGATATCAAATTGATTAGGCTTCATCCAGCACAAATGATACATAACATACTAACACCAGTCCACCGCCCCCATAATGTTCGGTTTATAGAAGGCGGTCGTGTTCTAGCCGTTTGTAATGTAGATTATTGATGAGTTTGAACGTCTGTGCTTCTCCCGGAGACTGTAGCCTATCAGACGCCGCGCCGACGCCTCTCCGTGCCGCATGGATGAGGGGGCTTCCAGGCCCGCGACGGCTCAGAAAACGAGCCCGGCGAAGCGTCTTCACCCACCGCCCCTTTCCTCGCAGCAGTGCGCATCAGCCTTGGAATGAGTTACCGGCCGCTTGGGGATGAAATCTGGGTCACCTGATCGCAATCTACAGTATCCAATCCTGACTCTGGCGCCACCGACGTGGATAATTAACCGCCGGAGCTGTTTAAGAAAACTTGGATTATTGATGGTGATGATTATTTTTGTTGTTATTGCGGGCGGAATAGGCGCCTGTGTATGAGTATGCGCGCGAGGTTCGTGGGTGGGCGTGGCCGTGACGCACGACCGTCTCCGCCGCGCCCGCTCATTGGCCGCCGGCCGCGTCAATCACACAGCCCCAGGTCTCGACTATTATCGCCGCAGATTATGAAGAAGTCATCATCCGAAGCAGCATCATCTGTCCGTCTCGATGGCGCCGCGGACGATCGTGGCGTGTTTCGGCGTGTTCGCTTTTATTGCCCTGCGTCCCTCGTCGTCTCTCGATCAAGTGCCTGCCGTGGTGGGGAGGAGGAGGTAGGTGGCTGGGTGATGGAGAAGTCCCAACTCTCTTTGTTGTAATCGGGGCAAGGAGGGATGCTTTGCGGACGGCATTTGTGTGTCTTTACAGAAAATGTCGCCATAAAATGCCAGAAAACCTCAATCAGTGTTTTTTTTTTTTTTTGAGGGGGGACAGGCTTTGTCTGTTGTAGGTGCGCTATAAATGAGCTTGGAACCTGATCTGGGCTCAGTCAGTGAAACCCTAGAGAAAATCCATTGGTGTTGGTCTGTTGGAATCAGTTTGCTGGGCAAATCCATATCTGCTACTAAAAAAGGAGGCTCACTGCTCACCTGGATTCGTGTTCCCGCTGCGGGAGAGTTGGACCATGGAGACACCATCTCTCCCCATCGTGCCCAGACACAAGTTACCAGCTCCTCTGCTTTTATCACCATGGGCCTGTGGAAAACACCCATAACACATTATTATCTTTACATTTTTTAAATTTCATTTGCAACTTCTTGACACGAAATGTGTTTGGTTTAAAGTTCTAGTTTTGGTCCATCGTCATTTCTTTTGCACTTGGCCATAAATACCACTGTTTTTCATCCATTGTCTTTGAATGGGGGGGTTCATGTTTACTAGTAAAATAGGTATGTTTGAATCCTTTCCAGTTAATTATGGCTTGATGTATCAGATCATTTCTGGTTAGCTGGTCAGAATGGTGTGTTTAAAGACAATTGCATTACAAGATTTTGTGGCCAAGGCTTCGCAGTTATGAAATGTAACATCTGAGATGAAGCTTCTGAGATATTGAGGAATGAAAATAAACTAAATGTAAAGTGCAAACATTAACATGCAATTTTGAGATGACTGCATTTAACTAGTTTCCAACTTAACTTTCAACTATAATGGTAAATAATCGCGTTAGAATCGGTATGGCTCCTGTAGTTAACCTGCAGTTAAAGTTGTACATATTTGGTTTAAAATACATTTTTTTCAACACCAGGTATAGTCTGAATGAAATTCAGAAACTTATATAATAATAATAATAATGAACTCTTTATGTACAATGTTGCCCCACTCAGCAGGTTTGATATATAATTTATTCATTTCCTTAATACAGCCTGAAATGCTTAGAACCTTTGTTGGTCGCTGAAGTGTAGGCTACACAGCGTATTTAAAAAAAAACACACACAAGATCAGCAGAATGTCCCTGTGGTTGTGACCAGCAGGAGAAGATGTATAAACCCACCCTAAGAGAAGTATGATGGGACAATCAAAATCCCAATCGCTCATCACTTATTTGGGCATTTGAGGCAAACATTTGTTCACTTTTTGGCACTCCTAGTGTGCATCTAACACAACGTGGAATCATTCATTAGATCATTTAAGATAAAAAAAAATATTATATATTTGTACTCGGAACACAACCATAAGCCTATTTGGTCATTTGATATAATGAAGTAAAGGTGATTCGTTTATTCAATGAACATAGTTGTTTTGTTATGTGACTGTGTCTCCATCTGCTGATTTCATATGAACCCATTAATCGCGGAGTTGTTTTTTTTTTTTCTTTAATGCCTTTTCTAATTGGCAACATATTGCCTCAAGGGCATTGGGCCTGTTAGGCTGCCTGCTTTAGCGCCTGCACAGATGGGACAGGGCCGCTACATGTAGGGCAGCGCGGGCTTTGCTGCTGTATTAACAGATTTGTCGAGTTTAAAGACGCGCAGCGGCGCTGCGCCGAATCTCGCGAGAACTGGCGCCGCCCGGCCGAACGCATCGATTATACAATTGCCCCGCCCCGCCCACGGGCGGCCCCGAATCGAAGTTGCCAAGTGCGCTGCTTCTACGCCTCATCTGGGCAGAATCACGAGCTACGAGACGACGAGTTAATCGTCATTTTTGTGCTCGCTCAGTCAACCAGAATGTCGGTAATACTGTTTCCTAAGTTTCTTAAAATATTTGGCCAGTCAGTACTCTTCTTTAGTTGATTTCACATTCAAAAGAAGCCACTGAAATTATTTTATATATATATATATTTTTTTTTTATTAAACTGTTGACCCAGCTCTTTGTCACCTCCATCTAGGCATGACATGAGTAGTGCCTTGTTTTGGCCGTCTTTTGGGATGTTCAGGTGCCGAGCTCTGAGCCGATCTGTGATCTGGCAACGGGAGTCCGTCACAAGGAGGGGGGAGATTTGTGTTCATCCTGGAGATTTTTGAAAGCTGCGTTGCTGCTTGATTTAGATGTTTTTGGACGTGTGGGGTGATGTGTTGCCAAGTTTGCTACGTGATGAGATGCATCATTACTCAGTGCTTCTGTAAACGGCCTTACGTAACGGCGCCATGCATTGGGATTGGAGCAGAAAGAGCTGGAGGATGAAGAGGAGGCTGTGTCTAGCGTTCCCCAATGTTTTCTTACATCACTGGAGTGTACTCAGTCGATCTGCAGCCCACTAAATCTCTAAACACGGTTTTATAACCAGATGTCATTTTTAGGCCAATTTCTGGTTGCCAAACGTTTCCATGTGTACCTTAAGCAAAAAAAATAATAAAAATTTAATAAAAGAAAGTGTGGAATGAACAGATGTTATTATGAAAGGTTGATGATTTAGGTGTCATGTTTAGGTGAAATATTTTAGAGGTAAATTAGAGACTTTTATTGCCTATTAGAATTGTAGGTTGAATGAAATTGTCTTTTAATTACAAATATGTTGCTCACAGCGATGACATTTCACATCAAATGTGACAAGTGCGTTTAAAAAGATGACAAATCTTATACTGTCACCCTGCAACCCTCATGCCACCGACCCCACACTGCCATGCAGCTGAACGGAAGGAGGTTACTTTGTAAGACAGGCATGTGTGGTACGGTGGCTTGTGGAAGGACCATAATTAACCCACTGGTCTCATTCTCCACTGGCCTGCCTGATGTGCCCCGCCTCATGTCCCCTGGCTCCCCTTCGCCACACCGGTGTGGCCAGTGGCAGGCCACCTTCTGGTGCGGATTCAGACGCTTCTGGTGTGGCTTGTACGGCCTGATCCGTCACGCTCTTAATCAGTTCTTGGAATCTCGCAGCTAAGCCCATTTCATCTGGTGCTATGGCGCGATTAGATCTTTAAACAGTTTGTCTTAGGATAAGCTGGCATTCTGTTGAGGAAATTATGGGGACAATGAGGTGGACCATGGTGCTATAAGGAAAAACTTTAATACATTGCTTCCTTTGCAAAATGAAATTAGTATTGTAGAGTTTGTGTTTACTTGTAATGTGTGCATTAATATTGGTAACATCAAGAAGAAGTAAAGGTCCAACAACACCAGCAAGTGTGTTAAATACAGAGTCAGAATAATTGTATGGAAGTTCTCATGGTTAAAAAATATACTACAAATGAAATGAATGTTTTCCTTCTCTTCTTGTCTGTAGTTTGGATGGCCTGTCATTTCAACCCAGCAATGTCAGAAACAGTAAGTTACCATGTGTGATGTCACATCTGTTTTTATTTCGCTGTATGAGTATAATATGAATATTATAAAAACTCTCATCATGAATGGTCCAAAATCTCATACCTGTTATTGTATATTAGTAGAAGATTCTGAGAAAACACGGGTGGTAGTAGCCTAGTGTGTCACAGGTTCAAATGCCACTTTCCACCATGGTGTTGTTGAGCAAGTCACTTAACCGTGAGTGTCTCTGCTGGGGGCGGTGGTGGCCTGGCAGGTAAGGAAACGGACCCATGATCGGAAGGTTGCCGGTTCGAAGGTCCCCACACGCTGCTCCCCGGGCGCCTGTCATGGCTGCCCACTGCTCACCAAGGGCTATGGTTAAATGCAGAGGCCACATTTCGTTGTGTCGCCGTGTGCTGCGCTCGCTCTGTTTGTTCTTCTCCGTGCAGTCCGCCTCTGTGTCGATTTGAATTTCACTTTCTCTGTCCCTGTCACTACTGACTGTAAGATGAGGGCGTCTGAGCGTTCTGCCAGATACAGGCAAATCTGGTGAAAATGTGTCAAAATTGCCAAGTACTGTATATGCCATAAAAAAATAAATCATCAATATTAACAAAAAAGCAGCCAGAATGATGAAAGAGCAGCCTTGAGCACACTTGAGGAATGCCGCAGTCATCGAGTGCTTCTGTCTGGAGCGTGTAGGTAAATGTTGTGTGGGGCCCTCGAGGGCCTGGATTTATGACGCTTTCCCTCTTCCTGCCTCAGATGGAGTGGACGCCCGGAGCCACGGTGCCTCTAAGGGGGACAGCGCGCTGCTCGCAGCCGAGAACCCGCTCAGAAGAGTTCTGCAGGTGGGCTTGCCACCAAGATGCACCCGAGATCCAATGTGACCTTGGCCGACACCCGTGACAAGGTTTTCCCTCGCAACCAGAGGACATTAATCCCAGCCGGAGCACATTGTGTCCAGGGGACAGATGATTAGAGTTATTCTTTGGGGAAATGACATTCTGATTTTGGATGAATGCCCCTGTCCCACAGGGAGTCGTGTTTAATAAAAGAAATAATTGAATAGACGATAACACGCCTGCGGTTTGGGACTGTGGGATCAGTCTTTGATCGCTCCCCTGCTGCTCCCTGTGTCCTCAGCCCTACGGATGGCAGCTGCACTCTCCTCTGCGGACCAAGCGGAAGCTGCTTCAGGCCCCCGGGTCCATCCTGCCCTACTCCCCCCTGAATGTGGCGTACAACGGCAAAATCTGCATCCTCTTCAGGGCCCGCAAGCTGGCCGTCAGGTATAAGAACCACACCCTGGTGGACCTGACCGAGCGAGCGTTCGGCCCGGAGGCACACGTGGACACCAAAGGCTCCTCCTGCAGTAAAGACAAAGCCACGTAAGTTCTCCCTGCAATACCTCAACAAATGTGATTCCTTGCTCTCTGTTTACTGTTCACAGTCAAATGTCTTGCTTTTTACTCGACTACATTATGCAAAACCAAGAAAAAGAACATAAACGCAGCTGTGAGTGGCAGGTGTCTTTTAATAACATTTATAACCTCTTGCTAAGTTACAACATTTTTTTAACCCTATCTTATGTTCTCAAATCCTGTTATTTCATAACCGCTTGGTTCTGGCTATGGTTTTATTCTTGATATTCTGTTAATAGACTGGCGATGAATGACCTTTCACCTTGGCGGTTCGGCATTTGAACCCATAACCTTACGATTATGAGTCCGCTTCCTGAACCTATGGCCACCACTGCCCCAAATGAGATGTGATTAAGTGTCCTCTTACCAAAGTGATAATGGGAGACATAATAAATGATTGGACTTCTACCTTTGATCCTTAAGTACACTTGAAGGCAAAAACCTTTGTACTTTTACACGAGTGTAAGCGGATTACTAGAGTTATCTTTTACCTTCGTTCTCTGTACTTTAACACGAGTAGATGGCTTAACTAGCGGAGTAGAAGGCGCAGAGCTGTTGCAGGCAGGGGCCAGTAAAATGCGTAATGAAAGTAATGAGTGCTGTTAGGGCTGATTCATTATGTTCAATGGCTGCCGCACTCCAATGTGCTCGCCATGCACACTCGAACGACTCTCACGACACGCTCGTGCCTCGGATCATTGTTGTAAGCCCACGTAACAGCGTCTGTACAGCGCCTCCAGTAGCTTGCAAGCGGCACGTTTCTTGGGAGCGTCATACGGATCAGCCATTGCAGAATGGAAATGTAAGATACATGAACGTATGTTACAACTAAGAATTCCGTTGTCGTTTTATTTAGTTTTGTTTGGTAAGTGTTTATTAGAGTTCATTGATTTAAAAAAACAGACACAACACACTCTCTACGTACAGAAGCATTAACATAATTTGAGTACCCTAACCCTAATAAATTTAAAGTGCTCCTGCTTGCAGAGTTGGTGCAGATGTGCATGCATTTGTTGGATGCAAATAAAACTAATATGGTGCCTCATTGGTACCTTGGGTTTCTTAGTGAGCTCCGTAATTGCTTCGATAATTGCTTCCATCTATTAAAATGTCCCGTAAAAGAGGCCTTTGGAGCTGACAGGGTTGTGTTGGATAAAATAACCGTCTACTTCTTGCCCTTGTGGGATTTTTCCGTAGCGCTGACTTCATGTGAACTAGCTGTTTGAAGTTACTGTTACACATGAATTGATTCGCATTTAGACACTCACATCAACTTCCTGGACAAAATGTAGGCACTTTCTGCCAGATATCACCCACGGCTAGGTGCCATCGAAAAAATGAATTAACTTTGGGTCAATTGACAATTGCTGCTTGTTACTCAACTATATGGGGACAGTTTGGAGGGGCAATATAAGGCGTAGCATGTTGGGAGTGAATTCTTCAGCAAAAGCGCTGAAAACCTGTATGGATGGTTAGTATGGTAGTGGGCGTGTCCAAAGACTTTTTACTGGCAAAGGAAAAGAGGGAAAGACAGGACCCTCTTCAGGCTACAGATAACGTGCAGGCAGTACAGACATATCATGTGTATTTCTGTAAATCCTGAACACATTTGTGAACGCTACTTATATTCCATGTCTATTTAAATGCCATGAAGATGATCGATTCATTTCCAGTACTGCAGAAGATGTGTAGCATGCACTTGATGTGGTGCTGCGTAGTGCTGCGCATAGTTCACTTAAATTACAGCCTACTGCCTGTGTGGGATGTGGAGAATCTCACTTCGTAACACTCTCATTATTATCAATACTATAATTATAGCTCTTCTTTGTTATATTACATTGATTAATGGGTATATATTAGATTCTGATGTGTCTGAATATACAGATTTAAAGACAGCTGTGAGTCCTTTGCACAAATATAACCTACTTGTATGTAGCTATGAATAACAGCTTCTGTTCACTGATTAAAGGGGCATTAAAGGGCTTAATAATAAATGACTTGTACATTCATGTACTGCAACACTCTGTCAGATCAGACTGCTCTGTAATGTTCAAAGTGGCCTCAGGTAATATTCATTAGGGCTGCGGTCCACATATGGACTTACTGATAATCATCATACGCTAAAACAACTTATTTCTAATAATATCCCGGTGCGGTTTTCCTTTAATTTTAATATTGTGATGTATATACAGACATACAGAGATACAGACATCATAATACATTACATCATACATAATAGATAAGATTTTATGTTATTGAAATAGATCAACTTCCATTTATTGCACCAGATGTACTTACTTGTTAGTCTGTGTTTTCATTTCGTTAGGCTCATCATGCGTTTTGGGGATGTGGAAGACTTGAAGGGGCTGGCAATCAGGTTGGTTTCCCTTCTTCCAATCAAATCTACCTTTTTATCCTTTATATATCCTTTAAATATAAATACCTTTTTAACAATGGTCACCATTGACATGCTGTTGCCTGTATCAGATGCCCTTATCCAGAGCGACTTACAATTAGTAGTTACAGGGGACAGTCCCCCCCTGGAGACACTCAGGGTTAAGGTTCTTGCTCAGGGACACAATGGTAGTAAGTGGGATTTGAACCTGGCTCTTCTGGTTCATAGGCGAGTGTATTACTCACTAGGCTACTACCACCCTTAAATCATTATTGTGTGTGTCTGTGTTTCGATTCTCCCACAGACTACAAATGTCCAACACTTTCTATGAGTCAGCTGGACAGAACTGGTTCACTCTCGACAGCGTTCACATCCACTATAACTGGACGCACGAAGCCGCCTTCAACGCCACCGACATCTACGCTCCCTCAACCAACTCCTACCACTGCCAACACGTCAGCAGCCTCCAGAAATATGACACCCTCCTGGTGCCAAGCTCCAGCGTAGACAATGCTGCACACTGGCACATTACATTCACCGATTTCCAGGTTGGTGCGGCCCGCCTCGTCCTCTCTGCGGCTACACCGAACCCACGCGCAGACGTGACTGATTCCCTTCTATTTCTGGGTTCAGCCTCAAGATTTTGTCAGAGATTTATTTTCAATCATGCCAATCTCTCTCTCTCTCTCTCTCTCTCTCTCTCTCTCTCCGGAACGCGCCAGAGGCAAAAGCGCTTAGTCTGATGCTAATGTGACGCTTCTTGACTGACACGAACGGTCGTCTTCATGTACTCGGCGGTGGTGGGGGCGGGCTGTCAACACCTTTTGCTGATTAAGGCTTTATTCGCCAGGCGCCTCACTTGGTCTGAGCTGCAGGTTTTGCGTCGTCAGCTCCACTTCGCGCAGGCGGCGCCATGAAAGTGCCTGCACTTTAGGTATAGACTATAGACTTAATTCTAGGCGCGTCAAAATAATTGCCGTCGTTCATTTGCAAGGAAGTGAGAGTGTTTGTATAAATGCTGAAATTGTTCTGACCCATGCATGGGCACATGCCAGGCAAGGCGTTAATAACAGTGCCAGCCTGGGAAGTACCAGAGAATTATGTATGTGAAAAAAGGTGTGGACTCGTCGGTCACTTGCTTATGAAGGCTGGGTCACCCTGCCTGTCTCTAAGAATATCAATAGTAGTAACAATAAATTGTAAATATCAAATATTAGTCCATTGTATCTAATTAGTCAGGTGCTATTGGAGTTTGATCCAATATCAGAATATGTTTGCCAATGTACAATGTACCCCAATAAGAAAACAGCTAGAATCAAAGAAACATTTAATTCAGCTAAATCAGCAAACAGTGTTTTATAAGGAGCTTTATAGCAATTTGAAATGACAGAACCAGGGAAGTGATACCTGCTGCTCAGAACTGTGTATTCTAATGAATTAATAAATCTGACAAAACTTGTTAAATCACAAAGTGTGACACACAAAAAGCTGCCTGGAATGACATACATTTGGATTTGGAGTCAAAAGAACTGAGCAAGAACTTGTTTAAATGTTAAACTTGATCGATACCTTTTAAGAAGTTCACTTCCAGGCAGCTTTTGTTTTGGCATTTCCGGCATATTTCTGACACTCTGTCTGTCTGGTTTGATAGATACAGGCTTTCAACGTCCTGTCCAAAAAATTTGCCTCTGCCAGCGACTGTGCCACCTTCTTCACCCCAGCAATCCTGATGGGCTTGATAACCTCCCTGATTCTGCTGCTGGTCCTGGCCTACGCGCTGCACATGGTGGTGCACCTCAAGCACATCGACCGCTACGAAGAGCACAAGACCACCGTCTACTTCCCCCGCAGCACAGAGGCGGACTGCACGGAGAAGAACAACTTGTAGGAGCACAAGACGAAGCAGCTTCTCCACACGTTGACTTGAAAGCCCACCACCTCCTCCAGCTCTGTGGACCTCTCGGAGAGTGACTGTGAGCTCTGGGGCCTTGTCGGCGGACTCGACTGACAGACATGACTGTAGCTACCCAACGCGCAGCTACTGCTGGACTCTCCGCTTGTTACGGTGGCGGGCTTTTGCATAGCCGCGGCTGGAGAAATTGCCCTTGGTTTTACCCACATCGTCTTTTAACGGATTCGGAGATGAGGATTCTGGCGAACGTCTGCCAATTTCACTGCACAGTAAATGATGGAGGAGAATACAAATTACAGAAGAAGGGAGTCCAACTTTGAATGAAATTCAAAATTTAATTAGCACAGTATAAAATATTTACCAGTGAATACCAGCTTATTTGATGAAACGGATACCCTTTTTATTAAGGTTTAATACCAAAATGTGTATGAGCCAGTGGCTAAATTAAATTAATTACATTTAAAATGACAGTAAATCATATAATTCTGTTATTTTTGTATTAACTATATATAAAATATTGTTTTCTAATTAGTGTCTTTAAAATATATATTATATATACATGCAGTGGAAACCTGACAGACATTTTTTTATTAAGCACTTAGCACAATAACATTATTATATGATTTACAATTTGTCAAACTATTTACAATTTGGGACGTTTGTAAAATAAATACACAATTTGCAGATGAACCTTGACAATGCATCCCTAGTCAGATTGGAAGTAGATATCCATCGAAGATGTTCCTCCGGGAGGATGTGTTTTTTAATTATTGTGTTATCGGGACTTTGTGATTTTCTTTTTGTAAATCATGTTTTTTTTTTTTTTTTTTAATTTGTCTAACGTGTACTATTTTAAGACAAGCCTTTTCCACTGAAAATGTTCTATAGAAAAACATTAACCTCTTAATAAAGTGCTGGTCATTTAATCTAATACCCATAGAGAGCTCAAAACTGAAGCACCACCACCAGCTTATTGTTGTGTAGTACCATGCAGCATACCAGTGGCTAGACAAGACATAATACCACAATAATCTGATGATTAGCCTTGTGCAATGTATATTGGTAATAATCATGATGTTCAAAACCAGGGAGAATACAGTTTTCATATGTGTATTTGGGAGAAATGTAATCTGCTGTTGGCTCAAATTTGTAAAATTAATGTGAAAAAATGAAGAGAAATGTAACTGGTGTATTGGTGTGTGTTGTTATCTCAGTTTCTACAAACACGTTCAATAAAATCCGAGCAGGTAAGTTCAAGTTGTTTTCAATGTACTGATGTTCTGCTATATTGTAAGTTGAGAGAGAGAGAGAGAGAGAGAGAGAGAGAGAGAGAGAGAGAGAGATATATATATATATTCAGCTGCAGTTGTGGATTTGTAATTAGTAGAGTAACTATTAATTACTATTATAGAGTAATTAGTACATAACATCTACAATAAATTATAAACAATAAATGAAGTCCTACAGTTACAGGTTAAATGCAAGTTACTGTAGAAAAGTCAATTCTGTCATTTTAGTATTAGTATTTGTGAAATTGGTTCATATAGAAATATATTATCTTCAGCTGCATGAAATTAATACATTTTAATTAGATTAGTGATTAGAATGTGGCGTCAAATGCCTGCATTTCTCATATAGATAAAAAACAGATTTTTAACAGCAATTGACTTGAACAGAAAATATTTACTTGCAAAACAGAAGCTTGAGACGAAAATTAAGAAGGTGGCTGGAGTGTCGAATCAGTTGTTTCCAAACGTGAATAGATTTACTCCGTTGATCGGTGTTGCCAGGTCCAATTCCATCATTTATTTTAGTTTTGTTCCCGCAGAACACTATAACCCAATAATTACGCTACATCGGTACTTTTAAACAACATCTGTGCGGTCTTATCTTTTAAAATGCGATACAAGTCAAATTTATTTACTATTGGTCTTTCCTTTTATTTCTTACTGGACTGATCTGTGCGGAAGACCTGGCAACGGTACTGTTGCCACTCGCGGTATGGCCGACTAGCGCACGTCTGTCACGCTTCATCCTGCCTTTTTGGACTCATGTGGAGGAATTGGCTCCTTCTACCACGTTCTTTTCCACGTTGCCTGCCACGCGTGTCCCTGTGGGGTGAACAGACTTGCGGGAGAATGGAGCGCGCCGTGGTGAGGTGTGTGCCTTGCGAACCGAAACTGACCATCTCCTTCACCCTGGACGGCAGCCGCAGGCAGCTGCTGAGGGACCAGACGGAGGGCGTCGGCAAGGCGCTGCAGCGGATCGCCAGCGGCGTCGTCAAGAGCCAGAGCAAGTCGAAGAAGTCGAAGAAGGGCCCGGCGAGCGGGCAGCCGGCCGAGCCGGCCGAGCCGGCCGTCGTCCTGCGCTACAACGGCGAGCGGGTGGCGAGCGACGCCACCAACCTGGACGCGTGGCGGGACGGGGCCGTGCTGCACGTGGGCGAGATGAAGTACCGGGTCGAGCGGAACCCGCCCACGCTGGTCGCGGCGGAGCTGCCCGCCTCGCTGCTGGCGGGCTTCCCGGTCTGCCCCAAGCTGGAGATCGAGTTCGGGGAGCTGAGGGACTGCGTGTACCGGTGGTTTAAAGAGGGACCGGACCGGTCCTGGACCGAGGCGGGCAGCGACCGGGTCTACAAGCCGTCCAATTCAGACGTAGGCCTGAAAATAAAGCTGAAGGTCACCCCGGGCGATGGATCCAGGGAGGGGGTCGCCAGAGAGTTGGTGTCCGCCGGTGCCGTGGAGGCAGGACCCGGCGGCTGCACGTTTGACAACAGGCACGCCTACACCTGCAAGGTGACCGACGAGTCCACTCTGAGGGTCGTCACCTACAACATCCTGGCTGACGTGTATGCCCAGACGGAGGTGGCCAGGACCGTCCTGTACCCGTATTGCGCCCCGTACGCTCTGGACCTGGACTATAGGCAGAACCTTATAAAGAAGGAGCTTTCTGGCTACAACGCTGACATCATCTGTCTTCAGGAGGTGGATAAGAATGTGTTTGCGGACAGCTTGTCCCCTGCTCTGGACGCCTTTGGGATGGATGGAGTCTTTAGGATAAAGGACAAGCAGCATGAGGGACTGGCCACATATTTCAGGCGGTCGAAGTTGAAGCTGCTCAGCCAGCATGACGTCGTCTTCAGCGAGGCCCTGACGTCGGACCCGCTCCACTCCGAGCTGCTCCAGAAGGTGTCCTCCAACGCCTCCCTGCTGGAGAAGGTTCTCAAGAGATCGACAACTTTGCAGGTCTGGCCTGACACCAACAGTCATCCGGGGTGATTTGATCACAAGATATGTTGAGGATGTATTGAAAAACTGATCACCGAGGTCTGAGTTTAAAGGTCCCCTGACATGAAAATGTCACTTTGTCAGATTAATTAACTTTTAATACGAGTTCCCCGAGCCTGTCTATGGTCCTGCGGTGGCTAGAAATGGCAATAGGTGTAAAGAGTGCTTTGGCCATTCTGCTTCACCGTTCAGACGGTCAGATTTGGAATTTATCCCCTTATGACATCATAAGGGGAAAGGTTTGTCTTGCTTTGTCTGCCCAGAGAATTTCCCACCCCTCCCCTCAAAAAGGAACTCCACCGACCATCATGGCTTCCAAATGTGCAAAGCATCGCAGTTACTCTGTGATTGGATGTAAAAATGAGCACAATTTTTATAATTTTAGTTCCATGACGCGAGACTCAGTGAAGAATCAGTGGGTTAATTAAATTTTTTCTGGATAAGCGCCAACACGACTTCCGGTGCACTAAACAACGTGGTTGGTGAATGGTGTTGATGATGTCTTTTCCGCAAATGGCCCCCCAATCTTCTATAGGCCGCCCTCCTCCTCTTCCCACCTCTCTCCTCCTCATTATCATTTAAAGCTACAGACACCGAAGCGGCACGTCCTGGGAAACCTCATTGTGGGACTGGATCAAAGGGGCTGTAATTCTGCTCCAAGGCTGAATTTTGGAAAGAGACTTCAGATACAGTATTTGCATTTACAGCATTTATCAGACGCCCTTATCCAGAGCGACTTACAATCAGTAGTTACAGGGACTGTGTCCCCCTGGAGACACTCAGGGTTAAGTGTCTTGCTCAGGGACACAATGGCAGTGAGCGGGATTTGAACCTGGGTCTTCTGGTTCACAGACGAGTGTGTTACCCACTAGGCTACTACCACTATTAGGGGACCAATAAGACCAATAAAAATCATGTCGGGGACCTTTAAATGTCTGGGAAGTGTAAACAAATGTAAATTCTATATCTGGAAGACATGGTTTACATGTTCACTTGCATACTATGCTGAGGCAAAGCCTTACGCTACCAAACCGGCTGTGGCCTCTGGCATCCAGTCATGAGTAGTCATGAGAAGTTGTGAGATGATGCCTCCATGGATCGGACTTGTCTTTCCACAGACGCTCAATTGGATTGAATTTGCAGACAAAGTGAAAAACTCCGACTCGTTATTGAGGTCCTCGGGCCGTTCTCCAGTCAGTTTTGCAGTGAGTCAAGGTGCAGTGTTCTGTCAAAGGAGGGCACAGCCGCCCGGGTTTACCATCTGACACCTTGAGCAGGGTGTCATCCACATGAATTTGATGCCCATTGATGCCCATTTCAACGTTACATGTTTATGGCATGGCCCATAGACCCGTTCTACTCAAGTGCATGTAAAGTTATGGCATTTATCACACACCCCGATCCAGAGCGACTTACGGTCAGGAGTGTGGTCTTTTGCCCAGGGACACAATAGTAGGAAGTGACATTGTGGGTTTGATCGAGCGAAAACTGTCCGCTAGAGGTCAGATCACTGGAGACATGTTCGTTCAGACTGCTGCAACTAGTCGGCTGGATTGTTGGGCTACAGCGCCACCCAGTGTGAATCACATGTCATGTTTGGTGTCCACTAGGTTACGGTGCTTCAGGCTTTGACTGATCCAACTAAGCAACTCTGTGTGGCCAATACTCATCTCTACTGGCACCCTAAAGGTAATTAACTGTAATAATCATTTTTTCTCCTCTTTTTTTAAAATTATTATTATTCCATATAAATTGCATTAAATTATAAATGTCATAATTTGATATGTGACGGTTGCCGGTTTGAATCCCAAAACACCACGGCCGCCTGACATGGCTGCCCACTTCTCACCAAGGGTGAGAGGACACATTTTGTTGTGTCACCGTGTGCTGTGCTGCAAAGTTTCACAACGACAATCACTTCACTTTTCACCTCTAGTGTCCGTACTTTGCTGTGTCGTCCTGGGTCCAAATGATCTTTATTATATCACATTTTGTAGAATTGTAATGTCTTTAAATGAAATGTGAGACACATTTGTAATTCCCCTTGTATTTTATATCACAGGGATATAGTGACAAGTTTAATCTGGCTCAGTAAAATAATAATAAAAATACAATAAAATAATCCCTCTCTCAGGGAGGATTACTTCAGTATGCTGGCCTTATATTTATTTATCTGTCTGTCTGACTTTCAACATTACAATGAGTTAAAACCAGAAAATAGCAGTTCCTATATAAGAGGATTTTGCATCTGGATCCACCTAAGACCAGAAAGACAGAGGAAGGAAAAAAATTATTTAAACATGATTATTGCATAAATGTCTGAAAGAGAACTTACAGGTTGCTGCTATAAATAAATAAATTACATAACCTAATACTAAGGTCTTTCTGTACCTTGTTCAGGAGGACACATACGTCTGATTCACATGGACATGGCGCTCAGGCACCTGCACCGTCTGATATCGACTGAGCGCCCCGGCGCGTCACTCCTTTTCTTCGGCGATTTCAACAGCAGCCCCTCCTGCGGTGCCTTCCAGCTGGCAGATCAGGGTTCCATATCCCACACTCACCCAGACTGGACCAGAACTGAGGTGGAGGAGCATTGTCCGATGGACCTGGTCAGCCCTTTCCAGCTCCAGAGCGCCTCCGGAGAGCCAGCATATACCAACTACGTGGGGGGATTTCATGGTTGCCTGGACTACATATTCTTGGAGCCACGGGCTCTGAAAGTGGAGCAGGTCATTCCCATGCCCAGTCACCAGGAGGTGACCACCCACCAGGCTTTGCCCAGCGTATCTCACCCCTCCGACCACATCGCCCTTATCTGTGACCTTAAGTGGAAGTGAGAACTTCGAGGCACCCGCAAATTTTTCTGTGTGTATCAACCTGACTATATTACTGAAGGTGCTCCACCAATGGCAGAAGTCCGAACTAGCATGATCTTGAGAAAAACGGAATTGACCCGGATCAGTGCCCAGGTGCAGAATAGTCCATGATAACTTCTCTTAAGTGATAGCGTGGGTTTATTATGATTTAGAGATGGAAGCGATGTAGGCCGGTAACATGCATCTGATCTTTGGGGTAAGGGATGAAGTGAGGCTTGCTGAAAATGTGGCAAGCTCAGAGTCTTAATCCTACATTTTTCTGATTCCTTCTGATCAATTTAAAATAAGCAGTGTATTCATAACTTGGGTGGCTTGAAAAGGGGACTATGGAACTGGTCACTAAAATTGCATTCATTTTAAAGAATCTTAAATATTTGTTTTTGCTGTTGGGTGACTATGTATGAAACCATTAAATACATATTAAAAATAAATAAAACTACTTCCTCCTAAACCCTTTTGTTTGGTCCAGGGTCTCAGGGAAGCTGGAGCTTTTTAGAGCCACACTTGGACATATACATGGAACTGATTTCAGCACATTTGTAGCACGGTGTAAAACGGTCCATCGCAGCTGAATGGTGTGTGTGTATATGTGCCCCGCCCTGTGCTCTAGGATGGGCTACAGCAGCCATCTAATATTCTAAACCAACTTTCACTGAAATCTAGAAGCCTACTTCCATCTAAAGTGAAATGATGTGATGCTTAGGCTTGAACTAAATGACTGCAGAGACTCGGACTTGGAGTGAACACACCAAACAGTTCACCAAACCAGCAAGTGTTCAGCACAGAATACTTCTCAAATTATACATACAGGAATCTTTCAAACAGTTTATTAGGAATTACAAAGGAAAACAAGAACATGCTGCTCTGATTGCAAATCTCATCAACCAGCGCATCAAATTCTCAAATCTCAAGGGTATTAGAGAACAGGATCAAGTATAAAAACTGATGTGACGACAAGGCAATTGTTGATCTGAATAAGCGGCACTGTCGTGGGGACGGGGAAGTGCCAGATTGTTCTTGTTCAAGTTTTTGAGAGCAGCATCTTGAGAAAAATCGCCGCCGTTCCGCAGGCAGGCAGGATTATTTCCAGCATGCTGGCACACGGGAATGCAAGGCAATTGCAAAAATTAAGGCATTTCATACTTGAAGCCAAAATACATAAAAATCTATTAGAATAGAGGGGGGGCATCTCTTCTGGCCCACATGATTTCTTGACCAGTTTACTTCATTATATATTTCACTTTTTGATTTCAAAAAGTACTTTTGACTGATTTTAGACTGTTTGTGGATTCCACAACATATGAGTGGAAACAGGGAATATTAAAGAATAAGAAATAGAAAGATGAAAACATGGCAGCTGAGGAGCTTCAGCTCTGGTTGCCTGGACTTTTCCTCCCGTGTTTTTGGTCAGCTCAGTTTCACGTGTCCTTGGATAAATAATGCCTCCACGTTCCTTCTCCTCTCGCCTTGGTGCTTTAGCGTTTAGAGAGCTGATCAGAGAGCCAGTCCAAGCCCTCATACAGACCAGTGCCCTGGGTTGCACAAGTTGCCTGGACATACCACTGTAGAGAAAACAACATGCTTATTACATCATTAGTATTTAGGATTTTAGTATTTATTACTCATTAGTATTTAGGATTATTACAAATAGTAGGCGTGGTTAATGCCATTACTGTGCACTACCCTCACGATCCCACCACATAATGCATTTATTTCAGTTAACAATCTGAAAAGTAGGTCTATAGGAATCACATCACCACAACACTCATTAACAAGAATGAACACTGTGATATGATTTTTGTTAAAACATAAATTTTGCCAACAGGAGAGATTTTATTCTATCTGCTATCTCAGAAATATCCACTCCACATATATCAAATATCCATATCCACAAATATCCCAGGTCCTAGACTGTAAGGCCAGGGAGGTAGTAGCCTAGTGGCTAACACACTCGCCTACTACCATTGTGTCCCTGAGCAAGACACTTAACCCTAAATTGCTCTACAGCTGAATACAGAAAATCCTAAAATTTAAAAATCACTCGCATCATACAAATACCTGGTATTTTACTGGCCTTATGGGTGTGACAAAGTCCACTTTCAGTAGAATTGCCCAGATATTGTTTTATCTGGTATACGGTTATGCTGAAATTTTATCATTCACCTTCCTGCTATAGCGCCTTTGCTATGGACATGTTACACTTACAAAACAATTTTAAATGTACTTATCACATTATATACCGCAATATATACAGTCTATGGTTCAGTTTATATCGCAGTATGAATTTAATGCCATATTGCACAGCCCTACGCACAGGTTTAACTCCCCCACCATGCTGATCCCAGATGGGACCAACTGAAGCCACCCCAGATCCTAACCCTGCCTCCTCAGGCTTGTACAGCAAGGCCTTTGCATAATGAGTGCATTATGATCCACCAATCGATCTGGAACTGGACGAATCAGTTCTTTGCTCCTGTGTACAATTTTATGATTAGCTGCACTAACAAGCGTTTTCCCTACTGACAAAGCAGCTTACAGCCAATCATCTCTCGCTGCATAATGTGTGTGGAGCACTTCTTGTGTTAAACAGAGCTGCGAGCTCAACTGTTCTTTTTCTATGATTTGACTTCACCAAATGTTTTACGAGATCCCTGATCACAGTCGTTCAAGATTGTACTCTGACTTCTCTTCTGATGAGACGATGGCTCTCCACTATTATTTAATGATGAGCTGGACAGTTCTTAACATGTTTTTAGACAGTTCCATGACCAAGGGTTGTGTCTTCAGACATGGTTGTTCAGGAAATGAGAAGGGATTAATCAGCCATGTCTAAATACTAACATTATTAATCAGTCCTGGCTTATTTAAAAATTCAGGTGCCCACTTGCAGGGCAGTGGATTTATTTTTCTATGCAACTTTATATTTTGTGTACTCACGGTTTTACTACGGAGAGCCTGAAGGCCCAGCTTGTCGGTCATCTCGCTGATGGGCATGGCGTTGGGCAGGTCCTGCTTGTTGGCGAACACCAGCAGCACAGCATCCTTAAGCTCCTCCTCCTGCAGCTGTTCAAGACATGGAACACAAGGACTCAGGATCGGACAGCCCGCTCCACAAACAATGATCGTAGGACCCAAGACACAGTAGCCTGTTTGTACAGCACTATACCAAAAAAGAAGGAAGTGTGGCGGGGCTTTTGTGTGCATGTTGGAATGGGTGTGTCCTCCACACTCACCATTTTCTGCAGCTCCTCAGCAGCTTCCTGTGTTCGTTCGCGATCATTGCTGTCTACTACAAAGATAAGGCCCTGCGCCACAAAAAAAAAAAAAAAATCACATAATTTCAAATGCTGCTTTTTTTTTTATGAATTTTGCTAAAAGAAAGCATGAGAAACAAATGTAACTACCTGGTATTTTAACATTATTATTAAGTTAAAATGTTTTTATTATTATAATTATTTTAAGTTGTACATTGACTGGAAAGGTTAGAGTAAAAGTGTAAATCTGCTGCGGTGTAGGCAAGGGGTGGTATACTCCAGCACATGTAACATGCACCGCTGTGTAACTGGATATTTGTCTCGCGCAACAGGAGAGTGTTTAGACATTTCTGCCTATGTGATATTAGTAGAACAAGTTCTCCAAGATCTCCCGTGAAAAGGCCGTATCAAACAAAGGCCACTTTACCGAGCCACGCTGTGCACATAACAGGGGATTCAAAGGCAGGATTGACCCAGTCTGCTTTTTCAAAACTTTCTCAATTATTTTTCAAAAAATTTGACATTTTAAATGTTTCAAAAGTTGAGCTGATGTTTTGTGAAATAGTCAGAAAGAAATGTATGCAAAACATGATCTAACAGCACAAGTACTTTTTGAACATGATAGACATCGTAGCAACACCAGGGTGCTAATTCATTACTGCTCACATATCAGAGACCACAAAATGTGGTTACAGATGGCATCCCACTACCCCTATTGTGTGTGTGGTTTTTTGTGAATAGAAAGAGCAGAGAAACCAGGCTCTTTAACTACCACAACATCTTACAGAACTGAACTGAGAGCAGTGCTGCGGTGATGTGCTGTAGACAGGGGTGATTTACACTAAAGTTACATGCCTGGCTAGGACAAGCAGGCCAGTCCTATACATATTGATGCCAAATACAACTTTTTCCAGCAGGAACATTTCATAGCAAAAATGCCTCTGGAAGCGTCTGACACATTAAATTTGAGCAGTGGGGTGGAGATGAAGTACCTGCGTATTCTGGAAGTAGTGCCTCCACAGAGGGCGGATCTTGTCCTGGCCACCGACATCCCACACAGTGAAGCAGATATTCTTGTACTCCACAGTCTCAACATTGAACCCTGCAAATGGACCGTTTTTTCATTAACTTTCCACTGTTTTGTAAAAAGAAGCGCCTTACACCAATCAGCACCAACAGAAAGGTGCATCAACCAAGTGATGGAAACTTACCTATGGTTGGGATTGTTGTTACAATTTCACCGAGTTTCAGCTTGTAGAGGATTGTCGTTTTCCCAGCAGCATCCAGACCGACTACAAGAGAATGTGAAATGTGCATCATTACCCAGTAGGGAAAGGTCCCCTATCATGAAAATGTGACTTTATGAGATTATTTTTATTATTATTAATGTGAGTTCCCCTAGCCTGTCTATGGTCCTGTGGTGGCTAGAAATTGTGATATGCATAAAGAGTGCTTTGGCCATTCTGCTTCACCATTCAGAGAGCAGCAGCTCAGACAGTCTATTCTGGAATTTGTCCCCTTAAGACATCATGAGTGGAAAGGTTACCTCCCATTTCTCATGCTTTGTCTGCCCAGAGAATTTCCCACCCTTCCATCGACCATCACGGCTTCCAAATATGCGAAGCATTGCAGTTGCTCAGTGATTGGATGTAAAAATATATATATATATTTTAGTTCAGTCACACGCAGACATGACTTGCACCAAACATTGTTCTTGGTGAATGTGTTGTTGACGTCATTTCCGTGAACGGCTGCTCAACTTCTATAGGTTGCACTCTCCTCCTCGTCCCGCCCCTCTCCTCCTCATTAGCATTTAAAGTTTCAAACACAAATAATGAAAAATAAAAAAAAGAGACTTCAGATACAGTATTAGGGGACCACTAAACCGATATAAAAGCAAAAAATATTTCATGTCTGGAGACATTTCACCTATCAGCTATTATTAATGTAGATAAAATTGACAAATCTTCTCTCAATTGCCAGCATGGCGTGAGAGCATAAAGAAAACAACGATGAACAATTAATAAACAGATCAAGTTAACATTTATCAGGGAGTCATTTCCTGTAAGATGAACTTGATGTCAGACTACAGACGCAACAAGACACAGACAAACTCCTGACAGAAAAGAAAATGAATGACCGCCCAGCTGGAACTCGAAAACAGAAATCGAAATTTTTATTTCCTTTTCCAACCGTACAAACGAAATAATTCACGAGGTTACAGAGCGTAGCGCCGCACATTAAACCGAACTAGGAGTCGGAGACCACGTTAGCCAGTCAGCTAACCACTCCGAGTCGTGTTAAGACAACAACGGGGCTCTTTTACACTCGATAAACAACAACGTCCAAGAAGTCTGGTAATCTTTATCACGGTATCATTACGGCGGCAGCAATGTGGCGACAAAGTACTGTCGACGCTACACGACCGTCACAGGCCGCTGTGCTGTTTAATTCTCGTTACGTGAGTAAATGATTCGGGGGATGTTCCTCGACATGCACCGCCGGGATCACAGAAAACGTTGTATTTTTTTAGGTCCTCACCCATGAGAATCCTCATCTGCTTCTTCCCGAACAAGCGAGCAAACACGCTGGAGATCGTCAGACCCATTTTCCTTCAAGGATTAATTTTTTTTATAAAGAGAAACTTATCGAAGGAGTTGCGAGCGATGCGCCGACTTCCGAAAGCTTTTCCGCTTCCCGGTGTCCTCCAGAGCCCAGCCGCCCTCTCTTATATCCCGCGGACGCGGCCACGCAGTTCGTGCAAACTTCACTTCAGGCAGCACGGCAAACGCGGACGCCGCAGCGGCCCTCCTTCCCTCTGCCACGTCGCGACTCGGCTGCTCCAACGCGGTCGAAATGACGTCACGCTCGCCACAGCCCGGCGCCGGTGTTGCCAGGTCCCGAGAGAAAACTGTCTGTAACATTTTTTGTAAACGAAACCAGGTCCATATTTATTTATCTAAGGTATTAGATAGATGGTATTAGATAAGATGGTAAATACCTTTATGTAAGGTGGGATGCATTGCTAAGATTACACAGTTCCATTGCAAAACAGTGTGTCTAGGTCAGTTTACCTCATTATGGACCTTGCTGCTCTAGAAGGGCTTCATCATAGGGCTTCATGATTGTGGACCTATTTAGTTGCATCTTTAAGCGATCTCGAACCACCAAATGGGCTCTTCTCATTTGTACCTTTCGTATGTTCTTAAATTAATTCTGGCAACACGACATAATCTACGTTTTCGGAGATCTGGCAACACGAACAGGCGGAAAACGCCCACGACCCGGTAGACTAGTAGACTGCAAATCAATCATGTGAAAATGACTGTGAAAAAATTCCCAGGTAGTCTGGATTTTTACTCGAAATTAGTCATTAGACATTGCATTCATATTGGCATCCATACCTTATGTACTGTGGGCTAATGACAAAGGACATTTCATTTTATGTGGGGAGGCAGTAACCTGGTAGTGAACACACCTGCCTTTGAACCAGAAGACTATAAGGTCAAAGGTGAGACTTCACTGAGCTAGACACTCCAGCAGGACCGTACCCCTAACTACGGACTGTAAATCGCTCTGGATTAGGACAATTGCCATGAATGTAATTTTTTGTCAGGATTTTAAACATCTTGAATCCTGGAATTTCTCGAACAATATCAGTGTCTGTGTAATGTAAGTGAACCCACAGCTCTTTTAACAATCCCTGTTTACACCCCCACTGTTCCATTTAAAACATGCTCCAGATCTTAAATGGAACCTCCTCTGCTATGCTGCATAGAAAAACTCTCCGGTGGGATCTCCTTGTCTTACTAGTAACGTTGGAAACCATCAGGACTGTTCAGGTTGAATTAAAAACTTTCTTCCACATGTCCCATGAATGTCCCATGTTCGGTGCTCCATTGATGGCCTTTGAAGCACTTCTTTAACAGTCTTATGGGGCTGCAGTCAGCATCAGAAAGGGTCTCCTCAGAGGCAGTTTGTCCCATGACTGTCATGATGCTTTAAGAAATTTGACTGTCTTACTGCATCCAACCTCGGGAGTGATGGAGCGCTGCTGACATGCATGACAGAACTGGCATGAAAGTCTTCTAAAGGCTATGGTCTTAAACTCTCATCAGCGGATGAAAAGCTTGCAAAACCATGGAATGCGCACACACGCACAGGCACGCGCACGCGCGCACACACACACACACACACACACACAATTCATAAATTCATGTAAAAATGAACCACAAACTGCACAGATAATCTGTATTTCTAAGGAATTACTGGAAGGTTCAAATAAAAGGAAAATCACACAACTGAGTTCTGTAATGTAAGTTAATTTACACATCAAAAGGATTTCTTCTTCATGAATTATGTCCAGAAATACTGTAGTACAGAAGGAAGCGTCTGCCAATGTGACAGGTTATGGCTTCAACACAGAAATATTTCACCAGAAGCAGTAAGTAGTGTCTGTGCTTTAGTAGACTTCAGTTATTACCGTGGTTCATATTTGCCCGACTACAGTTATTCAGACTTCAAAAATACAGCTGTTAAAGACCTCTGAAAAATATTACACAAAGCAACAGCAGCTGTACAACAGTAATTAGAATACGAGAATAAACCTCTATATAAAATTCAAGCATGTTAAAATAACTCCTTTGTTTAACATAAAAAAACACAACTGGTTGCCTAACAACCAGTTATCACAGGCTAGCCATCCAATCGAATAATGTTTCTCAAAAGAAAACATTTCATATGAGGGGAAAAAAAAAATTGTAATTTCACCTTGCGTCATGTCTATTGGTGAAAGAAAGACGGGAGGGTTTTAATGCTGAAATTTTTCTAATGACCAAATGGTCATTATAGTGGTTATAATTTTTGGTGGTTTCTCTTACAGTCGCCTTAAGGCACACCTCATAATAAATATTGAAATCGCTAAAAATCAAGACCTCCTTGAACCCATGCCTTGCTGACTGTGCACATCATAAAGGCATTAATAAAAAGTAATTATGCTAAAAAAATTATTTTAAAAAAAGCATAAAAAGGCACATGAAATTGCAAGGTTACTTTAGATCCCTTAGTCAATCCAGCCCAACTCAAAACTCTGCTAATAACATTACAGTTGCATGTCAACAGTTTAAGATTATGGTTAGCATGGTCCCAGTTGAGAAGATGAACAAAAATAAAATGTGCAAAAATTCATAAATACATAAAACTTAAAAAAAAAAAAAAAAAAAAAAGTTTGTGTGAGGAAGGAACTGCTATCTATCTAATCTTAGAACAATTGTTCTTCCAACATGGGTCATGGCTAATTGATCTAATGCACTAAACACTGATTTGCTTAAAACAGCTCAAATTTACAGCAAAACATGACCAGAAATCGACCACATAATGACCATAAATATGGGATTCTCAACCATCAGTGCAGTGATTTAGCAAAATTAGCATCTGGCCCCTCCTGCAGTAGAAGAATTGCAAACACTAAAAAGTGATTAAAACAAAGTCAATCCAAACCATACAGTTTCTGGAATAATCCATCAGGGCTAGATGAAAATAGTCTGAAAACATACTGAGCCACAACAAGCTATGAGTATGGTGAGTGTTTTTAAATTTTTTTTGAATGCACATAGAAAACCAATAATCCCTTGAACTATATTATGAAATATGATGAGGAATAATTATAAACCTGACAGAAATCTACTGGTTAATCCATGTTGCTTAAAGTCATAAACAGGCAAAGCTTGTGCATAATTGTGAAGAGGATTTTAAACACAAATGCATATTGACCTATATTGTTAATGTTTCATAGCCAGCAGCCAGACTCCCATTACTGGACACTCATGAATTCTATGGTCACTTTTACCCTAACAGAGATGGCACAGTACACGTTCAAGTACTGATATGACTAACCCAATTTCCTTTACATAGAGCTCTTGTATATGACATCTGCTGACACGCCATGTCTTCAAATATAACAGCCCCTGTTGTATACATGAATCTGCCATATTAACGGGCTTTGTGTTATTTTGACATGATAACTATTGCAGAAAGAGGTACTTGGTTTGGCTGGTGTTACATGAGGTTTCATGCTGTCCCCACAGTTCAGAATAAATTTAGCTCCTCTTGATATTCAGATATTTTCCCCTACAACTGGTCCGTGGAAAACAAGTGCACTTAAAATCTGTTTTAAAGAATAAAAAAAAAAAAAAAAAACGAAGGGTATCATCCACAGGTTGTTTGCAGGTGTGGTGCAGTCATCCGGCTTTGTTGGTTTTATTAGTGAAAGTCTTCCTGTGAATCTATCCTGCATCGTGCAGTTCAAGAGCAAAGGGTCAAGGGGTGGATGGTTTGTGCAAGATGCCCTGCAGGTCCTCTGGTAAGGACAGGATGACATATTCAATGTGAGCCTGGAGTTTAGCCAGTGTTCCTGTTCGGACCGGCAGCTGCTCCCTCTCTGCCTGGATCTGAGGTACAGAACAAACATTGGACACTTAAAAACAAACCTAATGCAAGACTGAGGCATGACATTTTTTCATGGATTGGAAAGTGTGATCAGTGGTGTAGTATGAATTCACAACAGGATTTTTACAGATACCTACAAATGCGGCACTTAACGTTAACGTCAAGGTGAAAAGCTCAACTGGAGCAGGTTTATGTCCGATAGAATAAATTAAAAAGGCATACAAATCAGATATGAGTAGAAAAGTCATTTCAAATGTATACAAGGGCTTGCAATCTCTTAAAACAAATTCCAACACTGTGCATAAATGGAAAAATGGAAATTGCTATATCTGATAAATGTGAGCCTGTGGACAACAATCTGGGATATTCAGTGGAAATGTACCAGTTCATGTAAGTGGAGAGAGTCTGGCTGGAAAACCTTGATTAGATATTTCATTACACCAATTCAGAATTCTTACTAAATAGACAGTCAATCCACACACAGTAACAGCCTCCCAATTTGTTGGAGAAATTGTGGAAACCAAAATGCAAACCATTACCATATTTTTTGGCATTGTCCTGCTGTCAAAGAACATTGGGAAGAAATTTGCATGTCTAATACCTTTGGATAGTAAGATACTATTTTTTGGAAATATTGATCGAGCATGGTTGAAACAAGATAACAATCTAATGAATATCTTACCGGTAGCTACTAAAAAAACAATTACCAAGAAATGGCTATCACAGAAGAGCTCATTTTTAAGTACATGGATCAATATTGTAATTAGGCCACATTTTGTTTTTTAGGTAGCAGAACAAACCACTGTATGTGTGTAGTTCTGCAATTAGAATTGTTCAAGTGTGAATGTGTATTTCTGTTTTTTTTTTCCTCATAATCGATGTTGACAATTCTGCATCGATGCAGAGCAGAACAATAAATTATATCATAATGACAATGCTGCATGGTTTTCTGAGTGCCGGTAGGGGCTGCTGTGGGTTGAAATTCGGCCCGATCCACACGGATGTTCTAAACGAACACCCTCTGAACGTCATACGCGATGTAGTAAGTTCCACTTACTACAGTCTTCGGGATTGACAGAAATTGATGACAAGAAATTTGTTTTGTTTAGTTGTCATTAATTGTCATGAATTTTTCCATAACCCAAAAGATTCTGCCCAAGTGATTGTAGCACTGACCAGTTTATCTTTAAGCTTCAATACAAGGTCCACAGTTTCCACCTCTGTGTGTTGCTGAACACGCAGCTGAAGGTCCTGCATGAGTCAACGACAAAAAAAAGACCTTTGTTTGTTTCTATGAATAAATCTTTTCAGTTTACAGTTGGCTGTAAAGAAAAACATGAAAATGGTTTGAAAAGGAAACGTATAAAAAGAATAGAAAGTCCATGACAAACTTATAATGATGTAGTCAAACCCACATCAACTGATGCAATAAATTCCCTACTAGTCTGAAATAGGCCAGTTTTATTGCGTCTTTAAATCCAAACAACTGTTTTCAGCAGCACTAAGACCATTGGATATGATAATCTAATAATCAATAATGCTTTTAAAGGGACAGACTTGGAACTCAGGAATAACTGTTGATAACATTTAAAATTGCTCTAAACCTGTGTAGAGATACTCCATCATTAACAGCCAGGAGTCATTTACAACATGAACAATGTCTAGACTGGAGTATTCACCTACAGCACATTTTAACATGTAAACCATACCTCATCACAGAGCGCCTCTAAGTGCAGTGCCTCCAGCTTCTGCATCATCTCTTTCCTGCGGTTCCGGAACCACCCGTCAAAGTTGGGCGACTTCAAGAATTGCCTGCAATCACAGGAACACACTGTCTGCAAGGACTCGGGGAGAGGATGGTCATTGTGATCCATAGCAATGTGCAAGAGCCATATAACAGATTTCACCATTTTATATAACCTAATGCTGCTAACGGTGCCACAACAAGAGGTGCAATTCTGACATCCGTTAGCACATTAAGACTAATTGGAGCACCCACTGTACTGTTTAATCAAAAGACAGTTAAATGGTAATTTAATAATATCTGAATGTTCATTACTGCATAACAACAATAATAATCTACTTGGTCAGCAATCAACATATTCAAAATAAATAATCCATTACAACTACCATACAACAGTTCCTTAAAAGATCCCACAAACATCCCCATCATGTCTCTCTCTCTGTCACACACCTGTAGAGGCCGATCCAGTCGCCTTTAAGCCGTGATGTCAGCTGTGGCCCAGCCTTCTCTAGAGTTTTCATGAATTCCTCCTGATTAAAGAGCCTCAACTGAGGAGGACTCTAGAAAGTGAGAAAGAAAACACAGGAACCATGTGGCTATATGTATTTGTGTAGATTCATATATTTATATTCACAACACACATTTCTTTAGGTCCATGCCATAAACTATCAAGCATATGTCAACGTAAAAATGTCAGGTCACCTTCCAGGGTGAAATGCTCTTCTGTAAGGGCATCAAACTTGCTACGTAGCGCTCCTAAAAGGAAGACACCGACTCATTAGTCTGGTCAAACACAAAGTGTTTTAACCAAACTGGTCAAAAAAAAAGAAAAAAGCTGGAACATGTCTCTTACCAGTGGTATAATAAAACTCTGAGTTAGCTCTAGGAAATACCGCCGCAGAATGGCATTCTGGGCTGCTGAAGGACGTTTCTGATGGACACCCTGGGGTTTAAAAGAGTGGGGGGGGGGGGGGGGGGGGGGGGGGGCTCTAAATAAAAAACACAAGCTGATATAAATTCAGACCTGCACCAGACAATACTCACCTTCTGAAGCTGCTTGATGATGTCTTCATCTTTATTCAGGAATGGTTTGTATGCACTGTATACTCCTATAGAAAAAATGAACAAAGTCTAATAAACACAGCAGGTTACTTTTCAGGTTACAATATACTTTTTTCCAGCACAAAAAAAGAGACACAAAACTGCAGAACCAGATCTGATGAGTTACCGCAGCAACATGAAAAAACTGATTAAATGAGAAAAAAAAAAAAAGAAATTCCAAACCACCCATCAGTGCCCACATTCACATCCCACTATGGATGTTTGACTGACAATCCCACCTGGTTTGGAGTCCAGAGTCTTGAGGTTCTTCAGTTTCTTTACCTTCATGTGCTTTGCCATTTCTCCTTCAGGAGGGTACAGAAACACCATTAATAAAGAAGATGCATTCGTGCCACTATTAAAAAGTTAATTATGCAATTGTTGTACCTGTTTGCTTCATGTCTCCAATGCGAATGATGTGAGGCCAGTGCTGGAGGGTTTTGGCAAAAAAGGGATTTGTCACACCAAGGATGACTGAGGGTCTGAAACAGATATAAACAACACATATGTTCTGCAAACTCTTAATTTATTTAATACAAAAAAAAACATGGCAAAGATCAAGTCCAATTTTACTGCACCATTACTATATATACAGAGCTCAGCATAAATGAGTACACCCCACTACATTTGTCAGAAAACATTTTCAGAATAAACATTTTCTATGAGATACCATACTACACAAAACACTCCCACACATGTTGGCCATTGATTGCAAACAAGATTTGTTAATTTGCACACACCCAAATGTGTGATTTTAATAACAAATCCATTCAAGCCCATGTTGCAAAAATGAGTACACCCCAATAATAGTCTTAGGAGAAAAGCCACACTTAAGACTACAAAATTCGAATTAACAGGCATTCAACCACAGGTGAGTCTAATGATTCATTTAAGAGGTGTAGAGCAGACAGGTGACCATAAAAGGGCATTACGTAACAAAGAAAAGCCCATTTCATGCTGTCAGTGATGGTTCCACATGGAAGAGAAATGTTACAAAATCTGAGAAAGGAAATCATTTTTTTTTTTTTTTTACACAAAAAAAGGTGAGGGCTACAAGAAGATCAGCAAAACTGAACATATCAGTCAAAATACTGTGGCAAAATTGTTCCAAAAACTTAAGAAAGATAGAAGTGCAACAATCTTACAGAGACGTCCAGGCCGGCCATGGAAGTTAACAACTCGACAGCAGCGTCTTCTGATGAGAACGGTTGAAGAAAATCGGCATGCAAGTTCAGCTAAAGCAGTAGAAAGCCAAACCAGAGAGACCATTTCCATTTCCCCTGACACCATACGGCGCGCGATGGGTATCGTCCACGCAGAAAGCCTCTCCTAAAACCCATGCACAAAAAAGAGCACGCCTAGGATTTGCTAGGGACAATGCTGAAAAAGCTGAAGACTACTGGGACTAGATACTCTGGAGTGATGAGACAAAGATCACTGTTATGAACTAATGGTTTCAAAACGGTAGTGTCGTAAAGGTGAGGATTTCGAAGAGAAATGCATGGTGCCTACAGTGAAACATGTCCTTATGTGGGGTTGCATGAGTTCTGCTGGTGTTGGGGAGCTGCATTTCATTGATTTTATTTACATTTACAGCATTTATCAGATGTCCTTATCCAGAGCGATTTACAATCAGTAGTTACAGGGAGCTACTGATAAAATTTGTACTTTTTTAAGGGTTGGTACTCATTTATGCTAAGCACTCTGTGGGTGTATATACACATACACACACACACACAGTACAGGTCAAAAGTTTGGACACAACTTATCATTCAATGGTAGATGAATGAACACATGTGGAGTTTTGTACTTAACAAAAAAGGTGAAATAACATGTTTTATATTCTAGTTTCTTTGCTCTGATTACTGCTTTGTACACTCTTGGCATTCTCTTGATGAGCTTCAAGAGGTCGTCACCTCAAATGGTTTTCCAACAGTCTTGAAGGAGTTCCCAGAGGTGTTCAGCACTTGTTGGCCCCTTTGCCTTCACTCTGCGGTCCAGCTCACCCCAAACCATCTGGATTGGGTTCAGGTCCGGTGACTGTGGAGACCAGGTCTCCACTTTCTGTTAAGTACATAACTCCACATGTGTTCATTCATAGTTTTGATGCCTTCAGTGAGAATCTACCAACGTAAATGGTCATGAAAACAAAGAAAACACATTGAATGAGAAGGTGTGTCCAAACTTTTGGCCTGTAGTGTATACACACACACACACACACACACACACACACACACACACACACACACACACTATATACTAATTTATACATATTGCATTTTGCATAACTACACACTAAATTAGTTAATAATGTACCCTTTATTGGTGCATATAACTGTTGTATTTTCAAATATAAAATACTTTTTTTTTAAACAACCAATGATAGTTGGAGACATGTAAATAAATATCCTGTGTTTACTGAGCTAAGACCACAATTAAATTAAATATCATGGCCTTTTGTAGGTCAGAGAAAAAGATTCATCTTCACCCATTTTCTGCCTCATGCACAAATGGTTTATTAACACGGACAGTTGTTGTCTAACGCAGACTGCTGACATTTAGCACAAGCCTGAAATGTGAACCCGCCCCACCAAAATGCAGAAAGGCCTTTCATCAGATGTGTCATTAAATATTTATGACAAGATCAGTAGCAGGCTGTGCGCTGGAGCTCATTCAAGAGCTGGGCTTCAGTCACTGGGTGCACAGTTAACATATATCAAACCTGTATATGAGTGAATACGAATGAGCATTTTACATTTGTTTTGAAGCATTAAGTAAAAGAACATTCCGCACTAAAATGCATGTGTCCAATCAGATCAAATGTTGGAGCTGAAATACTAACAGGATCTTGGACAGCTATCTCATCATATGCTGACATTTCCTGAGATATGCTTTAGATGACGTTTTGCTCATTATGCTAAATAAGGTTCAGGAGACAATAGTGCAGTGTTGAGACAGGAAGAGGCGTGGGGATGAAAGAGTGGGATAAGAAACAGGCCTTATGAATGGATGCTTTTTAATCTAATGTGTCAGAGAAGGTTGAAGCACTGAGGGAGTGGGATGGATTTGTAGGATATTACAGTATTCACTCAGGTAGCATTCCATACTTGGACAGTTTACATAAATGTTCCACAAGGTTGACATTATGGCAATTTGATTCTATTTTCACATTATTAAAGCATTTGATCATTCTAGAATTGCTAAAAACTATGATGTTCCCATAAAAACTCAGTGATCACTCTCTCTCAAACTGAGAATAAGAATCAACAAATCAACATACAGGACTGATAGTGTCCGTAGCCTCATCGATAATGAGTGACAACATGACATTCTTTTTTCTCAGACAGACGTTTTTGGGCGAGATGATGGACTGATGCGTGAGGGTCATTGACAGTGGAATATCTGCCGTGGCTGTTACCCCCGCCAAACGTGAGGTGTTTTGCCCTCATATGGTTGTTTTTGGCGGCCTATCTCAATTTTAGTTTAAGTCTAGTCTTTGTGTCAATCTGCCGTTTTAGTTTTTATTATTCTTGAGTCACCTACGTGCACGTTTATTCGATCATGTTACAAAATCTTGAGCCTATGTCACTTTTAGCTATAGTTTCATTTGCAAGAATGTAGGAAATGTTTGTTAAGAACAAGATGTTCTTAATGTTCAAAATGTTGAAGATTTATCAGGTCTATAGTATGAACCATGGAGATGAGAGAAGATACTCACGGCGCTTGTGTCCTGGTTGTGTATTCCTTAAACTCACTGTCGTGGATCGTGAAATATGGCCTGAAGTCACTGCAGTACCGCAGCGGAGATATGCAGCTATAGCGGGGGGAATACATTCATAAATAAACAGGGATGGGAACGAACACCTACTTCTACAATTTTGATAGCGTCTTGACCTCAATCATCATACAAAAAACACAAATGAAATAAATATAATGGGGCAAAAGCATTTGGCAACCGGTCTGTTATTTTCATCACAGATACACTTCAACTGTGACAGCCAGACTGAAGGTCCTCAAATATCCTGCTTGTCCTGACACTTAGGTCTCCGCAGACTTCCGATTTAACAATGCATCCTATCATATGGGCATGTTTGCTTAGCATAGTTATCTAAACATAAAACAAACATTTTGAGTTCGACAGCATTACATTACATTAACAGCATTTACCAGACGCCCTTACCCAGAGCGACTTACAACCAGTAGTTACAGGGACAGTCCCCCCCTGGAGACACTCAGGGTTAAGTGTCTTGCTCAGGCACACAATGGTAGTAAGCGGGATTTGAACCCGGGTCTTCTGGTTCATAGGCGAGTGTGTTACCCACTAGGCTACTACCACCCTACAGCAGTAGTGATACATCAGCTTTATCAGGACAAGGGTGCAGCCCTTACTTAGGCCAGCAACAAAAGGACTATCAATAGAGAGAGCAAACTTTTCGTTATTTAATCTTACCTGACCAAAGCAAGAACAGTATCGGAGGACTCGGCCGGCGAAGGTGCCATGACAACGAGTGCTTCTCCTAGCAACACAAGCTCCCACAACATCTGAATGTGAAAGAAGACTGGGTAAAAGCACCTAGAAGAATGAAAAGTGGAAGGTCAATCGAGTCCAAAGCACCCTCTGTATAACCAGACACGGGTTTATAAAGCACAACCAAGAGAGCGCAGACTTCAGGGCTACACTGCAGCACTCCACGCGTGCAGTCCCTCAAGCCCTCAGGGGCTATTTTCATTCTAGAACATCAGCGCCATGGCAACCAGGAATGTGCCCAGGGGTCTATAAACAGGAGTGATAAACGAGGGGATGAGGCAAGCATGCAGTTCCCCCAGACACCAGCAGCAGGAGGCAGAGAGTTTTTGGAGAATGGGACCGGAGAAAATTCTCCTTCACGAGGGAAAAAGAATGTTCTCCACTGCTGACTCAATAACGGATATCTCAGGATTCACACAGAATTTGTACTAGCTTGTGTGTGACACTACATATTTTTTCCAGACATTGCAGCCGAGCTATTGAAAAATGCTGCTTCTTTTCCCCATTATTTCTGACTTGGCCTTGTGGTTGGCTGAACTGACTTAGGGGTATTTACCTTGTTTCACCATTCACGGCATAAAGCGAGAGGCATCTGCTGATGCCCCTACTGATTGAGTGAGGTTGCTTGGCAACAAGCTTAATCTGAAGTTACCTGCTAATATTTAAAAGGTGTTTGATCTTGCAAAAGCAATTCAGAAATACTGGCAATTCAGCTGTGGTGCGGGAGCATAATAACATCTCAACTTGAAATAACACTATTACTCATTATTCTACAAAAAATATGTAAATAAATCATTTCAGGGAGACAATTCTCACCTGAAAAGGTCCACCTCATGTATCGTGGGAAGTACAATGGAAACAAGACTATCGCTCTGCAAGCAAACACATATCAGGGGTCTGGATCAACACATCATACAGCAGAAATCACTGATGAAAACATGACAAAAACTGCCTCCAGGACAAATGGGAGCTGAACAGCTCTTACCTGTGTAGACTGCACCAGCTGCGAGGTGCCCAGCTTGTCGTAACACGTAGGAATGCGCAACTGGTGAAAAGAAAGATAAAAAAACCCAGAGGGATTAAGGGCACTACTAATGGCTGACAGGGGAGACATGGGGGAGAAAAAAAAGGACAGTTTACCTTCATAACCACCCCCATGATTGGAAGGGTGAGTATCTTCCCTGGACACGGAGCAGGCCAGCGGTCAATATCATTGCAGGCTGGGAGAGCAAAAAAAAAAAAAAAAAAAAGGACCTGATGAGGACTCAGTCACACCACTGCACTCAGGGCTAAAGCAGCTTCACTCTCACTTCACCTGTCACTCATGTGGGCTAATTGTTTAATGAGCACCCAGGAGAACAGAAAACCTGAACAGAATGGAGATCTGACTTGACCTGAGTCTTGACATGATGGGAGACTTTAAATATATTTAACCAGTTAAAACCAAACACACTGTGCCAGACAAAAAGTTAGAGACATATTTATACATTATGCAGCAATATGCAATACTTATGTAATAAATGTTATTATTCAATACTGAGCACATAAATATAACATTAACATTAGTGCATTAGTATTGTTTAAAAATTAATATCCAGTACCTCTGTGTCTTTATAGAGTTTTATCAGTAGTGAGTCTGATTGACAAGGCTGTGAATACTCACCAGCCTCCAGGCAGGGCTCCTGTTTTTCAAAGTACTCTGGAGCTATGAGCTTCAGCAATGAGTGGAAGAAGGTGACATACGGCAGCTTACTAATCAGCACCAGAGACTGTAAACACATTCATACACAGACACACAAAA